>NC_133128.1:75215041-76425874 GCF_048418815.1 Hemitrygon akajei | reverse complement strand
TTTATATGGCTGCAATGGTGCATGATACAGACCTCTGTTAATAATGCTGTTGACACTTGGCTAATCCGGCCTGAGATTCATTGCTTTGTTGTCCCATAAACTCGATATAAGAAGATTAACACATACCACTATCCAGGCCTGTGAAGCAATAGGCTCCTTGACACAGCAAAAGTGCTCTGATTTACAGCTGTTACAGTGACCTTGTGCTTCCAGTGAGAGGCAGTTATGTCAATCTTCACCGAGCTGTGGGAACAAGGGAAAAGCTGACCCAGGAAGATAACACTTTGGAGCTTCAAATTACTGATACTTCAGTCAAAAGCACTGGAACTGCTCAAAAAGATTACCTCTGGGAGAACTTGCCCCCTTCATAACAGAGGAAAGTTGAATAGCTTCGTATGAGGGAAGGTGGTGTAAGAACACAGAAATAGTAGTGTTTGAAAAATAACAAATATTGGCATTTCTGACTTCATGTCTAGAATGGGAATTTCTTTCTTCCTTCACATCAGTTAAAAGATGTTTACAAGAGGATAGCACTAAAAAAGTAAAATCCAGTGCCCAAGTAATATATTGTATATTATGCATTTTAATTTACAAAACGCAGAAGAAGCATTTAGAATTGTAGGCACCTCTCACAACTTCAGATCTTCCGAAAAATACTATAGTCACAAGTCTATTAGGCATTTGCAGTCACTATTGTGCACACTACAGGATCCCACAAAGAGTGAGGTCACACCAGATCAGTGTTAAACTGTTACTGGTGGAGGTGCTTAAGAAAGAAGCACTAGGGAATGTAACAGCAGTACCTTGCAATCATTTGGATGCAAAAACAATTGTTTTTGTACCTGAATGAACAAGTAGAGTCTTGGTACACTGCTTCATTTGGAACACTTCATTCTGCGGTCCATTATTATTTTCCCTTGTACTATCTCAATGTACCGATGTGATGAAATGATTTGTGTTGCTTTTTATAACTTCAAAGCAAAGGAAGATACAAGAGTCCAGGAATGCTGGTCCAACTTTGTGTTTTACTTTAAGTGAGGCGCATGTTGTCATCATGATGTATGTAATTTACTTGTCTATCCATATATCTCATGAATTATTTAAATAAAAGAGAATGCTTAATCAGTATATATTTATTCAAATGTTACTTAAATATTAAATACACAACAATCTTTAAGGATGTGTTGGATGCTGATGCTCCTGTGATCCAAAGGTTCTTTGGAAGTCAAGAATGAAGCATAAAACTTATTGCTTATGATCTTCTTACTAGGTAAGAAGAAGAGTTGAGAGGACAAAGAAAGAAAACAGGCTAAAATGTAGTTGTGGTCTTCTCATTCTTAGGCTGGAGATAACAAACTTCCATTGATAATGATTGACCTATAAAACAGCCAGATTCTTGTGGCATGACACCTGCTGCAGATAAGTAAGACGTTTCTAAACAAAACAAAAGTAACTAATTTCAGGAAATTTTACTGAACAATTACTTGTATATATGTGGCTATATAAAAGTATAAGCAAGCATTAAATTGCAAGAAAAATATCAATTCTACACCCCAATCCAACAAATACCAGCTGCTGTAACAGTAAAAGACAAATTGCTGGAGGAACTCAGCAGGTCAGACAACATCAGTGGAAGTAAAGAAATGCCAAAAATGGAACCACAAGTCCAACTAACCCTCTGGCTCCACAGATGCTGCCTGATCTGCAGAGTTCCTCCAGAAATTTGCTTTTTACTCCAGATTACTGCAGTGTCTTTATTTTTATATAGTTCTTTACTCTTTCTAATAGTTAAATTTTATTGTTCTGTGGCATTTTTCACCCACCCTCCACAGCAAATTGCTAATACATGTACATGATGAATAAAGCTGATCTTTGATTTTTGTGTTGCCATAGTATCATAAATGTTTTTGAAAACTGTATTTTACAAACTCAAAAAGCTGTTCTTCTCAAACAATTATATTTTATTATTCTATAGAAGAAAGTATTCATAAAAACTTGTGAATCTGGTAGACACTCATTCTTTATGAATATTACAAACGTTTGTAATAAACTAGTTAGGTTTCACTAGATTCTTGAAATCTCAAGCTGACTGCTGGAATGTTAAATAAAGTATTTTTAAAGTTTTGTTTTGTAAAGTGGAGGACTCAGAATGAGGTTGATCGGCAAAGGAACCAAAAATGACAAGAATAACTTTTGTTTTAAACAGTAATCACCAGAAATAAGACAGGTTGACTACCAAAAAATCCTCTATCAAAGTTTGAGGATGTGTTGCATTCAGAAACCAAAATTTCCAGTAAGTCGACAGAATTGAATGAACAAGCTTTCTTCCCCTGTTGTAACTCTGCTTGGCACACCCAACTTCAATTATGAAATAGCTAAAATTGCAGATTGGACAGTATCAGGCCTTTACCTCAAATGGACCAGATTCCCCCTACCTGTTCCCACAGCTGAAGTCTCTGGCCTCCTTCTCAGTAACTCCCAGGGCTTTCTGTCTGTCTGTCCAAACCTTGATCCCAGCATCACCTGTTTTTGTAGCAGATCCTGTGAAGCAAACCAGTCAGGACCCTGCTTTGGAGCAATGAGCTGCAGTGCATCTTGGGATGTGCACTGAGGGCCAACAACAGTTCACAATGTAAAATGTTCAACAAATGTTATATAGTGGTGTGGTGAACTACATATACCTGTCTGGGCACGCCCCCCCCCCCCCCACCCCGCTGACTGCTCCTGTGGCTCCTCCCACGGACCCCGGTATAAAGGCGATTGGGGACACCGCCCCGGCCTCAGTCTCCAGGATGCAGTGTGGTGGTTAATTGCTGCTTGTTCTTTCCTCCAGCCAATAAAAGCCTATATCTCGCTTCACGTCTCCAAGAGTTATTGATGGTGCATCAAGTGGAATGATTTAAATGTTTTAAATTAGTCATTTATCTTCCGCCTGAAACACATATAGCAACTAACTCTGCAAATGACCTTCCTAAGGGTGGCACTGTTCGACATGTTGTGCATTCAGAGATGCTCTTCTGCATACCACTGTGGTAACGGGTGAGTTACTGCCGCCTTCTTGGCAGCTTGGACCAGCCTGGCCATACTCCTCTGACCTCTCTCATTAAAAAGGCATTTTTGCCCACAGAACTGCAGCTCAAAGGACTTTTTATTTTGCTTTTTGCGCCATTCTCTGTAAACTCTAGAGACTGTTGTGCGTGAAAATCCCAGGAGATCAGTCGTTCCTGAGATGGTCAAACAACCCAACCTGGCAACAACAATCATTCCACGGTCAAAGTCACTTAGATCACATTTATTCCTTATTCTGATGTTTGGTCTGAACAACAACTGAACCACCTGACCATGTCTGCATGCGTTTATGCATTGAGTTGCTGGCCATGTGGTTGTCTAATTAGATATCATCAGTAACAAGCAGGTGTAAAGATGTACCTTATAAAGTGGTCACTGTGTGTATAAGAGATATTTAGACAGGCACGCATACAGACTAGGATAGAGGGATATGAACTGCGTGCAGACAGATTGGATTAGTTTAAATTGACATTTTGGTCAATGCGAACATCGTGGGGCAAAGAGCCTGTTCCCATGTGGCACAGTTCAATATTGTCTAATTAAAAGAAACAAGCTACTATGGAGTGTTACACCTCCATTGTTTTTTATCTGTGGGCCAACAAGCAAAGCAGGCATTGTGCTTTGCCAGCTCTCTGAGTGCTGTTACCATGGGAATTATAGATATTGAGACTGAAAACGTTATTTACAGCCAACATTTTCCCAACGGATCCCCAAAGGCTTTTTCTTTCATAATTTTTTTCTCTTTCAAAAACCTTTCTCAGTAAAATTCGGTAAGAAGCTTGTTTTCAAACCAGCTGTGTTGGATTGGTTGTGCAGGAGCCTAGGGTGGGGTATTTTCCATGACTCCACTGCAACCTGTGTGCCATACAAGGCCTACTGAATGTCGAGCTCTTGAACAACACATCCAGCTTCAGGACATCTCACCAAGACCAGGGCTGACCACGACTGCAGATTTCTCTTGCCCTCATTTGTCACTGTACAGTACATTGAAGCATACAGTGAAATGTGGCACTCGCATGTTTATATTACCTCAACATGTGCTGCTGTAACTTTTATTTTTCTTTGTTTTCCAAAGCTGACATAAATCATTGGTCTTCCTAATATTTATTTATAATGATTACAGCACAGAATAGGCCCTTCCAGCCCTTTGCGCCACATTGCCCAGCAACCCCTGATTTAATCCTTGCCTATCACCAGACAATTTATAATGACAGTTAACCTACCAACCAGTATGTCTTTGGACTGTGGCAGGAAACTGATGCGGGAACATACAAAATCCTTCCAGACAGTTGTGGGAATTGAACACAGGTCACTGGTACTGTAAAGCGTTGTGCTAACCATTATGCTACCGTGCCGTCCCAATATAAGACCATAGTTAATAGAAGTTGGCCATACAGCCTCTTGAGCCTGTTCTTCCAATCAGAAAGATCATAGGAGATCCAGTAACTCAACAACTATTACACTCAATCCCTAAATTCTTTTGATTTCTAAATCCAAACCACATCAATAGGATCCGAAGGATTTCCATCCTTAACGTAATACTTCTCATATCAAAGCACAATTACAAACCCTTCATCCTATGACTCTTCTCCCTAGATCTGAAGGCGTCAGCCTGATGTGAAATAATAGGTGTGGTGAACTACATATACCTGTCTGGACACGCCCCCTGCTGACTGCTCCTGAGGCTCCTCCCACAGACCCCTGTATAAAGGCAATTGAGGCCTGAGCCCGGCCTCTCAGTCTCCAGGATGTAGTATGGTGGTCAACCACTGCTTGTTCCTTCTTCCAGTCAATAAAAGCCGATACCTCGCCTTTATGTCTCAGAGTGAGTTATTGATGGTGCATCAATTTTATTGACTGGAAGTTTTAAAACATGGAAACCATTTTACATCCAGAAAGATTGGATTTGGACCCCCAAGACCCTGAAGCAGCTCTTGCCTTTGAACTCTGGCTTGCATGCTTCCACTCATACTTGGAGGAGGTTCGTGCAACTGACCCTGCTGTTATGCACCGAATTCTCCTCTCGAGGGTCTCCCCAAAAGTTTATTCATTTATCAGGGACCTGCCGACCTACGAAGGGGCACTGGACGCCCTCAAAAGACAGTACCTGTGGCCGGTGAACACAGTCTACGCAAGACATCGCTTAGCTACCCGACAGCAGCAGCCTGCAGAGACGAGCGGCCAGTTTCTCCGAGCCCTACAGACACTCGTCAGGACTTGTGACTGCAAAACGCTCACTGCGGAACAGCATGCGGAGCTGCTAGTACGAGATGCCTTTGTTACAGGAATTAGGTCAGTGTATGTGCGCCAGCGGCTGCTGGAAAATGCCGATCTTACCTTACGCTCGGCGATCGAGACGGCCGACACGCTGGAGGCTGCTCTGCACAATGCTGACACTGTCCAGCCGCGCGATTCCCCGCCGGTTCCGTGGACACCTCAGACCCCGCCGCCGCCGCTTCCCGCGAGCGAATTCGCCAACGTCGCTGCCAGTCGTGATTCCACGATCTCCCCGAACCCGACCATGGCTGCGGCCAGGCGAAAGCCCAAGCTGTGTTACTTCTGCGGACTCGAAAAGCACCCCCGAAAACGCTGCCTGGCCCGAGAAGCGGCCTGCTCCAGCTGCGGGAAGAAGGGCCACTTTGCCAAGGTCTGTAAGTCTAAACCACGAGCAGGGTCGAGCAGCGCTGCGGGTGAGACATGGGGGCCGCCATCTTGCATGCCTGGATGTTGGCGGCCATCTTTGTCGGCATCAACATGCCCCGCCCCCTACCAGTGTGATACATGGGGGCCGCCATCTTGCATGCCTGGATGTGGGCGGCCATCTTTGTCGGCGTCAACATGCCCCGCCCCCGACCCACCAGTGTTTACTGGGCACCAAGACGGCAGTTCAACTCTGGCCACCGTAACCCTCGACCAAAGCACCCCACACCAGCTTGCAAGGTCAATGATGGACATCCTGGTGGAGGGACACAGGACTAGCTGCCTGTTTGACACGGGCAGCACTGAGAGTTTTATTGACCCGGACACGGTGCAACGCTGCGGACTCGTGACACGGCCGGTAAGTCAGAGGGTCACCTTGGCTTCTGGGTCGCATTCCACAGACATCTGGGTGGGTTGTGTAGCGACATTGGTGGTGCAGGGCACAGAATATCGGAACTTTGCGCTACTGGTCATGCCTCAACTGTGCGCGCCTGTTCTATTGGGGCTGGACTTCCAGAGCCATCTCGAAAGTGTGACTATGGCATATGACGGGCCCCTCCCACCACTCACTGTCAGGAATCCTCAGTTTGGTGGGACTTCGCCATATACCCCACTAATGACCACACACACACACCAAACCACACGTCCCGTCCAGCACCATGCCAACAGCCACGCTACTGACACCACTTGCAGCCTCTCCACCCTCAAGATCCCTCCCCCACCGCTGTTCCCCAACCTGACCCCCGACTGTAAACCTGTGGCAACTAAAAGCAGGAGGTACAGCGCGGGGGACAGGGCCTTCATTCAGTCAGAGGTGCAGCGGCTGCTCGGGGAGGGGATCATTGAGCCAAGCACAAGCCCTTGGCGGTCCCAGGTGGTTGTTGTTCGGACTGGGCAGAAAAATAGGATGGTCGTGGACTATAATCAAACCATCAATAGGTTCACGCAATTTGACGCGTACCCCCTACCCCGCATCGCGGATATGGTCAACCAGATAGCTCAGTACAAGGTGTACTCGACAATAGATCTGAAATCTGCTTATCACCAGCTCCCCATCCGCCCAGAGGATCGCCCCTACACCGCCTTCGAGGCGGGTGGCAGGCTCTATCACTTCCTGCGCGTCCCATTTGGTGTCACAAATGGTGTCTCGGTCTTCCAGAAGGAAATGGACCGGATGGTGGACCAGTACCAACTGAAGGCCACATTTCCCTATCTGGATAACATCACCATCTGTGGTCATGACTGGCCGGATCACGACGCCAACCTCCAACGATTTTTCCAAGTGGCCGAAGCCCTGAACCTTACTTATAATAGGGACAAGTGTGTGTTCGGAACCACCCGACTCGCTATCCTTGGGTATGTCGTGGAAAACGGGGTCATTGGCCCTGATCCCGACCGTATGTGCCCCCTGTTAGAACTCTCTCTTCCCACCACTCACAAAGCCCTCAGACGGTGCCTGTTTTTTTTTTCCTATTACGCCCAATGGGTTCCCCATTACGCAGACAAGGCCCGCCTCCTGGTCAAGTCTACCACTTTTCCCCTCTCTGCTGAGGCCTGCGCGGCCTTCAGCTGCATTAAAGGGGACATTGCCAAAGCAACAATGCATGCGGTGGACGAGACCATTCCCTTCCAAGTAGAGAGTGACGCCTCCGATTTCGCACTTGCTGCTACCCTCAATCAGGAAGGCAGGTCAGTAGCATTCTTTTCTCGTACGCATATATACCAGGCGCCTCGCACACGCACGAGGGATCACTGACGCCTAGTGGGCTGACACCTTCTGTTAGGCCGGAACCAGCACAACCTCCGTCTCCGGTGCAATCACCACCGGCATCTGTGCAATCACCACCGGTGCTACGTAGATCGCAGCGACAGATTCGACCACCTGATAGACTTAACCTGTAAATATACTTGTAAGAAACTTCGCCACATGGGGACTCTTTTTAAAACAAAGGGGGGGTGAATGTGGTGAACTACATATACCTGTCTGGACACGCCCCCTGCTGACTGCTCCTGTGGCTCCTCCCACAGACCCCTGTATAAAGGCGATTGAGGTCTGAGCCCGGCCTCTCAGTCTCCAGGATGTAGTATGGTGGTCAACCACTGCTTGTTCCTTCTTCCAGTCAATAAAAGCCGATATCTCGCCTTTACGTCTCAGAGTGAGTTATTGATGGTGCATCAATAGGAGAACCAGATTTAATTGTTGCAGTCACAAACAAGAGAAAATCTGCAGATGCTGGTTAAATCTGAGCAACACACACAAAACACTGGAGGAAATCAGAAGGCCAGGCATTATCTATGGAAAAGAGTATTGTCAACGTTTCAGGCCAATACCCTTCGGCAGGACTGAAGGAAAAAGGCTGAGGAGCAGATTTAAAAGGTGGGGGGAGGAGAGGAGAGAGAAACACAAGGTGATAGGTGAAACCTGGGGGGGAGATGAGGGATGATGTTATGAGCTGGGAGGTTGAATGGTGAAAGAGACATTGGAAAAAGAAAATGGGGGAGGAGCACCAGAGGGATTTGATGGGTGGGCGAGGAGATAAGATGAGAGAGGGAAAAGGGGATGGGAAATGGTGAACGGGGGGTGGGGGGCATTACTGGAAGTTCTAGAAATCAATCTTCATGGCATCAGGTTGGAGGCTACCCAAACGGAATATAAGGTGTTGTTCCTCCAACCTAAGTGTGGCCTCATTATGACAGCGAAGGAGGCCATGGACGGATATATAAGAAAGATAGATAGATAGATAGATAGATAGATAGATAGATACTTTATTCATCCCCATGGGGAAATTCAACTTTTTTCCAATGTCCCATACACTTGTTGTAGCAAAACTAATTACATACAATACTTAACTCAGTAAAAAAATATGATATGCATCTAAATCACTATCTCAAAAAGCATTAATAATAGCTTTTAAAAAGTTCTTAAGTCCTGGCGGTTGAATTGTAAAGCCTAATGGCATTGGGGAGTATTGACCTCTTCATCCTGTCTGAGGAGCATTGCATCGATAGTAACCTGTCGCTGAAACTGCTTCTCTGTCTCTGGATGGTGCTATGTAGAGGATGTTCAGAGTTTTCCATAATTGACCGTAGCCTACTCAGCGCCCTTCGCTCAGCTACCGATGTTAAACTCTCCAGTACTTTGCCCACGACAGAGCCCGCCTTCCTTACCAGCTTATTAAGACGTGAGACGTCCCTCTTCTTAATGCTTCCTCCCCAACACGCCACCACAAAGAAGAGGGCGCTCTCCACAACTGACCTATAGAACATCTTCAGCATCTCACTACAGACATTGAATGACGCCAACCTTCTAAGGAAGTACAGTCGACTCTGTGCCTTCCTGCACAAGGCATCTGTGTTGGCAGTCCAGTCTAGCTTCTCGTCTAACTGTACTCCCAGATACTTGTAGGTCTTAACCTGCTCCACACATTCTCCATTAATGATCACTGGCTCCATATGAGGCCTAGATCTCCTAAAGTCCACCACCATCTCCTTGGTCTTGGTGATGTTGAGACGCAGGTAGTTTGAGTTGCACCATATCACAAAGTCCTGTATCAGTTTCCTATACTCCTCCTCCTGTCCATTCCTGACACACCCCACTATGGCCGTGTCATCAGCGAACTTCTGCAATTGGCAGGACTCTGAGTTATATTGGAAGTCTGATGTGTACAGGGTGAACAGGACTGGAGAGAAAGGGAATGGGAAGTGGAATTCAAATGGGTGGCCACTTGGAGATCCCACTTGTTCTGGTGGACAGAGGTAGGTGCTCGGTGAAGCAGTCTCCCAATCTAATCAGCTCTCACTGATATACAGAAGGCCACACCAGCAGCACTCGTTCAAGCGGAACAAGTGTTACACTTCCTCCCTCACTACCATTCAGGGCCCTAAACAGTCCTTCCAGGTGAGGCGACACTTCACCTGTGAGCCTATTGTGCTCATATACTGTGTCCGGTGCTCCTGGTGTGGCCTCCTGTACGTCGGTGAGACTCAATGTAAGTTGGGAGACCATTTCACTGAGCATCTGCACTCTATCCACCAGAGAAAGCAGGATCTCCCAGTGGCCACCCATTTTAATTGCACTTCCCATTTCCATTTCGATATGTCCACCCATGGCCTCCTCTACTGTCGTGATGAGGCCACACTTAGGTTGGGGGATCATCACCTTATATTCCATTTGGGTAGCCTCCAACCTGATGGCATGAACATTGATTTCTCAAAATTCCAGTAATGCCCCCCTTTTCACCATTTCACATCCCCTTTGCCCTCTCTCACCTTATCTCCTCACCCGCCCATCGACTCCATCCGGTGCTCCTCTTCCCTTTTCTTTCTTCCTTTTCTTTTTAAATCTTTTTATTAACTTTAAACAAACATAAGAGAAACATGGATACAGAGAGTTTGAGAATACATAATTAATAGGTTAAAGTATAAATCCAAATAGATGATAATCCATATATAATAACCTCCCAAACTCATAGTAATTACGAAAAAAGGAGTAAATAAGAAATAACAAGCCCTCCAAAAAAAAACCTAACCAACATGGGCCATTGCATTATGTCAAATATACATAGTAGCGTCAATAACTCTGTACCTCCATCCAAATAATTAAGGATAATAAGAGTAAGATTTAGGAAAAGTCAGTTTAGCTCATATGAAAATGTTGAATAAATGGTCTCCAAGTTTCTTCAAATTTAATTGAAGGGTCAAAAACAACACTTCTAATTTTTTCTAAACTCAAACAAGAAATAGTTTGAGAAAACCACTGAAATATAGTTGGATTAATTTATTTCCAATTCAATAGGATAGATCTTCTAGCTATTAACATAACAAATGCAAACATCCGCCGAGCTGAGGGGGATAAACAAATATTATCCACCATTGGTAAACCGAAAATTGCAGTAATAGGATGCGGTTGCAATTTAATATTCAGAACTTTTGAAATAATACTGAAAATATCTTTCCAATAATTTTGCAAGCAGGGGCAAGACCAAAACATGTGGGTCAATGAAGCAACTTCAGAATGACATCTGTCACAGGTTGGATTAACATAAGAATAAAATCGAGCAAGTTTATCCTTGGACATGTGAGCCCTATGTACAACCTTAATCAAAACATATCTTAATCATATCTTTGTCATTGGTTGGTCAAATTAATGCTATTAAGATGATAGTATTACCCAAATTTTCATATTTATTCCAAGCATTACCAATTTTTATTCCTAAATCTTTTTTTGATATTATTGACTCCAAAATATCCTCGTATGTGTGGCAGAATAAAAATCCTAGATTAAGTAAAAAAATATTTACAGAAGCCTAAGAAGGAGGGTGGTTTGGCTTTGCCAAACCTGGGATTTTACTATTGGGCAGTTAATATTCGATATTTAATATTTTGGACACAAGAATTGATTATAGTATCATGCCCTCAATGGGTAAATTTGGAATGTAAATCTGTACAAGACTTCTCATTGTTTTCTATTTTAGGATCTTCGCTTCCTTTTGCTTTATCTAAATTGAATAAACAAATAGCCAATCCTATAGTTAAACATACATTATGAATATGGTTTCAATTTCGTAAATTCTTTGGCTTGAATAAGTTTATCTTATCAAGTCCTATTATATCTAACCTTTTTTTTCGGCCCTCTTTTATGGATGAAGCCTTTGTATTATGGAAAACAAAAGGTATAACACGTTTTTGTGATTTTTTTTTAGACAATAGTTTTATGTCCTTTGAACAGCTATCTAATAAATATAATTTGCCTAAAACTCATTTTTTTTAAGATACTTGCTAGTTAGAAATTTCTTGAATAATATGTTACAGTTTTTTCCGAAATTATGTCCAATGGACATTACGGAAAAAATTTTAGCTCTGAATCCTTGCCAGAAGGGTTTAGTAGCCATCATTTATAATATGATCATGAAAATACAGCCAGAAGTATCAGGAAAAATTAAGAAGGAATGGGAAAAAGAACTTCATTGTCTTATACCCACTGAGCAGTGGGAGAAAATTTTACAATTAGTCAATTCTTCTTCTATTTGTGCTAAACATGCCTTTTCTTTCTTCCATGGGCTTCCCTCTATAAACTCTATAAGAGACTCATACTGAAAAGAATATCCCCCTTAGTCAAAGATCTTCTAACACCAGACCAAGCCAGGTTCAGGCCAGGCCGCTCTTTCTGTAGTCCTTTCCCAGTATACTGAGGATGGCTTTGAAATGCGACAAATTACAGGGGCAGTATTCGTTGACTTAACAACAGCATACAGCACTGTGAATCACAGAGACCTTCTAGTGAAATTATCTAAAATGTTAAAGAATGAAACCACAGTCATAGTAATAAGAAGCCACCTAGAAAATCTCAGATTTTATGTAGAAACGCATCCACAACAGAACGGATTACCAAAGGGATCAGTCCTGGAAACTCTACAGTCCTGACGAAGGGTCTCGGCCCGAAACGTCGACAGTGCTTCTCCTTATAGTTGCTTCCTGGCCTGCTATGTTCCATCAGCATTTTGTGTGTGTTGTTTGAATTTCCAGCATCTGCAGATTTCCTCGTGTTTGACCTCTACTATTTAATGTTTACACAAATGACCAACCAACCTTTCCTGACACACGCAGGTTTATCTATGCAGATGACTTATGCATAGCAACACAAGCTAACTCCTTCCAAGAAGTTGAAGTACGACTTACAGCAGTCCTCAAAGCAATGAAGCAGTATTATAAAAAATGGTTCCTGAACCCAAATCCATCAAAAACTCAAGTGTGTGCATTCCACCTGAGGAATTGAGAAGCAGCTCAGAAGCTCAAGATCTTCTGGTGTGGGAAGGAGCTCGAACACCATCCAACTCCAATTTACCTGGGCGTGACACTGGATAGGACGCTGTCATTTGCCACCCACATCCAAAAACTCTGAGGGCCAGTTGACTCTCGCAATTCTCTCTTCAAAAAATGAGCAGGCACAAAATGGGGAACTAATGCTCACACACTTAGATCAACTGCCCTAGCACTCTGCTATGCACCTGCAGAATACTGTGCACCTGTGTGGGGCAGATCAGCCCATGTGAAGAAAACAGACCCATTGCTTAACAAAGCCTGCCAAATAATCACGGGAACATTGCGCCCCGCACCCACTAATATCATTAACAGAATTGCAGACATTGCTCCCCCAGAGATCCAAAGACACACTACAACAAAAATTGAGAAAGGTAAACAGAACTCGGATCCACGGCACCCACTACACCATCATGTGCCAGTTTCCAACCGCCTAAAATAGAAGCCAGAACCCCACCAAACAATACAGTGCAAGACCCCACAGAAACATTGCCCGACGGGGCACTGTTTGATGGACGGAAGTGGTGCACTCTCAACAGTGCGAGAGCGGGAGTTTGTAGGATGGGAGACAATATGGGGAGGTGGGGTTTAAAGACCAGAAAATCCTCTGAGTGTGGAGAAAGGGTGCAGAACATTGAACACGTTCTGCTCAACTGCCCACTCTCACCTGATTTAGCTGACACTGACCTGCTCAACATCAACCAAACAACACTAGAGTGGCTGGCTGGTGTGACAAGCTATGATGAACTTCACTTAAATCAACTTACCTCACCCTTCCCCCTCCAGGTTTCACCTACCACCCAGAGGTTCTCTCTGCTCTCCCCCCGCCATTAAATCTACTCCTCAGCTTTTCTTCTCCAGTCCTGCCGAAGAGTTTAGGCCTGAAATGTCGACTGTACTCTTTTCCATAGATGGTGGCTGGCCTGCCGAGTTCCACCGGCATTTTGTGTGTTAACTGTTGCAGTTTTGGTTTTATCCAGCAGGACTAATTACATTCACCCTATCTATGACCCTCATAACTCTATGCACCTCGATAAGGTCACTCCTCAGTCTTCAATTTTTTATGAATGTTGTCCTAGCCTGATCAGCCTCTCTCTTCCCTTGATTCCTGAAAGCGTTCTACAGTTGTCATAACGAAATAACTGTCAGGTCAGCCTTTTTGAACTACACTCCTAAACTATAGATGATGCAGACTCATTTGACACTTTTAGACACCAGTTCAAAACCCATTTATTTAACCTTGCTTTTAACTAATATTTTTGACTTTTATTGTTACATTTGCACGATATCCCATTGTAAAGCACTTTGAACTACAATGTTTGTATGAAAAGTGCTCTATAGATAAATTGTTATTATTATAAATCTTCTCTGCGCTCTTTCCATCTTAATGACATCTTTCTAAAAACAGGGTGACCAAATATACAATGCCCAGGTGTAGACTCACCAGTATCTTTGCAACTGAAATGTTTCAACTCTAATGGTCAATGCCCTGACATCTTAACAAGACGTAACATGTCAGATGAAACAGAGGCAGGAGAGGATCTCTCAGCTCTTGTATCCATTCCATTGTGCAGTAAGATCACAGCTGATAATCAACCACAGGGTACTTTCCTACACTAACCCACAACACTTTTATTCTTTTAATATATAAAACTCAATTCATCTAAAACTTTGACAAACCTTTACAGATGCACAGTGGAGAATACCTTGACTGGTTGCATCAGGCCCTTGTATGGAACGTCAATGCCCAAGTACAGAAAAGTCTATTGAAGGTGGTGAATCCAGCCCAGTCCATCACAGGCAAAGCAATCTCCATCACTGAGCACATTTACCAGGATTTCTGCCTCAAGAAAGCACCATCCATCATCCAGGCCATGCTCTCCCTCGTTACTACCATCAGGCAGGAGGTACAGGAACCATACCACCAGGTTCAGGAGCAGTTATTACCCTTCGGCCATCGGCCTCCTAAACCGGTGTGGTTGATTTCACTTACTTCAGCACTGAACTGACTACACAATCTATGAACTCATGTCTTTAGATTGTGGGAGGAAACCCGTGCTGTCACAGGGAGAACATACAAACTTCTTACAGACAGTGGCAGGAATTGACCCAGGATCTCCTGCACCGTAAAGCATTGTGTTAACCATTATGCCATCATGCCACCCTTAATTAGAGGATCCCTTAATTGAGACGATACCAATGTTTCGAGATGCTCAACTCTACAACCACCAGGTACAACATTTATGTTTCAAGGCAACCACCTACTAGTCTACTAAACTTGAGATGATAGACATGGTCCATTTAACTTCTCCCCAGTTAACATCACTCATCATTTTGTGTTTTCCTCCGTCCCACCTCTGTTATAACATGTATGTGGTTTCCCTCCCTGATCTTTATGGTTAAAATTTTCTTATAGCAAGTGTGGGTAGAAATTGAACCTACTCCCTCCAAACCTATCAACAATTCCAACGGCCCAATCAGCGGCAGGAGCAGGCCACAGCGAAGAGGTTTCTCACAGGTCAGTGATGCTTGTTTAAAAGGAGAGCTTTGTGGACATTCAGGCTCATTCCGATGGCTTAATCAGCGGCAGGAGCAGGCCACAGCGATGGGGTTTCTCTCGGGTCAGCGATGCTTATTTAAAAGTACAGAAGGGACAAGCGGAGCAACCATTGTTGGGAGTAGACCAGTGGTGGGAGTAGGAGTGTCAGGCTTTGACTCAAAGCAGGCTTCAGCTTGAAAGAGGTGTTGGTTCTGGGTAAAATTCTGATAAGGTTTCCTTTTTCTTCTTTTCTCTTACTGTACCAAGTGTAGTAAATGGCTGTTGTGTGTTCTCCAAACCAGATGTTGGAGTCCTGGGAGACCCAGAGTCTCCTAGGGAACTACATCTGCGTGAAGTGCATCTGGTTGCAGCTCTCTGAAGACCACGTTAGGGATCTGGAGCAGCAGCTGGATGAGCTTGAGTTTGTACGGGAGAGTGAGGAGATCATCGATCAGAGTTACAGGGAAGTAGTCACCCCGAAGTTGCAGGAGGTGAGTAGTTGGGTGACTGTCAGGAGAAATGGAAATGTGAATAGGCAGTTAGCGCAGAGCACCCTTGTGACCATTCCCCTCAATAACAAGTATACCATTTTGGATACTGTTGTGAGGGATGACCTCCCAGGGGAATGCCACGGACACCAGGTTACAGGCACTGAGCAAGAGTCTGTAGTACAGAAGGTAAAGAGGGAGAAGAGGGGAGTGGTAGTGATAGGGGACTCAGTAGTCAGAGGAACAGACAGGAGATTCTGTGGTCAAGAACGTGACACCTGGATGGTATGTTGCCTCCCAGGTGCCAGGGTCAGGGACATCTTGGATCGCGTCCACAGCATTTTGGAGAGGGAGGGAGAGCAGCCGGATGTCTTAGTTCATATTGGTGTCAATGACATAGGAAGGAAAAGCAATGAAGTCCTGAAGAGAGAATTTAGAGAGCTAGGCAGAAAGCTGAGAAGCAGGACCTACAGGATAGTAATTTCTGTATTGCTACCCATCCATGCCACGTGCTAGTGAGGGTAGAAACAAGATGATTTGGCAGATAAATGTGTGGCTGAGAAGCTGTTGTAGAGGGCAAGGCTTCAGGTTCTTGGATCATTGGGATCTCTTCTGGGGGAGGTATGACCTGTTCAAGAGTGACAAATTGCACCCGAACCCAAAGGGGACTAATATTCTCTTAGGCAGGTTTGTTAGAGTTGTTGGGGAGAGTTTAAATTTATTTAGCAGGGGATGGGACCCAGAATGAAGGGTCTCAGGATAGAATGGATGTCTGAAAAAGCAAAGATACAATGCAGTCAGACTGTCAGGAAGGGCAAGCAGATGACAGGACAAAATTGCAGCCAGCAGGGTAAGTATCAGTGGATTAGGTATGCAAAATCAAAAAGGGTAGCAAATACAGCACTCAATATGTTATATCTCAATACATGCAGTATAAGAAGGTCTTGTTGCATGATTACAGATTGTCAGGTATGATGTTGTGGCCATCACTGAATCATGGTTGAAGGATAGTTGTAGTTGGGAGCTGAATGTCGAAGGTTACACATTGTATTGGAGGGATAGGAAGGTAGGCAGAGGGGGTGGCATGGCTCTGCTGGTAAAGAACAGCATCAAATCAGTAGAAAGATGTGACATAGAATCGGAAGATGTTGAATCTTTGAGTTAAGAAACTGCAAGGGTAAAATGACCATGATGGCAGTTATATACAAGCCTCCCAACAGTAGCTGGGATGTAGACCACATATTACAACAGGAAGTAGATAAGGTGTGTCAAAAGGGCAATGTTATGATAGTTATGGAAGATTTCAACATGGAGGTCGATTGGGAAAATCAAGTTGGAAATGGATCTCAAGTCAGTGAGTTTGTTGAATGCCTACAAAATGGCTTTTTTTAGAGCAGTTTGTTATTGAGGCGATCAGCCAAACTGGACTGGGTGTTATGTAATGAACCAGAGGTGATTGGGGAGCTTAAGATAAAAGAATCCTAAGGAGACAGTGATCCCAATATGATTGAGTTCAACTTTTAAATTTGATAGGGAGAAAGTAAAGTCTGACATAGCAGTATTTCAGTTGACTAAAGGAAATTACAATGGTATGAGAGAGAAGTAAGCCAAGGTAAATTGGAAGGGGATGCTGGCAGGATGACAGCAGAGCAGCAATGGCATGAGTTTCTGGCAAAATTGAGGAAGGCACAGGATAGATCTGATGAAATACTCAAAAGGCAAATAGTACAACTGTGGCTGATAAGGGAAGTCAAAGTCAAAGCTAATGTAAAAGCAAAAGAGAGGGCATACAGCAAAGCAAAAAATAGTGGGAAGAGATTGGAAAGCTTTTAAAAACCTAAAGAGAGCAACTAAAATAATCATTAGGAGGGAAAAGATGAAATATAAAAGCAAGCTAACATACAATATCAAAGTGAATACTAAAAGTGTTTTCAAGTATGAATAAATAAAAGAGAGATGTGAGTGGATATAGGACCAAGAGAAAATGATGCTGGAGAAATAACAGGGGACAAGGAGATGGCAAATGAACTAAATGAGTAATTTGCATTTGTCTTCGCTGTGGAAGACAAGAGCAATGTGCCAGATGCTGAACGGTGTGAGGGGAGAGAAGTGAGTGCGGTTACTATTACAAGGGAGATGGTGTTCAAAAAGCTGAAAGACCTAAGGGTACATAAGTCAACCGGACCAGATGAACTGCACCCACGGGTTCTGAAAGATGTAGAAGCAGAGATTGTGGAGAACATTAGTAATGATCTTTCAAAAATGATTGGACTCTGGCATCATGTCAGAGGACTGGAAAATTGCAAATGTCACCTAATGTTTAAGAAAGGAGGAAGGCAGCAGAAAGGAAAGGATAGACCAATTAACCTGACCTCACTGGTTGGGAAGATGTTGGAGTCAATTGTTAAGGATGAGGTTATAGAATACTTGGTGATACAGGACAAGATAGGACAAAGTCATCAGCTTTCCATAAGGGAAAATCTTGCCTGATGAACCTGTTGCAATTCTTTGAGGAGATTACAAGTAGGATAGATGAAGGGGATGCAGTGGATGTTGTATGTTTGGACTTCAGAAGGCTTTTGTCATGGTACCACATGTGAGGCTGCTTACCATGTTAAGAGCTCATGGTATTACAGGAAAGTTACTGGCATGATTAGAGCATTGGCGGATTGATAGGAGGCAGTGAATGGGAATACAAGGATTCTTTTCTGGTTGGCTGCCAGTGACTAGTGGTGTTCCGCAGGGGTCGGTGTTGCGACCACTTCCTTTCATACAATATAGCAATAATTTAGATGACGGAACAGATGGTTTTATTGCCAAGTTTGCAGATGACATAATATTGGTGGAGGGACAGGTAGTGTTGAAAAAACAGGTAGGATGCAGAAGGACTTAGACAAATTAGGAGAATGGTCAAGAGAGTGGCAAATGAAATACAATGTTAGCAAATGCATGGTCATGCACTTTGGTAGTAGAAATAAATGTGCAGGCTATTTTCTTAATGGGGAGAAAATCCAAATATCTGAGGTGCAAAGGGACTTGCGAGTCCTTGTGCAGAACACCCTGAAGGTTAACTTGCGGGTAGGGTCAGTGGTGAGGAAGACCAATGCAATGTTAGCATACATTTCAAGTGGTCTAGAATACAAGAACAGGGATGTGATGCTGAGGCTTTATAAGGTACTGGTGAGGCCTCACCTTGAGTATTTTGAACAGTTTTGGGCTCGTCATCTAAGAAAAGATACACTGGCATTGGAGAGTTCAGAGGAGGTCCACAAAGGAGATTCTGGGAATGAATGGGTTACCATACAAGGAACCTTTGATAGCTTTGGGTCTGTACTAACTGGAGCTTAGAAGGGTGAGGATGGATCTCACTGAAACCTTTCAAATGTTGAAAGGCCTAGACAGAGTAGATGTGAAAGAGATGTTTCCCATGGTGGGTGGGGGAGCATAGAGGGGCATCCATTTAAAACAGAGATGTAAAGACATTTCTTCAACCAGAGGGTGGTGAATTTGTGGTATTTATCGCCAGAGGCAGCTGAAGAGGCCAGGTTGTTGGGTGTATGTAAGACAGAGCTTGATAGGTTCTTGATTGGACACAGCATCAAAGATTATGGTGAGAAGGTCGGGACATGGGGCTGAGGAGGGGAAGAAAGGATCAGCCATGACTGAATGGTAGAGCAGACTCGATAGGCCAAATGGCCTAGTTCTGTCTTGTGGTCTTATGATCTAATTCCTTTCTAATAGTACATGCCACTGAGGAAATAAGTTGCATCCAGCTATGAGTGATGTTTCAATGCTGGTGAGCAGGCAATAAAGGTGGCTTTTAATGGCAGCACTCTCTCCTCTCTCAGGCACATATATTTCCGGGATGGTAGCTTATACCCTACTAACCCCTTTTGTGCACAAAAAGCATTTCAGAACAGGTGTAATGCTAGCCATCCAGCTTGCTTCCCAAATTCTAATCCACAGAAGAGTGTATTTATCATTTCTGATAAATTGGAACATTAAACTTAAACATTTGCCCTCTATTGCTCTTTTTGTGTTGTAGATTCTGCAGCTGATAAATCTGCTGCAATTCTTGGAACCAGATAACTTGAACGAAGTTACAGTGGATATTAACTTATCTTCAAACAGTCACCTCTTCAGGCTTCAAATTTTATTTCAACTCATACTGTGACTGTTGTATTAGTCTCTGAGGATCTTAGCTCATGCAACCTGAACACTTGCCTTGATATCTGGTGCCAGTTTCTTTGTCATTTAGAATCACTTTCAACTAACTTTTTAATCTATTTTTCAAAGATATTAATGAATCCAATTTAATTAATTACAGGCAGTACACCGCAGAGCATAGCCAAATGATGTTCACAGAAAATACATCCTCTTTACCCCTCTGTTAAAAGCTTTACAGCAGTGCTCACATAAAGAATTGAAATATCAGCTGTCTGAAACCTTTGAATAGAGTGTAATGAGTTTCTAGCACGTAGCAGGATTCTGACCTCTGACACTTGCTGTGTCTGTTCAAGCATCTCTGATAACAATACATCATGCCATAATTTATGAAAGTTATTCATACTCCAGGATTAAGAACAATGGAACACAAGAAATTGAAGCAAGATTCAGCCCATCAAACTTGCTCCATCATTCAGAAAGATCATGGTTAACCCTTTACCTTGGTACCATTTCCTTGCACCGATCACATTTCTTTGGATTCCCCAAAATGAATCCAGCCTCATCTTGCCACTGAGCCTCCACATCCTCTTTGGTGGAAGACGGAGGAAGAAATAATTCTGATGACACCCTTGTTTAATGATTGTTGCTGTGTCCAAGTGCTTGCCATCCATCCATTGGGGAAATGCTTCCTTCTCAGCATTGACAGAAGCTTTCTATTTCTCCCCCATGAGCAAAATCAAATCCACTTCCAAAATGCATAAAATGCAATGTCCAACACAAGTCACTGCATGCTGATGGGTATCAATCCCCCTTAATATTTACCCAGCCATTCCAAGTTATTACAGCTTAGCAGCAGGGATTACAGAGTTCCAGCTCAGGCCTTGAACATGGACACAAATCTGGACTCCTCCAGACTGGAGCGAAAGTAATGTTTTTTGTTGTGTATTTAATACTTCAGTAATATTTGAGTACTTGCATATATATTGGTTGATTAGGGATTCTTGTAAATTTAAATAATTCATTATGGGTTGTATGTATAAATACGTAAGTTGCATACTTCATGACACTATCACATGATACGTGTAGATCCCGCTTAAATTAAACACAATGTTAAACTCACATTCCTGGACTCCAGTGTCTTCCTTTCAATTAGATTAATGTTTTGAAGTTACAAAACAGTGCTGATGAGGTATTTTTAAAATGAACCCAAAATGGCTAGCAGCCTGTTGATGTGCAGCGAGACATTCTAATAAAAAAAAAACAACCTAGCACGTGCAGAGACTGCTGAGTTTTTTTTAAAGGCAGTGAACAGAAGCATTCACTGGTTCATAAAGAGAACCAGGGGATAGTAATCATAAAAGAAACAGAGATGGCTGGCTGCATTGAAAATGTCAATGCACTTGATTACACAAAAGATAACTGGAATATGTATACTAAGCTAATTGAACATTATTTTGAAGCATGAGAAATGAGTACCAATTTTACTGAGTGCATTGGATTTAAAGGCAGTTTGCTTTGAAGGTTGACTGCACCAACCAAACCAGCAGATAAGAACCTTGCTGCTACTGTGAAAGTAATGCAGGAATGCTTAGAACCAATGCCATTGTTTATTGCAGAACACTTTAGGTTTCATAAGCAAAATCAAAAAGAAGAGGAGTCCATTTCAGCATATGTAGCCGAATTGAAGAGATTGCCTGAGCATTGTCAGTGCAATAACAAGCTTAATGATGCACTGAAAGATTGTTTAGTTTGAGGAATCCTGCAAGAAAGCATTCAAAAATGGCTCCTAACTGAAACACAACTTACATTTATAATAATAGCTGGAATTGTTAATTCAATGAAAATTGCAGACAGAAACACAACTGAGTTGCAATCAGGAATGAAAATGAGTGTGAACAAAATTGCAGTGTCTGAACAGAAACCATCCAGGCCAAACAAATTGTGTTACCGTTGTGGCAGGGGCTTGCATACTCTAAACAAATGCAGGTTTAATGGAGAAATTTGTGAAAATTGCAACAAAGTAGGACATCTACCAACAGTATGTTGGGCAGCCAAAAACAAATGGATTGCTCAGAGGAGAAAAAGGCTAAAAAGTCAAGGTGCAGTTTCAAAAAAAGCACTAATCTGCATGCTGATGATTGAAAACCTGACAATGATGGAAGTGACACAGGACTGTTTAGACTTGAGATTTACAATGTCAAATCTAGCAATAGACAAACAGTATGGCTTATGCCAGAAGTGAACAGCAAATTATTCATTGTTTCAGTCAATCCACAAACTGAGTTTGAACAGCATTTCAAAGATATTGAATTGAAGCCTGCAGATGTCCAACTGAGAACTTAGACTGGAGAAAGGATAACTACTATGGGAATGACATTTGTAACAGTGAAATACAACAACCAACAAGACACATTGGGATTGTGTGTGTGATAAAAACAGGAGGGCCAGCAATGTGGGGCTGTGAATGGCTGTGAAAACTACAAATTGATTGCAGACCCATCCACCATTTGCAAGCCACATCCCCTGCAAGAGAGTCAACTGAAAGTGTATGAAGAAAGTTACTGGATGATGCCACAATAGCCTTCATGCTCTACACCATGAACCATTGCCCAACAAACAGGTGTTGATGCCAACCTCTGTGCCTCTGGTTGGAAAATATATTGAACCATGAAAGTATATTGACCATGCTGCTCAGAGGAATCATGAAAGTAACAAAAGCAGTGGACTGACTATAACAGATTTTGTCGGCAGTGTATCTGAGAAAGCTTCCGATAGGTTAATCACGCAGTTACTTGTAGAATGTGGCTTGGTATTAAGCTGGAAGAGAGCTCAAGGAGCTTCAGGAAAGTTGCTAGCATTCAGCTTTTGTGGGTATAAAGAAACAGAGTCTATTCTGCATGTGTTAAGGTTATTGCATGAACTTCAAGTGGGAGATAAAAAGCTGCTTGTAAAAGTAGATGCAAAGACTAAAGCCCAGCTGAGTGAATGGAAGGCCAAAAAGAAAGGTGTCAATGGAGGTACGAAAACAGATGATTCATTAGATGATGCTGTGAATGAAGTATCCAAGAGGAGAGTTCATATTGTAATGGAAGCAATGGAGAGATTAGAAGAGAATACTCTGGTGAACTAAATGCACCTTCCAAAGATCTAGATGCATATTCTAGAAAGAAGAAAAAGGAGAAGAAAGGTTTCCAGAGCTATCAGAACAATTTCCTGCAGCCTACAACCACCACAGAGAGGGCTCCAGTACCTGAGATTGCTTCACAGCCACATGTCTCAAATTCCAAGCAAAGTGATCCCCCTTGACAGGAAAGATGTTATCCCACAAGTGGAAGAAATCCTCCACAGCAATTAAATCTTTAGGCCTGAATGGAACAACTTAAAATTTACTCTGCTGTGGATGTCTGTCTGTATATAGTAGTTGTATTCTATAATATACTGTGTAAATAGTTGAGGTGCATTCTCTATTGAGTTGGAGTTTATAGCTAAGCAGGGAGGAATGTTGTATATTTCATATTTTAAGTAATATTTGAGTAATATATATTTGATTAAGCTTTCTTTTTTATTTAAATAATTCATTACAGGTTTTATATATATAAATACTTGAATAGCATACATCATCATGCTACCACATGAAATGTGCCTCACTTAACGTAAAGACAAAGTTATTTCTAGACTCCCGTGGCTTCCTTTGAATTAGATTAATGTTTTGAAGTTACAAAATATGACAGTTTTAACTGACATTTCAAATGAAATATTTTTCAACCATTCTCACTCTCTTTCAATATTCCTTCATTTTGTTTGAATCTTTCCCCATAAAACTTTTGACCTAATCTCTTATCAGCACTTCTGTATTGTATTTTATTGCACTGTTTCAAGAGACTGCAAAAATTGTTGAATACACTACTTGCTGCACATGGTGGTGGTAGAATTGGTTGGAACAGGGCCCCAACGTGAATGCTTCTACCTTGGCCCCAACGCCAGCTTAAAGTAACCTGGTGTGGAGCAACACTGATGCATTGCGAGCACCCTATCTACTTAGGAGTCACCCTTGACAGATGCCTCACCTTCAAGAACCACGTCAATAAGACAAAGGCAAAAGTGAGCACATGAAACAACATCCTGAATAAGCTCATTAACACAAAATAGGGAACAAGCTCAAAAACGTTGTGAGCCAGTGCACTTGCTGTTTGCTATTCCACTGCCGAATACGCCTGCCCTGCATGGGAAAGAGCTACTCATGCTAAGATGGATGCCGTTGTGAATGCAAGCTGCCAACTTATCACAGGTTGTTTAAATCCAACAAACATCAACAGCCTATATATCCTGGCAGGTATCGCTCCCTCTGATATAAGAAGAATGGTAGCCAGCAAGAAAGAATGACTCAGTCAAACATCAGATGAGGCACTCTCTACATGGTCATACACCCACACCCAGCTGCCTAAAGTCAAGGAAAAGCTTCATGAACAGTGTTGTTCCATTACAATCAATCCCTTCTGAAGCCCGCATTGTCTTGTGGAAAGACCGGCTCACCAGTCTCAAACAACCCCCGACGATGGAAATCCCACCAGATGAAAGCCTTCCCCGAGGAGCTAATTACAACCGGGCAACCTGGAAGTGCCTGAACAGACTCAGGACTGGTGTAGGTCATTCAAAGGTGTCACTAAGCAAATGGGGATACACAAACAGCCCGACAACTTGTGAATGCGGAACTGAGCCACAAACTATGCAACATCTCCTGCAATGCCCATCGCTAGAGGAACCCTGTACTGTCGCAGATCTTGCCAAATTCAACAATGTGGTGCAAAAATGTGTCCAGTTCTGGCTGGGGCATGTATAGACTGTCTGTGGACACGATAAGAAGAAGAAGAGACTGCGGATGCTGAAATCTGCAGCAACAATCTACTGGAAAAACACACAGCAGGACAAGCAGCATCCGTGGGGGGAAAGATCTTGATGCAGGGTTCAACCTGAAATGTCAACAATTACTTTTTCCCTACAGATGGTGTTTGACCTTCTAAGTTCCTCCAGCAGATTATTTGTCGATGTGACCAATATGGTTCCACTTCAGGCAATCATTCAGTCATTCACTTTCCAGAATGTTTCCCATCTCAGCAAAACAGCATAGAACCCTGCACCTTCTTTTCAAAATCTGGAAAAAACTCTATGTGCTCAATTAAAGTAGGAAATCATTGCATTTTTGTTCTGTGGCACTGTAACTGAACACATTAAAATGCGGCACCATTGAAACACGTCCTTTGTAAAAGCTTTGTTTCATTTTGGATCTCTTCAAAAAGCAGCTAGATCTTTATAACTTAGAACAAAATGACAATAGAAATGAAAGAATGAGCAAATAAGAAGATAAAATGGATGGATTGTGAGATCTATTATATATGTGATGGTGGAATCTATATACAACTAAGTATTGACAACTAGGAGGGCATTAGAGCAATTAACTGACAGAGTGGATTATCTAGGACTCAGCAGAATAAATTTCCATGTATGAACATGGGATCTATTGGAGAAGTTCACCAATCGATCACTTGATGAAAATATCCCTCTGTGGATGGCAACGTATACATAACCATTTGAACAAGGAGATCATTCAGTCTAAAGGTGCAGTGAATCACAGTGAGGGCAGTGTGAACACAGGGCAACAAAGCATGGCCAAAACAGACACAAAAAGAAGTGAGATTGCACAAAGTGAACTCACATTTCCACAGTATTTTACGTCTTTAATTATCAACAGACTCATATTGAGAGAATGCTAATTGCATTATTATTCCAAAAAAGTTCCGGAACAGTGTTAAAGTTTTAACAATTAACAGTGCTGCCCTTTACTTTGCAACTCGTTATCTTCATTGCTTGCTCTTAAAAACCCTTTGAAACATGCAAAGTGATCATCCAGGAGCATTAGTTAAAATGAAGCTCAGAATTAATTCTGCTTCATTGAATATACTATGCTTATTGCTCTGCCTGCAGTAATTATCTTTTCAATTAAAATGTGAGCTTCAAAAATTAGTTCTAAATTTTAACCAAACCAGAGCCACATAATCTCCCAAATAATGTAAAAATTAGACAGGCACACATAGTCTGCATTCCTGGTTAACTAGGGATCTGTAACCAAGAATTTAGGAACTTCTCCCACGGAAGTATGATATCCTGCTAATTGAGAGAACCTCTAGAAGCATGTAAACTACAATTACTCAGACAAGTATCTATCCAAAGGACGCACACCCTAAAAATACATTCAAATGTAGCTTAGAGTGGAGCAACATTGCCATTGAAAATGTTTCATGGAAAACCCTAATGCTAACCCAAGAAAAAGTCCACCTTTACAGCATTGCACTTTTCATTAAATTGTCATGCCACCAATAGACAGTGAAAAGCAGCCAAAGACCCTGTGATTAGGTAACACTTCAAAAAGAAAAGTGGGAACTAATTTCTTGTGGGGAATGACAAAAACTGTTCTTTTTTTTTAATGCAAGACCTCCAAACATTCCGTCCTCTACTTTTGGGGAATGCGGTGGGAAATACCAAGTGGTGCAAAAGTGTGGTTCCCCAACCGTTAATGTTGCTGGGGAAAGTATTGAACTGTCTGCGTTTTAATCTCAGCATGCAGGCAGCCTGTGATCTGCAATTTGAAAGGCACTTAGGTAGACACATGAACAGGGAGCGAAAGGAGAAACCTGTGCTTGCAGATAGTAATTTAAGTGAGCAGAGTAGTCAGCACAGACATTGTGACTGAAGTGTCTATTCCTTAGAATATACTGTTCTATGTTCTTTGTATTCTCCCAACAAAGTACAGGCAGTCCCCAGGTTTTGTAAGAGTTCCATTCCTGGTAACGTTTGTAAACCAATTTTACTGGTACGTCAGAGATGTTCATTTTGTTCTGTAACCCATGTCATATCGCTCGGCATAACTTGCTGTTATTCTTTTCTTTCATTCAATAATCACACTAACTCTACAGATATTTAAACTAATGAAATGTATACTGTATCCAGTCATTAAGGGATGACATAACATATTATTATTACGAGCTTGAAAAATACTTTTAAAGTGGAAGGGAGAATTTGAGTAAAGTTGGATTTCTGTAAGTCAAGTCATTCATAACCTGAGCTATAATGTCCAAGACTTTTGGAAGAATCTGCAGTTTCTTACCCGTGGTGGGTAGAATTTGGCAGGCAGACTGTATGGGACCTGATGTGCTACAAACTGCCAGACCCCAGCCTTTCTATCTTGCCCATTTGCAGGCTGTTTTTGCCTCCAGCGTTCCTGTACATTATTTTACAGCACAGAAGTCCCTTGAACCGTGACTCCACTCCATGTATTAATACAAGTCGTCTCCTACTTTGTTTCACCTCACTCTATTCCTTCCTCTCTCAGGTACTCCTTCCTTTAAAATGTATTCATACTATCTGACCTATGTGGCGGTGAGCCACATTCTGAACTCATTGCTAGGTTTTATTGGGGCTTTCCTTGCCTATACTATTAATGCCACTTGACTCCTAGGAAAGGAGCAGGCAGTACAGCCCCTCTTACCTCTTCTGCCATTCATTTACATTGTCTCCATCATACCTCTTAACTCTATTTACCCTGACTGGTTCTGCACCCTTAAAAACTTCCACAGGTGGCATTGTCAACAGCTTTTAGGAGAGCAGAACTACAAAGCTCTGCTAGCTACTGTCTTGCTTGAATAGCCTATGGGCCATTGATCTGAATTCCTTCACAGGAAGAGGTGGCTCCACCTTTACGTCATGAAATTACCAGTGGTCCTAATTAGCATCCTAATTTCTGGTTCTAACTAATTGAACAGGAAAATGGGATGACGATATCTCCTAAACATAACTTCAGCTGCCACTGGTTTCCAATAAAGACTAACAAGTGCTAACTTTGGAATTTGGGCAGCACAGTAGCGTAGTGGTTAGCAGAAAACCTTGCAGTGCCAGCGACGTGGGTTCAATTCCCGCTGCTGCCTGTAAGGAGTTTGTATGATCTCCCTGTGACAGTGTGGGTTTCGGCTGGGTAATCTGGTTTCCTCCCACAGTCCAAAGACATACCGGTTGGTAGATTAATTGGTCATTGTAAATTGTCCTGTGATACTCTAGGGGTTGCCATGCAGTGGGGTTCAAAGGGCCTATTCTGTGCTGTATCACAATAAATAAATAGTGAATCAGTAAACCGCAGGGATTTTCTTTGCAACATGTCTGGAAATTGTCATTGGGTTAATTACACTACAACAATAATATGCTCTGTGTATATGGGATGAAATTCAAAGTGTGGTGACATTATTATTTAGCACTGTCTATCAGGGATGAACTTCAAGCGAAAGATGTTTAAATTTAGTGCTCTCCAAAATTTGAGTTAGCCATTTTCTAGTTATGAAAAACCATTTAATAACGCAATGACACAATCTATTGCTGGTCCAATGTAGTAGAAAGTGTGGAATTGTCCATAAATCTTAGCCTTGGCATCAATAGAAAATGCCAGACAATTTGCATGAGCCAAGTGAGGGACATAGAAAGCACCTCCTGACAAAATAACAAACAGGCAGGAAAAGAAACTAGAATTAAATTGCAAATTCTTAGTTGGCTGTTCTGGGACAGAGTGAAATGAAATTGATGGAATCCTTGAATAGTTAAAGTGACGCACCCAAGGCAGCTCAAAGTAGAGGGGATAAATGCTCAAATAATTTAGTCAATTGATACAATTTATCTTATTAATATTCAATGATTAATGGACTACACAGTTTAAAATGAGATGCAGGAAGTGAAGGTAAAGCTGTCACAATGCTGAATATTATGAATTTATAAGCAAGACACAGAATATTTCATTTAACCCTTTGACACATTTTGACATTTGACAGCAGTAAAAACACCCTAAATCCCATTTTTTTAGCTGAAATTTGATGGCTTTTCCTAAAGTGACCCAAAATGCGCAAAAATTTAAATATTTAAAAATGTTATACTTTTGTACAGGTGCTACAAATTTTTGTACATTGAGGCTGTTCTGGGTCAAATTTGACCTGTATCTATTGAAATAGATTTTAGATCTCTGAAGCATTAATTAAGGATTAATCACCCATTTATTAATGTCAGATAGGCTATTTACACATTCTAAATAGATCTGTGGTTCAAAATTAGGTATAGACACTTGTTATGAGGGGATTCTTGGGCCGGGTCAAAACTGACCCGGACCATACTGTGAAGGTATAGAATATGAACTGGTTGCCTGGGTTAAGATATCATGGACTTAACTGCATATCTTTCACTGTTTTCTAGACTATTCATTTTAAAACATTATAATTACTTCCTACATCACATGTACCTGAGTTCCATTTAGCACATACCTGAGCCCCATGTTCCATCACCCATATTAACTAATATTAAAGAGGGTATAATACATGATGATGACAGCAAGCAAATCAAAGTTCTGCCAGCCCTTTATCAGGCTAAGTTTAAGGCAGAACATCCAGTGTACATCAAAGTACATTTATTAATCAAGTATGTGTATTTGAGATTCATCTGCTTACAGGCAGCCACAAAACAAAGAAACCCAAAAGAACCCTTAATAAAGAAGACCGTCAAACACTCTGTGTGCAATAGGAGAAAATGTATTGTGCAAAAAATAAAAGTAAGCAAATAGCATTCAGTACAAAAGTAAGTCCATAGACATGAAGCCTGGGGCAGCTGGAGCAGGCCACAGCCTCTGCCCCAGGTCAGTGCGGTGCCGAGTAAATGTGGCATGAACAGCTGAAAGTGTTGTGTGGTGTTGTGCATTTTATAGTATAGGCAAGTACTTCAGCCATAGACTTCTTGGTTAAGATGGTGAAACAAAAAGAATGCAGATACTCTAACCTAAAGTTTTTGGTTAGCATCCCTGATTACAATTCCCAAGGGCTGGTGCTTGGAAGATCCACAAATTATATTTTGTTTGGTGTTGAGTGTATTAACCAGCAACCTGTCAGTAAGAAGGAAGAAACAGTCTCCCTGATTCCACAATTATGTTACACCCCAGTCCCAACCATTGTGTGCGCGCAGCTTCTCACCAGATTCAAAAGTCAGGAGATTATATTTATGCTTTTCATTGCCAGATAATCTCACATTAAGTTTCATGAGAAATTTGTAATTAAATCAACTGTAGTTGACATTAAAACAATTTTGTTTTTATATTGTACTTTTAAATAAATTTAGAATGCCACCATAATGAGAATAGTGATGCATTAATGGAACACATCTTCTGAGGATGTGAAAGAAATGGAGGTGTTTTGTTCCTCCAAGAAAGAAATAACCATTGCCTCTCATTGCTTTTCTTATGGTAAGTATATTTTACAAAAACATGAAGTTGTAGATGCTGAACATTTGAAGTAAAAACTGAAAATGCTGCACATACTCATTAGCATCTTTGGAAAAAATAATTATTGTTTTATGCCAGAAGTCAGTACATTCAGCTTGCATGTTTTTGATATTTTCAGACTAATAATTTTTCCCAGCTTTGCTCATTTATGCAAATTGTGTGGCCACACTGTCTGATTTATTTCCTTTCCCCAGAAGAAATACTACAAAAAAATTGTGCAAGCTTTCCACGCGATTCCTGCTAACCATTTATTGACTTAATGCAAACCGTGAACTAACCTGGGAACATTAGATCAGGAAACTCATTGTTTGTTGTCATATGAGTAAAAATTCTTACAACAGATAATTAGAGAAATTTCCATATTCTGAAGGTGAAAATTGTTTAGAAGAGTCTGCTGGAATAAATAATGCCATAGAAAAGCTGGCACCATTGAAAGTGCAGCTTGTGATTCAAAGGGAGAGTTAGACTGGTACAGATAAGTTTCAGGTGACATTTTCTAACCCTCTTTATTTCTCCTTTTATGCCATTTGCTATTTTTCATCAGTTAAAAAAGTCATCAAATTGTTATTGAAATGGAGGACATCAAGGCAGAGCAATGTTACTTCATCATTAATAGTTTTTGTTGAGCTATGGGAAGTGAACAGGTTTGCAGAAATGCCTTCTATTTCAGTACTTTTAATGGTAGCATTAGAATTTATTCACAGCTTTCAAACCCTGGTCATAGCAGAGAAGTCTTCCAGTTCAAATTTGAACTGATCCAAATCTCTACAGTCCATATTCCAGCTCCTGCCATCCTATCTGCCTGTCACGCACATCTTTGTTGCACATCTTTCTTGATTTGACTACACCACAATATTTTAATATCTTAGTTTCGGGCTCAAATTCACCACTGCCTTAATCTTCCACCACGTTTCTGACCATGAAACCCAATCTGGAATCATTATGTATCCACATTTCCCTGACCGATTGGTGGCTTCTGTGTCTAAGATTTTGAATAACTCAAATACACGTTGTTTTAGGTGCCTGTGGCCTGACAGAGCCTGTAGCCACATCATACGTCACAGAGTCATAGAGTAATAAAACATGGAAACAGACTCTTTGACCCAACTAGTCTAATGCAACCACAATAAAATTAGTATCATCAGCAAAATTGATAATTGTGCCATGTACATTCATATCCAAATCATTTGCATAAATAAGGGATAACAAAGGTCCCAGCATGACCACTGGGACACACACTCATCTCAAGCCTCCAGTTAGAGAATCAAACTTCAGCCATCACGCTCTGCTTTCTATCATCCAGCCAATTCTGAAACTATCTCCCGAGCTCCTCCGAATCCTAACCTTTCAGATCAGCCTGCCATTTGGCACTATGTCATAGGCCTTGCTAAAGACAGTATAGACAACATCCAATGCCCTACCTTCATCTATCCCCTTAGTTACCTCTTCAAAAAATTCCAAAAGACTTCTTACACACACAAAACCATGCTGACTATTCCTGATCAGGCTTTGAGTACACAGGTGATGGTAGATCTTGTGCCGTCCCTACACAGGAAGTCAGGCTCACTGGCCTATAGTTCTCTGAACTGTCCTTGCTATCCTTCTTGAACAATGGAGCAATATTACCCACTCTCCAGTCTTTCCTGAAACTTCACCAGTAGCTAACAACAAATATCTCTATAAAGGCCTCTGCAATTTCTTTACTGGCCTCTCATAGGGTCCAGAGGTGCACAAGGTCTGTCCTTTTGGATTTGCTCATCTTAAGGTGCTTTAAGTCTGCAAATATCCCTTTCCTTGTATTAAAAACATAATCCAAGATCTCACTACTTATTACCCTAACTTCTTTGGCATCCATGATATTCTCCTTAGTAAACACTGAGGAGAAATAGACATTAAAAATATCAGCCATCTCCTGCAGTTCCTTTTACAGAACTTAGTCTCTCCCTGGTCACTACTGTTCTGTTAATATAATTGAATCACCTCTTGTGATTTGTCTGTTAAATCCATTCCATATCCTCTTTATGCTCTCCTGACTTCTCTTTTAAGCCTGCTCTTAAACTTTTTGTATTTGTTGGGTAATCCTTTTGCACCAAGTTGCCTAAACACAACGTATACCTTCCCCTTTTCACTTACCAGAGTCTCGATATCTCTCATCAGCGAAACTTCCCTTCACCCTAACAAGAATATACTGTCCATGGACTCTTGATAAGACCCTTTTAAAAGCCTCCCACTTGCCAACTGTTCCTTTGCTTTTAAATAGGATTACCCATAGCTAGGTCCTACCTAATGCCCCAATAGTTGGCCTTGCTCCAGTTCAGAACTTTAACCCATGGAACAGTTCTACCTTTTTCTGTAATTATTTAAAAAACAGTAGAATTGTTACTGGACCCAAAGTTCTTCCCAGTTGTCACTTCAGTTACTTGGTCGAGCTCATTCCCTCTGGGGAGTTTGAGTACTTCTTCTTTCTGAGTAGTTTCCTCTATATGTTGCGTGAGGAAACTCATTTGGACACACCTCACAAATTCCACCCCACCCGGGCTGCCTCGCACTCTGGGTGGCCCAATCGACACATCTGCTCCTCAAGTTCCCTTAGACTTTTGGAAGGTCTATAATATAGAACATAGAAATCTACAGCACATTACAGGCCCTTTAGCACACAGTGTTGTGCCGATCATTTAACCTATTCTAGAAACTGCCTAGAATTTCCCTACTGCATTGCCTTCTATTTTTCTAACCATACTAAAGTGATCATCCCCTTCTTACTTCTAAGTTCAACACAAATGACCTGGTCAGCTGATCCCTCTAGAAGATCCTCTCTAAGCACTGCTGTTATGTTCTCCCTTTTCAAAAAAGTAACATCTCTCCACTCCTACTTGTTCCTCTGTTAAGCCCAAAGCATTGGTATCCCAGAAAATTTGCTGCCAGTCATAGAAACATAGAAAACCTATGGCTCAATACAGACCCTTCGGCCCACAAAGCTGTGCCGAACACATCCTTACCTTAGAAATTATCCATGGTTACCCATAGCCCTCTATTTTTCTAAGCTCCATGTACCTTAAAAGTCTTTTAAAAGACCCTATTGTATCCGCCTCCACCACCATCACCGGCAACCCATTCCACACACTCACAACTCTCGCGTAAAAAACTTACCCGACATCTCCTCTGTACCTGCTTCCAAGCACCTAAAAACTATGCCCTCTCATGCTAGCCACTTCAACCCTGGGAAAAAACCTCTGGCTATCCACATTATTAATGCCTCTCATCATCTCGTACACCTCTCTCAGGTCACCTCTCATCCTCTGTCCCTCCAAGGAGAAAAGACCGAGTTCACTCAACCTATTCTCATAAAGCATGCTCCCCAAACCAGGCAACATCCTTGTAAATCTCCTCTGTGCCCTTTCTAAGGTTTCCATTCTTTCCTGTAGTGAGGCAAACAGAACTGAACACAATACTCCAAGTGGGGTCTGACCAGGGTCCTATATAGCTGCAACATTACCTCTATAGTTGTAACAGTCCTGCCCTTCTCTCGGCCACGTTTCTATGGCCACAATATTCCAGTTCTGAGAAGTTATCAAGCATGTCCTCAGTTCATCTTCCTTATGTTCTGTAGACATCTGGATAGATGTCCCTCTGGTGAGACAAGAGTGTGCCAATACTACAATCTGGAGCAAAAAACTGAGTTGCTGGAGGAACTCAGCAGGACAGGCGGTGTCTGTGGAGGGAAGTGATCAGACATTTGAGGTCAAGACCCTTAGAGCAGTCCAGGCATTGTACATTCCAGTTCAAGGATCTCAACTGTTGATTTTCCTCACAGATGTGGACTGACCAGCTGATTTCCTCCAACAGCTTGTTTTATGCTTTTCTAGAACAGTTCTAACTTATCCAATAACAATTGGGAAGTTTAACCAATGGAGATGCCATGGAAATGCACATTCTTCTTGTTATTCACTAGTGAAAAGGTTTTGAGGTTTTCAATTTAGGATCTAAATTGTGGCCTTAAACACCTTATGTTTCAATTTGTTTTCCCATCAATTTGCATCAAGTTGCAGGTGATTTACGATCGTAAGGCACCAATCTACATAAAGAGTACTTTCAAAGCCACAGGCTCATAAAACTCAAATAGGACAGAGCTGAGGACAGGAAATGTAATTGAAAATTGAATCGTATGTTGGTTCAGCGTTCAGTTGGGTATTTGGACATTGGGCTGCAGTTTGGATACCCTGGAAAAAATACTTGGATGATACTGAAGATGAAACTCATTCTACTGTACCCATCAAATGACCCAGACAAATCTCACTGATGGCTGACCCTTTCCTATTTCTGCAAAATCTGTATTTCCCCACAGTAATTTCATGGGTTCCGCACTCATAGATTGATGGCCAGAATGAATTAAATCAGGCCAGCTAAGCCTACATTCTTTAATCTTTTTTTAAACAGGCTTACACCTACATTTTAATGAATTCTTCGAACTCAGAAATGAATATCAAAAATTATGAAGTCACAAAATTTGCTTTATTTAGCTTTCTGTATTGTTGACGACTCACAACGTTTATCAAGCTACCCTGAACAACCTGCTAGTCAGTTGACATTTCACATGGTCCGTAAGATCTGAAACGTTACCTTAATACATCAGGTAGCATTTGAGTCCATTTCTTCCTCAATGAATACTGAGCAGAATTTCAAGTAATGCTCATAAAAAAAATCGAATGTTTCATGTCAATCCACTCTCTGCTCAAGAGTTCAGTGAGCAGAATACTAACATGCCGTTCAATGCCCTTTTCATTTCTTGTAACCACTATAAAGACCTTCTATGATTTACGTCGGAAAATAAAACTCCGGATGTCACTAAGGATCATGTTCCATTTTCTGCTCGAACCTCTGAAAATAATCAATTTGTCCCCGCTCTTGTAGATGCAAGCTGAAGATTGTTTCATATAGAATCTCACGGTTGCCATGGTACACCATGCAGACTGCTTATTACTAAACTTCAATACAGCTGGTCAAATCACATAATTGAACAGTGGTTAGCTTATCACTCGAGCAGAACTCTGAGAGCAAGGACAGCTTGTGAAGAATGAATACCTTTACCTTACAATTAAACCATACCTGTTACTCTTGTTGACAATAGCCATTGGCCAAATGGCAAATCAGCACAAGTCCCAGCTATTAATTAAAGGAGCCAAGTCTGGACTCAGGAGAGGTCAGGTTCTTGCACCATCTCTGTCCTTGCCCTCCTTGCCCTCACTGGCAATTTCATTGGGAAACCAAACAAGAGAATTCATATGAACCGCTTCTTCACCTGAGCTCTCAAGTCCTCCCTCAGATGAGAGCAAAGTTTAAGCCTGCTATTGTAAGAGTGGGGTTCTAGAATAAAACTCACCAATCACTCTCCCCCCACCAGCAACACTTTGAGGTACAAAACAGACCAACTGACTCAGCCAATCGAACATGAATTTCTTCAATGTCTTCAGCCACAAACAACCTGCTGGAGGAACTCAGAAGGTTGAGCCCAACTCAAGAGGAAAGGAGCTGCTGACATTTCAGGTTGAAACACTGCATAAAAAGGGAAAGGGGAGTGGTGAGACAGGCGCTTGAGGTGATTGATTGGCTAAGTAGTGATGTAAGATGTCAGGCAAGTTGCACCAGATTGGGTGGGGGGAGAGTTGGGAGACGGTGGCAGCTGGATGATAGATGGAAACAGACAAAGAGAAAAAAAATTGAGAGCCAGATGGAGAAAGGAAGAGTTCAGCTGGAGGAAGATAAGCAGGAAGTAAAGACTCTTACAAGTTTCCATAAGTGTACAGTGAAGACAATTGTGACTGGTTGCATTACAGTCTGTTATAGAGGCTGCAATACACAGAATTGCAAGAGACTGCTGAAAGCTGTAGACTTCGCCAGCTCCATCACAGGCACAACCGACCCCCCCCCCCCCCATTGAAGACATCTTTAAGAAGTGGTGCCTCAGGGAGGTAGCATACATCATTAAGGACCCTCTCCAACTGGGACATGCCCTCTTCTCACCGTTACCATCAGTAAGAAAGTACAGAAGCCTGAAGGCTTCAGCGACTCAGCGATTCAGGAACAGCTTCTTCCCCTCTGCCATCTGATTTCTAAATAGACCTTGAACCCTTGGACACTACCTCACTTTTTTAATATATATTATTTCTGAATTTTTGGATGACCTTTTTATCTATTTGTCATGGTCCGGTCCGTGAAATCCGCATTCCGATCCATATTCCTTATTCCAGGTTTTCCGAGTTTCCCCAGTTTCTGATGAGGCAGCTGATTCTTGTTTGGGTTGGCCTCATAAATAGCTTCAGGATTCTTTCCCTGGTTGCTGGATTGTTCCTGTCTAAACCCCTTGTTTGTATCTCTTCCCTTCACCTGCCTCTGCCTTGCCCTGTTGGGAACTGCCTCTCTGTGTCTATGCCTTCGCTAGGTAGTTCTGGCTGTTTTGCCACTACCTAGTGTTGGGAACTGTCTTGTCATGTTCAGTGTTCTGTGTTATGAATCCTGGCCCTATGTCCTGTACCCAAGAGGGGTCCTGGCTCGGTGTTCCATGTTGCTGTCTCTCCCTTGACCCAGGCTCTGTGTTCTGTGTCCCTGTCCTCCTTTGATCCAAGTTCAGTGGTCTTTCTTCCTGTTCTTCCTCGACCAAGGCTTTGCGTTCCTGTCTCTCCCTCGACCAAGGCTTTGCGTTCCTGTCTCTCCCTCGACCAAGGCTTTGCGTTCCTGTCTCTCCCTCGACCAAGGCTTTGCGTTCCTGTCTCTCCCTCGACCAAGGCTTTGCGTTCCTGTCTCTCCCTCGACCAAGGCTTTGCGTTCCTGTCTCTCCCTCGACCAAGGCTTTGCGTTCCTGTCTCTCCCTCGACCAAGGCTTTGCGTTCCTGTCTCTCCCTCGACCAAGGCTTTGCGTTCCTGTCTCTCCCTCGACCAAGGCTTTGCGTTCCTGTCTCTCCCTCGACCAAGGCTTTGCGTTCCTGTCTCTCCCTCGACCAAGGCTTTGCGTTCCTGTCTCTCCCTCGACCAAGGCTTTGCGTTCCTGTCTCTCCCTCGACCAAGGCTTTGCGTTCCTGTCTCTCCCTCGACCAAGGCTTTGGTTCCTGTCTCTCCCTTGACCAAGTCAAGGCTTTGGGGTCTCGTCCAGTCCTTGTCACATCCAAGGTCCTTGTCCTGTTTAAGCCACGGCTTTGTGTTCTCATCTTGTCATGTGCCTCGTTCAGCCCAGGAATACCTTGCCCAGCCTGGTGCTGGGGTTCCCTTGTCCTGTCTATGAGTCTCATGTCCAGTCCTGTTGCCTCTCCTTGTCCTGTAGCCATGTCTTGTCCTCGACTGGTTCTGGAGTCCGAGCCTGAGTCAAGACCCAGGTTCTGGGTCCTTGTCCAGTCTCTGGCTCGGAGTCCAAGCCCAGGCTCCTGGTTCCCAGTTCTATGTCCTGGTTCAGCTATCCTTGTCAAGTCCTAGCCCAGGCCTGGAATCCTTGTCTTGCCCGGGGCCTGTGTCATGTCCAGCATCCTTTCTTCACTTCCCTTGCTTCCTTCTCACGCCTAGTCCTGTCCCTGGTAGTCCAGTGTCTGTGTCTTGCAATTGGGTCCACTCCCAATATCCCCCATTATGACATGATTCAATATACATATACTGTAATTGATTACTTATTTGTTATTATTATTTTTGTTTTTTTCTTCTATATTATGTATTGTATTGAACTGCTGCTGCTAAGTTAACAAATTTCATGTCACACACCAGTGATAATAAACCTGATTCTGATTCTTATTCCCGTTACCACCACCAGGGAAGAGATCAAGAAGCCTGAAGACCCATACTCAATGATTTAGGAAGGAGTATTCTAAAGGCAAGATGACACGACCGTGGCTAATAAGAGAAGTTAAAGCCAAACAGAGGGCATGTAATAAAGCAACAATTAGTGGGAAGTTAGAGTGTTGGGAGGCTTTTATAAAAACACCAGAAGGCAGCTAAAAAGTAATTAAGATGGAAAACATAAAATATGAAGGTAAGCTGGCCAACAGGATTAAAGAGGATGCTAAGAGTTTCTTCAGATACATAAACTTTAAAAATGAGGCTAGAATGTATATTGGACTGCTGGAATATGATTCTGGAGAGGTAGTAATGGGTTCAAGGAAATGGCAGATGAACTACCGTAAATAAGTATTTTGCTTCGGTCTTCAGTATGGAAAACACTAGCAGTACGCCAGAAGTTCAAGAATGTTAACGGGCAGATATGTGTGTCGTTGCCATTACTAGGGAGAAGGTTATTGGGAAACTTAAAGGTCTGAAGGTGGATAAGTCACCTGGGACAGATGATACGCACCACACGGTTCTGAAAGAGGTGGCTGAAGTGATTGTGGAGGCATTAGTAATAATCTTTTAAGAATCACTAGATTCTGGCATGGTACCGGAAGACTGGAATATTGGAAATGTCACTCTACTCTTCAAGAAAGGAGAGAGAGAGAGAGAAGAAAGGAAATTATGTTAGTCTGACCTCAGTGGTTAGGGAGATGTTGGAGTCGATTGTTAAGGATGTAGTTTCAGGATACTTGGAGCGCACAATAAAACAGGCTGTAGTCAACATGGTTTCCACAAGGAAAAATCTTACTTGACAAATCTGTTGGAATTCTTTGAAGAAGTAACAAGCAAGACAAGGGAGAGTTGGTGGATGTTGTGTACTTGGATTTTCAAAAGGCCTTTGACAAGGTGCCAAAAATGAACAAATTAAGAGCCCATGGTACTTGCATGGCATGAATGTTACTTGTCACTTGTCAGCCCAAGCCTGGATACTGCTTCACTATCTGAGGAGTCACAAATGGTGGAGAACATTGTGAATAACCCACTTCTGACCTTATAATGGAAGCAAGGTCTTTGATGAAGTAGCTGAAGGTGGTTGGTCCTAGGACACTTCTCTGAGGAATTCCTGCAGTGATGTCCTAAGGATGAGATAACTGACTTCCAACCACAACCTCTTCCTTTGTGTCAGGTATGATTCCAACCAGTGGAGGGTTTCCCCCTAATTCCCATTGACTCCATTTTAGCTAGGGCACCTTGATTCCATACTCGGTTAAATGTTGCCTTGATGTCAAGGGCTATCACTCTCACCTCACCCCTGGTATTTAGCTCTTTGGTCCATGTTTGGACCAAGGAGGTGATGAGGTCAGGAGCTGAGTGCCCTTGATGGAACCCATAGGCATCCGTAAACAGGTTATTGCCAAGTAGGTGCTGCATGATAGCACTGTTGTTGACGCCTTCCATTTCTTTGCTGATGTTTGAGAGTAGGCTGGTAGGGCGGTAATTGGCTGGGTTGGACTTGTCCTGTTTCTTGTATATAGAATGTACCTAGGCAATTTTCCACATTGCCACGTAGATGCCAGTGTTGTTACTATATTGGAACGGCTTGGCTAGTGGCATGACAAGTTTTGGAACAGAAGTCTTCAGGACTGTTGCCGGGATTTTGTCTGGGCCCATAGCCTTTGCAGTATCCAGTATTTTCAGCTGTTTCCTGATATCACAATTGATGTCAAGTGAATTGGATTGGCTTTATATGACATCTGGGATGCTGGAGGCTTCTGGACGAGGCCAAGATAGATCATCTACTCGGCTGTTCTGAATGCAGATTGTTGCAAATGGCTCAGCCTTATGTTTTGCACAGGTGTGCTCGGCTTCTCTATCATGGAGGATGGGGATGTTTGTGGAACCTCCTCCTCCAGTGAGCTGTTTGATTGTCCACCACCAATCACGACTGGATGTGGCAGGAGCTTAGATCTGATCCATTGGTTGTGGGACCACTTAACTCTGTCTATTACTGGCTGCTTATGGCGTTTGGCATGCAAGTAGTCCTGTACTGTGGCTTCACCAGGTGACACCTCATATTGAGGTGTTGATCTCGGGATGCCCTCCTGCACTCTTCATTGGACCAGGTTTGATGCCCTGGCCTGGTGGTAATGTTAGAGTGGGGGATATGAGGTTACAGATTGTAGTTGAGTACAATTCTGTTGCTGCTGCCCCACAGTGCCTCATAGATACCCAGTCTTGGGCTGCGAGGTCTGTTCGATGTCTATCCCATTTAGCATGGTGGTAGTGCCACACAATGCAGTGGAGGCTTTCTTCAATGTGGGGACGGGATTTAGTCTCCACAAATACCTCGCGGTGGCCACTTCTACCAATGCAGCCATGGACAGATGCTTCCGCGGCAGGCAGGTTGGTGAGAATGAGATCATGTGTGTCTTCCCCTCTTGTTGGTTCCCTCACCACCTGCTGTAGTCCAGTAGGACCTGACCAGCTCAATCTGAGGTGGTACTACTGAGCCACTCTTGGTGATGGACATTGAAGTCCCCACCCAGAGTACATTCTGTGCCCTTGCCACCCTCAATGCCTCCAAGTGTTGCTCAATATAGAAAAGTACTGATTTATCAGCTGAGGGAGGATGGTATGCGGTAATCAGCAGTTTTCCTTGCTCATGTTTAACCTGGTGCCACGAGACTTCATGGGGTCCAGGGTCCAACACCCTCTCAACCGTATACCACTGTGCCACCATCTCAGCTACGTCTGTCCTGCCAATGAGACAGTGCATAACCGGAAATGGTGATGGTGGAGTCCGGAATGTTAACTGTAAGGTCTGATTCTGTCAGTACAACTCTGTCAGGCTGTTGCTTGACTAGTCTGTGAGACAGCTCTCCCAACTTTGGCACAAGTCCCCAGATGTTAGTAAGGAGGACTTTGCAGGCCTGGTTTTGCTGTTGTTGTTTCCTGTGCCTAGGTCGATGTCAGGTTATCCATCCGGGTTCACTCATTATTTTCTTTTTAGCGGCTGGATACAACTGAACGGCTTGCTAGGCCATTTCAGAGGGTATTTAAGAGCCAATCACACTGCTGTGAGTCTGGAGTCACATATAGGCCAAACCAGGTAAGGACATAGGATTCCTACCCCTAAAGGACATTAGTGAGCCAGATGGAGTTTTACAACAACTGACATGGTTTCATGGTCATCAGATTTTTTAAAAAAATTGAATTCAAATTCACCATCTGTCATGGTGGGATTCGAACTGGGTCTCTAGATTACTGATCCAGCTGTAATTACCACTACACTAAATCTCTCCCGCCTCACCAGCAGTTTTAGGCCACTTATTTAAGAAAGGATGTGCTAACAATGGAGAGGGTTCAAAGGAGGTTCATGAAAATCATTCCAGGATTGAAAGGGTTATCATGTGAGAAGCGTTTGATGGCTATTGGTCCATACTCACTGGAATTCCAAAGAATATGGGGTGACCTGATTGGAACCTATTGAGTACTGAAAGGCCTCGAAAGAGTGAATGTGGAGAGAATATTTCCTATGGTGGGAGAGTCTAAAACCAGAGGACACTGCCTCAGAATTAAGGGGCATCCTTTTAGAATGGAGATGAGGAGGTTCTTTGGCCAGAGATTGGTGAATCTGTGGAACTCATTGCCACAGGTTGCTATGGAGTCAAGTTATTGAGTATATTTAAGGCAGAGGTAGATAGAGCCATGATTAGTCAGGGCAGTAAGGGATATAGGGAGAAGACAGTATATTGGGACTGAGAAGGAAAATGGATCAGCCATGATGAAATGGTGGAGCAGACTTGATGAGCCAAGTTACCTAATTCTGCTCCTAAATCTTATGGTCTTATCGCCTTTCTCTCTGCTTTCAGATTTATGAACAGTCCATGAACCCATGACTACTACCTTGTTATTTCCTTCTTGCACTACTTATTTATTTTATTATTTGTAGCAATTTATCTTTACATTGCACTGCTGCCAGTAAGCAAATTTTACATCATATGTCAGTGATAATAAATCTGATTGTGATTCAAATTCTGATTCTACCAATGTTGGAATCTGATAAGTAAATGAAGTGATAATGGGAACCATTAGGGGAGAGGTAAATGGCAGATGGAAACACAGCCAAATTGGGGGGTAGGTGGAAGCATCAATGAACTGTGTGTGGAGTGGATGTACGGTCCTGGGGGGTGGGGATGAAGAGGTTGGAAGGAAGAGGTTCTGGGAAAGGGGACCAGAGGAATCAGAATCAAGATTAGTATCACTGGCATATGTTGTGAAACTTGCTGCTTTGCAGCAGTAGTACATTGCAATACACAATAATAAAAACTGTACCCATGGCTGTGAATGTGAATTTCAGCTGTAGTAGTCCCAAATGGGAATATTTGATGATTCCCACTGGAGCTGCACACAAACAGTCACCCCTTAATTGTTCCATCTTACTGATGAGGATTGAGAAGAGAGAGAGTGACGGGGAGGGGACAAAGTGAAGAGGGGGTAAAGAACTTACCAGGAAGAGGATTATCTGGAATGGGAAAGGTACCTCACTGTTTTTGCTGTCTTTTTTCACTACTTATTTAATTGCACAGGGACAACTTACGTCAGTGATAATGAACCTGATTCTGAGTTACTGTGAACCCTTGTTACTTGAGAGGGTCATCTTCTTGAGCCATTCCCAATGTCCTTGTCAGAGCTTTGACACAATTGAGTTTTTTGACATTTTGGTTGGAAATGCAAGAACTAAGTATTCTGCCATGAGATTGGAAAGAGCATATGAGACATACTAGGTAAGATTACTGGGTCTCATTTACTACAAGTATGTAGTTACTAAACTAGCTGAGTTTTCATGAAGATCTCAGCTTCATGTTTAGCAAAGCCAGCTTTTATATTCTCAGGCAATTTTTTAAACAAAATTCTCAAACTGACATGATAGGACAAGATCTGAACACCAATTACAGAGTTATAGGTTTATAGTCATAAAGTACAGAACCAAGCCTGTAGGTCTCCTGAATCTATGGCAGCCATTAAACCATCACCTACACTAATCTTAAACTAATCCCTTTCTATTCTTATCAGTTACCCATGGATTCTACTCCTTGCCTATAAACAAGGGGAAATTATCCTACCAGGGCATCTCTGGCATAGGGACAATGTGTGAATTTCACATAGAGAGGACTAGGTTCTCTACATAATTACTGCATGAACCATCATCCAATGTGTATTGCTTTGCAATGTCAGTGGTAACAAATTCTATGCAATTCTGTGATGAAAAGTACATACTGAAGGATTTTTATGTCTCTACTCCAACTTGAGATAAAACACACACAGCTAAAACCAGCAAGTTACTTCTGAGAATTTAATCTTTTTTAAACCTGGACCCTGACACTGATCTGTGAAGGACAGTGGTGGTTGCCAGTGTATTAGCCTCCCCATGTTAAACAAAATCACACATGTGTGTTCTCAGTTAAGGAAATAACCAATTCGATCATACTCAACTTGAGTGATCGCACAACTACTAGATACTTAGTAGGACAATCTGTTGAATCTGGAGGCTGATCAGGACGGAGGAAGGTCAGGAGAAGGGGAACTCTGTCCTTGGGTCAAGCACTGGCACAGCCATGTAGCCAAGTTGAACAATAACCAAAAGGATTGCGGTGACTGCAAGTGGTGTAGGGATCAGCACAGTGGGAAAGGGAGGGGGAGGGGGAGCAGAAGGTTGAAATATTAACTGGAAGATCCAAATAAATGGATTTCAATAGAGGCAAGTGTGAGGCCATTCTGAATAAGCCTTTTGAGTCTGTAATCAATAAATTTGAGCCACCCAAGTGTTCCATGTGATGCAGAACGAAGGTGGGCAATTGGAATTAATTACAAACCATCACAAATTCAATGAATGGCAGAACAGAGGGGCCAAATGGCTGACGCAATTCTGACCTATCATGCTAAACTGCACACAAGGCCATTCTGCTGGTTATTAACATGCACACAATATGAAAATGCAGCAGATTGTAAATGCAGATGGCCCCACTGGAGATGCTGAGTTCTTTAGAAAACCAACCATATCACAATTTTATGTAATACCACATCTTTTATGCATACATTAAGGAAAAAGGTATAACATTTTGATCTAGTTATTTGCTTTTCTGTATATAAATTTTCTGAGTGAATTTTGATTCTCTAACTCTGATATTTTGGTAGAGGTTTATAAATATAAAGGTGTACTTCTTTCACCAGAACTGTTGTTCATGGGGTCACCTGTACATAGTACACTAATGGCTGGGTGCAGTTGTTCTCCACTGTGCTGTTAATTGTGGTGTGTTCGCCGAATGCTTGGCCTTTATATATTTTCAATCAGCGGATTGGGCATCATTTCGGAAACTCAATTGTGATGTGGGGAGGAAATCTCACTGCCGATTGGCTATGTGGTGACTTTGTGCACTGTGGTCTGGAATTTTGCCCACATCAGCTCATAAATAGGATCGAGGTCCATGTGTTTCTTTACAGAACAGTTTTCAGAAAACCAAGATCTCAGAACAACTGAACCCAACCATCAGCCACCTGAGCTACACTTCTTCTGAATTATTTCCAACAGTACACAAGTGACAAAGTTGGGATAAAACTTAAACTCAGTCTTTAATAACTTTTACACATTCACTCACAGCTCCAGTAAAGATGTGCATGGACTGTCAGTCATGCTAATGAAGCATTATTGAAAGAGTGAAGAGCTGCCATTACTGTGTTTCTTTATCCTGTAGTTATCAACATTTGTTATTGTTAACAGTCCAGAATATTAAAAATGAGAATAGGGTTTATGAAAGCAAACATCACCTGAAGCTTGAGACTGAGAGCTCCCAAAAAGGAAGGGGGTGCCTTAAACACAAGAGTTTCTACCTATGTTGGAAATCCAGAGCAACACACACAAAACATTGGAGGAACTCAGCAGGTCAGGCACCAACGATGACAATGAATAAATAGTCAATGTTTCATAAGAACTGAGAAGGAAAGGGGAAGATAAGAAAGTAGGGGATGACAGGAAATTAGGAGAAGCTGCAAGGTGATAGGTGAAGCCAAGTGATTGGGCGAGGGGGAATGAAGTAAGAAGCTGGATGGTGATAGGTGGAAAAGGTTAAGGGCTGGAGAGGAAGGAATCTAGTGGGAGCATGGACCATGGGAAAAGGGAAAGGAGGAGGGGCACTAGAGGGAGGAGATAACAGGTGAGGAGAAGAGGTAAGAGGCCAGAGTGGGGAACGGAAGAAAAGGGGGAAAGTGGAAAAAAATATGGAAATTGGAGAAATCGATGTTCAGGTCAGGGGCTACCTAGATGGAATATGAGATATTGCTCCACAGTCTAAGAGCAGCTTTCTTGAAAAGGAGGTTATGGACCAACCTGTTGTAATAGGAAGGGAGACATGAATTAAATTGCTTGGCCACTGGGAAATTTCCCTTTTTGCGGATAGAGTGGAGGTGCTCAGTAAAGCGGACACCCCAGACTACGTCTGATGTCACCGACGTAGAGGAGAAAGCATCAGGAGCACCAGAAACAGTAGATAACCCCAACAGATTTGCAGGTGAAGTGTTGCCTTACCTGGAAAGACTGTTTTGGATCCTGAATGAAGGTGCATGGGCAGGTGTAGCACTTCTGCCGCTGACAGGGATAAGGGCCAGAAGGGAGATTAGTAGGGAGGGATGAATGGACAAAGAAATACCTTAAGGCAGCCTTTCACAAACTTATTGCCCTGGAAGAACCCTTGAAATAATTTTTCAACCTGCACAAAAATTGTTATATCTACAGCTCACAGTATGTTAGCATGATCAGAAAGTTGTAGGTATAATAAACCAAAAATAATTGTCAATGCTGTTTTCAGTAGAGAATGAATTTTTAGCTTACCTTTCTTGAAATTAATCTCTTTCCCTTTCATATTTTTTTAAAAACTCATAAGGCAAATATGATTAGTGGGAAGACAGAGATTGGAAAGCTTTTAAAAACCCACAGAGAACAACTAAAAGAATCATTAGTAGGGAAAAAATTGTAATATGAAAGCAATCTGTCAAACAATATCAAAGTCGGTAGTAAAAGCTTTTTCAAGTATGTAAAAAATAGAAGAGAGATGAGAGTGGATATAGGTCTGCTAGAAAATGAGACTGGAGAAATAATAACGGGGGACAATTAAATGAGTATTTTGCATCAGCTGCACTGTGGAAGACTCTAGCAGTGTGCCAGATGTTGAAGGGTGTGAGTGAAGAGAAGTGAGTGCAGTTTCTGTTACAAAGGAGAAGGTGCTCAAAAAACTGAAAAGACCTGAGGGTACATAAGTCACTCAGGCAAGATCAACTGCACCCCAGGATTCTGAAAGAGGTAGTGGTAGAGGTTGTGAAGGCATTAGTACTAATCTTTCAAAAATCATTGGACTCTGGCATGGTGTCAGAGGACTGGAAATTTGCAAGTGTCACACCACTCTTTAAGAAGGCCGCAGAAAAGAAATTATAACCAGTTAGCCTGGCCTCAGTGGTTGGAAAGATTTTGGAGTCAATTGATAAGGATGAGGTTATGAGTTCTTAGTGACACAGGACAAGATGGGGCAAAGTCATCAGTTTTCCCTAAGGGAAAGTCTTGTCTGACGAACCTGTTGGGATTCTTTGAGATTACACGTAGGATAGATAAAGGGGATGCAGTTGATGTTGTATATTTGGACTTTCAGACTTTGACAAGGTACCATACGAGGCTGCTTACCAAGTTATGAGCCCAAGGTATTCCAGGGAAGTTACTGGCATGGTTAGATCATTGGTTGATTGGTAGGAGGCAAAGAGTGGGAATTAAAGTATCCTTTTTTGGTTGGCTGCCAGCGACTAGTGGTGTTCCGCAGGGGTCGGTGTTGGGGCGCTTCTTTTTTTGCTCTACCTCAATGATTTAGATGCTGGAATAGCTGGCTGTGTTGTCAGATTTTGCAGATTATATGAAAGGGCATTAGGTAGGTTGCAGAAAGGACTTAGATTAGGAGAATGGGCAAGAGAGTGGCAAATGAAAAACAATGTTTGAAAATGCATGGTCAAGCACTTTTGTAGTTGAAATAAATGTGCAGACTATTTTCTAAACAGGGAAAAATTCCAGAAATCTGAGATGCAAATTGATTTGGGAGTCCTTGTGCAGAGCACCCTAACGGTTAACTTACAGTTAGGGTCAGTGTTGAGGAAGGCAAGTGCAATGTTAATTTCAATTTCAAGAGGTCAAAAATACAAGAGCAGGGATGTGATGCTGAGGCTTTATAAGGCATTGGTGAGGCCTCACCTTGAGTATTGTGAACAGCTTTGAGTTTCTCATCTAAGAAAAGGTGTGCTGATATTGGAGAAAGGTCAGAGGAGGTTCACAAGGATGATTCAGGGAATAAAAGGGTTATCGTATGAGGAACTTTTGATGGTTCTGGGTCTGTACTCACTGGAATTTGGAAAGATGAGGAGAGATCTTATTGAAACCTTTCAAATATTGAAATGCCTAGACAGAGTAGTTGTGGAAATCATGTTTCCTATGATGGGGGAGTCTAGGACTAGAGGGCACAGCCTCAGGATAGAGGGGAATCCATTTGACAGATGTGGAGACATTTCTTTAGGCAAAGGGTGGTGAATTTGTGGAATTTATTACCACAGACAACTGAAGGGGCCAGGTTGTTGGGTGTATTTAAGGCAGAGTTTGATCAGTTCTTTATTGGATATGGCACCAAAGGTTACAGGGAGAAGTCTGGGGAATGGGGCTGAGGGGGGAGAAAAGGATCAGCCACGAATGAATGGCCGAACAGGCCTAATTCTGCTCCTGTCTTCTGGTCTATAATAAGTACCTCAATTCTGTGTTGATAAGCACACACAGATTTCATCTTCAACTGAAATGAGACAATTTCTATCCTTGCTCTTGATGCTTGTTAAATAAGAAAAAGCTTGCTCACACAAGTGAGAAGTTGAAAACTGCAGCAAAATGTTCATTGCTTTCCTCTGAATTGCAGAATACTCTTTCACAGAAACCCAGAACTTGTCCAGGGGTAGGTCAGTAAATCTCATCTTGAATGCATGATCAGACTGTAGCTCATGTGTGTGTCCTCATCTCACAAAGTCAAGTTCTCAGGCTGAGCAGAAGATTCTGAGAAAGAGTCCCTCAGCCAGTCATACACTTGCATTGAAAGGAAGGAAAAATACTGTTCAATTTTGTTTTGCAGTTGCTCTACGTGGTTTTCAATAAGACTCGAGACTTTCTCATATCCTTCTTCACTCTGAAGCCCAAGTAGGAATGGAAATATTTCAAGATTTCCTTTTGCAGTATGATTTTTCCAAAGATTTGGTTTCCTTTTAAATCCAAGAATCTTTCATTTGAAGTCAAAACATTTTCTCCAGGGTCTTGCAGACACTTGTTCAACTAGTTCATATGATGAAAAATGTCAGTTAAGTAGGCTATTTTCTGCAGCCCTTCTTCATCTTCAAAGCACTTAGCAAAATCTGGCCTACAATTGTTTTGAAAGTACTCCTGCAATTTACCTTTCAGCATAAACACCCTGTTGAGAGCTCTTCCTCTGCTAAGCCACTGGATTTCTGTCTGTAGCAGCAGATTGGTGTGCTCTTTGTCCAGGTCTTCACACAGTTTTTTAAAACATTCTCAAGTGTACTGGTCTTAAAGCTACCAAATAACTTGATTCCAGAATCCCTTTACTGACTGTAGCTTATTTTCAAAAGCTTTAAACTGTTTATTTTGAGATTCCAATAGTCATTTATGATAATCAGCACTTTTATGTGGCTGTGATCTGAAGTTAAGAGTCTTTTTAATTTTACTATAGTTATTGCTACAGACAAGGCACAATGGAATAGGACAACTCGGATCACCAGTCCATGCAAAACCCATTGATATGTTGCTTTCCTTGTAAAGACACACTTTCTTTTTGTGTTCATTGTCCCACTAGTGCAGTGAAATGACTCAGAAGGTTGTAATTCATCATCATTAACCTTATCAGATTTGTCCGTAGGCCTAAAATCCTCTACTTCCATTTCACACCTCCTCTTCAAATATCTCCACACTAGACCGTCTTTTGAATGAAATCTACCCTCCAATTTTTTACTACAGCAGTAGAGTTCATTCGCTCCCATAAGTCAGTCAGAGGTGCATAAGGGGAAGTTGAGGGCAGGGTTTCAGGAGGGAGAGGCTGATGTCACAGCCTAAGTTGGGAGAGTCCATTCAATGTTCAGAAAGTGAACCTCATGCTCTTCAACAGTCTGATGTCCTCCCTTCTGTGCAATACAGCACTCACCAATTATCAGTCTACCATCCTCCACTCTGTGAATACAGTATTCATCAATTATCAGCCTTCTGTCCTCCCCTCCGTACAATAGAGTGCTGACCAATTATCAGCCTACTGTCCTCCCTTCCGGTAATACAGCGCACACCAGTTATTAACGGCCTCCCCCATCTCACATGGAAAACTGAGAATAGATTCAACCAAATAAATATGGTCCAACTATGCACTGCCATACTGGATTGAGATTGCCTCCAGAGCTGCTCGGTCACTGCCCATCATGCAAAGTTCAAAAACAATGTTTTTTTAAAAATCATTATCTCTCACAGAACCCCAGTTGAGAAACCCTACTTTAAAGATTGGTATGAAATAGGCATATAAGCAGTTTAAACTTTTCCCACCCAAACAACCTGAGTACTGTTAATGTTATAGGTACAGGAGCATATAGAGGTGCTGGTAAGTAATTCTGAAACATGTAAACTACAAAAAGCTAAGTGTTATGCATAAATAATTCAGAAATAAAATCACACCAAGTTTTTGGTAACCTCCTAAGTTGTAAGGTAGTACTATCTTTCAGGTTCTCATCCAGCTACGTGATTGACTGCAATTTGCCCATCACTATTATAGGTCTACAGCAGACACAGTCACCTGGACAATGCAAATACCTCCGTCAGGATGCTGTTTATTGACTATAGCTCAGCATTTAACATCATCATTCTTACAGTCCTGATCGAAAAGCTAGAGAACCTAGGCATCTGTACCTCCCCCTGCAAATGGATCCTTGACTTCCTCACCAGAATTCCACAAACTGTGCAAATTGTAAATAACATCTTCAGTTCGCTGAAAATTAACACTGGTGCTCCACAGGGATATGTGCTTAGCCCACTGCTCTACTCTCTCTACCCCCATAAATATGTAGCTAGGCATAGCTCAAACAGCATCTATAAATTTGCTGATGATATAACTATTGTTGGCAGAATCTCAAATAGTGACAAAAGGGCATATAGGAGGGAGATATACGAGTTAGTTGAGTGGTGTAGCAGCAACAACCTTGCACTCAACATCAGCAAGACCGAAGAGCTGATTGTGGACTGAGGAAGGATAAGACAAGGGGACACAAACCAATCCTCACAGAGGGATCAGAAGTGGAGAGAGTGAGCAATTTCAAGTTCCTGGAGTCTATACCTCTGAGGGACCTAACCTGGACAGAACATTTTGATGCACCTATAAAGAAGGCAAGACTGTAAATATATTTCATTAGGAGTCAACTAAAACACTCAAAAAATTTATACAAATATACCGTGGAGAGCATTCTGACTGGCTGCATCACCACTTGGTATGGGGTGGGGGGGGGGGCTACTACACAAAATCAAAATAAGTTGCAGAAACTTGTAAAATTAGCCATCTCTCTCTCATGGGTACCAGCCTTTGTAGTGTCTAAGACATCTTCAAGGAACAATGATTTTGGAAGATGGCATCCATCATTAAGGATCCCCACCACTCAGGACATGCCCTCTTCACACTGTTACCGTCAGAAGTTGGTACAGAAGCCTGAAGGCACACACTCAGTGATTTAGGAACAGCTCCTTCCCCTCTACCATTCAATTTCTAAATTGACATTCAACCCATGGACACATTTTTATTTGCTTTATTGCACCACTTGTTTTAATTTAACTATTTAATAGGCATATATAGACTTAATGTAACTCAGTTTTTTCTGAATTTATTTATCATGTATTTCATTATACTGCTGCAGTAATTTTAACAAACTTCACAACATATGCCGGTGATATTAAATGTGATTCTGACTCTGATTTTTTCACAGCTGCTGTACAAAGATTTTTTTCCTGATCTTACTGAGTTTTTTTAGTTTCAGATTCAGAGTAACAAGTCTTTTGGATTACTGGATGTGTGCCAACTGTCAGACCACCCGTTTCTCCTACACTTAAAGGAGTGGAGAGCTGACGCCGCTGCTGCCTCATGCTACCAGACAATGGAGATTCAATCCCAACCTCTGGTGCTGTCTGTCTCTGTGGAGTTTGCACATTCTCCTAGTGACTGCATGGGTTTCCTCCCACATCCCAAAGAAGTGCAGATGGGCCAATCTGCTTGTCAGTAGCTCGTTAGTGTTACGTGTAGGTAAATGGTAGAATTGTGTGTGTGGGGTGGGGTGGGGGGGGGCAGGGGAGTCACAAGACCATAGGACGAATTTTAAAATAAAATAGGATTGATATAGTGTTGGCAAAAATAGATGGTTTGAAGGCTGGCACAGATCCAAAAGTCCAAAGAGCCTGTTTACCTCTCTTGCAATGTTAGGAGCTTGCATATACTCACATCTGTCCTCACAGCTTCTACTGATGATCCAAGGAATAAATGACAACAGATTGAGTTATACTGTGGATTGATGGCAAGCTGAAGCATTCTTTGCTTTTCATCAAAGCAATCTTGTCATCAAACAGCAATCATATTTAATCATTTCCCATCCTGAGTCTAGATGGGAATTAAAGTTTTGAAAAGATTTTGGTGACCTAACTTTAAGTTCCTAATATTAAGATAGAAGCGTCTCTTCTGCTATTTAAAGATTTAATTTGAATTAAATTGAAGCAAATGTAGGCTTAATTATGCAAGCCATCTGATAAACAGTTTGCTTTTTAGTTTGAGCAATAGTATGGTTCTCCATTAGCATATTAAATGACTTGATTACATGAATAGGGAGAAATAATTTCTGGGATGGGTGTGCGCTTCCAGGGGTGGATCAAGAGCTGCTTCACAAAGGAAGCAAAAGAGGGGCGTACCTTGACTCAAAGGATAACAAATATGGAATTCTCTCCCTGAAAAGATTATGAAGCTGGGGCAATTAATTTTTCAAGACTGAAAGATTTTTGTGAGGACAATGGAAGCTTTGAATAATATGGAATATCATATAGAAATGATGATACAGATCAGAATTGATCAGGGTGAACAGCATAGAAGTCTCCGTGGACTTGCTCTTATTCTCATTTCATTCATCATGTCTGACAATGACAGGAGACCGGTGCGGGAGAGTTTTCCAAGTGGGGCAGTTCCACTCACTTGACCTCAGGAATCTGGCTCCAGTGGTACGAACAAGCATCACAGACCAGGGTCTTTCTTGGTTGCAGTGGATGACCCTGATGTCTTGTGCCTTGTCATTCACTTCACTCTCCAAGCAGCATTGCAGAACTGCCTTCCTGGCCGTTAGAGCTCACTGTAGATCTCATCCTCCCAGTGTTCCAGAGCTGACTTTGCACGGTAGGACAGGCATGTCCCTATCTCATCAGGAAATGAGGCCCTCCAGCCTCCCTCACCTGGTTTAGCCTGGCTGTTGAAGCAGTGTACCATTTCCTATCTACACTGGACTGGGATTTGAGATCTTCCAGCTGATTTATCTGAACAGATCGTATTAATATTTCACAACTCTTGCAATCCAGATCAAGACTTAGGCTCACAACTGTAAAAAGATTTCAGAATGGATTGTAGCTAATCCCTAGCATAGGCTCCTCTTCTCATGGGTCATGTCTGGTCACATTTCACAAATTAGACTCCCCATACGTTATTTTGACAAATTTCTTATTTAAATTTAAGAGTCATTCCTTTTGGGACCTGCAGTCTGGACAGCTGAATAAGTTCAAAGCATTAACATCACTGCTTGGCCAGAGTGAAATAATGCCCCAAGTCTTTCTCTTGACTGAATTGTCAATCAACCTTCAGAGCTACAAAGAGTCCCTTCAGTAGTCTTTGGAGATGTTACTGCACAACTGAATGGTTATAACAGAAACACTCCACGTTAATTGCTATTTCCTTCAAAGCCAGCCTTCTGCTCTACCGTAAGGTATTGTTTGACCTACTGAGTGCTTCCATTTCTTTCTTCATTTCAGCAGCCCTGGGGTTTTACACATTACACAACTCCACACATTTGTTGAAGCAAGCCTGAGCACATCTTGACAGGAGCTAGTATTGAGAACTATAGGCGGGTGATCAGCAAAAACAGGAAATAAATAAGTGAACAACTCGATTATAAAAAACATCTATAGAAATAGAAACAGTTAATATTTCCAGAATCTGCCATTCTTTTTTATTTTCAATGGTTTACATAAAAAACAAAGTGTTAACATCAAAGGCCTATTAATATCTATTCTATTATTTAATTATTTTAGCTGTACAGCTTGGAGTAGGCCCTTCTGGAACTTTGCTGCCACAACAACCTCCGATAACCTTAATCAAATCATGGGACAATTTACAGAGACCAGTGAACCTAGCCGATAAATCTTGACTGAGAGAGGAAACTGGAATACCAGGGAAAAGCTCAGCATTCCACACGGAGTACGTACCGAGACTTCTTTCAAAACAGCGCTGGAACTGAACTTTGAAATACCTGAGCTGTACTAGCATAATGCTAACCACTTCACTACTGTGGCGCCCACAGTATTTTGATACACCAATTATTTCCCATGGCAATTGTCTGTCAATGTTCAATCGATAAAAGAGACTAATTGCATTCAATCCAAGTAGGTTTGGACCTGCAGTGTAAATAGATGGTTTTAAAATTTCATTTCTCAAAACTGCACTCGAGAAATATTAGGCTTCAGGAAAACAGTGGGGGGGAGGGGGAGACAGGATTTTGAAAGGCCATTTTAGAAGATTCTTGTTTAAACTAGGAATTGTTTTGAGAGAGTGTTTTACAAATTCTCTGAAGGGCAAAGCTGAAAAGAAAAGCTTAATTAGCTACAGAATGCTTAAAATGACAGGGATTTCTGGTATCAATTGTTTTAATGCAGCGTTAAACTACTTAAATGTGTTAGTGGACAGAAACAAATCACAATTTATGTAGCAGAACAATACCGTGTCACAGAGTGTGATGTCTTTCAAAATAAGTAATAAATGCGGCAGGGGGTGGAATAACATTATGCCCAAAATAACCCATTTGACGTAGATAGGAGCTGGAGCATTCTGGTCTCAGTGCATCTGTCTGGCGGCAGCTTGCTTCTCTGAATTAGGTCCTCTGATTCCAATTGTCGTCAAATGGTATAATTTGAAAGATTGAAAAAAATATTTTGTATTTGTTCTGGTAGAATAGCACAGTAAGCATAAGTACTGCCTGACAGCTCCAACAACCCAGGTTCAATGCTGACTTACAGTGGAGTTTTCATGTTCTCTCTGTGATTGAAGCTTTAGTTTCTTCCCACTGCCCAAAACACTGGTAAGTTAACTGGCCACTAAACTGCACCCAGTGTATAGGTGAATGATAGAATTGCACTGTGGGTGGGGGGGGGGGGGGAGAATGCTGGTGGGCAATGGTGAAACTAGGACTTGAGCAGAATATAGAGGTCAATTGGGATTAGAAAAAAATGGGTGCTTAATGGTTGGCATGAATATGGCCGCCCATTGGTCCTGTTTCTGTGCTGTAGGTTTATTGGCAATGATGATGTTGCATCATTGGGTGTTTAAAAAAAACTCAACATAACCATCACTAGAGCATCATTCAGGTAAGTGGATTTTCTAAGACCCTTTAAGAGACAGCATGTGAAAACAATCTTTGGGCCAACTGATCTGTCACTGTGCATAAAGAATAAAGCACAAATGTCTTTCTTCACAGACAGCAGATGCTTGGAATTTTGAGGAACACACTCAAACTGCTGGAAGAGCTCAGAAGTAGCCAGCATCTAAGAAGAGGAATAAACGGTCAACATTTTGGACCAATACTCTTCAATCAGGACTGAAAAGGAAGAGGGGAAAAAGCCAGAATAATGTGGTTGGGTGGGGGTGGGGGGAGAGAGAAGTACAAGCTGGTAGACGATAGGTGAAGCCAGGTGAGAAGAAAGGTGGGTGGATGGGGGAGTGATTATGAAGTGAGGAGCTGGATGGTGATAGGTCAAAGAGGTAAAGAGATGTAAAAGCCAGCTGATGAGACATTGGACCATAGGAGAAAGGGAGAGAGACTCCAGAGGGAGGCAAAGAGCAGGTGTAGAGAAAAAGCGACATGAGAGGGGAGTCAGAATGTGGAATGGAAAAAGAGAAAAGGGGGAGAGGGAGAAATTATATAATCAGTATTCATGCCCTTAAGTTAAGAGATACCTAGAAAGAATATGAGATGTTGCTCCTCCAACCGATCTGTGGCCTCATCATTTCAGTAGAGGAAGCCATGTTGGAATGGGAATGGAAAGCTGAAATGAAATGGATGGCCACCAGGAAATAGCACCTATCGTACCAGAAGCAAATAAAGTGCTTGACCAAACAGTCCACAATTGACATTGTGTCTCACCAATGTAAAGGAGGTTGTACTGGGCGAACAGCTACAGGAAATGAACCAGACAGATTCACAGGTGAAGTGTCGCCTCACCTGGAAGGACTGTTTAGGGCTTTGAATGGTGGTGAGGGAAGCAGTGTAGGGGCAGGTGTTGCACTTGTTCCACTTGCAGGGACAAGTGCCAGGAAGGAGATCAGTGGGGAAGAATGAGTGGGCTAGGGAGTCACGTAGAGAGTGAACCCTGTGGAAAACTGAGCAGAGATGGGAATCTTGTTGAATAAACCAGATCCTTAGTTTCCTTGTGCAGGTGTCGGGTTAGTTTGATTAAATTGTGATGATCACCTAGGTTACTAAATGATTCCATTTCAAATTAGCACAAGCTTTTTGTTTCATGGGGAATCTGCCTGCATCTCATGTACTCATAAAAAAGTTACAAGAAGGCAATTATCATAAATACTTTGAGAAGAAGGGGTGTAAGGACAGCGAGTTTCTAAGATCAAAGAAAGAGGCTGAAGAATATCACTTTCTTGAGGATTTTTTTGGGGGCAGCAGACCTTTTGTTTTAGAGAAATAGAACAAGTTTGGGGATGCAAAAATGCAAAGAAGCAAAAAAGAGGTAGTGGGCTACATTGCCCTTCATCCTTGTTCCATCATTCAATAATAGCCAATTTTCTACTGCACAACCACATAACTTACAGGGAAGAAGGAATTGTAAAGTACCAAGGCAGGCTTTGAAGAAATAGGCAAAAGGCCCACGTTTCTTTTTGCACAGTGCATCCCAAGAGATTAAAAATCCTTAGTCTGTAAAGTATTTTCAGAGTAACTGCTGGGTCATTCAGGGAGAGGGGTGGATAAAATGTCCAGTCATTGCTGAGATTGAACTGAAAATATAAAGTTTAGGGCTAAAACTGTAGATCCAATATGCCAATGACCAAATTAACACAATCTCTTCAAAAAATTTAAAAAGCCATCAAATGTTTATTCAATTTTGATTAACGAGACTGGCTTCAGGAGCTAATTATCTACATTAAAAATGAATGCTTTATAAATCCTTAACGTTCAGATTCCAGCATTACAGCATAATGTAACACTAAATAATCTAAAACTTAGAAACTTGGCTCCTTTTGTAAAATCAGAAGTAACTAGTCTAGGTGTTATCCTTGATTCAGACTTGAATTTAGAATTCCACATAAAGAAAGTCAGTGGAGCAACATATTGCAAAGGTACATCAGTTTCAATCATATAATGATGCTTAAGAATTAATTCACACCTTTATAGCAAATAGATTAGATTACTGCAATACACTTTATACTGGCCTTTCAAAGCAATCTATTAACAAATTTCAACTCATTCAGTATGCTGCTGCTGACTTCTAACTAAAATCAGGATGAGAAAACATATCACTCCCATACTAACTACTCTGCAGTGGCTTTCTGTGTCCTTTAGATTTGATTTTAGAGTTCACTTTCTTGTTTTTAAAGCTTTTAATGGTTTGGGACCAGAGTACATCACAGAATCATTTTTGCTTTATAATCTTGCTTGAGCTCTCAGGTCTTCTTCCACTGGTCCTAAATTAATTTGAACTACACTCCTAAACAGTGTAATTTAATATCTAAAACTATAATGGATGTAGACTCAGCTGACTGTTTTAAGCACCAGCTCAAAACCTATTTATTTAACTCTACTTTTAACTAACATCTTGTCTTTTATTCTTATGTTTGCATTGTATCCCATTGTAAAGCACATTGAACTACATCAACTGTATGAAAATTGGCTTATAAATAAGTTATTATTATTAAATTAACTTCCATGTTTCAATTCTGGCATTAATAAATGCATTGGAAGTAGATTAATAGTGAAGCCTTTGGGAAATTCACTGTTAATTTTCAATAGCTCTCTAAAATTGTTATTAACTATTTATCTTTAATTCTACAGAAGTCTAAGTTTATGTAATGTTCTTATAGGGCCATTTAAAATATTATTTCAAATACTATTTAAATATTTGCCAATAAGTTCCATTGTTTCAGTAAATCAGTATATTTTATTGTTTTTACTATCACTGTACAGCAAACCTTGCAGGAAACAGTATATAAACATGGGTACAGACAAGGGTCATTTAAATTAATCTACATTCTGCAACGGACTTCTGAAATACTGGATTAAAAACAACTGTATTTCGAAAGTTCCACAATTGAAATGTATTCCAAAGCATCCCCCCCCCACCCAAAATTTATATCATGATTTCAGAATATAGGGAATGTTGGATCTGTTTAATCCTTACTTTCTTTACAGCTTAACAATTAATTGTCCGCTTGTATTTTTTTTTTACAATTACTTATATACAAGTAACTGTTTAGTATGCTTCCTTATGGCCTCAGTATGTATATACAGTTGTTCCACATATGTCCCTTCAAAAGTTATATTTGTATGATTCTGAAAACTCTCGGAAGCTTTTCTAGTGTTCCATCATTTGAACAGGCACTTGTGAGTATCACATGAATTTGATGATGCCATTAATACCTCTAGCTGATGGGTATGTCAGTATATACCACACACTTCAAAATATTCCACACAAGGCAATCCTACAAATTCAGATCAAACGTGTCATGTTCTTAAACACTCTAGTAACGGTGATGTTGATATTACATCTATGATTTATTATTCTCAAAGGAGACAAATATATGATTATCATGACTCCCACATGCTATCTAAAACGGGATCATTTACGTAAATATAATCAGCATGATTTAGGATATCATATCATATCTGAGCCTATTCATGACATCCTGGGATATCTCTATATCTACATCTAATGTTCATGACAAAGCTATATCTTTCCATGTGCTCACTATAGCAATTACCTTTTACTTGAGTTCAGAAGGTACCATTCCACCAGGGCAGAGTTAATACAATTATAATTTTTTAATTTACAGTATTTGTTTTTGCTAATTTTTAAAATAATCTATTCAATATATGTAATTGATTTATTATGTTTTATTTTATTTTTTTTCTCTCTGTGCTATATTATGTATGACATTGAACTGCTGCAGCTAAGTTAACATATTTCACATCACATGCTGGTGATAATAAATCTGATTCTGATTATACTTCACATTGTCCTAATGGGGTATTGACTCTGGGATTTTCATTGATGACACCCATCAGAATATTACAATTCAACAAGGCTCCTGTTGAGTAATAAGGAAAGTTCTACGTTCATGGAACAATACATACTTATGTATGGAAATGGAGCCGACATCTCTCTTCCACGTAATTGATTAGGGTCTTGTTATTTAGGGTATGTTTTCCCTGCTATGAGAAATTTGCACATTACCTTTATGACCTGAGTCTAGAAGTAAACGAGATATTTCAGAAGGAGATGATGGATGGGATTTCTTTGAATGGATTCATTTAAGTCTTGGAAGCTGGGGTTACTCAATATTATGAGTCATATTATTCATACTAATATCATAATTCACATCGTTTTACTTGTATAAGGGAGATCATTAATAAAATAATTCAATTTCACGTAAGTGTGCCTATTATTCTGCCAAACCATGACATAATTCTATGAATACTGCGAATATATTTCCTTTGATATGATTATTTTTTCATTATTTTGTACTTAATAGATACAAGCTTTCCTGCCTCAGAATTTTCAGATGTAATGATTCTAAATGGGGGGGGGGGGGGGAAGGAAGAGATTTTTCAATCCTACTGCTTGTTATTTACTTTGCAGCTTAACAATTAATTGTCTTTTATTTTTTATATCTATATACAAGTAACTGCTTCAGTATGCTTCATACTAGCCACAGTATGTATATGCAGTTATCCAGTATGCCCCTAGTGCTTACCTTTGCATGATTCTGTAAAGTTCTGGAAGCTTCTCTGGTGCTGCATCATTTAAATGTAAGTTGCTGATTGGTTAACTTTTATCTGCAAATTTGAATGGATTTTTTCTCATCTATGGAGTACAAAAATAGCTGACATTACAGCACCATCTTTATCTTTGTTCTGCCTTCTGCTACTAGCTTGTTTCTACTCCTATCCATTTTCCAACTTTCTTTGTTCTATTAACGCATATTACAATGACTGTGAAGCAACAAGTTTTGTACCCCTTTCCTGAGTTCCAAAAGAACCTTGGATTAAAACATCAGAATCCAACAGGAAGCTTTACATAATTGTCAATTTTCCACTCTCTCACTGATTTCTGTAAACATTACCTACATGCATAACCACAGAAGCCCAATTCAAAAAATTCAACATTGCTACTGTAGAAAAAGCCAGTGACTGTTGTGCTCCCAACTGGTGTCAGAATAGAGATTAAAAAGGAAATATTTTTGCTTTGTTTGGATTTGAAACTTTGTCTGGAACTACAGTGGTGGTGCAGCCATGATTTCCATACAAGTGTGGATAACAACTGCACCTAATATTTTTCTTAAACAATGTAGGACACATAATTAGTTTCCATGCTAAGCCTGTAGTAGTAAAAAGAGAGAAAAAAAATTGTAAACATTGAAATTATTCCCGCCAGCAGAAATAGTTACTTTAGAAATAAATCATAGTAAAAAAATAAATTTGGATTAATATAGAGATGAAATACTTAAGGAAGATTTTGTACAAGAAGAGTGCAAAGTAATCAACATCAATATAACGCACATTCAATAGAGTAAAGATAATCATTGTCCATTGTAGATGTTGCTCACTGATTTTTGAAAAACAGCAATTACACGATGTTCTTCATTTGATTAAAGGGCCAATTTTTACAGTCAGAGAGAACGTGGAAACAGGCTCTTCAGCCTGTCCAGTCTGTACCAATCACTAATCAAACATTCATACACTTATACCATACTCACTGTACTCGTATATAAAATGAGCTTCTAATACAGTAATCACAAATAATACACAACTTCTGCAACTTGTACGTGCACTTTTTATTACCAAATTTTTATTCATAATTATATTTCTGTAATAACAGTCTATAATAAATACTCATTTGTTCTTGAAATCTGGTTACAAACAAAAGGTTTATTTGCAAATAATATAAAACACTTGCAATTTTTTTTGCAGTGTTAAGACACGATCAGCAATTTTATTATACCATAAAGTGCATTTTAATTTAGACTTCTAGCTCTGGAGTGATAATCTGTACAATAATATATCATGCATTACAGCACAATTCTTATCATGAAACTCAAATTAGATACTTGATAAATGCTTAATTTTTATAATTTTTGCTTCAAATATGAAGTCCCAAATAACAGAAATTCTTTCAGCTTCAGTGATGTACAACTATATTAGTTTTTAAACAACAAAATCTGGGAAGGAAGCAAACACTACATAATGCAATCACCACAATCCAGCAAACCTCTCCTATAGTCACAGAAGTAATTTAGCTTCATATTTTCTCCTCGTTACTAACAGATCTGCATTTTTGCTTGAAATTTATTTTTTGATATTATTCTTTTACATCTCTATGAATCAAATTCAATCAGCATGCCAGTGGACCATTTGGGTGCTGGTTCTATAATGTCAATAGTTAAACCTAGTCAAACGTTTTGTCATTTATGCATATTGATGTACAAATATCATTTGCTTTTGGCACTACATACTTTAATATTAAAAGATCTATTGCCACTATTTATCAGGCATCCACTGAATGTGAATTAACTTACAGGGCAAAACTTTTAACAAAGTAGGTAACCAAATTGCAGATAATAATGCAGACCTAGAATTAAACTTCTTCACGTTGGTGGCACTTGTTTCTTCTTAAATATCTACGTCTTGAGTAATTATAGCATTCTCCTTTGAGGACTAAACCCAAGTTATCATTAAATATATCTTTATTTCCTGGTTTTTGAAATGAAATACAAACTCCTCCAGTAAGGCAGCAACACAAAGACTGGAGTTTGAAAATATTATCAAAATTACAAAAGGCAAATAACTTTACACACAAGCAAGCACAAGTTATATGAGGTTTAAGGGCAACTTTGCCATTGCTCACTGGCCTTGGTTTCCCAGCACTGTGCTTTTGTTCTTGTGCCAAGAGATGGACTCCTGGTATTTAACATTTAGTTATAGGATTCTGAATTTTGTGCATGGCACTAAATATCAAACAAGAAGGGAATTTAGATCAAAAGGAAAATTATCTTCCAAAACTAAAATGAAAATGGACCAAGATTATTTACAACAATTTAAGTCATGTGGTATTCAATTGGTTTCAACAAAAATCAACGTTCATGTATTAACTATAATTACACTATTTACCCCAAACATCCAGTATAAACCCAGTAATTTGCATTTCTGTTAATAACTCATTGGAATAGAAAAGATCAATATCATTTCTCTAGTAAACATTATTTTCTAACCTTCTCCTTCTGATTATAAAAAAGGTACATTCGATAGTCATCACTATAGCACTTAAAGGGGGATAATAAATGGCTAGTCATTTCCCCAGAACCTTCTTGCCAGAAGATTCAACTTGTTCTAGGAACTTCAGGACTGAGCACATAAATTAAGGGACTATAAGAAACAAATCAGTTGTACATTTTGCTTGTCACATTTGACAAGCACCGAGAGATCAATCTGAATTACTACTTGCTTTTATTCACCTTATAGGCTTCAGCATTACACCCAAATAATCCTGGGGAGAATAGTCATTTTTGCATCGTGTTGTTAGTAGCACCAAGGTATATTACAGACCAACTGCCAAATCACAGTCATGATTCATTACTAGACAGCTTGTTTACAACATTAACGTTAATTTCTTACATTATAAATCTTACCAAAGAGTTTCAAAAATGGCAAAATATAAAACAAAACTGGTCATCTTGTAGCCTTCAGCATATCACATATGATTGGCAACTTGTGAAGAGGAAATGCAAAACAAGTCAGCAACTTTGGTATATCTTGTGTGGAGTAAGAAGTTGGCTGAATTACAGCATGAAGGTTAGAAATGCCAGGATAGAACGTGTATGACCAAAAATGCAACCATGATAGTTAATAATTGCAGAAAAAAGAGACAACGATCAATCCGCTCTTCCAGTTGTCTATTGGACACCATTAACTTATTTATCTGTTAAAACAAAATGCAACATAAAATACAGAACATAATTCAATTTGCATTACTGTATACAATACACCATCAAAATCATGCATAGTGAATAAACACAAAAGTTGAAAATTTGTTAAACATATTGAAAATAAAAACTTATCAACCTCACCCAATTAAGTTGCTGCATCCAATAGATTCAACATTTATTCTTGAATGCTATGTTACTCATTATAAACACCAGCAAGTTAAATTAAAATATACTCAAAGTGGTAAAGACAAGAATTATTTTCGAATATTAATATATAGTTTAACCCAAACATTGAACTGTTGCACTTCATAAAGATCAGATCACCAGAAACAAAATTGGAATATAGTGTGATAAGTAAAGTTTACAATGCGGCACAGCTCATTTGTTTGTAGAATTTGATTTCTTTTCCAATTAGTCAAGTCCTTGAAATTTGAGACCATTCTTTTCTTTTGATAAGATAGACCAAATGGACTTCTAGTTACAGGCATTTTTGTAGATTATTAAGAAACGCTCTAAACCTACATATCTCTAGCATGGACACAAAATTCCTTTAAAATCCCACAGAGGACAAGGTGCTTATGCATAATCAAACCAAAAGGATGGAATCTGCACATTCTCCCTGCAACTGCATGGATTTCTTCAACATCCTCCAGTTTCTTAGCACATTCCAAAAGAGTGAGTGAGTGAGTGAGTGAGTGAGTGAGTGAGTGAGTGAGTGAGTGAGTGAGTGAGTGAGTGAGTGAGTGAGTGAGTGAGTGAGTGAGTGAGTGAGTGAGTGAGTGAGTGAGTGAGTGAGTGAGTGAGTGAGTGAGTGAGTGAGTGAGTGTGTGTGTGTGTGTGTGTGTGTGTGTGTGTGTGTGTGTGTGTGTGTGTGTGTGTGTGTGTGTGTGTGTGTGTGTGTGTGTGACTTTTGTGCCACAAGATGACTGTGAAGTCTCGAGCTTGCTACAGAAAGTTGGTGAAATCAAAGTGCTCCAACCCATTATAAAACTTCATGACACAAATACAGTGACTTTTAAAACAAAACAATGGCTCTTGGGTTTGGACCGTATCATGCTCAGAACATCACCCTATTTGCATTTCCAGCATCACAACTCATCTCATCATGGGAAAGAGATTACAAGTAGGCCAAGAAAGAATGGAAAATTTATTCCTGAAATCGAGCAATCGTACAACAATTCAACACTTTCACGATAACTTCATATCGGTACTAGCCCACATATCACATATATGGATCAACCTTACCGTGTTTTTCAAGGAAATTACCAAGGAATTTGATGATGGGAAGGCCGTGGATGTTGTCTGCATGGATTTTAGCAAGGCCTTGTCAAGGTCTTGCATGGGAGGTTGGTAAAGAAGGTTCAGTTGCTTGCCATTCATGATGAGATAGCAAATTGGATTAGACATTGATTTTGAGGGAGAATCCAGAGCATGGTAGTAGATGGTTGCCTCTTTGACCATCATTCCCACAATCCTGATTGAGAAGTTGCAGAACCTGGGGCTCTATACCTTCCTCTGCAATTGGATCCTCGACTTCCTAACCGGAAGACCACTATCTGCATGGATTGGAGATAACATATTCTCCTCGCTGATGATCAACACTGGCGCACCTCAAGGGTTTGTACTTAGTCCACTGCTCTACTCTCTATATACACCTAACTGTGTGGCTAGGCATAGCTCAAATACCATCTATAAATTTGCTGACAATACAACCGTTGTTGGTAGAATCTCAGGTGGTGACGAGAGGGCATACAGAAGTGAGATATGCCAACTAGTGAACTGGTGCCGCAGCAACAACCTGGCACTCAACGTCAGAAAGACAAAAGAGCTGATTGTGGATTTCAGGAAGGGTAAGATGCAGGAACACATACCAATCCTCATAAAGCGATCAGAAGGAGAGAGTGAGCAGCTTCAAGTTCCTGGGTGTCAAGATCACTAAGGATCTAACCTGGTCCCAACATATTGATGTAGTTATAAAGAAGGCAAGACAGCTGCTATACTTCATTAGGAGTTTGAAGAGATTTGGCATGTCAATAAATACACTCAAAAACCTCTATAGATGTACCGTGGAGAGTATTCTGACAGGCTGCATCACTGTCTGGTATTGGGGGGGTGGGGGGGGGGGCTACTGCACAGGGCTGAAAGAAGCTGCAGAAGGTTGTAAATCTAATCAGCTCCATCCTGGGTACTAGCCTACAAAGTACCCAGGACAGCTTCAGGGAGCAGTGTCTCAGAAAGGCAGCATCCATTAAGGACCTCCAGCACCCAGGGCATGCCCTTTTCTCACTGTTACCATCAGGTAGGAGGTACAGAAGGCACACACTCAGCGATTCAGGGACCGCTTCTTTCTCTCTGACATCTGATTCCTAAATGGACATTAAACTCTTGGACACTACCTCACTTGTTAAAATATACAGTATTCTGTTTTTTTGATTGTTTTTTAATCTTTCCAATATACGTATAATGTAATTGATTTAGTTACTTATTTATTATTATTTTATTTATTATATTTTTTTCCTCTTCTATGTTATGTATTTCATTGAACTGCTACTGTTAACAAATTTCATGTCACATGCCGGTGATAATAAACCGGATTCTGATTCTCACAGGAGGCCTATCACAATGTGCCACAGGAATCTGTACTGGGTCCATGGCTGTTTGTCATCTACATCAACAATCTAGATGATAATGTAGTAAACTGGATCAACAGATTTGCAGATGACACCAAGACTGGAAGCATAGTTGAGAGCAAGGAAAGTATGCAGTGGGATCTGGATGAGCAGAAAAAAATGGGCTGAAAGATGGCAGATGGGATTTAATGCAGACAAGTGTGAGGTGTTAGACTCTGGGATGACAAACTAGGGTAGGACCTACACGCTGAGTGGTAGAGCACTGAAGAGTGCAGTAGAATAGAGTGATCTGGAAATATAAATTGATAATTCTTTGAAAGTGGTGCCACAAGTAGATAGGGTCATAAAGAGAGCTTTTGGCACATTGGCCTTCATAAATCAAAGTACTGAATTCAGGAGTTGGGATGTTATATTGAAGTTGTATAAGATGTTGGTGCGGCCCAAATTGGAGTGTGTGTAGTTCTGATTACCCCTCTACAGGAAAGATATCAATAAGATTGAAAGACTGCAGAGAAAATTTACAAAGATGTTACCAGGACGCAAGGACCTGAGTTAGAGGGGAGGGTTGAATAGGTTAGTACTTTATTACCTAGAAAGTAGGAGAATGAAGGGAGACAAAATTATGAAGGGTATGGTTAGGGTAAATACAAGCAGGCTTTTTTCCAGTGAGGTTGGGTGAGACTAGAACTAGAGATCACAGATTAAAGGTCAAAAGTGAATTGTTTAAGGGGAACATGAGGGGGAACCTTTTCACTCAGAGAAGGCTGAGCTTGTGGATTGTGCTGCTAGCGGAAATGGTGGATGCAGGTTTGACTTCATCATTTAAGAGAAATTTGAATGGGTACATGGATGGGAGGGGTATGAGGGCTATGGTTCAGGTGCAGGTCGATGGGTCTAGGCAGATTAATAGTTTGGAATGGATTAGGTGGGCTGAAGGGCATGTTTCTGTGCTGTCGTATTCTAAGACTTTATGATTCTAGCATGACTGCCAGATTACAGTAATTGTCTTGTCAATAAAATGCATAGAGGCATAGTAAATTATGGGTGTTAATTATGCATTACCAAGTCTAATGTTTCAAAATCTAAATTAGATGAAAATTAGATTAACATTTCATTTTGCATATGCATTACTATAAATAGTTCAAAACCTTTGCTTACCTACCTTTGAATGCAAATCGTCTTGGTTTGAAAAAGCTACATGCCCTTTAATGAGATTTTCTTTGGCAACAGCAGAAGCCTTAGAGCTTTCAACAACATGACACCTCAATCTGCAGAGTACAATAATCAAAAGTAACTTCAAAATTTTTGTACAAAATGTTATTAGCAAAAACATACCTCACAGGTAATCTAATGGCTACACTTAGTAATTTAGAGAAATGTAACACTGCCCATTTCAAATTAGGTAAAACATTATTTTATAAGACTTCCTAAAGCAGCTTTGGATCTAATTTCATGGAACATTGCAGGGTATGTCGTTTGTCAGTGGGACAGCATTTTGAAGATACGGACTATAATTCAAAGTTTATTGTAAGGGCAAGGGTAGACTGCAAACTAAGGTCCCAAATTGGCCAATTTCATTATCATAAAACTGGACCTGGATTTAGACTGAAAACGGCCTCCTTCACTGTCACAATGAGGCTGGAGGTGCAACAGCTTGCTTTCTGTCTGGCTAGCCTCTATTTCTCAACTAATGTTGATTTCTCCAGCTTCTAGTAATTTACCTTTCATCCCCCTGCTCTTTTTTTTCCATTCACTGATCTGGTTCTCCTCTTACCCCTTCTTTTCTCCTCACCTGCCCATCACACCTCTCCTCCTTCCATTATTATATGATTTATTGTCCGCTTGTATTAGATCCCTTTTTCAGCATCCAGCTTCTTACATCAACTCTCTCCCACCCACCCATCTTCCCCTCAACTGCCCTGACCTATCACCTGCTAGCTTTTGTACCTCTCCCTTCACCTTCTTATACTACATTCTGCCCCCTTCCTTTCCAGTCCTGATGAAGGGTCTTGGTCTGAAACATCAACTACTCATTTGCCTCAATTGATGCTGCTTGTCTTGCTCAATTCCTCTACAATTTTGTGTGTGTTACCCAAGAATAGCCGCTTGAACATCTGACTGATGTTAAAAATGTGAAATAGTGGTAGTTCAGGATCAATGTGCTCCTGTAAGGTTGAAGGATCATGATAGCAAACCCAAGGAATCCTGGATTTCAAGCGTTGGATAGAGTGATGCCTTTTCGGGAAGAAAAAATGAATGGCAAAGTGCTAGGGTTTACGTAGGACAGAAGTCCATGGATTCACAAATGCAACAGCAAGGTGGTGAAGGTAGCTTGTAAGATGCTTGGTTTCATTAGCCAGGGCACAGAACATGTGAGAGTAGGGAGGTAACGATACAACCAAAATATTAGTTAGGTCATAGCTCGAGTACTGGGAACTTTAATGGCTGTCACATTATGGAAAGGATGTCACTGTGCTGAGTTTCAGTTTAGAGGAGACACTGGATAAACCAGGTTGGAAGCTGAAGCAGCGGGTTAAATGGTGCTTGATTGAGAAATGCGAAATTATGAAAGGCGCAGACGGAACAAAAAGTGAACAACTTTCATCATCTTTGAAATATATAAATATAGGAGTATTTCAGTGGATCCAAGGGGAAAAAAAATTCAACCACTGAATGTGGAAACCAGAATACACAACCTGAGGGGAAGGTGGTGGGAGAAATCCTCAACAATTTAACATCTAAACGAACACTTGAAACTCAAGGCATGGAATGCTATTAAGTTGGAAAATGGGATTATATATACATGACTCTATAACATGCCTTGATAAAAATAATTCAAAATTCTACCATTGTCTTCTTGCTCTATTACACTGTTCCCTTCAACTAACTTTGAATCTTCGTATTAAGAGGTTACACACTTGCAATCTCAAATAACATCACAGAAAATCTGGTAACTTTCTTACTGCTTTTTGTTGGGATTTGCAGTGTTCAAATTCATTGCTAAAATTTCATTATCACACCAGTAAACACATCTCAAAATAACCCACTGGTTATAGGCTGCTATACGAATTGAGATTGTAAAACAAGTATTTTTTAGTTTCATCAACATGTAGAATATCAGATGAAGTGCAAGGGCAGCAACAGGTGAAGGAAGGATAAAGTACAAGTGTTATAGCATGGTCAGCACAAACCAGAAATCTAACAGTATTATCAAAACAATTTGCTCTGGATAGCTGTGCATAATACATTGTTTAAATTCAAACACTGCTTATCTTCATCCCTCAAAAGCTTCTGATAACATTTAAATAATCGCTTGGTTTTGAAGACATTCTTCAAGCAACTTAAAAGCATAAATACATTTGATTTTCTGTATATATATCATGGCTGTGATATTTCTATTCCCTGATCTTAACATGAACACAGACCTTTCTAAGTTTTTCTTATCAAAAAGATAAAAATATACCTAATGAACACTCTTTACATAAAATATCAATCCAATAAAAATTACACCATTGTTCAGAACTTACTTCTGTTGCTCAGTTCTACAAATATTATTACAAGATCATAAGATAGGAGCAGAATTAAGCTATTTAGCCCATTGAGTCTGCTCCGCTATTCGATCATGGCTGATTTATTTTCCTTCTCAACCCAATTCTCCTCTTAACCTTTGATGGCTTTACTAGTCAGGAAACTATCAACCTCTACTTTAAATATACTCAGTGACTAGGCCTCCACAGCTGTCTGTGGCAATGAATCCCATAGATTCAGCACCCTCTGGCCAAAGAAATTCCTACTCATCGCTGTTCATCCTTTTACTTTGAGACCATGCCCTTGGGTCCTAGATTTTCCCAGTATGTCTGCTCCATCCATACTTTTCAATGAGACACCCCCTCATTCATTAAAACTTCAGCAACTACAGACCCAGAGCCAAACACTCCTCACACATTAACCCTTTCATTCCCAGGATCATTCTCATAAACCTACTTTGGACCCTCTTTCATGCCAGCATGTTTTCTTAGATAAGGGGCACAAAACCGCTCACAATACTCAAAGTACAATCTGACTAATGCCTTATAAAGTCTCAGCATTACATCCTTGCTTTTATAGTCTTGTCCTCTTGAAAAGAATGTTAACGTGCACCTTCGGATTCAACCTGCAAGTTATCCTTTAGGATATCTTGCACTAGGACCTCCAAGTCCCTTTGCATCTCTGATTTCTGAATTTGTTCATTGTTCAAATTATATTCATATCATAGGAATGACAGTACTGTATGAACAAGTTTCATAAAACTGCAATAAGAAATTCCACATAACAAAATAATATTCTATGCTTCATCGAAAATAATTGCATAATTACTTCTACAGTTCAAATGTAGTTGGAACAGCAGAAAACATCAGTGTATTGAGTCACAGCATATTTCTGGACATAATAAAAATAGGCTGGTATACAAAAAATTAAAGAGCTAGTGGACTTAAGTGTGTTGCTGCGAAGAGTTCAATGGTATTGAATCAACAACACAGGCACACATTGCCTCAACCAAAATGGAGGATTCTTTACGAGTTACCGTTTCCCTGCATCAAAGTGGAAGCTAGAATACTAAATTCAGTGTCAAATTAGATATGAATCTGATGAGAAGACCGGATGAATGAACAGATTGAGTGGAAAAAGTACAGGTCATATTTTAATTAACACACACAAAATGCTGGAGGAACTTAGCAGGTCGTGCAGCATCTATGGAAAGGAATAAAGAGACTACGTTTCAGGCTGAGACCCTTCATCAGGACCCTGCTCCTCCAACATCTGGTGTGTGTAAATCGATTTCCAGTATCTGCAGAATCTCTTGCGTTAGGGTCATATTTTAAAATCACAAACAAAATAAGAAACTATCAGCTACTCTAGCTCCCATTGTTTTGTTACAGGGTTAGAGTGTTTGATTGTTGGTAATTAACAACTTTCACATTAAAAACTGTTACATTAAAATGGGGAATGTCTAGTCATTATCTTTGTAGAACAGAGGTTTCGGACTGTTCAAAACATCTCTATGAGGTAGTAAATATTAAGATGACAATTCTGCAGCATAATGGAGGTGTAATCCAACTTGAACTGTAATTTTCAGGGCTTCATGATTAAACACACGATGCATAACTAAGATTTTGAATCCATTACTTGATAAATTTAATGGCAGCCTTTTGAAGGCATTGTTGAGGAAGGTAATAGACAAATGTCTTTAAAAAATATGGAAGGATTTGCCTCAGCTCATGAAGTCTTCAAAAGTGCCAAAAATTTGATGAACTCAAAAATTTCCCTTTTATGTTGTGCTATTCTATGAACATCTCTATACGAATGGGCACTATTAAATCCTCTAGTAAGATAATATGAGTAAATTGTGATACAATGATTATTTAAATCATGAATAATCTAAATGGTTTCAATCCTACAGATTTAGACACTTCAATTACAGTACCATCCCAATGGTCCTGAAATTCATCACTATAATTATTACAATTTTATTTAAAATTATACTGTATAGTTTTTCATTCAAGCATTTTTCTTACTTAATATGCCATTCGCTTCAACACAAATCTCCAGTACATATTCTCTCTTGATAACTTAAAGTGACCTTTTGTTCTAAAAGGTGGATTTAATCAAAAATCTGAATGTGATATAAATATCAAATTATTCTAGTGCCTAAAATTAGACTTAACAAATAATTTAAATTAAGAGCAGGATGAACTTACTTGAGTAATAAACACTAAGGGACCTCACGGCATCATAAGTAGTCCAAAGGCATTCGGTTCATGACAGCATAGCAACTACAGTTAATGCCCAATTAAATTTTAAAGAGGAATTTAAAGTTGTTTAATTAATGGAATTCTAAATATATTGTTAAACCAATCAGGATCTCAGATCAATATCCGTTTCTGGCTTTAACACAATGTGAATATACTGTCTTTTCAAGTCTGTTGATCTTATTTATTTTAATTTTATTTAGACGTGTAGCGTAGAACAGGCCATTCCAGCCCAACAAACTCCACTGTCCAGCAACCTACCTATTTAATCCTAGCCTAATCACAGGACAATTTACCATGACCAACCAACCTGTACGCCTTTGGAAAGTGGGAGGAAACTTGAGCACCTGAAAGAAACACATGGACTCACGGGAAGGACATACAAACTTCTTACACACAAAGTTTGCATTGAACTCTGCTGCCCCAAACCTTATTAGCCAGTTTTCTCTGCAGGTGTTTTGCCATCTGGATAAGCACTGAGACCATCTGGCATTGTTTTGTTCAAAGTAAATTTATTGCCAAAGTACACATACAGTGTGTTCCTATATACTACCTTGAGATTCGTCTTCCTGCAGACATTTACAGGGAAAAAAGAAATGTGATAGAATATATAAACTGACAAACAACCAATGTGCAAAGACAAGCTGTGCAAAAAAAAAAAATTAGGACCGAGTTGTAAAGAATCCTTGAAAGTGAGTCTCTAGACCACAGGATCAATTCAGAGTAGTGAACCCGATGGTTGTGTGGGAATAAGTGTTCCTAAACTTGATGGTGGTAGCGAGAAGAGAGCATGGCCTGGACGGTAGTTTTCCTTGATGATGAATGCTTCTTTCTTGAGGCAGCACCCATGTTAATAGTGCACAGTAGTGGGCACATTTGTGTATAAAGCTTAGATCAGTACTGATTATTTGAAATTTGAGATGTCTGATTTGTACATGGTTTTACAAAGAACTTTGATTGTAATCAGTGAGATGTAAAATTCCAAGTGCAAAATATCCTCCTAACAAATTACCTTGTGATGACACTTATCTGCTGGTCCCAGAGCAGATCCTCTGATATCTTAATGCCAAGGAATTTGGATATTCCACTATATTAGAAGCAATGGTACAATTTATTTGAGAATGCAGAAATGCATCAGCTTGGCAATATACCACACCTATGCTGAGATACATCACCAGACAGAAAAATAAAGTGTTCTTCAAGCTTCTGAGCTCTGTAGCAGAACCAAGGGTTTTTTCTAAATATATAAAAAATGTGAGAACCAGTGGCAGCCATGACTCAATTCCTGTTTGGATGTGCTCCACTCAAGATTAAATATCATTTTCTATTTAATGCAGGATCAGCCAAACTGCTTGGACAGGGAAAGAGAAAAAGATGACCTTTCTTTGTTTCCATTGTCAAATATTTCTAAAGACCAAACACAAAAAATATAGTTTATGTATATTCAACCGGAGTGGCCTGCATTTGTAAACCCCTGCTTTCTCAATTTAGTCGCTCAAGAAAGTTGAGATGCAAGTCCCTCTCACTGAAATGGATTACTCACATTCAGATTGCATTGCACCTTACGATTAATTACATGTTTCTGTTACCCACCAAAGCTTAGCAATTGCAAAAATTGCAACAAAAACACACATTGGATCAGACAATGAGGAACCTCAGTTTCATGGTATGAATGAGCACGACTAAGTTTATGTACTATTCATAATTTAGAGATAGTTCTGAAATGAAAAGCATCCAGAAAAATTGCCAACCTTCCTGTGCATCCTCAAATGTAATTAAACAATCTGCTGGAAATCTGCTGCTCACATGAAACAAAAGGTATATTTTAAAAATCATTGCCACTTTTGATTAAATATTAGACTACCGTAAGTGTTCTATTTCTAAAGAAATAATCAATCTCTGAATGACTTGGCGACCAAAGTAGGAAAAAAGCCTGCAGTCAGCTTGCTCACTCAAGTGGATAGTCACGAATGAGCATGACTACACATGGGTAGCTGGATTATACTTCACTGCCCCTCATCCATTTATTCAATCTGATGAAATTTTTAAGTGGGTAAAGTAAACCTCTGAACACCATATTATTGATGCAGTCACATGAAACCATGCTATCAGACAACTTGCTTGGAGGAATTTTTACACTTGGATTTTAAAGGACTCACTTCTTTGTAATACCATATAAAAATAAGACATCTCAGATTTCAAATAATCAGTACTGATCTAAACTTGATACAGCAAAGCACAATTCTTTTCTAAAACTTTAATCAATAAATCCAAGAAACATCCAGAGCACGCTACATGACAGTGCAAGGACCCTGCCGTTAATCTGCAAATTGATGGAAGAATAACACGATGATCAGCTCAGGAGATGGATGACTAACATGGGCCAATGAGATTTACAAATGTAAAAGCACACTGAGCAATTTGCGAACTAATAACTGAAAATTATTACAAAACTCAGGTCAATGTTACACACTAGGACAGAAAAAAACTTCATTAACATTTAGAACATGAAGGAGCCAAACGCTATCAGTGCAATTCAAGCATCTTAGAGACGAACTATTAACTCATAACCTAAAATATCAGCACCATGCACCATTTCGCTAAAGGTTAAGTGTATTTCCTTTTGGCAATATCAACATTCAATATTCAGTTCATTTCATAACAAACATTTGTTATTTGCTACAAATTTACCATTTAGAATACCATTTCAGGATAAGCACAAGAGATTCTGCAGATGCTCGAAATCAAGACAAAATGTTGGGTAAGGGGAAAGAGGACAAGGTGGCAGGTAATAGACGAAGCCAAGTTAAGAGGGAAGGTGGGTGGGTGAAGGAGAGAAAATGAAGTCAGAAGCTGGGAGGTGATAGGTGGAAAAGGAAAACAGCTGAAGAAGAAATCTGATAGGAGAGCAGAGTGGACAATGAGAGAAAGTGAAAGGGGAGGGGCACCAGAGGAAGGTGATAGGCAGGTGAGAAGAGAAGGGATAAGAGTGGGTCTAGAATGTGGAATGGGGAGGGAAGAGAGGGAAGGAGAAATTATCCAAAGTTAGAGAAATCGTTGTTCATGCCAAGTTGGAAGCTACCCAGACAGAATATGAGGTGCTGTCCTCCAACCTGAATGTGGCCTCATCGTGGCAGTAGAGGAGGCCATGGACAAACGTGTTGGAATAGGAAAGGGAAGTGGAATTAAAATGAGTAACCACGGTAAAATTCCACCTGTCGTGGCAGGCGGAGCAAAGGTACTTGATGAAATAGTTCCCCTGCGTCTATGTCAGATCTTATTAACATAGAGGAGGCCACACTGGGAGTACCAGATGCAGTAGATGACCCTGATAGACTTGCAGGTAAAAAGTGTTGCCTCAGCCGGAAAGGCTGTTTGAGGATATTTTTCTTGCAAACAAAAAAAAATACACACAACAATCTGCTAACTTCAATTTAGTCAAAGTTATGGATGTGTTAAAACTACATTCAGGCAAAAAAAATCTTCACCACCTGTGTTCCATCACTTGGTCTCTAGCTACTTCCTTCCAGAACTGACTCAGATCAAGGGGGGCTGCTGCTCCTGCTGCTTGGTTCATCTCAGCTGCCATCACTAAAAACCTGTCCTGTGGGGATGCCTCGACACCTACAAAAACAAAAAGTTATTTTATGGTTTTCTAGCTTAAAACTATAGAAGTACCCTACATCATTGACCAATACTATAAAGTATCACATAATATACAGATGGGACTGCAGCTATACAAGTTAATAACTATTATAGCATTTTACATTTTGATTCAGTTTTCTAATACCAGGATAACTCTGGATTAAACATTAAAAACTGTATTTGAAACAGTAAACCAAGTTTTGTGCTGTAATTTAGCTCAATGTGTTGAATAACATTCTTGGACTATTGACAGTGGACAATGTCTACATGGACTTGAGCTGCCAGAAGTGGTAGATGCATGTTTGATTGTAACATTTTAAGAGAAATTTGGCTAAGTACATGGATGGGAAGGGTCTGGAGAGCTATGGTTTAAGGTGGGGAGGGGGGTCAATGGGACAAAGCAGAATAAACGTTTGACATGGGCTGAAGTGCCTGTTTCTGTGCTGCAGTAGTCTACAAAGGTAGCCCTAAAATATCTATTGCAGTCTGCTCCTTCTGCCTAAAACAATTCCATGAGGGAGAAATAGAAGTGGTGTTATTGTTTACTGTATTAAAAATTGAAATTAGTCATAACCATGGACAAAGCCATTTGCCCATAGGTTGATATCCATTGCCTTGGATATTTAAGAACATAATGGATTTTTCGCATTTAAAAATAATGTAATAAAAGTTGCATGCTTGAAATATAGCCTCAGACATTAAAAAATGTTAACAGCTAAGATGCCTGGTTTGCCATGTAAAAATTCTTTAGTGTGATTGGCTTTTTGACCAACTTGATGACAGTACTATTGCTAAATACCATGGAGGAACAATGAAATACTAAGTGACAACTGATGGTGAAACGTGGAAGTCCAAGGCACAAGATCTTTGTGGACAGCATTGCAAGGTCAGCAACAAGTCGGGTAGTCTGTTGCTGGACGTAGAACAGGGCAGGATTGTGCTTGCCTGATCCCCTATCCTTCACACTGACTCTTCACACATACTTGCCTAGTTTGGTGGATCTATGTTGCTAGCCTAAAACACATCACAGACAATATTACTTTGCAATGGATAAAAGGACCTCTGGAAGTGGAATGAATAAGCTACACCCAAAAACTTGCCTCAAAGCTGTTAACAGCCAAGAAAGTTCTATTCACCACCTTCTGAACTGTAAGTTTTCAAAATGGATTTGTCATCAAGTTAAAATTGAAAATTTAAAAATTTATTAAAATATCAAAAAATCATTAAAAGCATCAAACCCAAAATAGATATTTATTTTCAGTCTCACAACTCCCATCACAAATTAGTAGAAACTCATATTCAAATTTATTTATCCATATAGCTGAGAAGTCATCGATGTCTTCAGTTAGAACATGAAATGATGTGATGTCATCAGAAAATGGATTTCCAAGTATAAGTGTTTAGTTTGTTTCCAATGGTGTGACATGGGTGGCCACCTTTTTTCTGGCTTGTCCTCAAACTGTTGGGACTTGTTTGCGTTTCCTTGAAAGCTTCTAATTTGGCTCCATCTTCCTTGAAGCAATTCCCAGTCTGCCTTTGCTGATGATTGTAGTCAACTAGGAAGGGTGCCATCAAGAGATAGGACCATCATTAGTTTATAGACAGCTGCAAGGCAGCAGGACCAGTCAGCATCCCAGGGCGGGTACCTTGGATGTGTGTGGCACAACTGGCAGATGTGTTTATAGACGTTTTTAATCTCTCCCAGTGTAGAGTGCCCGCCTGCTTCAAAACATCCACCATTGTTCCTGTACCCAAGAAGACCAAGGTCACATGTCTGAACGACTGGTGTCCTGTCACACTCACCTCAATAATAAGCAAATGTTTTGAGAGGCTGGTCAAGGACTACATCTGTACATGCTACCACCCACACTGGACCCCCTACAGTTCGCCTACTGACACAACTGATCCACAGATGCACACTGTCCTTACACACCTGGATAAGAGGGATGCTTTTGTGAGAATGTCATTCTTGGACTACAGTTCAGCATTCAACACCATAATTCCCTCCAGGCTTGAAAAGAAACTCAGAGAATTCAGCCTACACCCTGCGTTGTGCAGCTGGATCCAGGACTTCCTGTCAGATCGCCAACAGGTGATAAAAATGGACTCTCTTTCCTCTGCCCCTCCACACAGGAGCCCCCTAGGGCTGTGTCCTGAGTCCCCTCCTTTACTCTTTGTAAGCCCATAATTGTCGCCACACATAGCTCTAATCTGCTAATTAACTTTGCTGATTGGCCTCATCTCAAATAATAACAAGGCAGCCTTCAGAGAAGTCATCATCCTGATACAGTGGTGCCAAGAGAACAACCTCTCCCTCAAAGTTGCAAAAAACAAAGGAGCTGGTTGTGGACTACAGGAGGAATAGAGACAGGCTAACCCTTATTGACATCAATTGATCTGGTGTTGAGGGGGAACAGCTCTAAGTTCCTCGGTATACACATCACCATGGAACTCACTTGGTTTGTACATACGGGCTGTGTGGTGAAAAAAAGCACAACAGCACCGCATTCACCTCAGACAGCTGAAGAAGTTTGGCATGAATCCCCAAATCCTAAGGACTTTCTACAGGGGCACAATTGAGAGTATCCTGACTGACTATATCACTGTCTGGTGTGGGAACTGTACTTCCCTCAATTGCAAGCCTCTGCAGAGAGTGGTGCGGACAGCCCAGTGCATCTGTGAATGTGAACTTCCCACTATTCAGGACATTTAGAGAGACAGGTGTGTAAAACGGGCCCGAAGGATCATTGAGGACCCAAGCCACCCCAACCACAAACTGTTCCAGTTGCTACCATCCGGGAAGCGGTACCACAGCATTAAAGCTAGGACCAACAGGCTCCAGGACAGCTTCTTCCACCAGGCCATCTGACTGATTAATTCACGCTGACAATTGTATTTGTAAGCTATATTGACTGTCCTTACTGCATATACTATTTATTACAAATTACTACAAATTGCCAAAAAGGAGACATAACTTAAAGATTATTACTCCTCATGTACGTGAAGGATGTTAGAAATAAAGTCAATTTAATCCAGCCCACGAACATGCCTTACAGCCCACAATTTTGTCCTGAACTAATTAAATTAGTGAATAACTGCCCAACTGAATTAATCCCTTCTTCCTACACAATTTCCGTATTTTCCACTCCTGCACATTCATGAGCCCATCTAAGAGCCTCTTGAACATCTCTACTGTATTGTCTTTGCCTCCACCGCCAACCCAGGCAGCACACTCCAGGCACCCACCACAATGTAAAAAAAGATGCCCCACACATCCCCTTTCCACCTTAAACACATCCCTCCTAGATACTAAACACTGCAAACCTGGGAACAAAGATACTAGCCGTCTACTTGAGAAGACAGGTGTATAGGGTTGACTGGGATCCGGGATCAGCCAGGAGGAAATGGTGGAGCAGACTCGATGGGCTGAATGGCCTAATTCTGCTCCTATGTCTTATGGTCTAACTCTGTCTATGCCTCTCAGAATGTTATAAACATCTATCTGATCTCTCCCCAGCCTCCCATACTCCACAGAAAACAAACCAAGTTTGTCCAACTTGTCCTTAAAGCACATGCTGTTTATCAATGTAGATCCTTGTAAACGTCTAGTCTCCAAAGCCTTGACATTCTCCTAAAATGAGACAAACATAATTCAATGCAATACTAGATGTAGATGATTTGCAATTATAGAAGCTAATACACATATATCCAATGTTCCCTCTAATTTTTTTATTATTATACATCTGTGTGCACCAACCATTGCTCTGAGCAGGAAATTTTTACATGGCCTAAAAACTGCATGGATATTTTAATGTTTTTTGGAATATACATTCTACAAATATTTAGAAAGAAAACTGAAAAATTACATACTTTTTGATTTTATTATTTGAAGGGTATAATACAGTACAAAGAAATTCTTTCACGTTTCATAAACATTTTCTCATCTGTCTTTATCACAAATCCATTTCCTATAAACACTGTCCAGATTAATTTTGCATCCAGTTGAAAGATGTCTTAATCCGCATTAGATCATCCAAATGTTCTGCTTCTAATCTGTTTATAGATTTACATTTGATTGAATTCATAAGACTGAATCCACATTCGCAGTCAGCACTAAAAGCTTGAAATATTCCAACAATGTCAACAAGAATTGACAGCTCTTCAAAATCTTCATTTCTAAGCATGTGGTTCAACATATCAGTGAATGCACTGACTTCCTCAGAAACAACAAGTTTGAAATCATGATGTTGTAGTGATAATTTTGAGGCAATACTTTTGGAGTTCTTCATAGCCAAGTATTTTTTGTCAAGTTATACAACATTCTCTTTTCCAAATTCAAAATTGGTTGTTTTTGAAATAGCAACAGGGTCAGAAACTTGCCATTCTCTTAGTCATCGTCAGGAAATCTACAATCCAAGTGATTCAACACATGTTAAAAGAAATCAAAGAATAGGTACTGCATCGATGTAAGAAGAGATACAAGCAGATCCTTCACTTTATCACTCCATTAAACAGTATTGCCAAGATGCTGTGACTGTAACTTTTGCATACTGCAGCGCTACAATTGTAGTCAAACAGCTTTTCTGAAGGAATTTACAAAGAGATCCAGATCTTCTAAAACATTAAGGACAGTTCAATGCTACTTGATATTGTGAATTGGTTAAAATCTTCAGGCAGTAGTTGTTAATTAGATTGTTACATTTGTTATCTTGCTGTTTGCACTACTGGATCAAAACTTTGCAATTCTTCATTAAAGCAGTAACGGCAAAATGCCTAGGCAGCCATCTTATTTCATCTAGTGGTCTAAATGACACAACATCACATTCTATGATATCAGCTAGTTCTTTCAGCTTTCCTTTTTTAACCAATAACCTACTGAATATTGCATACCCTACTCGTCACAGTTCTTCATTATTCTACATAACTGATACTTTTCTTGCCAACCAACATCTAATCCCAGGTCTTCTCTGGGTGTAGTGTTGAAAAATTGCTTCCCCACCATAATTTCTAAACATAAAATTTGCCCCATCTGACGTAAACATCATCATCTTTTGAATATTAAGATTGCTGTTGATATACTTTTATTGCTTCAACAATAGTGATACTGCCAAATGCAGCTAGTTTCAAAATACGTACATAGTCCTATAGGAAGTTTCATTTTCTGGTAGAAACTTAAACACAAAATTAACATCTTCTGTATAGAAATGTCTGTACTTTCGTCAGCAATTTGAGCATGGAAAGCAGATTTCTGCAATTCTTCCACTGTCTGTTTCTGAAGCACAAAGCTGGTGTACTCAACAAATTCAAACCCATGGTCCTTGCTGCCCCAACTCTCTTGCATATTTACATATTAGGCCACAAGTGAATTAATTTCTTGCACTGAATGCATAGAAGCATTAATATTAATTGCTAAGAAAATGTTATCAATTACCATTTTGAGCATATTAAGAGTTAGACTTGCTTTGTGTATCTTGTTCCACTCTTACTTCACGCTCTTCCGCAGTTTCAGTTAACATGTGCAAAATTTACATTTGTTCTGGTTGTGTAATTTGTTTACTGCATCTATGAATTCTCTGATTAAGATGTCATTTTAAGTAATCTAACTTCCATTTTTCCCACGACTGAACTCTTCTCCAACTTTCAACTTCCACACAAGTGGTGCATAGAGCATTGTCAGTATATTGGCATATAAAAATATGGTCAATTTTTATTTTTGATGTGAAGATGGCAGTTCAATAACCATAACTTCCAAATCTTGAACAAACTTTGATCTTCAAAGCATTTAACTCTTCTGATTTTCTTTTCAACATTAATATGCTAAAAATAATTTTGAGAATACTAAAAATAATAATTTGAAAAATGTAGTAAATCAAAAAATATAATTTTAATAAATAACCAGTCATGCAAACAATTTTACAATAAACTTTTACCTTGTTCAAACAATTCTTTAATTTAAAAGTTCTAAATAGATTATTTCTTTGATAGATTACTTTCAAAGAAATCTAGATTAGAAAACCAAAATAAAGAATTTTGCACATCAAACACAAGTAAACGATGTCACGCAGTTAAAACAACTGAAAAGCAGAATGGCAAAAGTAAAATGTTTTGACTTGATGGTGTCAGATTCAACAGGCCAGCTGCTTATGACAATGAACTACTGACTTCCATTCTATGTTAATTGTTACAATTTGTAACAATGCTGTAACTTGAAACACTGACAATGTAAATACATTGATGCACTAAAATGTATTGAAGTAAAGGTTATGGCACTTTTATTATTTGGAAACTATGGATTATATTCATTAACATAATTAATTACATGGTATTTCAATTAGATTTCAAATTTATATATGCATAAAAATTATATTAACATAATATAGAAGAAAATCCCAGCTGTGTGTCAACAAAGGCTACATGTGCTTGAGCATTTCAGTTATTGTACAGCTGCACATCCACACAGCTTAGAGGAACAGTGCTACATCCTCTTTAAATTTGGATTAAATACTCTAACAATGGGATAACACTTAAACATGGCATTTCAAACAAGAAATCAAATTTCTGACTGCATTCTAGCTCAATGATCTATGAAGGGCCAAGGGCATGTACTACAGTTTGGAATTATTACATTCCTTTGTGTTTAGCCTTATTAATGGCCTTCATTTCATAACTTGTGTTCCTTTGTTCAATCTGTCTCCATTAAACCACTGAAATGATTAGCTTGTTTACGATTTACCTCATGGCATCCTGAGCCTCACCCTTAGAGACATTCCCTTTATCGTATCCATCACTCTTCAACATGCTCTGCAACTTAAAAACCATTCCATTTCCCTCTCTTTCCATTTGTAACATAGCAATAGTGATCTGAAATATTAACTCTTTCTCCTTTCACAAATCATGCTGAGTGCTTCTACCATTTTTATTTCATATTACCAGCACCTCTGATTTTTAAATATACTTTTGATAACTGACCAAAGGAACACCTGAATAATCAACAATATGCACACTGCATATTTAAAGTCCACTGTTGAAACACCAAAGTATTTATATGAATTTCCAAAGATCAGACAAAACCATTGTTTATCTGAGTTCAGAGAAATTTTTAGTGTACATTTATGTAACTTACTTATGAATGTTAATAAAATATTTTTATTAAACTTACAAAGTGAGCAAAAAAAATTCCTTTTGAATTACGTTTTGAGCAGTATATTCTAAAAACATCACACCTACTTTCACAAATGAGTTCTCAAAGCTAGGTTTCAAAATGATGCATTGTTGTATTTTAATATTTAATGCTAAGATATTGCAAGGCTATTATTGGAACAAACATCTCATGATGTTTTGCTCTTCACTGAAGCATGAGAATTTCTATGAGCAGTTAAGAGCACTTTTTGTTGGATATAAGAAAAATATGTGATAAAGAAGCATAATTTGGAATAATTTCAATTTTACCTTAACCAAAGGCCCAGTGCTTAATAAAAACAAGTCCCTCACATGGTAAATGTTAGTTCTGGTAGTCATTAGGGGATATCACCATGGTTCAGAAAATCTTGATAGGAACAATCCTTAGAACAATATCATCTGCCAGTTAGAGTTGCTGTTCATAAATTACAATGATTTCCCAAATGCTCCATGAAAAGAAGCACTGATAGGAGAATTGCACGACGATACAAAACAGAAATTAGAAGCTACTGTATAAAAACAATTGCTTCTGAAGAAAAAATTCTCAAAAGTTGTTATTTATCCTAGAACCTGATAGCACACACCTTGGATTTGGATGGGAAATATTGGATATCGAGTTGAAACTGGAGCATTCAGAAGAAACCCGCATACGGGGCATACATACCAACTCCTTATGGAGTGTGGCAGGGATTGGACCCAGATTGCTGGCAATGTAAAATCTTACGCTAACTGCTACGCTACCATGCCGCCCATTTGGTTTCACCAGTGCAGAGGAGGCCACAGCGTGTACACCAAATGCTGTAGATCAGGATGGAAGAGGTGCAGGTGAACTTCTGCCTCATCGGGAAGAAATGTTTAGTTCCTGGGGGAGGTGACAAGAGAGGTGTTACACATTCTTCGGTGCCAGGGATTAGGAAGAGATGCAGAGAACGGGGAGGAATGAGAGGATAAAAGAGTCTCGTGAAGTAGAAGGTGAGGTAAAAGAAAAAATGCATAGGAAAAAGAAAGGGGGGAGGTTATGTGACTGGTTTTAGAATCCTACTAGAGCTGGCAGATGATGATGTGATGGATACAGGGGTGTGAAAGAAAGGACAATGGGAACTCTATTGCTGTTCTGCCTCCCTAGTACATGATCTCAACCTGAAATATTAATTTGTATCTTTTGCCCCACAGATGCTGCCTGAGCCAGAGGTCTTCTTCCATCATTGCCTTTTTTAAAATTCGAGATTCAAGTATCTGCAATCTGTGGTTTCTTTCTAGTTAAGCTGTTTTATACAACTGTATTGTTTGCAATCATTTACTGTTACAAAAAGAACAAACAGGTGAACTGAAGGACTATCTCCAGTTACACAAGCAATATCATTTTCTTTTATTTAAGATGACAAGCATGAAAAGCAGAAGCGAATTTCATTTATTACTAACTTTTAAAACCCTCAAATCCAAATGTCAACACTAAATATATTTTTATTATTTTCTGCATGATCCTTCAGAGTTCAGGCAACATTCATACCAATTTCTACTATTTGTTTGAAAACAGCCTAGTAAAGACATTTACATAGATCTTTCTTCCTTTTTCCACAAAAAAAGATCATTTTTTGATCTTTTCTTCTTGGAAAATTAACTAAATTGCTATTTTCAAATTACTGATGATATGTTTTCATTAGGAGGACAATAGAGTTGAGAGCCGAGACACATGAATAAAAGACTGCATTCAGCATTTATATATTCTGTAGCAATTCAGTAAAACATGCTTCCTTTTTAAGATAAACTTCCACTACATGCGATCTGAGCAGAATTTTTTTTTAAAAACTAGCTGGACCAAGCAAAATGTATACTCAGTGGCCACTTTATCAGGAACACCTGCTCATTAATGCAAATATTTAAATCAGCCAATCACATGGCAACAACTCAATGCATAAAAGCATACAGACATGGTCAAGAGGTTCAGCTGATGTTCAGAACAAACATCAGAAGGGGAAAGAAATGTGATCTAAGTGACTTTGACCAAAGAATAATTGTTGGTGCCATCTTAACGATTGTGATTTGAACATCTCAGAAAATGATCTCCTGGGGCTTTCATGCACAGCAGTCTCTAAAATTTACAGAGAATACTGCAAAAAGCAAATAAATAATTGAGTGAGTGGCAGACGTGTGGGCAAAAACACCTCGCTATTCTGGGAGATCAGAGGAAAACGGGCAGACTGGTTCAAGTTGACAAGAAGGTAACAGTAACTCAAGTTATCAAGCATTGCAACAGTGGTGTGCAGAAGAGCATTTATGAATGCACAGGATGTCAAACCTTGAATAGATAAGCTACAGCAGAGGACCACACTGGGTTCCACTCCTGTACCTAATAAAGTGGCCACTAAGTGTATTTCTTTAATTAGTTGAAATGCTGAGGGAAAGTATAAAAGTCAGATGGCTTAACGATTACTAAATATGCTTGCTTAAATTCACTGCATTACTACCGTAGATTCCGGACTACAGAGCGCACCTGATTAAAAGCCGCTGGCTCTAATTTTAGAAAGAAAATCAATTTTTTACTTGTACAGGCCGCACCGGATTTTAGGCCGCACCGGATTTTCGGCCGCAGGTGTCCCACGTTGTAATATGAGATATTTACACAGAAAGATATTACACGTGAGGATTTTTTAACTTTTAATTAAATCCATATGGTAACATAAACAAATACATATTGCAAATGCTTTTTTTCGAACCGTGCCTGTAACGCGGCTACTTTTAAATATACGTTGCGTATACTTTTTTACTGAACAACATTCCAATATCTCCTAACGACTGGTAAAAAATATATATACTGCAGCCTACCAGGAAAAGTTATTGATTGCCTTTAACTTAAAAGCAGCATTCGCTCAGATCCAAAGCCGCTTGCGTAATGCCGCTCGCCCCCCTCCTTCCCGTTTATCGCAAACCGGTATCCCACAAGACGCGGCGAAACCGGGTGTGACGTCATAGCATCCCGCGATGTAGTACAGAAAACAAATATAGTTAAAACTCTTCTAACTTTAACTAGAAAATGAATTACTAAGCGAAAATATTATAAACTAAATAACTGCCATAAAGGCAGCACAATGCTTTTCTTCGAGTGTTTTCCATGTTGATGAGGGTGAGTACAAATGACTGATTTACAATAATTTAATTGTGAAAGTGCGCTTGATTTATCGTACAATTTCATTGGACCTCTGTGAACTACTCATCAATTTTATTGGTCTACTGTTACGAGGCAATATGTTTTTGGCGGCATGAAAAAAAATAATGCATTAGCCGCTCCGTATTAAAGGCCGCAGAGTTCAAAGCTGTTCAAAATGTGGGAAAAAAGTAGCGGCTTAAAATCTGGAATCTATGGTAATTGTGTTTTTTTTTACATTTAAGCAATGCGCTTGACAGAGAACAGTTAACATAAAAATAGCATTTTTACCTCCATGAAGTGATACCAAAATATCCATTGAAGTACCAGGTTCAAAGCTACCATTACTGGGTTTCACTCTGTATTTATCAGGGGCTGTTGTTCTAACCTGTATTTTAAAAAAAACACCAATAAGAACTTCAATATTAATCAGTTTTATTCCATTTTGGGAATCATGTCACAATCCTATCTAAAAGCATTTTAAAGATGTATTTTAAAAAATCTACACTTTAGGATGTAAAAAAAAATCAAAATAGAAATGCAAGTTTCAAGCAATTACTACAAAAATTAAATACAGTAAACAAGCCCGCTCACTAATTGCTTGAATATACATGGAAAATATTCAGCCTGGTGTGGATGGTTAATGCTTAGAGCAAACTACTTAGAACATCTTAGAGCAAACTACTGTGAATGACAAAGTATTCTTTGCCACTCCAAACTTCAGTATCAATATTCAATACAATGTTAAGTGAGCACTTCATAGTAACATGAAAATCAGCAGCTTGCAGCTTAATACAGTCATGAAGTATTCAAAGTAGCAGCAGCTGGTGCAATCTTGCCATTCATAAATTAACAACTCCATTTTCTACATAATAGATAACCCTTAAAGTACTTAATTGGTCATGTCTTGCAAGAGGATATTGTGCAACATGGTTGAACATAAACCACCTCCTGTGTGTCTGCACAGAATCATACATGTCAGGCTCCTCAATCAGCACCTCCACTCAACCAGCAAAAGTCCAATGAAAAACAGTAATGGCATAGATGCACAATTTGGGAGTGGTCAGCCCTGGATGTCTTTAACATTGACTCCAGATTCTGAAATCTCATGGCATCACATCAAAAATGGACAACAAACTTGTTGGACAACAAACAAACATTGTCCCAATGAATCAAGTATTATTTGTTCACCACGGAATGACATAGGAAAACAACTTAAATCAAATCCATATTTCTTCTGACATAATTCAAGAACATTTGCTCTAATTACAGCTAACTTCCACAACTATACAACTTTTATTACATGATGGCAAACTGAATGATTATCAAACAACTTACCTTGAAAGCAACAGGGTTCCTCGTCACATTGGTCAAAACTATCAAACATTTTGTTTCTCCACTTTCTTTACAACCAAAGTGAATATCTTCAGCAGGACTGTTTCAAATAAAAAGAACTATTTAACACATGACTTGTTGAAAAAAGCACATATATTGTGTGAATACAGAAAGTTGGTTATATGAGCTAGCATTTGTAATGTTGCCCACAAAATTAACTTATCATGAATAACCCTTTAGGAAAGGGAATGTATGCCTCTCTTACCCAGCATGACTTGTGTGACTCAAGATCAATATAAAATGTAGTTTTAAGTTAAATGCCTTGAGCTGTGCTAAGAGAATCATAACTCAGTCTTCAAGTCCTTTTGACTTAACCTGGAGATTGGTACAGGTGAGGTGGGTTTGGCACTGGGAGTCTTCAAACTTGATTGTTCAAAGCCTCACTGCATTATACCAAATATGTACAAAGAAACCTTCTGATTACAACCCCTTGCTTTCTCTCAGCTAATGAATCTGCATTCCTCAATCTTCAGAACAATTTTTGAGAAATGCATGAGTAGCGAAAAGGACAGAATGTATCTTCAATTGGTGAAATCTGATGTTCATCATTAATATAACTTAGCCAAGTCCTTAATATATAATTGCCATCCAAACTACCAGGAGAGAACAACATGACTGAACCTATCAACTCCTGTCTGAGAAGTACACAAGAACACAAGAAATAGGAGCAGGAGTTGGCCATTTAGCCTGTTGAGCCTGCTCGCCATTCAGTAAGATCATGGCTGATCTGGCCATGGATTCATCTCCACTTATCAGCCTTTTTCCCCAAAACCCTTAATGCAAAAATCTATCCAGCCTCGTCTTAAACTATATTTACTAAGGTAGCCTCAACGGCTCATTGGGCAGAGAATTCCACAGATTCAACACTCTCTGGGAAAAGCAGCTCCTCCTCATCTCTGTCTTAAATCTATTCTCCTGATTCTTGAGGCTATGTTCCCTAGTTCTAGTCTCACCTACCGGTGGAAACAACTTTCCTGCCTCAATCTTATCTATCCCTTTCACAAGTTTATTTATTTCTATAGGATCTCCTCTCATTCTTCTGAATTCCAGTAATACAGTCCCAGGCGACTCAATCTCTCCTCATAGCCTAACCCCCTCATCTCTGGAATCAATCTAGTGAACTTTCTCTGCATGCAGTATTCCAGGCGTGGCCTCACCAGTACCCTGTACAGTTGCAGCATAATCTCCCTGCTATTAAATTCAATTCATCTGGCAATGAAGGCCAACATTCCGTTTGCCTTCTTGATAGCCTGGTGCACCTGCAAACCAACCTTTTGTGATTCATGCACAAGCACTCCCAAGTCCCTCTGCATAGCAACATGCTGCAATTTTTTTTACTATTTAAATAATAATCTGCTCGTTCATGTTTTCCTTCCAAAGTGGATGACTTTACATTCATCAACATTGTACTCCATCAGTCAGACCCTCGCCCACTCACTTAAACTATTTATATTTCTTTTTAGATTCTCCCCATCTTCTATAAAATTTGCTTTTCCACTCAATTTAGTATCATTAAACTTAGACACACTATACTCGGGCCCCTCTTCCAGATCGTTAATGTATTCCGTGAGCAGTTGCGGGCCCTGCGGCACATCACTCATCACTGATTGCCAACCAGAGTAACAGATGTATCCCAACTCTCTGCTTTCTATTAGTTAGACAATCCTCTAATACATCACCCCTAACTCTATGCATCCTTATTTAACGGATAAGTCTTTTATGCTGCACCTTATCGAATGCCTTCTGGAAATCCAAGTAAATAACGTCCATCTGTTTCCCTCTATTAACTGTGCTTGTTACATCCTCAAAGAACTCCAGTAAGTTTGTCAAACAGGACCTGCCTTTGCTGGATCCATGCTGCATCTACCTGATGGATCCATTTCTGTACAGATGCCTCACCATTTCTTCTTTAACAGCTTCAAGCATTTTCCTAACTACAGATGTTAAACTAACTGGCCTATAGTTACCTGCATTTTGCCTACATCTTTTTTTGAACAGTGGCGTGACATTCACCATCTTCAAATCCACTGGGACCTACCCAAAGCCCAGAGAAATTTGGGAAATTATCACCAAAGCTTCTACCATTTCTTTCAGTACCCTGGGATGCATTCCATCAGGACCACTGTTTATCTTCAAACCCACACGTTTATTTAGCACCACCTCTTTTGTGATAGCTATATGTATCGATGTCCTCACCTCTCATCGCATCTATAACATCTTTCTTTGGTATGTTAGACATGTCTGCCACCGTGAAGACTGACACAAGATAGTCATTCAAAGCCTCTGCCATTTCCTCATTACCCAATATCAGTTCCCCATTCTTCTCCTCCAAGGGACCTACATTCACTTTGGCCACCCTGTTTTGCTTTATATAATTATAAAAACCTTTACTATCTGTTTTTATATTTTGTGCTAGTTTATTTTCATAATCTAGCTTCCCTTTCTTTATTGCATGCTTAGTGGTACTTTGTTGTTTTTTAAAGTTTTCCCAATCTCCCAGTTTCCTACTACTCTAAGTGACTTTGCATGCATGAGCTTTTAGTCTGATGCCTTCTTTTATTTCTTTAGTTATCCAAGGCTGGCTTTTCCCATCCTTACTGTCCTTGCTTTTGACTGGAATATACTTTTGTTGAGCACCATGAAAAATTGCTTTGAAAGTCTTCCACTGTTCCTCAACCATCCCCACCATATAGCCTGTGTTTTCAGTCTACAACAGCCAAATCCTCCTTCATCCATTCCAGTCTCCATTGTTTAGGCATAATCTACTGGTTTTAGAGCGAACTATTGCATCCTCCATTTGTATGAAAAACTCAGTCATACTGTGATCACTCTTTCCAAGAGGGTCACTAACTACAAGATCACTAATTTTACTTGTCTCATTGCACAGGACCAGATCTAAGATAGCACATTCCCTTGTAGGTTTAGGAACATGCTGTTCAGGAAAGCCATCACAGATGCACTTGGTGAGGTCCTCCTCGAGACTGCCTCGATCAACTTGAATCACCCAATCTATGTGCAAGCTGAAGTTCCCATCATGACTGATGTTCATTCTTACGTGCCTCTGATATTTCTCTGTTTATTGCCTGTGCTGCCACTGTAATGTTATTGTTCAGTGGCCAATAGACAACTCCCACCAGTGATTTTTCTTCCCCTTTACTATTCCTAATCACTACCCAGATGGATTCAACATTCTGTTCTTTAGAACTTACTCACTATTGCCCTGATCTCATCTTTAATTAAGAGTGCTATTCCACCTGCCTATCCTTCTGTATTACCTGCTATCCTTGGATATTTAATTTCCAATCCTGTCTACCCTGCAACCACATCTGCCTTGTACTGATTTGTGCCTCAAGTTCACTGATCTTGTTTAAAAAACTACCAGCATTAAAATAAAGTGTCCTTACACTCATTGTGCTTTTAAAATCTTATCTTTTACTTCTTTGCATTTGACTTTCCTTCACTCCGCTCTTTTTTTTTATCTTTTGCTTTTTCTTTACCTTTCTCCATACTTTACTTCTCCAAATTGTTGAACCCATTCCCCTACTATTTAGTTTAAATCTCTATCCACAGCCCTAGTTATGCGATTTGCTAGGATCCAGGTCCATCACGATTCAGGTGGAGCCTGTCCCATTGGTACAGCTCCCTCCTTCCCCAATACTAGTGCCTATTTCCCATGAGGAGCAGATAGGAAGACAGATTCTGAAAAGGTGCAATAATAACAGGGTTGTTGTGGTGGGAGATTTTAATTCCCCAAATATCAATTGGTATCTCCCTAGAGCAAGGGGTTTAGATGGGGTGGAATTTGTTAGCTGTGTTCAGGAAGGTTTCTTATCACAATATGTAAACAAGCCTACAAGAGGAGAGGCTGTACTTGATCTGGTATTGGGAAATGAACCTGGTCAGGTGTCAGATCTCTCAGTAGGAGAGCATTTTGGAGATAGTGATCACAATTTTATCTCCTTTACAATAGCATTGGAGAGGGATAGGAACACACATTAGGAAAGCATTTAATTCGAGTAAGGGGAAATATGAGGCCAACAGGCAGGAACTTGGAAGCATAAATTGGAAACAGAAGTACTCAGGGAAACATACAGAAAAAACGTAACAAATGTTCAGGGGATATTGTTTGGAGTTCTGCATAGATACGCTCCACTGAGACAGGGAAAGGATGGTAGGGTACAGGAACAGTGGTGTACAAAGGCAGTTGTAAATCTAGTCAAGAAGAAAAGAGGTAATAAAAAACTAGGTAATGATAGATATCTCAAAGATTATAAGGGTAGCAGGAAGGAGCTTAAGCATGAAATTCGGAGAGCCAGACGAAGCCATGAGAAGGCCCCGGCGAGCAGGATTAAGAAAAACCCCAGGGCACTCTACAAGTATGTGAAGAGCAAGAGGATAAGGCGTGAGAGATTAGGACCAATCTAATGTGACAGTGGAAAAGTGTGTATGGAACCAGAGGAGATAGCAGATGTACTTAATGAGTACTTTGCTTTAGTATTCACTACAGAAAAGGATCTTGGTGATTGTAGGGACGACTTACAGTGGACTCAAAAGCTTGAGCATGTAGATATTAAGGAAGAGGATGCGCTAGAGCTTTTGGAAAGCATCAAGTTGGATAAGTCACTGGGACCAGAAGAGATGTACCTTAGGCTACTGCGGGAGGCAAGGGAGGAGATTGCTGAGCCTCTGGCGATGATCTTAGCATCATCAATGGAGACGGGAGAGGTTCTGGAGGACTGGAATATTGCGGATGTTGTTCCCTTATTCAAGAAACGGGTGTAGAGATAGCACAGGAAAACAGTGAGTCTTACTGCAGTGGTTGGTAAGTTGATGGAGAAGATCAGGAGAGGCAGGATTTAGGAACATTTGGAAAGGCATAATATAATTAGGAATAGTCAGTATGGTTTTGTCAAAGGCAGGTCGCGCCTTATGAGCCTGATTGAAATTTTTGAGGATCTGACTAAACACATTGATAAAGGTAGTGCAGTAGATGTAGCGTATATGGATTTTAGCAAGGCATTTTATAAGATACCCCATGCAAGGCTTACTGAGAAAGTAAGGCATGGGATTCAAGGGGACATTGCCTTGGGATCCAGAACTGGCTTGCCCACAGAAGGCAAAGAGTGGTTGTAGACGGGTCATATCATGCATGAAGGTCGGTGACCAGTGGTATGAGTCAAGGATCTGTTTTGGGACCCCTACTCTTCGTGACTTTTATAAATGACCTGGATGAGGAAGTGGAGGGATGGATTAGTAAATTTGCTGATGACACAAAGGTTGGGGGTGCTGTGGATAGTGTGGTGGGCTGTCAGAGGTTACAGTGGGACATTGATAGGATGCAAAACTGGGCTGAGAAGTGGCAGACGGACTTCAAATCTGATTAAGTGTGAGGTGGTTCATTTTGGTAGGTCAAATATGATGGCAGAATATAGTATTAATGGTAAGACTCTTGGCAGTGTGAAGGATCAGAGGGATCTTGGGGTCCGAGTCCATAGGACATTCAAAGCTTAACCTTAACCTATTAATTATGTACTCTCAAGCTCTTTGTACTCAATGTTTCATTTATGTTTGTTTAAAATCAATAAAAAGATATAAAACAAAAAAGGCATAAGGTGCACTGACCTTCATCAATCGTGGCACTGAGTTTAAGAGCCGAGAGGTAATGTTGCAGTATATAGGACCCTGGTCAGACCCCGCTTGGAGTACTGTGCTCAGTTCTGCTTGCCTCACTACAAGAAGGATGTGGAAACCATAGAAAGGGCGCAGAGGAGAATTACAAGGATGTTGCCTGGATTGGGGAGCATGCTTTATGAGAATAGGTTGAGTGATCTCAGTCTTTTCTCCTTGAAGCGGCGGAAGATGAGAGGTGACCTGATAGAGGTGTATAAGATGATGAGAGGCACTGATTGTGTGGATAGACAGAGGCTTTTTCCCAGGGCTGAAATGGCTAGCATGAGAGGGCACAGTTTTAAGGTGCTTGGAAGTAGGTACAGAGGAGATATCAAGGGCAATTTTTAAAAAAATATATATATATATATAAAAAGAGTGGTGAGAGCGTGGAATGCGCTGCTGGCGACGGTGGAGCCGGAAACAATAGGGTCTTTTAAGAGACTCGTGGACAGGTACATGGAGCTTAGAAAAATCGAGGGCTTTGGGTAACCCTAGGTAATTTCTAAGGTAAGGACATGTTCAGCACAGCTTTGCGGGCTGAAGGGCCTGTATTGTGCCGTAGGCTTTCTATGTTTCTATGAATTCAAATCCACTTCTCCCACACCAATCCTTGAGACACGCATTTAACTCTCTAATCTTCTTGACCCTGTGCCAATTTGCACGTGGCTCAGATAGTAATCCAGAGATAACCACCTTTTTGGTTCTGCTTTTTAAATTAGCCCTGAGCTGTTCAAATTCCCTTAGCAGAACCTCTTTCCTCATTCTACCCATGTCATGGTATCCTCATGTACCACGACAACCGGATCTTTCCAGTCTCACTGCAAATTCCTCTGCCGGTCAGATAAGATGTACTGAACCTGGGTACCAGGCAGGCAACACAGCCTTTGGGACACTCTATCCTAGTGACAGAGAACTCTGTCTATTCCCCTGACTATGCTATCCCCAATTACCTCTATATTTCTCTTCTCTTCCCCCCTCTTGAATGGCTCCCTGAACTATGGTGCCACAATTAGATTGCTTATCCTTCCTACAGCCCCCAATGTCATCCACATGGAGCAGGAATCTCAGACCTGTTGGACAAGTTCAAGGGCTGAGGCTCCTCCAGCACTGTCTCTTGAATCCCACTACCCGCCTCTCTCACAGTCACACTCTCTTGCTCCCAACTTGGCAAAAAGTGTTTGGATCCGCTCCAATTTGCCTACTGGACCACCAGGTCACAGCAGATACCAAGTCATTGACTCTTCACTCAACCTTGGAACATCCGGACAGCAAAGATGCATATATCAGGATGCTTTTTATCGATGACAGCTCAGCATTCAATACCATCATCCCTCCAATAATAATCGATGAGCTTCAAGACCTTGGCCTCGATATCTCCTTGTATAATTGGATTCTTGACTTCCTCACTTTGGATTGGCAACATCTCTGATCTCCATCAGCAGAAGTGCATCACAAGCCCCCTGCTCTACTCGTTTTACACTTATGTGGCTAAACACAGCTCCAATGCCATAATCAAGTTTGTTGGCAACATCATTGTTGTAGGCTGAATCAAAGGTGGCGATGAATCAGTATTCATTGAGACTGAAAGTCTGGCTGAGTGGTGCCTCAACAACCTCTTACTCAATGTCAGAAAGACCAAGGAGCTGATTATTGACTTCAGGAGAAGGAAACCAGAGATCCACAAGCCAGTCCTCAACGGAGGATCAAAGATGGAAGGGGTTAGCAACTTTAAATTCCTCAGTGTTATTACTCTGGAGGACGTGTCTGTCCTGGGCCCAGTACGCAACTGTAACTACGAAGTAAAGGAATGCCTTCTGCTTCCTTAGGAATTTGTGAAGATTTGGCAAGATATCTAAAACTTAGACATGCTTCTATAGATGTGTAGTGGCCAGTATATCGACTAGCAGCATCACAGCCTGGTACAGAAATACCAAAGCCCTTGAACGGAAAATCCTACTAAAAGTAGGATTCTGAGTGGAGCTATGATGACACCAAATGGCTGCTTCTCTGTGGAAACAACTTAAATTCCTCTCTTTAATGTCTTTTCTCTCACCCTTTCCAAGGCGGCTAGGGGGTCTGTTGAAGTCTGTGATCTGCAACAGCACTCAAACTGCAGCTTTTCACTGTGGATAAGTTTCTGCTCCTGGAGCTCACTGACCAACCGCTTTTCAACATTCTCCAGCAGCAGCCTAGAATACGGGCATCTCCCCTGTGCAGTCCTGTGAACAACCGATTCTAGGCAGGTACTGCTGACTGAGGCGTCGCAGAAGGAACAGCAGCATTTTGTGGCAGTGGATGCTGCGGAAAGGTGGTCTCTTTAGTCGAGCGATCGCTCTTTCTCTCTCTGTCTCTCTCTCGATGGTGAGGAGGGTTTTCTGCCAATTCTCTGACAGCAACGAGGGGGAGAGACAAAGACAGGGACACACAGTCACATGCAGACACCTTCCTCCTGCAGCAGTGAGCAAGAGGCTGGTAGACTGTACTGAATACTTGGCCACCCTCCACACGCGCCTTGACTATTTCAATCTTCCTCAGTGCTTCAGTCAGCAAAATCGGTGAGAAATGGAGTCGATCATAGGCCCACAAACCGTTTCCAGGCTTCCTGCATGCTTTGCTCACAGCTTCATGGAACCCTCTCAGAAACCGCAAAGCCCCAGTTAGATAGCTCAACTGTCCCAAACATACACCAGCAGAACGTAGATCACAGGCTACACCAGCAGAACGTAGATCACATGCTCCACCAGTAGCAGAGCCACATTTGAAATAAAAGGAAGACACAAAAGAAGTGAAAGGAGTAGCTTTAAAAGCCGTCTTGAGGGTGTCAGCTTTGGTAGTGTTACTCGCTGGCATAATCTTCTCCTTGATACTCCCTATTCTGCTGAAATCACCAAACCATCCCCTTTTCTGTGCTGTTCAGATGCTGCCTATAATTATAAACTCCAACATTTTCTTTGCCATTTTCTTGTCTAAAGTTTTAAAGGGGCCTTAAAACAAAAAACAATTCAGAATATAGATATTCAATTACCATTAAACCAGTGACAGCCAAATTCCAACCAGAAATACAATTAATCAAGTATCTGACAGTTCTGATCTAATCACTATAAATAATTGCCTTGATTGCATGCTATTTAGTTTGATATTGAGTATATGACAAGAGATGTGTGAATGTAACCAATGTACCTTATATGCAGCAATGATCCTCTAAACGTAGTTTGTGGCTTCTTAACTGATTTAGACTTCATATCTGATCGGTCAATTTCAAAGGTGACCTGCATGTAAAAAAAAATCATTAACTAAAGAGAAAAACGATATTCAATTTAGATCTATTTCCATATAAAAAAACAATAGACATGCAGACTTCTGGATGAATTTAGAAGTATAATGTATCTGAGTGAAAAAATTCCACAATGCAGCTATTGCCATCAGCAACATCTGTACACGCTGAATATTTTGAAATCACACATTACAAGCTTATGTATTCAGATTATATAACTGGAAAGAAAGCCATCCTGGAGGTACTGGATTTGTAATGCATTTAATATTTGAAATGAGATAAAAAGACACTCATACATCCCAAACATATTAGTTCTGTATCATATAACAGATCACGAGCACAAGAGGAGGGAGGTATTGCCCAGCTGATCTGAGTTGAACAACAAATTACACTGGATTTTTACTGGCTTTGTTGCATCTTAACTCTATGGCATAAAATAGATAATAATAATCAATGAAAAGGGTGTATTGTGCACTGGTCCTTACTGTGATTTTTTCACCTCCATATATAATTTTCTAAAGTTTCTAAATTTCATAAAAAGGGGTGATAAGATAATGTTGTGTAATTTCTGGTAGTTCTCCTAGATCATATATACCAAGAGGACCTTGATGTTTGTGAGGACACCGTAAAACAGGCTTGCATGCTAGAACATGTCAACATTAAGAAAGAGGACACACTGGAACTTTTGGAAAACATTAGGATAGACAAGTCCCTGAGACTGGATGGGGTATACCCCAGGTTACTACAGGAAGTGAGGGAAGAGATTGTTCGCTTTTGTGATAATCTTTGCATCCTCATTTACAACAGGAACAGTACCAGATGATTGGAGGGTGACAAATGTTATTCCTTTATTCAAGAAAGTGTATAGGGAAAACCCTGGGAATTGTAGACCAGGGTGTGATACTTCTGTGATGGGCAAATTATTGAAGAAGATTCTAAGAGACAGGATGTACAAGTATTTGGAGAAGCATCGTCTGATTAGGGATAGTCTGCATGACATTGTGAGGGACTGTTCATGTCTCAAGACCCTGATTGACTTCAAGGAAGTGACAAAACAAATTGATGAAGGCAGAGCAGTGGACGTAATATATATGGATTTCAGTAAGGCTTTTAATAAGGTTTGCCATATTAAAGTCATTCAGAAAGTTAGGAGGCATTGGATCCAGGGAAATTGTCTATGTGGATTCAGAACTGGCTTGCCCATAGAAGGCAGAAGGTGGTTGTAAATGGAGGTCAGTGATCAGCAGTGTTCTGCAGGGATCTGACCTGGGAACTCTGCTCTTTTGTGATTTTTATAAATAACTTAGATGAGAAAGTAGAAGGCTGGATTAGTAAGCTTACAAATGACCCAAAGGTTGGTGGAGTTGTGGATAGTGCAGAAGGCTTTTCTTAGGTTACAATGGGACACTGGCAAGAAGCAAAGCTGTGCTGAGAAACAGAAGATGGTGTTCAACCCAGAAAAGTGTGAAGTGATTCACTTTGGAAGGCCAAACTTGAAGGCAGAATACGTGGCTAATGGGTTCTTAATAGTGTGAAGGAACAAAAGGATCTTGGAGGTCCATGTCCATAAATTACTTTGAGGTTGCCACACAAGTTGATAGGATGGTTAATAAGGTAAACAATGTGTTGGCCTTCATTAGATGGGGAAATGAGTTCAGGTGGCATGAGACAATGTTGCAGCTCTGTAAAATTCCAGTTAGACCACACTTCATTTCTGGTCACCTCAATACAGGATGTAGAAGCTGTAGAGGGTGCAGAAATTTACCAGGATGCTGCCCAGATCAGAGTGCAAATCTTACGAGGATTGGTGAATGAGCTAGCTTTTCTCTCTGGAGAAAAGGAGAATGAGAGGCGACTTAGTAGATAAGAGACAGATCAAGTGGGCAGTCAGAGCCCGGGGCAGAAATAGATAAAATGTGGGGTCATAAATTTAAGGTGATTGGAAGAAAGTATAAAGAGGATGTCAGAGTTAAGTTCTTTACACAGAGTGGTAGGTGCATGGAATATGCTGCCGGGGGGGGGGGGGGGGGTGGCTGCAGCAGACACATTAGGGACATTTAAGAAACTCTTGGATAGGCATATGGATGATAGAAAAATAGAGGGCTACGTAGGAGGGAGAGAATAGATCGACCTTAAAGTAGGTTTATAAGCTCGGCCCAACACGGTGGGCCGTAAGGTCTGCACTGGATGCAGTGTTCTCTGTTCTAAATGACATGGCCCAGGAAGATTAATAAAATCAAAAAAGATGTGACAAAAGACTCAGAAAAAGTATACATGACAACCTGTAAATGTATCTAGTTGGAATGGGGTGGGGAAAGAAGAGAGAACATCTGGGGCAGGTGGGGTCTTTGATTATGTTGGCCACTTTACCAAAATAATGAGAAGTGTAGATAGAGTTCATGGAGGGAAGGCTGGTTTCCATGATGTGCTGAGCACAAATCACTGCAGGATTTTTTGAAGTCTCATGGACAGTTGTTACCAAACCACGCTGTGATGCCCCCATAGGATGCTTTCTATGGTGTATCCATAAAAATGGGCAAAGGTTAAAAGGGACATGCCAAATTTCTTAAGCCTTCTGAGAAACTAGAGTTACTGGTACACTTTTTTGGCCACGGTGTCTATGTGGTTGGACCAGGAAAGGCTAGCGATGATCTTCACTCCTTGGAACTTGAAGCTCTGTAATCCTTACTTCAGCACCATTACTATTAACAGCAGCAGGTGCAGTGCTTTTTTTTATTATCAATGACCAGTTATTTTGTTTTGATGGCATTGAAGGGAAGTTTATTGTCATGACAGCATGCAACTAGGCTTCTTATCTCTTTCAGATACTCCAACTAGTTGTTAGCTGACATTTGACCCACTTTGGCTGTGTTATCTACAAACTTGTACATGAAATCAAAGCAGAACCTGGTAGGGGGCTGAGGATACATCCATGTAAGAGGCAGTACTAAGGATAATTATTCAAAAGTTCAGAGTTCAAAGTATATTTATTATCAACGTATACTAGAGGTTGACAACTGATTTTCCACAAACGGATTGTTCAGCACCTCTTTTAATATGGATGAAATTACGAGACATACCGTAGATTCCGGATTATAAGCCGCTACTTTTTTCCCACGCTTTGAACAGCTTTGAACACTGCGGCCTTTACTACAGTGCGGCTAATACATGTTTTTTTTTCATGCCGCCAAAAACATTTTGCCTCGTAACAGTAGACCAATAAAATTGATGAGTAGTTCACAGAGGTCCAATGAAATTGTACGATAAATCAAGCGCACTTTCACAATTAAATTATTGTAAATCAGTCATTTGTACTCACCCTCATCAACATGGAAAACACTCGAAGAAAAGCATTGTGCTGCCTTTATGGCATTTATTTAGTTTATAATATTTTCGCTTAGTAATTCATTTGTTAGTATTTTCTAGTTAAAGTTAGAAGTGTTTTAAGTATATTTGTTTTCTGTACTACATCTCGGGATGCTATGACGTCACATCCGGTTTCGCCGCGTCTTGTGGGGAAAATACCGGTTTGCGACAAACGGAAAGGAGGGGGCGAGCGCATTAGACCCGCGCGAGAACGCTGCTTTTAAGTTAAAGGCGATCAATAACTTTTCCTGGTAGGCTGCAGTATATATTTTTTTTACCAGTCGTTAGGAGATATTGGAATGTTGTTCGTGCACTGTTCAGTAAAAAAGTATACGCAACGTAATTTGTGTGTTACCGATACGTATGTATATTTAAAAGTAGCCGTGTTACAGGCACGGTTCGAAAAAAAGCATTTGCAATATGTATTTGTTTATGTTACCATACGGATTTAATTAAAAGTTAAAAAATCCTCACGTGTAATATCTTTCTGTGTAAATATCTCATATTACAACGTGGGACACCTGCGGCTTAAAATCCGGTGCGGCTTGTACAAGTACAAAATTGATTTTCTTTCTAAAATTAGAGCCTGTGGCTTTTAATCAGGTGCGCTCTGTAGTCCAGAATCTACGGTAGTTTACTAGGCGGCCACCAGATGGCACTGTGTGTAGAGCATGCAGTGCCATCTGTGGCGAGACTGTTGACAAAAGCGCACTATTTTTATTATTTACTTTGCACTTGTTGGTGGTAGTACCAATATTTTGAGCTTATTTTACAGAAATTTAACCCTAGCTATGGCTTCAAAGATAAGCACAAGTACCAGTAGTGGTGTCAAACATAAACACCTGTCCACATCAATCCAAGGTCAAAATGTTGAAAAAAACTGGACCAAGGTGTTTCTGTGTGTAAGCTGTGTAACTTGTGCGGTATTGATTCGTCGACTGTGTATGATATAAAGCACCAAAGGAAAAAAATTGCAATGCTATGTAAACAATGATTTGCTAAAGCAAATGAGCATTATAAAAACTATGAAAGTTGGTAAAAGCATGAAGTGTGATCGAGTGATGATTGAATGATTTCGCCAGCGTTGGAGTGATGGTGTTGACTTGTAGGGCAGTATGATAATGAACTGTTCCATAAAGAACTTAAATTAGACTATGTGTGCAACTACAGTGAAGGATGGCTTCAAAGGTTTAAGAAATGCCATGGAGTTTCCTGGCATAAAGTGTGTGGAGAAAAATGGTCTGCAAACCACAAAGAAGCTAACAAGTACGTGAATGAATTTAAGAAGCCTACAGCTGATGAAAACCTCAGTCCTACGCAGATGAAACTGCATTACACTGGTGCTGCACACCTAGGAAAACATTAGCAATAGAAGACGAAGAAGATCCCACAGGATTCAAACAATATAAGGACAGAGTTACCATTTTGGGGTGCTCCAACACAGCAGGTACTCACGGATGTAAACCACTGGTGACTGGTAAAAGTAAATTCCCTAGGGCCTTGAAAGGCGTTAAAATTTTTGTGCCAGAAGCCAGAGTTCATTGCCCATCTGGAGGGCTACTCGAAGATTGCAAAAACTCATTTCTGATAACTGTTCAGCTCACCCCAAATCTGAACTCCTGCATAAGAATAACGATTTTACAGTGTATTTACTACCAAACTGTACACTACTTATCCAAATCCAAGCCCAAGGAACATTGCACTCTCTAAAAGCCAAGTATCACTCACTTTTCATTGAACGTCTGTTAGATGAGGTGAATGCTGGCAATTCTGTAGGTATTTATTAAAGAATTTAACATGAAGGATGTTCTTTGGTTCACTGCTTGAGGGTGGGAGAAGGTAGAACCATCAACACTAAACAATGGCTGGCATAAGTTGCGGCCTGCCTTGATGTTTCATAATGTGCCTGAAGAAAAGTTTGATGATTTTACAGGATTTTGTTCCTGATTTGCTTACATATGCAAAAAAAAGTGTCACACAACTAGCTTTCAAAGATATAGTAAGTAGTATTAATGAAGAAAATCTACACGAGTAGATGATTGCCGATGATGAAACAGGGTTTGTGGATCACCTTACAGATTCAGAAATTATAGTGTTTTGAAAGCTGACATTCACTGCAAGTGATGAATGTAGTGATGATGATGGAACAGAAAATACAAAGATTTATTATGGACAAATTAATTGAGTTGTTGGATGATTTAGTCAAAGGATTAGAGAAACGTATCTTTATGATGAAGCACGTTAAGTAATTTTTATTTGATGCAAGAAAAATTACACAGGGAGAGATCAAAACGCATGAAGCAACTTCGCCTAGATGTCTAAAAAGATAACCGAGAAGCAACATTCCTTGTAAACACAGTAATTTACATTTAATTTTTGTTTAATTAATAATCCTTTTTGAGATTCTACAGTCCATTTTTGCATTATTGCATGACCTCTTTTAATCTGGCAAGGCTCAGGAACTGAGGATGCTGAAAAATTGGTGGTCAACCTGTATTTACATGCTTGTGATTCATCTTGCAGGCAGCCACAAAACAAAGCAACACTATGGAGCCCATTAAAAAGAACTCCACACAACAAAGACTGTCAAACACCCAAAATTTTAAAAAAGAGCAAATTGTGCAAACAACAAAAAAGTAAACAAATAGCACACATAACATGAACTGCAGAGTCTCCGAAAGTAAGTCCACAGCCACGGAGCCAGTTCAGCACTGAATTAAGTGAAGGCAGATGGCTGCAGAATCAGCTCAGCGCTGAGGCAAGTAACCCTCGCAGAGCAGTGGGCTGTCCACCGCTTTGTCCTTCACCCTCGCAATTGATGCCTCGATCTTTTACATCGGCCTCAGCACTTAAACTGGCCAAACACTGGCACCCTTTTTGCTCTCAGGCTCGGCCCCAAGTCCGTTCCAGCAACAGCCACCACAGCTATACCTGCACTCTCAAGAGCGCAGTTCACCGAATCCTTCAAGATACTGCAAAAAACGCCAGGTCGTACAGGTGTTGCTGGCGATCCTTATTGATAGTGGCCTGTTGTTCACAATGTCAAGGACCCAAATGCCAAGGGATGAGTCAAGTCCCAGGCTGAGGATCTTGGAGATGAGTTTGCTTGGAATTATAGTATTGAAGGCAGAGTTGTATTAAGTAAATTATAGTCTAAGATAGATATCTTTACTGACCAACTGCTGTAGAGAAGAGTTTAGGACTAAAAGATCCACTGTGGATCTGTTTTGATGGTAATAACAATTGCAGTGGGTCTAGACTCTTCAGGAGGTTGTAGCTGATGTTTGCCATGACCAGCGTCATGCTGATGGTAGATGTCAGAGCCACTGGCCAGGAGTCGTTTAGGCACATTACATTTTTTTAAGATATCAGGATGGTGGTCCTCAAAGCAGGTGGGCATCCGAGATTGAAATAAGGAAAGGTTAAAAAAATGCATACAAGAACTCCAACCAGCTCACCTTCTGGTCTATTTCTATGTAATAAAATAAACATCTCTCAACCATCAGGCTCTTGAACAAAAGGGGGTAACTACACTCAATCTATTTCTGGTGTTCCCACAACCAATGGTCTCACTTTAATAACTCTATCTTGTTATTTCATGCTCTCATTATTATTTATTGCTATTTATTTATATGTGTACTTGCACAGTTTATTGTTCGTTGATCCTGTTTATAGTTACTTTTCTATAGATTTGCTACATATACCTGCTGGAAAAAGAAACTCAGGGTAGTATGTTGTGACATGTATTAACTCTGATAACAAACTTTAGAAACATAGAAAACCTACAGCACAATACAGGCCCTTTGACCCACAAAGCTGTGCCGAAAATGTCCTTTATTACCTAGGGTTGCCCATAGACCTCTATTTTTCTGAACTCTATATGTGTGTTCAGGAGTCTCTTAAAAGACCCTATCGTATCTGTCTCCACCACCGTCGCCGGCAGCCTATTCCACGCACTCACCACTCTGTGTAAAAAACTTACCCGACATCTTCTCTGTACCTACTCCCCAGCACCTTAAAACTATGCCCTCTCGTGTTAGCCATTTCAGCCCTGTTCACTCAACCACTGAACCACTTACTTTGAACTTCGAAATTCCTTTCTACTTCAATGGTCTTAAACATCTGTCTCTCTACAAGTCCTCTACTTTAAAATATTCTTTCAAAGATTCTAAATTCATTAACATAGTTAACTTATATATTTTTGGAACTTACCATGACTACTTCAACATTCTAGAAATGAATACTGTAAAAATTTCAGGACCAGTAACTCCTTCCAGTACTGGAGAACCCAAAACAGAGTCCAAGAGCTTTCATCAGATCATTTTATCAATAATTCTAGCACTGCCAAGATTGCTATCACATTATTCTTAATTTTTTTAAACCTGCGCACAAAGCTTCAATAAGATAAATCTCTCCTTCGGGCAAGATGGCAATGCTCTCAAACATAGTGACTTCTACAGGGCCAACCAAAAGTATTATTGTCTTCTTTTTAAAAACTTATTTTGTGTGATCGCAAGACCCTGCTGGATATTAAGAACTCAATGTACTACCCCATCAGCGAGTTCCTCGTTGGCGGAGAAACTGATAAGGCTAGACTTAGTGCAGACCGTGATGTTGCCTGTGACAGAAGCATCAGTGCGCGATGGAGGTGTGCAGTCTAACAGCGAGTAATCGTCTAAGTTGTTTAGTTGCCTGTTGGACATTGGTGGAGTCCAATGCAGCAAGACTAGTTCTTTGGTTTATTGGTGAACAGCCAGGCAAATGGCGAGGGAGTTTTGTGGCCTCAGTCATAGCGAGGACTAAGTCTCAAGCTGCAGTATCGCTTGTTTACAGCCACCCAGGGAGAGGCATCACAGTTGGATGCTCCACCAGAGCGCTGGAGTCAGTGTTGCCTCTCAGTATTCGCTCAGCAGAAGATTAACTGTATTGTGTTCAACTGCAGACTGCTGCAACATGCATGGACTCAGGGACGTGGACTATATTTTTTGTTACGTGACTGTTTTATGTGCTTACTATCTTATATGTACCTTGTGCTGTGTACAACTTTTGGTATTGTGTTTTGCATCTTGGCCCCAGAGTAACAGTTTCGATTGGCTGTATTCTTGGGTATTCATGTATGATTGAATAACAATTAAACGTGAACTTCACCTCGGATAAATAAAACTCACTTTCTTCCTTTGGAGATCTGGAGATCCATTAAGAACATATTTGGTGCTCTCCTACTCAAATTCAAGTTGGGTGACTTCATACCTAAAAAATTTGTAGCCCAAAATCAAGTCATTACCAGCTTGGATTTAAAGGAATCAGAGAGGTGTGTCCAATGATAAATCTACCATTTCTTGTAACGTCATTTGCTGTCAAAGTAAGTTTACTAGCCTCTACCTTGACTTTTTCTTCTATGTTTCTTAAAGTACTAGAGACTTATTGCACATTTTACAAAATGTGAAATGGAATAATACTCATTTACAAGTCAGGCACCTTGCTACTGTTTGTTGCAGTCTTGCTTAAATGTGTCTTTAATAGCACTACAATCCTCTTAGGCATTGCATTCATAAGAATATTTGGTTTTATTTTGAGTCACCAAAAAGTTCTTCAGATTGTTCATTTCATCTCAGTATTTTTTGTTTCCTTTTGTTGTTTTGGTAGCTTGCTCAATTTGCTTATTTGTCCTCACATGTCCTGATGAAGGGTCTCAGCCCAAGGCATCAACTGTTTATTCATTTCCATAGACGCTACACGACCTACTGGGTTCCTCCAGCGTTTTGTGTAGCTTTGGATTTCCAGCATCTGCAGACTTTCTTATGTTCATGTTTAATTATTTTTATCTGCCTCAGACTTTTTCATGGTTACTACTGCTTAACCACACCTTATCTTTTAAAAAAAAGGGCATTAGACTTCAATCTTTTTTGAATTTCCAAAGCCCTTGAGTATAACTAAAGACATTAAAATATCAAACACGAGGAAATCTGCAGATGCTGGAAATTCAAACAACACACACAAAATGCTGGTGGAACACAGCAGGCCAGGCAGCATCTATAGGGAGAAGCACTGTCGACGTTTCAGGCCGAGACCCTTCGTCAGGACTAACTGACAGGAAAGATACTAAGAGATCTGAAAGTAGGAGGGGGAGGGGGAAATGCGAAATGATAGGAGAAGACCGGAGGGGGTGGGATGAAGCTAAGAGCTGGAAAGGTGATTGGCAAAAGTGATACAGAGCTGGAGAAGGGAAATGATCATGGGACTGGAGGCCTAGGGAGAAAGAAAGGGGGAGGGGAGAACCAGAGGGAGATGGAGAACAGGCAGCATGATGGGCAGAGAGAGAGAGAAAAAAACAAACAACTAAATATGTCAGGGATGGGGTAAGAAGGGGAGGAGGGGCATTAACGGAAGTTAGAGAAGTCAATGTTCATGCCATCAGGTTGCAGGCTACCCAGCCGGTATATAAGGTGTTGTTCCTCCAACCTGAGTGTGGCTTCATCTTGACAATAGAGGAGGCCATGGATAGACATATCAGAATGGGAATGGGACGTGGAATTAATATGTGTGGCCACTGGGAGATCCTACTTTCTCTGGCGGACAGAGCGTAGGTGTTCAGCGAAACGGTCTCCCAGTCTGCGTCGGGTCTCACCAATATATAAAAGGCCACACCGGGAGCACTGGATGCAGTATACCACACCAGCCGACTCACAGGTGAAGTGTCACCACCTGAATGGTGGTGAGGGAGGAAGTGTAAGGGCAGGTGTAGCACTTGTTCCATTTACAAGGATAAGTGCCAGGAGGGAGATCGGTGGGAAGGAATGGGGGGGACGAGTGGACAAGGGAGTCGCGTAGGGAGTGATCCCTGCGGAAAGCAGAAGGGGGGGGGGGGGAGAGGGAAAGATGTGCTTGGTGGTGGGATCCCGTTGGAGGTGGCGGAAGATACGGAGAATTACACATTGGACCTGGAGGCTGGTGGGGTGGTAGGTGAGGACAAGGGGAACCGAATGGGGTGGCAGGCGGATGGGGTGAGGGCAGATGTGTGGGAAATGGGAGAGATGCGTTTGAGAGCAGAGTTGATGGTGGAAGAAGGGAAGCCCCTTTGTTTAAAAAAGGAAGACATCACCTTCGTCCTGGAATGAAAAGCCTCATCCTGAGAGCAGATGCGGCGGAGACGGAGGAATTGTGAGAAGGGGACAGCATGTTTGCAAGAGACAGTGGGAAGAGGAATAGTCTAGGTTGCTGTGAGAGTCTGTAGGCTTATAGTAGATATCAGTAGATAAGCCATCTCCAGAGATGGAGACAGAAAGATCAAGAAAGGGGAGGGAGGTGTCAGAAATGGACCAGGTAAATTTGAGGGCAGGGTGAAATTTGGAAGCAAAGTTAATGAAGTTAACAAGCTCAGCATGCGTGCAGGAGGCAGCACCAATGCAGTCGTCGATGTAGCGAAGGAAAAGAGGGGGACGGATACCCATATAGGCTTGGAACATGGACTGTTCCACAAAGCCAACAAAAAGGCAGGCATAACTGGGACCCATGCGGGGGCTCATGGATACACCTTTGGTTTGGAGAAAGTGGGAGGAGCCAAAGGAGAAATTATTGAGAGTAAGAACTAATTCCGCTAGACAGAGGAGAGTGGTGGTAGAGGGGAATCAGTTAGGTCTGGAATCCAAAAAGAAGCGAAGCACTTTCAGACCTTCCTGGTGGGGGATGGAGGTATATAGGGACTGGATGTCCATGGTGAAAATAAGGTGTTGGGGGCCAGGGAACTTAAAACCATTGAAAAAATTCAAAGTGTGAGAAGTGTTATGAACATAGGTGGGAAGAGATTGAACAAGGGGGGATAAAACAGTGACAAAGTATGCAAAAATGAGTTCGGTGGGGCAGGAGCAAGCTGAGACAATAGGTCTACCTGGACAGGCAGGTTTGTGGATCTTGGGTAGGAGGTAGAAACGGGAAGTGCGGGGTGTGGGAACTATGAGGTTGGTGGCAGTGGATGGGAGATCCCCAGAGCTGATAAGGTTGGTGATGGTATAGGAGACAGTGGCCTGGTGCTCCTTAGTGGACTCCTTAGTCAAGTCCTGAAAACTCAAGTGATCACTGGAGATTTTAAATGATCATTTAGGAAGACAATTCAAGCAAATATAAAATGCTACCTTTTTAGTTTTCTGCAAAGATTCTTCACTGTGGTTGGTATCAACAGTATCTTTGCAATCTCCGTCTCCTTTTTCTTTAACATCCACTTCATCTTCACCAGGGATTGGACCATTTTCGCATATGGGTGTTTGAAAATCATCATCCGGCAATGGTGGGTAGCTGTATTTAAAAGGATCCTAAAAGGGGAATGATTATATCAGATCAAAATTTAGATGAAAATAATCAAAATGTATCTAGCCACATTTAGACATCACATTTTTTGAGCAGTAGGCTATTTAGCCCATTCCGATTCCCAACTCTGAGCAATTCCATAAATTCCATTCCTCACTTACTTCCCTGTAATCTACATCCAAGTCGTCCATCTGAAATTCATCTGCCTGACTAAACGTGGACAATTTAATTAGCCAAATTATCTTAAAACCCACAGAGCTCCTGGTGAAAACTCATATGGACATAAAGACATGCCACATAGAAAGAACTAGAGGTCAGAATCAAACCTGGGTCACTGGAGATGTAAGGCAAGCAGCATCACTCATATTACTGAACAGTCTGTTGAAAGGAGGTTTTTTTTTGGAAAAAGAAAGCACCTTCCAGTTAATTAAACACTCAAAATGAAGTGTTTTCTCCATAAGCCCATTTAAAGTATCAATACATTTTGCAACAGAGAAGCAAAGCTTCTGAAAATGCTGTTGTGTTTCAATAAACATTGCAGGTTAAAATATATGTGGATTGTAAATAAATTCATTTATCAGTTAGATACAAAAGTCTCAGAGTTTATGTTCCTTAAAAAGATTTCCTGATGTGTCCTTCATTTCATATTAGCCGTGGTAGTTTTGGCAAGAAAAGTTAACTAACAAGTTTTACAGAGTAACAGATGGAACATCCAAAAATATTGGCAGGAACTGGAAGCAGCAGCATAGGAACAGGATCATATGCCAGGACCATCAGCACTCTACATCTGGCCAAGGTAGGTTGAAGGGGAATGCATACAAAACTCTTAAGGTGCTGGAAAACATATAGCCTCTTACCATCTGAAAGGAAAAAAGATCAGTTAAACAAACTGAAATTGTTATACCTGAAATAATTCTGAAGTAAAAGCAGAAAATCCTGGAAATATACATCTTTTCAGATGCACTTAAAAAATTATGTGTTTCATCCAAGAGATATTAAGGTTGTAAGTATTGTTGGAATTAAATGTCTTGCACTTTTTCTTTCAGTCTTGCCAAACTATCTTACAAAAGAACAATGTAACAATCACTTTGAAGTGTGAGGAGTCCATGAATCACCTAATTCAAGAGGGGCAATATATACAACCTTGTTAAAAAAATTAAAAACATTTTGCAGAATTTTCAATTGAAGCAATTATTTAACTTCATTACCATAAGACATAGGAGCAGAATTAGGCCATCTGGCCCATCAATTCTACTCCACCATTCAATCATGGCTATTTTTTCTATCCCCTCGTCAACCCCAGTTCTCAGCCTTCTCCCCATAACCTTTGATGCCATGTCCAATCAAGAACTTACCAATCTCTGCCTTAAATAACACCCAATGACCTGACCTCCACAGCTGCATGTGGCAACAAATTCCACGAATTCACCACCTTTTGGCTAAAGAAACTTACCTGCATCTCTGTTTTGAAAGGGTGCCCCTCTGTCCTGAGGCTGTGCCCTCTTGTCCTAGACTATCCCACCTTTCCACATCTACCCTGTCTAGGCCTTTCAACATTTGACAGGTTTCAATGAGATCCCCTTCATTGTTCTGAATTCCAGCGAGTACAGACCCAGAGCCATCAAATGTTCCTCATATGTTAACCCTTTCATTCTTGGAATCATCCTTGTGAACCTCCTCTGGACCCTTTCCAATGCCAGCACACCTTTTCTAAGATGAGGGGCTCAAAACTGCTCACAATACTCAAGGTGAGGCCTCACCCGTGCCTTATAAAGCCTCAGCATCACATCCCTGCTCTTGTATTCTAGACCCTTGAAATGAATGCTAACATGGCATTTGCCTTCCTCACCACTGACTCAACCTACAAGTTAACCTTCAGGGTGTTCTGCACAAGGACTTCTAAGTTCCTCTGCATCTCAGATTCCTGGATTTTCTCCATTTAGAAAATAGTCCGCACATTTATTTCTACTACCAAACTGCATGACCATGCATTTTCCACATGGCTATCTGCACAATTGCATATTAGTGGTGTACAACCTTCTGGGAAAAGGGAAACTGAGGCCATGTCTCCACTGCAGAAGTATTAAATGTACTGCCAGCATGAGTAACCACTGCAAGTAAAAAGATAATTAAACAGTTAATTACTCATTCCACTTTCCTAAGTCAATGGGTACAATTATAATCTTAACTAGGAACTAAGGAATATAAAATTTCCATCTAGAAAGGTCTTGCTAACAAGTGATACAAGTATGAATCAATTCGGGGTACTAACATGGAGAACTGTGCTATACATGTCAATTTTAGCTAGTAGTCATTTCTTCCTGCAAGTCATAAGATTGCTAATTTCATCACCATACACAATTTCAGAGAAAGAGGCCTGTCTGAACATTATGCCTGTTCAGTCTCAGTATCTCTCTCCTGATTCCATATCCTTTGATTCCCTAAGTACCTATCAATCCCTGACTGAAACGATTTCTAAGCCACCACATCCCACCAAGTAGACACCTAAACATTCACACTCTCTAAAAATTTCTTATCCTAGTCCCAAATTGCTGGCCTTTTATTCTGAGATTGTAACCTCTGGTTTTGGACACCCCAGTCAGGAAAAGCAGCATCCTGCACCTGCTGTGTCAAGTCTATTAAAACTGCATTACAGTGGCATCACATCTAATTCTTCTAAATACTTTAAGAGTACAAGACCAGTCTGTTAAATTTCTCCTCTATGATGAAGCTGAAGTCCCAGAAATCAATCTAGTAAACATTCATTCCACTTCTTTTATCTTAAGTCTATCCTACTGGGATGGGAGAGCAAACCTGCACACTATGTTCCAAGTGTGGTCATGCCAGGGGCTGAGATAATTCGAGGGCACATCTCATCTTTACACAGTTGTATCTGTATGAATTGTGTATAATTGTGTACTCCTTTGAACACCAACATTTTTCAATGCATTCCTATCCACATTGGATGAAAGATTCTAAGGTTAGCATTTTATTTATCACCTATTCATTGAAACATAGTGAAATGCATCATCGGTGTCAAATCGAATCATCGAGGATTGTGCTAGGTAGCTCGCAAGTGATGCTATATTTCTGGCACCAACATAGCACACCAACAATTCACTAAACCAAACTGCACATCGTTGAAATCCACACAATCACAGAACGTGCAAACTCCTTACAGGGATTGGTGGGAATCCACTTGCAGGAAAACCAGAAGATGGCAAATGAATTCAATGGGTACATTATAATTGTCTTTACACAGGGGATACAAGTAACATTGGAGAAACACCTTTATTCAAAAACAGCAGCAAGCACAATCTATCATTTTTCACCCTTGCTTGCTTCACCTATCACTTTCTAGTCCCACCTCACCCCTCCCTTTCTCCACATTATACCGCCTACCTTCCCTCTCCACTCAGTTCCCATGCAGGCTTTTGATCCAAAATATTGACAATTCCTTTTCCCTTCTCAGATGCTACTTAACCTGCTGAGTTCCACTAGTGGTTTGTTTTGTTCCTCCATATTCCAGCATTCACCATCTCATGCCTACAGAGGCTGCTGAATGCATCATTCATAGAATGCCACAATGCAATTAGGGAAGCCATCCGAATACTTCCGCTTGTTACAACGGGAACTGAAAACAAACGAATGGAGATTATACTTCAGTTATACAGGATCAGAGCGAGAGTACATCTAGAGTACTACGTACTGCTCTGATCTCATTTTTAAGTAAGCATGTTAGTGCGATTTAGAGAAGGGGTGTAAGGAGCTCCTTTTCTTTGCTAGCCTGCAGATCACCCTTAGGCAAGGTGTAGCACCTGCTTAGCACCACCCCCCCACCCCTGATCAGTGCCATTTGAAGATATGGGAGCAGGTGGTGGATAGTATGAGCAGTCCTGGTAATGTGACCACTGATGCCAAGTAGACAATCTCTGAAGAGTATTAATAATGTTTGGGGCCACCTGTCTTGTAAAGACACTGCCCAGATCACTTCTGCAGAAAAATTTGCAAAGAACAATCATGGCCATGGACAATGATCACCTATGTCATATGACACGGCACATAATGAAGATGAATGAGGAAAAACTATCTTAAAAAAAAATTCTAGGATGCAGACCAAGTATCGAAGGACCAATGACATTTCTAAAACAGAATTGCATATGACATGGCAGGTGGGGTCATAGAGAAACCCGTAGGAGAAGGTGGTCCCATTCGTCTGCTGTGGAAGTCATAGTTTGGCAGGTGCTGTCAGTTAACCTGCACAAGTTACAGTAGAGTATTTTTTATATAAAAGTTGTAGATACTACAGCTGGTAATGGCAGGCTGATTCTTTGCTTCAATTAAACAGGGTGCTTTGTCTGAAACTTCTGAGCTTTTTGAGAGTTTGCATTTATACAGGTATGTGGAGTGTGTTCCATCACATTTCTGACTTCTACCTCACAGATGGTAGCAAGGTCTTGGTCTGCAGGTTCACTTTATTCTGTGCTGTGTTTAGTGCTTGAAAAACAAACAAAAAAACCTTATTTCCCCCTTTTGATACTTAGAAGACTGCAAGCTTCAAAAGATCTTTAACTTCCTCCAAGCCCAAACCCCTGTCAGATCTTCACCTTCCTTTCTGATTGTCACTGATTCAGAAAGATCAGACGACAACAGGGGACTTCATCTCCCTACATACTATCTTCATGGATTAGAAACGCAACATGACATTGAGAGCCTTTTTTCTGCTGCTTTAACCATACCCCTTTCTGCAGGGATCATCACCCCAGACCTTCCCCCCCTACTCCCCACATCTACAAAATTGCTCCAAATGAACTGGACTACTATTTGACTTCTTACAACACTCCCCCCACCCCCCCCCCCCCAAATCGGTTGCTAACTGCCAGCACAACATTGACTGCAAATTTGCCCAACCATTTTACTCACCCCACCCTCTGAATTTACACTTGGCTGAAAGACCAACTCAGACATTATCCTCAAACCAATTGATAGTTATTTGCCTCAATTACTTTTACTACTGAGTTCTACATTTTTAACTATGTTCAAAAATGTCACAGCCTTTTGATCACTTTTATTGCAGTATTTACAAAAGCAAGATAATCTTAAAATTGTTTTCTAGATTTGTCTTTGATGGAGTGCACAACACAATTGGCATGCTTCCAATTGCAAGTAGAACTCTATTTTATAAACACAAGCAAGTCTGCAGAAGCTGGAAATTGAAAGTAACACATTGAAAATATCAGAGGAACTATGATAGATAACTGCTATCATAGTAGCAGCTATGGAAATGAATGAACAGCCAACATTTTGGGCCGAGACCCTTCTTCAGGACTAGAAAAAATGGGGGTAGGTAGATGCCAGAATAAAAAGGTGGGGAGAGGAGAAGGAGGCTTGCAGGAAGGGGATAGGTGAAACCAGGTGAGTGGGAAAAATACATGGCTCGAGTAGAAGGAATCTGATAGGAATCGTGAGTAGTGGGGGGGGGGGGGGGTAGGAGATCCTGGGGAAGTGATAGGCAAGTAAAAATGAGGGTGACCCCAACTTGGCATATATCGGAACAGCAATGGAAACTGGAATTAAAATGTTTAGCTACCGGGAAGTTCCATTTTTGGCATATGGAGCAGAGGTGCTCGACGAAGCTGTCCCCAATTTATGACAGGTCTCGCCAATGTAGAGGCAGGCACATCAAGAGCGCTGGATGTCATTTACTATGTCAAAAGATTAGGTGCTACTGTTGAAATTTCTGAAATTAGTTGGGAAAACTCTCACTGGAAATGTATCCATTGTACTCATGGATACAGCTGACAAAAATAAGCAGAGTAACACAGTCAGCCAGTACTAAAATTTCAATGAACCTTAGTGCAGCCTAAATCAGAAAAAACAAAAACAGCCTTTGACCCCTTCTGAAAGCTTCAATTTAGATTTGCTCACTGAAAAAGAAACTAGCTCACAATTGGTGTAGGAAAGGAAGTGCACTCCATGAACAAGCTTCTCATCAAATGACATCAAATTTCTACTAAGTAGGCCAATGGCACCCAGAACGCCTGCCAAATCAATAATTAAGAAACTCTATTTTAATTCAAGCAATTTCCATTTTCCTTTCCTACTGCATTTACTCAGGCCCATGGTTCAAAGATTTCATTGACAGCTTGTTACCCCAGGTCCAGCTACAATGATCATAAATTTTTATATTGTAAAAAGCTTCAAGGGAAATACCAAATTTAGCCTACAGCTATTAAGTTTTGCAGTTCAAAACTGGGAACCAATCTGACATGCTTAAATATAAGCAGCACAAGATAATGCAGCATCATACATGCAGGTTTTACCATTTGTGAATCAGATTGGAAAATTGTAGAAATTTCCTTCAGCAGAGTTTCTGAAAATAACCCTTATGCTAATTACTCCCAGTTCTTTGCTAAAACCCAGATTTATAAATTAGACACTGGCACCAAATGCTCAAGTGCAGAGATACATAATGGTGTAAAGTGAAATAGCACTAACTTATTACAACTTTTAAACACAATTTTGCTTTGAGTCACTGAACTTCTGTTAGACACAGTTGACTGTATTGAGGAAAAAAAGTATTCAAATAACTTACTTTAGAATTATGGTGGAACAGAATCTGGTATCGATGAGGTATATTTTAACCCTTTGGAAAGAACTATAATGTTAAGGAATGGACCAGGAACAGATCAGAAAAGTCTGAGTTACAAAGGGGCATATCCAAACTCCCATTCAAATTCCTGAGGGGCATGCTACCAGGTTACCAAGAGACCTCTAAACAACCTGGTCTAACTACGCAGATGCCATGGCCACGAAAGCTCTCCTTTTATTATTGTTTTACCTTCTACAACCTCAATGCACTGCCGAAATGATCTGCATAGACTCTATGCAAGACAAGTTTTACACTGTACCTCAGTATATGTGACAACGAAAAAAAGGTTACCAATTTTATTTTCCAAATTATTGCTGCTGTACACAGTGGAAGAAAACAGCGCCTCAGTATTAGAAACCAGAAATTAGCTTAAAAACAACAGAACTTCAAAAGATGATAATTTGTCTGTTTCGCTCCACCCCAAATTAAACCCTCTTAAGCAGCATATTATATACTTGCCTTTAACATGCACATTTCTCTAGTCTTTCCATTCAAATGCACTAAACTCCTTTCATGTACTTGAAACCACAAATCTGCAAATCACTCAATTCCCCATACTGTCTGTGTATTAGGCATTCATTGCTGCTCCAGGTGCCCTCAAAAGATCCCTCCTTCATACCTTCAGTTTCTTCCATCTCTATTCTAACCCTTGACATCATTAACTACCACTTAATTTTACATTCTAATCTACCCGAATTGTCAGATATCCATAACTTTCTTCAGCTAAATTAGTTTCTGTTCAGCACGAAGACCAAAACTATTCCATGGCCACAGCACCAACTCCATTCCACAAGGCCACAAGACAGAAGCAAAATTAGGCCAGCAAGCCTATAGATTCTGCTCTGCCATTTCATTTCAGCATGGCTGATTTATTATCCTTCTCAACCCCATTCTTCCGCTCTAAAATGCCATCTTGTAGGCATTCTACAAATTCCCACTCTTGGGATCCAGCACCAACCTGACTTTTTAAAAAATCTATCTGCATATTGAAATCCCCCATGATGATTGTAAAATTCCCCTTATATGCTTTTTCTATCTCCAATGGTAATTTGTAGCCTACATCCTGGCTACTGTTCAGCGGCCTGTATATAACTCTCATTGGGGACTTTTTACCCTTGCAGTTTCTTAACTCTATTCATGATTCTACATCTTCTCATCCTATGTCAACTTTAAGAACTTACTTTCCTTTTTTTTAAAAAAAAGAACAATACAGCCACGCCACTATCCCCACCCCACCCCCAACCTACCTACCTGGCTGTTGTTTTGATACAAATTGTGTTCTTGGATGTTAAGCTCCCAACTACAATGATCTTTCAGCCCCAACTCAGTAATGCCCACATACCTGCCAATCTCTAACTGTGCTACCGTATCATCTACCTTATTCCATACACTATCTGCATTCAAACATAACACCTTCAGTCCTATCACAAACACGAGAAAATCTGCACATGCTAGAAATCCAAGCAAAATACTGGAGGAACTCAGTAGGTCAGGCAAAAGAGTACAGTCGACGATTCAAGCCTAAACCATTCAGTAGGACCCCAGACCTATATTCATCACCCTTCACGATTCTGTCCCAACATTACACTTTAACTCATTCCACTGACTGCAATTTTGCCCATTCATCCCCTTGTCCTTCTTCAGTCTCACTACACACAGCATCTAGTTGTATACCAACTGCCCCATTCTCAGCCTATCACTCCAGTCCTCATCGCTCTGACAAATGAGTTTAAATGCTTCCCAACAACTCCAGCAAACTTGCCCGCAAGGATATTGGTCCCCCTTGTGTTCAGGTGTAATGTGTCCTTTTTGTGCATGTCATACCTTCTCCAGAAGAAATCCCAATGATTGAAAAATCTGAAACTCTGCCCCCTGTACCACTTCCTCAGCCACTCATTCATCTGTACTATCATCCTATTCCTGCCCTGAATAGCAGGAGTAATCCAGAGATTACTACCTCTGAAGTCCTGTTCTTCAGCCTCTTCTCCAACTCCATTAACTCATTGCACAGGACCTCTTACCCCTTTCTGTGTCACTGGCACCTAAATGCACCACAACATCTGGCTCCCTCAGGAGAATCTTCTGCAGCTGCTCAGTCATAATGGACCCTAACACCTGCGAAACAACACACCATCTTAGCTTCCCTTTCATGGCCACATAATCTGTTCTTTACCCCCCCCCCCACCTATTCCCTAGTCACCAACCTCTTCACCCTGTAGTGATTTTCTGAAAAGCTGATCACAATTTATTAATCCAACCTCAATGAGATTTTAACCACATACTTGTTATCACCTGGCCTCTTATTCCCACTCCCAAATCAATCCTCGTTCAGCACCAAAGGCCATTGAAATCTGCTACTAAAAACTAGCATCCACGGTAATATTAACTATGTCTTTACCCAATTCTAACCAGTCTTAAACAGCACACCCGAAATCACTGCAAAATCTGTTCATGTCCTGCTTCAGGACAAGATGGCACACCTACTGATGTGGCTATCTCACAGTTGACAATTAAGGCCCAATCTTGATCCATTATGTTGTTGATGTGGAATTTGCATATTCTCTCTGTGACCACAAGCTTCAGCTTTGTGATCTAGTTTTCTCCCTCATCCCAAAGACATGCTGGCTAGTAGGTTAACTGGCTGCTGTAAAAGTGAAAGAATAGGGTGTAGGGAATAGAGAGAAAGTAAGAGATAATTGGCAATGTGAAGAGAAAAGATTAAAGAAAAATTAGTGGGAAATTGGGTAGTTCTGTGAGCTGGCATAAACTTTGATATTTTAAAAGGAAATATGAAAATTTTCATTTTATGTCATCCTTCTTATCTATTGCCCATTATTAATGGCCTACGTTAACTGGTTAAGCTTCAACCTGATATTACAGGACTCCTCACATTTTAAATCCCTTCAGAGGATTACCCCTTCATTACTCTGTCTTCCAACCCCAAAAATCTTCAGATATATCAGCACTCTTCAAAGCCCCGGCATGTTGCATTAATGAGCAGAAAGGTAACAAGTCAAGTGGCACATTTCCCATAACATGGAGATTTTCTGGATCACCAAGTACTTGCAGCAACTTCTGCTTTTATTTTCCAGCATTCACAATGTTTCATTTTTATGAATTAAGATGCAACTAGAATTATAGATCAGGAATATCTATGGATATTACTTGCATTGCCAACAAGACTGGGAGGTACAAAGCTTATGGTATTGAAAGCAAAATCATCTGTTCAAGGACAGAGTAAGACTATTTGGTAGTTTTCCAAATGGTAGATTATGGTATTTAAACACTAAGGATCAGAGTGGGGTCTTCAAACATTTCCTCTATTACTGTAAAGATGATACCATAGAGAAACTTCCAATTCTGTTGACATATCAAGTCAATCTATGTGCAGACCTAAAGGAAAGAACATCATCTTTAGAATAATAAAAGCCAGATACAGTGGTGCCCAAAAAAGTTCAGAGGCCCCAAATTCACGTCATTTGCATGACAGTCAATAATTCAAAAGGCCAATATAATGTAGGATATAGGGATAAAGTTATGAATGTCATACTAATGCTAGCCTAAACTCCATATAACATCTGGAATACATTCAAATTATGCACCATACTTAAGAACATGGTATCCTTGTAATTCAGATCCACTTCATGTGAAGTCAACAGCTCCATTATTTTTAAATTCATAAAATCAAACCACATTTAAACATGGAAATTTTGGCGAACATTGTCTCACTATCAAACAAACAGGTTAAGTGTTATTTTATCAACAACATAAATGGCAGGAATTTGTAATCAGTGATACAACTTACAATTCCTCCCATGTGTGTTGGCAGATATTCCACATTGATGTACTCCTGCACTTCTGTTTTGTTGGCAAATTTCAGCATGCTTATGGCATCTGGTCCTAACCAGGATTTCACAATCTTCCAGGCAGCTGCAGATAAAAGAATTATCTTTATGCAATGATCAACATTCATCTATCCAAAGTTAATAATTAAATTTTAAATAAATTGATTACCATTCATAATCCATGGCATTTCGTATATGACCATTTTGGCTGCAAAAAAAAAAGCAAACATTACAAAATTTTGAAAGCAAGAAACCACAATGTAATTTAAAACATTCCTCAATGTAATGCTTTTAGGTAATCTAATCAATGAGTAACTGCAAGATCTTCATAATTCAAGACTGCAAACTCTGTTAAAAGTTAAAACATTGCTCCAGCTTGTTAAAACATTAGTCTAAAGCAGATTAATTAGAAACTTTTCATGTATCAATTGCATCTAAATATATATTATACACGGGTAGCAAAGAATGCACAACAATTAGATCTGCGCCAGAAAAATATTTCATACCTTGGGCCTTCCTAATAGATATGACATCCAAGACAATCAAAATTATTGCCAAAAGTACTAAAACCTTGCTTTTAAAAACACTGAACAGCATCCGTTCAAGTAGTACAAAGCTTCGTATGATACAGCCCATCAGTTCTACTTGGGAAATGGATGAGTAGTTTTATGGTACAATAGATAGTAAAGAAGTATTGATTTTTTTTCATCATTTTTCTTTTTAAGAGGAATCTTAATCTGAATCCCGGCATGTTCAATGAACAACTGATGGCATAAAGTCCTGTTTTTATTCTTGTGAATGCTGAAGCACTGCATGTAGGTTACTGTCATACGCCCAGAAAGTGACAACCCTTATGAATTCCTATTGTAGTCTCTCAAGGATCCAGAAATTGATCTTAACCACATGGCTACTGACCCAGTGCTCCAATGTTCTTAAAGTCAAAGCACTACAGCACAGAAACAGACTTTTGGCCCATCTACTCCATGTCAGCCTAGTTTCTGCTTAATCCTATTTACCTGTACCCAGATCATAGCCCTCCATCTAGAAGTTCTTCAGATTTGCAGTTTGAACCAGGGCGACTTAAGAGGAGTTTCAATTGCAATATTCAAAAGTGAAAAGCAGGTAAAGGTATTTTTCTCATCGTGAAATTAGCAAATGGAAAGACTATCAATGTCTATTTTACTATTTTGTAAAATAGCAGATTGCTAGAAAAATCAAGTTACCCATAGAATAAGTTTAACATAAACATATAAAAACTAAAATAAAAACTTTAAAAAAACTCTTATTTGTTCTCTTTCAATGAACACTGGTGTTAGTCAAAAAACCAATAGCTCTCTAAACAATCAAAATTCCAAACAGTATAAATTTCAGTTTGAGGAAGTGAGCATAAAACATTTATAAATCTGTCTTGTATGACAAGATTTGCTATTCTGTACAGTGCAGCAACACAAAACTACCATAAATTACAAAACAGATAAATACTGCAAAAAACAAGGTAGCACTCTGGGTTTATGGACCATTTGTTGGAGGGGGGGGGGGGGGGAAACAAGCTGTTCCTGAATCACTGACTGGGGTCTGCAAACCCCTGCACCTCCTCCCTAACAGTAGAAAAAAAGAGCATGCCCCAAATGGTGAGGGCCCTTCATGTTGGATGCTGATTACTTTAGGAACCACCTCTTGAATGATGAAGAAGGTTGTGCCCACAATGGAGCTTGCCAAGTCTATAGCCTCTGCAGCCTCATGTAATCCTGTGCACTGAAACCTTACAAGGATGGGATACAACCAGTCAGAATGCTCTTTACCATACAAAAGAAATTTGCAAGCATCTTTAACAACATACCAAATCTCCTTAAGCTCCTAAAGAAACTGAGCCACTGGCATCAAAGTGTTGAGTCCAGGACGCATTGTTGGAGATATTGACACCCACGAATATAAAGCTGCTAACCTCCCAATGAAGGCTGGTGCAACTACTTCCAATTTCCCCTTCCTGAAGTCCACAATCAATTCCTTAGTCTTGCTTACTTAGGAGTGTAAGCTTGTTGCTGCAACACTATTCTTTCAGCCAATCAATTTTGTTCCTGTATGTCCCCCTGTTGCCATTTAATAATAACAGTGATTCAACCTGTGAATTTATAAATGGCATTTCAGCTGTGCTTAACCACACAGTCACAAGCGTAGAGCAGTCAGCTAAGCAAACATTCTTGAGGAACACTTGTGTTGTCAGTGAAGAGATGTTTCCATTAATCTATTTATTTATCTGGAGATACAGTGCAGGACAGACCCCTTTGGTCCAATGAGCTGTACTACCCAGCCACCCACCTATTTAACCCTTGCCTAAACACAGGACAATTTGCACTGATCAATTAACTCAATAATCTGTACATCTTTGGATTGTGTGAGAAAAGCAGTGAATCTGGAGGAAATCCATGCACTCACAAGGAGGACATACGAACTTGTTACAGAGAATGCTTGAATTGAACTTCGAACTCTGACTCCCCGCGCTGTAAGTGTCTCGCTAACTGCTATACTATCATGGTATCCCACTGTACTGACTGTGGTCTCCTGAAAAGGAAGTCAAGGGTCCAGTTGCAGAGGGAGGTACAGATCCAGGTTTAAAATCTGTTGTTTAGTGAAGGGATGATGGTATTGAACACCGACCTGTAATGAATAAACAGGAGCCCAACAGACAACTTGCTGTTGTCTCGTTGCTCCATAGAAGAGTGAGAACCAGTGAAATTGCATCCACTGTAGAACTGTTACCGAGGCTAGCCTAACTGCAATGGGTCCAGGTATTGCTCAGACTGGATTTGCAGTACTTCTAGTGACAAAAAATCTCTCAAAGCACTTTATCACACCAATATAACAAGTTAGTTATTATTGAGGCAGCTCATTCCCTTCTTGGGCATCAGTGTGACTTTTGAAGCAGGTGGGAACCACAGAAGACACACTTCAACACTTCAGCCAGCTAGTCTGCACAGATTTTCAACATCTGCCCAGATACACCAGATTGCTAGGTTCACCCTCGAAGGATGATCTGACATCACCCTCCAAGACAGAGATCATAAGATGCTCTGGGGATTTGTACAGGTGTAGTGTTATTCTTCCTTTCAAAGTGTGCCTAAAAGTCATGAAACTCATCTGGGACTGAAACATCACAGCCATTTATGCTGATAAGAGTTTTGCCTTATAGGAAATTATGACATGCAAATCCTGCCACAGTTGTGCATTTGATTGTGTCTAATTTTACAGAGTTGCCTTCTCATTCTCATGATGATCTTCGATAGGTCATACCTAGACTTTTTATAGGATTCTCAACCAATGATCTTAACCACCAGAGATCTAGCCCTCAAGAGACTGAACCACCTTGTTTATTCAGGGATTCTGGCTTGGGAAAACTTAGTATATTCTTGAAGTCATACCGACTGAATGAAGTCGGTGGCATTCAGATCCAAAGATGAATCCCTGAATATGGTCCAGTCCACTGACTCACGGCCATCCCATATATGCCCCTCTACCTCCCTTGACCATACCATTGCCATCCTTACTGCTCTTGCTGCAGTCTTCAGCCTACGTGCTGAGAGAAGTGTACAGCCAGGTGATCAAACATGCCAAAGTGTGGGATGGAAAAAGTTCTTGATAGTTATGAGAGCAATTTCAGTATGTTGAATATGTTCTGCAAGTGAGATGTTGATGATAGCTTGTCAGACTTCTTCAAACTGATGAAGTACCCCATATGACCAGGAATATTGCATGCAGTTTATTCCATTGCAATTATCACTCACGTCAAATTTCCTCTCCTGCAATTCACAATAAATTGGAGACTTCTGAACGTTGTTGCTTATTATATTGGAACAAAATTTAATAGATACATGTTGCTACTTGAGACGAGTTATTGAGATTGAGGGTTTTTCCTGAGCAACAAGAATATTTTTGCTGAATTAAAACTCGAACAGCATTATCATTCTTATTACATGGTCACAGTGTGACAATATTAGAGTTCCAGAAATGAATATATATCAGGTGGTGGTAGTTTAAATTTTAAAAAAAGATCGATATCATCCTATCTACTGTGATATTGGCATTCTCAACCCCTTTTATGTTTTCCTATTTTACATTTAAAGCCTTTTACTTTGTTATCAATGCTGAAGTTTACCGGTTGTTACGTAACCCCGTAACCAGGTAACTTACCAGCAAAGATAGCGGGATCAGCTGAGTCGGATGCTACTATTTTCAAACGTTTTATTCAAAAAGGGGCACAAACGTATGGTTAATACAAAACATTCAGATCATATACATCGTCAAAACTCAATCTAAACACCGGTGTAATAATAATCAATCAGAAATAAGCTCTATAGTTGTCTAGGGGTAATACTGAGTCCAATTGAAATATAAAGAGTCACTCAGAAGTTTGCAGGCTTTTCCCTTTTGGGAACCACTAGGGTTTTCACGTTGTAGAGAGAGAGAGATGGTTCAGAAAGGATAAACACTTGCCCGTTGTCTTTACAGAGCAAATCCTTGGAATCAGGGGAGCAGGCTTCCCCGTTGGTAGTTAAAAGCAGTCTTCCGTTGGTTCTAGCCACAGATTCAAAATTTGGAATCTAACGCACGTGGCTTCCTTCAAAATGTCTTCCCGCTCCCACGGGAATCGGTATCGTGCTTCCTTGGTGTCTCCTGGGTGCGTCTGAGGGTTGTCCCCCCCTCAGACCCTCCTTTATACTTCTTCACGGGATCGCAGGTCAATCAGGTTGCAGGTGATGCAATCTCTCTCTCAACCAGCACACTTTGCCCAAGGGCTTTTCACATGGTCTTCATGAGACAATAGTCAATATCGCCTTTATTCTGCTTCTCGGGAGAACGTGGCCTTCCGCACGTCTCTCTCCCTCTTGGGTCAGTTGACCCCCCCTCTTGACTAGGGCTCTTGCGATTCTCACAAAGGAGGGGGCCGAGGGCATTACACGGTAAACAGTAATATAGTGGTTAGCATAACATTATTACAGTTTAATTCCACTGCTGACTGTAAGGAGATGATATGATCTCCCAGTGATCGTTCAGGCTTCCTCTGCATGCCCAGATTTCCTCCCAGTTTTCATAGACATATGGGTTAGAGGATTAACTGATCACATGTGGAATTGGGCAGCGTGTGTTCGTTGCGCCAAAGGGTCTGCAACCATGCTGCATCCAAATAAATCATTGCTGTTTTCTAATTACATGGGGCAGTCAGAGGCCCATTTGAAAACTAAAACAGACTCAAGATTCAGACAGGCATAGAAAGCTTTAATGCCTTATTATACATTCTTTTTCGGTCCCTCATAATCATCCACCATCACTATGAAATGTATCATTTATTGAGAGAAAAACAACAAACAAAAAAATGAATATTTGAAGTGGTAAAATGTGACAAAGTACTTACAAAGGTACTTAGGATAATATATCTTAAAACAGTTGATGATAAAACGCACAAAGTCCATATCCTAAAAATTAAAAGAAAATACATAAAGTCAGAAAAAACTTTTTGGAAGATCCCATCTTAGATATGAACAAACCACTTCCACATCTGTAAAACAAGTAGATTTGTGATTCATAGCTGCTCAAAAATAAAATCTGAATCAGACTTCTATTAATGATGATCTAACCCAATCCCATTCATCTATGTAGATAGGGTAAAGAAGGCAAGACAGCGGCTATATTTCATTAGGAGTTTGAAGAGATTCGGTTTGTCACTCAAAACACTTGAAAACTTCTATCGATATACTGAGAAGAACATTCTGAAAGGCTGCATCACTGTCTGGTATGGGGGGGGGGAGAGAATGCTATTGCACAGAATCAAAAGTAGCTACAGAAAGTTGAAAAATTATTCAGCTCCATCTTGGGTACAAGTGTCCATAGTACTCAAATCACCTTCAAAGAGCGGTGCCTCAGAAAGGCAGAGATTCAGGAACAGCTTCTTCTCCTCCACCATAAGATTCTTAAATGGACATTGAACCCATGAACATTATCTCATCTTTTTTTAAAAATATAATTTCTGTTTTGCACTATTTTAATCTATTTAATATACATATATAATATACAGTGGCATGCAAAAGTTTGGGCACCCCAGTCAAAATTTCTGTTACTGTGAATAGCTGAGTAAAAGATGACCTGTTTTCCAAAAGGCGTAAAGTTGAAGATGACACATTTCTTTAATATTTTAAACAAGATTAGTTTTTTATTTCCACCTTTTACAGTTTCAAAATAACAAAAAAGGAAAAAGGCTCGAAGCAAAAGTTTGGGCACCCTGCATGGTCAGTACTTAGTAACACCCCCTTTGGCAAATATCACAGCTTGTAAACACTTTCTGTAGCCAGCTAAGAGCCTTCCAATTCTTGTATGGGGGGATTTTCACCCATTCTTCCTTGCAAAAAGCTTCTAGTTCTGTGAGATTCTTGGGCAGTCTTGCATGCACTGCTCTTTTGAGGTCCATCCACAAATTTTCGATGATGTTCAGGTTGGGGGGACTGTGAGGGCCATGGCAAAACCTTCAGCTTACACCTCTTGAGGTAGTCCATTGTGGATTTTGAGGTGTGTTTAGGATCATTATCTTGTTGTAGAAACCATCCTCTTTTCATCTTCAGTTTTTTTTTTAAACAGATGGTGTGATGTTTTCTTCCAGAATTTGCTGCTATAAAATTGAATTCATTCTTACCGCTACCTGTGAAACGTTCCCTGTGCCACTGGCTGTAACATAAGCCCAAAGCATGATTGATCCACCCCTGTACTTAACAGTTGGAGAGGTGTTCTTTTCATGAAATTCTGCATCCTTTTTGCTCCAAATATCCCTTTGCTCATGGCGGCTAGAAAGTTCTATTTTAACTTCATCAGTCCACAGGACTTGTTTCCAAAATGCATCAGGTTTGTTTAGATGTTCCTTTGCAAACTTCTGACGCTGAATTTTGTGGTGAGGTTGCAGGAAAGGTTTTCTTCTGATGACTCTTCCATGAGGGTCATATTTGTGCAGGTGTTGCTGCACAGTAGAACAGTGCACCGCCACTTCAGAGTCTGCTAAATCATCCTGAAGATCATTTGCAGTCAAATGGGGGTTTTGATTTGCCTTTCTAACAATCCTACGAGCAGTTCTCTTGGAAAGTTTTCTTGGTCTTCCACAACTCAACCTGACCTCCACCATTCCTGTTAACTGCCATTTCTTAATTACATTACGAACTGAGGAAATGGCTACCTGAAAACACTTTGCTATCTTCTTATAGCCTTCTCCTGCTTTGTGGGCATCAATTATTTTAATTTTCAGAGTACTAGGCAGCTGCTTAGAGGAGCCCATGGCTGCTGATTGTTGGGACAAGGTTTGAGGAGTCAGGGTATTTATAAAGCTTTGAAATTTGTATCACCTGGCCTTTCCTAACAATGACTGTGAACAAGCCATAGCCCTAACAAGCTAATTAAGGTCTGAGACCTTGGTAAAAGTTATCTGACAGCTCAAATCTCTTGGGGTGCCCTAACTTTTGCATGATGCTCCTTGCATTTTTCTTCCACTCTAAAATTGTACAAAACAAAAATGATACACTAACCTTGCTTAAAATGTTGAAAAGAATGTTTCATCATTAACTTTATGACTTTTGGAGATCAGTTCATCTTCTATGCAAGTAACTATTCACAGTAACAGAAATTTTGACCGGGGTGCCCAAACTTCTGCATGCCACTGTACATACTTATTATAATTGATCTATTTTTTTCCTTCTATTATCATGAATTGCATTGTATTGCTTCTGCTAAGTTAACCAATTTCTTGACACATGCCAGTGATAATAAACATAATTCTGATGTGATCTTATTTCATAATTTGTTTATTGCTGGAAAGTGCAAAGAACTTTTTTAAAAAAAGTGACTTCTCAGACTGATGCTACCTAATAAATTCAATACTGAAACCCAGACATGCATTTTCATCAATTTAACGTGACTTCTAAAAGAATCTTAAGCGTTTCCAAATCAAAAGGTTTATCTAATTCTTTACTTAAAAACCAAACCATGGAATCATACCAGTTGAAAATGTTCCCATCTCAAAACATGCTGAAATATAATGGAGTGGGATTTATGACAGTAAAACAACATCACTTTTCTCCTCTTTACTGTAGTGCATTGTTTTTAACTGAGATTGACAGGTAAGGGATCCAACTGAAAGAATCACAGGTCTTTAAATGATTTTGGGCTTGGTTCTTCAATCGGTCTGTAGTAGCAACTAAGAACATGACAGCAAGACCGCATTCAAATTTTGTTTTTAAAGGAATAAAATTTGCCAACGCTGAATTTATGAACCTAAAAGGTTCATCATGGGAATTGTAAAGTACGTTCCTGGTAGTTTTATCTGTTATTTGCATTGCAACCTCCCCTTATTACAGTAAACCATGACAAGATTCATTTTCTTGCAGACATTTACAGAAAAAAAAACAGGATTTTATATAAAACTCTACATAAACAAAGACTGACAAACACCAATGTGCAAAAGAAACTGTGGAAATAAAAGTACTGAGAGCACAAATTGTAAACTCTTAAAAGTAAATCTGTAGATTCTATAATCAGTTTGAGTTGTGATGAATTAAGTTATCCACACCAGTTCATGAGCCTGATAGCTGTAGGGTAATAAATGTTCTGAACCTGGCAGTTTGCTTCTGTAACTCCTACCCAATGACGTGGTGGTGGTGTGGGGGGGTGGGAGTTTTTGATGATGGATGCTGCTTACTTGTGGTAGTCCATCATGCAAATGTATTCAGTAGTGGGGGAGGCTTTGCCTGTGATAGGTAGGCTGTATCCAGCAGATTCTGAAGCCTTTTTAGTTCCTCGCCATTGGTGTTTCAAACAGTGATGCACTCAGTTAAAATACTCTCCACTACATCAATAGAAATTTGTCAAAGTATTTGGTGACATGCTGAATCTATGCACACTTCAAAGAAAGTTGAGGTGCTGGTGTGTTGGTGACACTTGTGTGCTGGTCCCAGTTGAAAGTTATGTTGACTGACAGAAACATTTGCAGGAACCCTGCAAGAATGCCCCTGCTCTTTCAAATGATGCATTAGCATCTTTTACAACACTAGAGAATGGAGTGAGGTTTCAGATTAATACCTAATCTGAAAGGTTGCATTTCAGACACATCCATAATACTACTGAGAATCATTGTGCTTAGGCGTTAAGAGTGGAAATGACTTTTATAGAAAATAGGCACCCACTCAGTGAAGGATGACAGCTTATTGCCAGGTATTAACAGAGCTGCTCTTTGTAAATGTATTAATTTATACTCAGCTAGCTGTCCATACACAGCTAAAAGATTAAGCAATAGGTCTGCTATGATACTGAAACTGGGCCCTGGAAAAAAGCACTGCAAACCATTGACTGCAGAAGGGTAAGCACCTTCATTTGTTCATTCTGTGAACAGTTTATAACATAAGAAAAGCAAATTCAATATGGTTACATTTCATAATACTACTCCATCATCTATTTTAGATATTCTTTTGAATTTGCTGGAGACTAAGGGAATCAAATTGTGGATTAAAACATGAATAAAAACAAAATTGTTAAAGTGCTACAACAGATTTAATAGTTAAAAAGATGAAACCCAAGCACCTCCCACCCCATCAATATCTCACCCTCCACCCAACAGCAAGTAAGAAGAGATGCTGATGTGGCACTTACTACATTGCTTATTCCGGTTTCAGTCAGGTCGAATACCACCGTAAGAGGTTTTCCGTGCTCTCTTTTGGAATAGCGTTCCAACCAGAAGGCAACATACTTCTTTTTTTCCAAAGCTGTCTTTGTATCTTTGTTGTGCAGTTTCACTCTAAACCAAACTGCAAAACAATGTGTCAACTAAGCTTAATCAACCGTGAGGGACAATAATATAGATTGAATCAAGACAGTGTGAGTACTGCTCTCTACAATATTGTTAAGCTAGCTCAGAAATATTGATAATTTTTTATGGAACTACTGACAACACAGTTTTATTTTTGCTCTTCACTGAAAAATGCAAATATCAGAATTTTTAATAGGTCAATGATATCAGAGTTATGACTATCAGCAAAAAAAAAGTCTTGAGAATAGGCACTGGTTACTTTGCCATTTCAGCTGAAATGAGTCAAGTTATTTTGTATTATTAAACCCTGGAAGTCAGTTTTTATCATCAATGAAATTGAAAAGAAATCATTGAAAAGGCAGTGACCGGCCCAGACACTGAGGTAAAATAACTGAAGACGTCAGGATTTACTGGATCTCAGTTTTTGATTCCAAACATGCATGGTTAAAGGGACCAATGTGGCTAGCTCCTCACAAGAAATCACTACATTGTTATTACATGAAGAAATTTGGCATTCTGGATGCAAAATTAAACACATTGGAAAATGTTAGTTAAAAATTCAATTATGAATTAATTTAATGGCATAATAATTTCTAGTGCTGCCAAAGTCCTACGTGCAATAATTCTTTTTTTGGTAAAAAGAAATGAATCTTTGAATAATGGCTCAACATTTGTCTCTAATGTCCCTTAAGATATGTTTTGTTTTCTGTACTGAGTTTAATTGAATTTTTATCTGTGCTTCTTTGTTTTGGCTTTGTCTGAAATCCGCAACTCCTCCTCAAGGCCCACTTTGACTGGTTGCTTAGTCCGTTCAGAAAAGTGACAGAAGCAAAAACAAAACTGAAGATGGTGGAAATTTAAAACAAAATATTCTAAATGCTTCCAGCATGTGAAGAAGCATATCCAGGGAAAGAACAAGTCAACACCAGAAACAAAGTAATAAACAAAATCATGTTTCAACTTACAAGGAAGCAGTGGAGTAAACAGAAGAAACATCTGTGATAGGGTATAGACCAGAGATAAGGGCGAGTTAGTTGACATAGAGCACGTTGACTTGTGGAAGGTCTTCAGAAAGTGCGACATGAGATTTAAAAAAATATTGATTAATGGGCCAAAAACAGCATTTGAATTAGGAGACTATTACTGTAGATGCTACAGGGATCGATGCTGGGATCACAGTTCACAATCTACACTCAGTGGCTACTTGATCAGGTATAGGAGTACAACTTGCTGTGGTCTTCCACTACTGCAGCTCATTCACTTCAAGGTTCAATATGTTGTGTGTTGAGAGATCATTTTCTGCACACCTCTGTGGCAACTCATGGTCGTTTTGAGCTACTGTTGGTTTCTGCCAGCTTGAACCAGTCTGGCTATTCTCCTCTGACCTCTCAGACTAACAAAGCATTTTCACCCACAGAACTGCTGCGTACTGGATGTTGTTTTTGTTTCTCACGCCATTCTCTGCAAACTCCAGAGACATGTGTGTGAAAATCCCAGGAGGTCAGCAGTTTCTGAGGTACCCAAACCACCCCATCTGGCACCAACAGTCATTCCACTGTCAAAGTCAGTTAAATCACATTTCTTCTCCATTCTAATGTTTAGTCCGAACAACAACTGAACGTCTTGACCATGTTCATGCATTGAGCTGTTGCTACATGATTGGCTGATTAGGTGTTTGCAATAATGAGGAGGTGTACAGAAGTACCCAATAAAGTGCTTGCTGAGTGTATTTCAGTGATATGGGTAAGGGGATCAAATGCAGTATTTCCATGTATACTGGCTGATACAATACCACGTGGCAGTGCAGGCTACAATGACAATGAAGGCCTAACAGAATGGAAATATTGTAAATGGGCAAGAAAAATGGAAAATGGAATTATCATAGAAAAATATGAGAACTGTTTTGGTAGGGAAAAATAAAGGAAGTACTTTTAAATGGCAGCAGCATTTAGAAGGAGTCAAATCCTTATGTACAAATTATTTATGCTAACACACAGGTTCAGCAAGCAATAAAGGGCAAATGATGCCTTGGTTTTTCTGCAAGAGGATTTGGGTATAAAAGTAGATATGTATTTATATCCAAATCCTTTTACAACAAAATTGCTTCAATTACTGATATCCCTGAGTATATTGCATCCAAAATGCTATATAAAGATTTGTTATTCTTACCCCAAAATAAAAGATATTATTATAGATTCTAACAGAGATTCATCAGTTTGATTCCAAGGATAGCAGATTCATTGCATGTGGAATCTATACCTGTACGCTTGTATTTTTCTGAATAAACAAAATTGATATACAGTTGACCCTCCTTATTCACGGAGAGTTGATTCCAGGAACCCCCCCGCGGATACCAAAAAGTGCAGATGCTGAAGTCCCTTATTTAACCTGTCTCAGAGCAGTGGACTTTAGGACCTGGTGGAGCTGAACCCGTTTCGTTGACAGAAAACGATCACGTTTGAAAATAAAGTGGAAATAATAAAGCGGTCAGAAAGAGGTGAAACGCCATTGGTCATCGGAAAAGCGTTAGGCTACAGTCGGTCAACGATCGGAACAATTTTAAAGGATAAAGTGAGAATAATGGAACATGCGAAAGGCCTTGCCCCAATGAAAGCTACAATTATTACTAAGCAACGCAGTGGTTTAGTTATTGAAATATATACGTTTAAGTGTTTTATATGCATAGAAAGGTAAAATATATACTATATACTAAGACAAATGTTTGACTAACTGACGCTAAATAATACCAGATGTACCTGTTCCGACTTGCGTACAAATCCGACTTAAAGACTGCCTGCACTTTAAATCATCTCTAGATTATAGTACCTAATACAATGTAAATGCTATATAAATAGTTGCTATACTGTAGTTTAGGGAATAATGACAAGGAAAAAAAAGTCCATACATGCTCAAACGAGTGCTAGAGAGAGAACTTCCGGGGTTTTTTTCGATCCCGATCCGCGGTAACCTATGCACATCCTCCCGTATACTTTAAATCATCTCTAGATTACTTATAATACCTAATACAATGTAAATGCTGTGAAAATAGTTGTTATACTGTATTGTTTAGGGAATAATGACAAGAAAAAAACATGCTCAAACAATGAGTGCACGAGAGAGAACTTCTGGGTTTTCCCATTCCGCGGTTGGTTGAATCCACACATGTGGAACCTGCGGATAAGGAGGGCTGACCGTATGTAGAATTCATGTTTCCTTTGCCTGAATGCCGAAAACCAAGGGGTCATTCTCAAAACAAAAGTTTGGGTGGTCAGGATAGAGATAAGAAATTTCTCCACGCTGAGAGGGGTGTATATTTCTACTTCAGTAAGAGGACTGTGAAGGCTCAGTTACATTATTCAAGACTGAGACTCCATTTTTTAAAAATCATCTGGAAGAAAAAATATGAACATTAATACAGAAAAATGCACTGAAGTAAAGAATCAACATGACCTTACTGAATGGTATTGAGAGAACAAATCTCACTTCTACCTAATAATCTTATGTTCCTCCTTACGACTTATCAATGTTGAAAACAGTTGGTCTTCAGACATGAGCAATTGATCCTCTAAAGAATTAAGTGCATTCAACAGTAAAATGTTTAAAAACATGGCCCAAAGGCCAAGAGCACATGGACAGATTCAAAAACCTTTAGTGAATACAAGTCACTGTATATTAGAATACTTGCACAGCAGTTTCATCGAGACTAATGCAAAAATAAGACTCATGCCAAAATCAGGAAAAGACCAGCAAAACAAAACAAGGTCATACGCCCAGATATATTTTGCCGAATTCTAAAAAAAATTATCAACTTACTACAAACAAGAAAAAATCTGCAGATGCTGGAAATCCAAGCAACACACACAAAATGCTGGAGGAACTCAGCAGGCCAGGCAGCATCTATGGAAAAGAGTATTGTCGACATTTTGGCCTGAAACATTGACAATACTCTTTTTCATAGATGCCATCTGGCCTGCTAAGTTCCTCGAGCAGTTTGTGTGTGTGTGATCAACTTATCATACAGGTGTCCCGTTTTTCGAACGTTCGCTTTATGACAACTCGCTGTTACGAAAGACCTACATTAGTACCTGTTTTCGCTAACCAAAGAGGATGTTCGCTTTTACGAAAAAAAGACGTCCGCTTTATACATGTATTTACCCTGAGAAAGACTACAATGACCGTGAAACCTTGTGCAGGTAGTTGCTTGCGTATGCGTGTACATGCGTACTCACGTGTTTAAGTATGCGTGTACATGCCGATTTTTTTCCTCCAAATCGACTTTGGCTTGCTGTCTTCCTGATTTTGATAAGTGAAACTACACCGTACATACAATATTTCTACTTTATATAGGGTGTATATTTATCATATCATTCCTGCTTTTACTATATGTTAGTGTTATTTTTGGTTTTATGTGTTATTTGGTATGATTTGGTAGGTTATTTTCTGGGTCTGGAAATTCTCAAAAATTTTTTCCCATATAAATTTATGGTAATTGCTTCTTCGCTTTACGACATCTCGGTTTACAGATGGTTTCATAAGAACACTCTACCTTCCGATTGTAGGGGAAACCTGTAATACAATTTTTTAAAACTGATGGTTAAGAATGTGCCTTTCCCAACAAGAAAGGTCAGGGAAAATAATAAGTAATTTTGAACATCCTCATTGTCAAATATGCTCCATTTACTACCACCATCTGTCTACTAAAAGCAAGCCAATTCCAAATCCATTTCCTGGATCCCATGCCTCCCAAATTTCTGTCTAAAAATGCCTTACGAAAATCCATATACATTCACCACTCTACCTTCATCAGTTTGCTTTGTCACTTCCCCAAAGTCAATCAGGCTCATGAGGCACGACCTGCCCCTCACAGAGCCATGCTGGCTATCCTTAATCAGATAATGCTCTTCAAATACTCATAAATCATCCAAGTATCCACTCCAATAGTTTGCCCACTACTGATGCAAGACTCACTGGACTAGAATCCCCAGTTGAGAGATTATTTCTCTTACCTTTCTTGAATGAAGCAGTAACATCTACAACCCTCTAATTTTCTGGTACTACTCCTGTGGCCAGTGAGGACACAAAGGTAATTGCCAAAAACATAGTAATCTCTTCCTTCACTTCCCGTAATTACCTAGGGTATATCCCATTCATCCCCAAGGATTTATTTATCTGAATGTTTTTCCAAAAGTTGCAGCATGTCCTTTTTTTTGAAAAAAGACTGAAACTAAGTATCCACTACCTCCTCAAACATGTTTCCACTTTTATCCCTGATCAGCTTTACCCCCATTCTAGCACTCCTCCTGTTCTTCATGTGTGGAATGCTATGGGGGTTTTCCCTAATCCTCTTCGACAAGATGTTCTCATGCCACATTCCAGTTGTACCAAGTTCCTAGCTCTTTCAAGTCCTTTCCTAAGCTCCTCCCAGACTACCTTATAGCTCAGGAACCTTGTCTGATGTTTGCTTCCTAAACCTTAAATATGCTTTCTTCTTCCTCTTGACTAAATGTTCTGCTTCTCTTATCACCCTACCATAATTTCCTGGCCTCAATGAAACAAACCTCTCCAGATCCCCATGTAAATGCTTCATAAGCAACCTCCACATTTCCGTTGCATATTTCCAAGTAGACTAGTTCCCAATTTACATACCCAAGTTCCGCCTAATAGCATCAAAACTCACCCTCCCTCAATTAAATGCTTTCCCGTACCATCTTCTCCTAACCCCGTCCAAGGCAATGCTAAAGGTCAGGGTGTTGTGGTCACTGTCTCTAAAACATGTAGATGTCACTGCCAAGAAAGCTGACTGACGCCACTACTTCCTCAGAAGGCTAAAGGAACTTGGCCTGCTCAGTCATCTCTTAACTGGAGAGTCATTTGTGCTCTATAGAAAACATCCTATCTGAAAGCATAACGGCCTGTTTTAGCAATTGCCCTGTTAATGACCACAAGAAACTGCAGAGATCTGCAGGCACAGTTCAGCATATCACAGAAACCAGCCTCCCCTCAATGGACTGTCTATGCTTCTCACTGACACAAGAAAATCTGCAGATGCTGGAAATCCAAACAAACACAAAATGCTGGAGAACTCAGTAGGCCGGGTAGCATCTATGGAAAAGAGTAATCAGTTGACATATCGGGCTGAGACCTTTCATCAGTGTCAATTTAGAATTTTGGGCCCAATAGTTGATATTATTTTACTCAGATATTGGACAACCAGCAGCAATCTCAAAAGAAAACCCATGTTTTTTTGTATGTGTATCAATAGGAAATGGGAATAAATTGCACAACGCAATTTTTAATGTCATCTAGTTTAGGACAAACAGGACAAGTCTAAGTCTTCTTTCAATCAGAACACGTCTGAATTTCTCACATTTCTAAAAAGTAGGCAGCCTGCAGAGGCAGGTCCCAAATCTGAACGAGGGACAGGAGTTGTCAAAAGGGGTTTGTGATGAAAATTATCCCTTTAACAGTGGTCAACTGCAAATGAAGCATTGCAAATGATGCAAAGTGGATATTAGGCCATACTTGAAAGATGTAAAAATACATTTTTCTAAATGAAAATTATTTTTCTTTAAATTAAATGGGTAATAAATTCATATAAAAGAACATTACTTATAAGAAAAAAAAGGGTTCTTTGATCCAGTCCTGATGAAGGTTCTCGGCCCGAAACACCGACTGTTTACTCTTTTCCTTAGATGCTGCCCGAGTTCCTCCAGCATTTTGTCTTTGTTGGTTGTATACTTCTCATTGACTCAGCAAATCAGCCAACATGATCAACAACCACTCCCACCCTGCATATCATGCAGAAGGTACATAAGCCTGAAAGCACGTACCACTTGGCTCAGAAACTGCTTTTACCCCGCTGACACAAGACTAATAAATAGTCCCCGAGTACAAATTGGACCGCAATCTACATTATGACATTGCACCCTGTTTACCTGCACTGTACTTTCTGCATAGCTGGTGCACTTTATTCTATATTGTTATTGTTTCACCTTGACCTATCTCAATGCACTTTGTAATGGCCAGTATGCATTTCAAATTTTTCACTGTATCTTGGTATATGTGATAACAATAAATCAATTCTAAATTTTCCTATCCTGCCTTACTTAACCTAGTAATACCTCATAACATTTCATTTAATTGGCTGCAATAAAGAGGGAAATGTAATCCTAAGAGGGAAGAAACATTTTGTGTCATCAGTTTAAAAAAACATACCCAGTATTTCCTCAAACCTATTTCAGTATTCAATTCAGTCATGTGCGATGTGTGTTTAACTTCATTTATTCACCTAATGTGCAAATTATACAGAAAACAAAATGAAACTCACAAATTTTGTTGCCCTCTTTATCGTATCCATGAAGGTAAACAGCTCCAGTTTCAAAGGTCCATTTAGGAAGACTGGACTCACTTAAATCTACAAGTATACAGAGTAAAAATTATTTTCCCATTGCCTCTACAAGTCAACACATTCTTCTTAAACTGAATATTTCTGGGAATGACTTCAAAAATATGATTCACTAATTACACAACTTTGCAACACCATGATGAAACTATTAGTCTCTCATACAGTTATTAAGGCATTATAAACTGAAGGAGAAAAAAGTACAACCAGGGTTATCAGTCAAGAATTCTTATTATGAATTCAATTGAAAAGGACAAGGTTAAAAAATTTAAGAGATTAACAGATCTGGACCAAATAAAGATCACTTTTACAGACAACCAGTGCCTGTTTTTCCTGTGATTAATAAAAGAACCCTCAGCTGAGGCCAACTCTATGCACCTATTCTTAAGGGGGTAGGACGGAATACCTCTTAAGTAGTGGATATGGCCCAGACCATCAAGGGTAAAACCCTCCTCAGCATTGAGCAGATCTACACAGAGCGCTGTCGCAGGAAAACAGCATCCATATTCAGGGACCACCACCACCCAGGTCATGCTCTCTTGTTGCTGGTGCCATCAGGAAAGTGGTACAGGAGCCTCGAGACCCACCAAATGAGGTTCAGGAACAATTATTACCCCTCAACTATCAGGCTGTTGAACTACAGGGAATAACTATACTCAACTTCATTGCTCTCATCACTAAACTGTTCCCACTTTCAAGGACTCCATTTCATGCTCGCGATTTTTTTTTTAACTATTATTTTTTCCTCTTTCTTTTTGTATTTGTACATTGGTTGTTGTCTGCCCTGTTGGGTATGGTCTTTCTTTGATTCCATTGTGTTTCTTGTATTTACTGTGATTGCCCACAAGAAAATGAATCAGGGTTGCATATGGTGGCACATATGTACTTTGAATTTTGAGGTCAACTGTCTAATTTTAGGTATCTAAATTCCAGTCTCTTCAGGTGTAAAGACAACAAATATTCAAATTAAACATGGGTCATGAACAGCTGTTAACATAGAAACATAGAAAACCTACAGCACAATACAGGCCCTTCGGCCCACAAAGCTGTGCCGAAAATCTCTTTACCTTAGAAATTACCTTGGGTTACCCATAGTCGTCTATTATTCTAGGCGCCATTACCGATCCAGAGTCTCTTAAAACACCCTATTGTATACGCCTCCACCATCACTGCCGGCAGCCCATTACACGCACTCACCATTCTCTGCATAAAAAACTTACCCCTGACATCTCCTCTGTACCTACTTCTAAGCACCTTAAAAATGTGTCCTCTCGTGCTAGCCATTTCACCCTTGGGAAAAAATCCTCTGACTATCCACACGATCAATGCCTCTCATCATCTTGTACAACTCTATCAGGTCACCTCTCATCCTCTGTCACACCAAGGAGAAAAGGCTGAGTTCATGCAACCTATTCTCATAAAGCATGCTCCTCAATCCAGGCAACATCCTTGTAAATCTCCTCTGCACCCTTTCTATGGTTTCCACATCCTTCTTATAGTGAAGCGACCAGAACCGAGCACAATAGTCCAAGTCCCACGGTTGATGAAGGCCAATGCACCGTATGCTTTCCTCACCACAAAGTCAACCTGCACAGCTGCTTTGAGTAACTCAAATGCCAAGATCCCGCTGATCCTCCACACTGCCGAGTCTTACCATTAATACTATATTCTGACATCATATTTGACCTACCAAAATGAACCACCTCACATTTACCTGGGTTGAACTCCATCTGCAACTTCTCAGCCCAGTTTTGCATCCTATCAATGTCCCATTGTAACGTCTGACAGCCCTCTATCCACACTATCCACAACACCCCCAACCTCTGTGTCATCAGCAAATTTACTAAAACATCCCTCCACTTCTTCATCCAGGTCATTTATAAAAATCACAAAGAGTAGGGATCCCAGAATGGATCCCTGAGGCACACCACTGGTGACTGACCTCCATGAAGAATATGACTTGGCTACAACCACACTTTGCCTTCTGTGGGCAAGCCAGTTCTAGATCCACAAAGCAATGTCCCCTTGGATCCCATGCCTCCTTACTTTCTCAATAAGCCTTGCATCAGTAAGTACCTTGTCAAATGCCTTGCTGAAATCCATATACATTACATCTACTGCTCTATCTTCATCAACATGTTTAGTCACATCCTCAAAAAATTCAATCAGGCTCGTAAGGCACGACCTGCCTTTGACAAAGCCATGCTGACTATTCCCAATCATATTATGCCTCTCCAAATGTTCATAAATTCTGCCTCGCAGGAACTTCTCCATCAACTTACCAACCACTGAAGTAAGACTTACTGGTCTATAATTTCCTGGGCTCTCTCTACTCCTTTTCTTGAATAATGGAACAACATCTGCAACCCTCCAATCCTCCGGAACCTCTCCCGTCCCCATTGATGATGCAAAGTTCACCACCAGAGGCTCAGCAATCTCCTCCCGCGCCTCCCACAGTAGCCTGGGGTACATCTCGTCCAGTCCTGGTGACTTATCCAATTTGATGCTTTCCAAAATCTCCAGCACATCCTCTTTCTTAACATCTACATGCTTAAGCTTTTCAGTCTACTTTAAGTCATCCCTACAATGCCAAGATCCTTTTCCGTAGTGAATACTGAAGCAGTTCGATACACACTTTTCCACTGTCACACTCGATTGGTCCTGTTCTCTCATATCTTATCCTCTTGCTCTTCACACACTTGTAGAATGCCTTGGGGTTTTCCTTAATCCTGTCCACCAAGGTCTTCTCATGGCCCCTTCTGGCTGTCCTAATTTCTTTCTTAAGCTCCTTCCTGCTAGTTTTATAATCTTCTAGATTTCTAAAATTCCATCGTTAAATCAGGCTTCAAAAAACTCATGAAAATAGAGCTACTAATTTAAACAATGAGAACAACTGAACTTAATTTCTTAATTATCTTAAAATAACAAACTTTAAATTATGAAAATATGAAAATCACATATTAAACAAAGAATCTGGTCTTTAATGTGCTGGTTTAAATATCTATTAACAAATCATCCATTAATTTTGCAATTAGCTTTATACTTCCAATACCAGCAATGGCATAACTTCATTTAATCTGTGATAAATTACGTAACTGTGAAACTGATAATCAAAATAGTTATTTCTTCTTACTAAATGACAAAATGAAACTTCCACAATGCTTCAGAAAATTAGCGTGGTCAAGCAACTTCTAAAGTGAACAGTTCAGTAATAATTAAATTACACAATTTCTACATTAATCTTTCCCCCAAATTTGCTATAAACGTTTGTTTGGCACAGGAGCTTACCTCCTTCACATTCAGACATGAAATTACTACAATTGTGTTAGCAAATAAATAAATTCCTGGTTAAAAATCCTACCAAAGTTCTAAAAAAAATTACAAATCAGTATAATACTTATTTTTGTTACTGGGGAAAGGATGCCCATATGTCTGTTTATCTGACGATACCCAAAATAGACTTTTAAAAAACGTCAAATTTTTAAGTTCAGTAGCTGGATGAAATCAATCCAGGTTGTGTGTTACGCTAGGAATAATAAATAACACTAATATTCTGAAGATTGTACATTATAGTTTTACTTTAAAATCCTCCTGCACGTGTCTCTTAAGCATCATCTTCTTGCTTACTGCCACATACTGGAATTGGGCAACATGTACCTTTCCCTACCCACACACTGCCAAGTAAAGATCCAAATAAAGGAGACTGAAAGGTGGTTATCCAACTATTTGTCCATTGTGCAATCTTGGCAAGTACAAAGCAGACATTACTGTACTGTAATAAAAACTGATTACAATATAATTGTTTAAGGTGCTAAGTTTTCAATGAGTTGCCATGAAAGAATTACAAGCTTTTAGATAACCTTTTCATTCATAGGCTGAAATGCAGAAATATTCTTAGAACCTGCTTTAAAAGGTCTACTGGAAAAATTTGAAGTAAACAAAACTTCACATTGCCGACAACTTACCATGAACAGAAAATTCTTTTCTCCATTGAAAACTCTCATCAATCATTTTCAAAGTCTCATCCACACTGTAATGTCTCCATTGCAAATAGCTCTCAACCCACACATTATCTTGTTTAAATCTTTCAACATCTCGAGAATCGTATTTCTCTGCCTTATCTACTGAAAAAGAAAACCATATTAGTAATGTGAAGAAACCCTTCCCAAAAATAATTAAATTGGACATCAGTCATAAGGATATGTATTTTTAAGTAAATGCTGATACTCAGACATTAAAACAAAGGTTCACTACCTTTCTACCAAGTCATACCTTGCAGGTCCTCAGTCTCTGCTAAATCTCAAATGTCTGTAAATTCATTCATTCATAAAGTTCTACTCTGCATACATTGTCATATCTCTCTGTAATGCTTTAGGGTCAAGTAGAGGTAACAATACAGTTGTATAAAAGTTAATTTCAAATGAGGTCTATTTGCATTAAATACCTCAACAATTGCTGACAAAGTGGTGTGGGTGCCAAAGGTGACATACATAAAGCACACCGGACCAAACTGCAAGAATTCTGACACATCATGTAGCAAGAATGTAAATACAACATGGCAAATAATATTTTAAAAAACCCTACTCTCTTGGTGGGTAACTTTGAATTTTAGTCATCAAACAGCAATTTCATTTATACAAAAACCTCAAACAAAAGTGAATATTTTCAGACACCAAACCTAAAAGCAATTGATGACATTTTATGATTTAATTAGAAACTTGTGTTTAATCTATTTCCTTATTAAAAAGGCTTTATTGACAGTCCAGTATATAGAACTCATTAAAAACTGTTGTAAAGGCATTAGGGATCAAGATAAAATTTGAGCAGTATTGAATTTTAAAATACACAAATCTTTGAGACTACTCAAGCCAACCTAGGTCAAGTGAAGAATTCTCCCCAATACTTCCTTAACCCTCATCTGAGACCCAGGACTAATTTCCAGGATTATCCCCATTTCCCTCCTGAATAATGGAACATAATCTACTCACCAGCCCTCCAGGATCTCCCGTGACTAGGGTGAGCATGAAGATACTGGTCAAGACACCAGCTATCTCAATTCCTGCCTCTCTAAATTACCTGAGGTATATCCCTTCAAGTCCTGAAGACCCAGCTACCATAATGAGCTTTAAGAAATCTAACGATGCCTCAATTTATCTCAAAATGCCCTGGCATATTAGTATGTTCCACCATGATATCCCTTTCATCCATGTCCTTCTCATTGGAAAATACTGATGCAAAGGACTTATTTATTTGACATAGACAGGACAGCGTGGAGAGTTTAAAAAGGAAGGGGACTTCCAACGGTTGTTTTTTGGATCGAGACATGAAGGGCGGTGTGAGAGCTAAATTCTGAAGGAAGGCAGTTTTTTTTAAAAAAAACTTCTTTGAGTACAAGAAGGGTGAGACTGTGCAGGCGCGTGATGTAGACAGGACAGTGCAGAGAGTTTAAAAAGACCACCCTATACAGCGGGCAATGGAGTGAGTGGCCGCAGAGTGTAGGGCTTTGGCGGTAACGGGAAGAGGCGAGCACGAGGCACCAACTCTTTTTTTCCCCTTTGCGTATCAGCCCGGACAGAAGGAGGAACAGCAGGGCTTACACAGCTAACGGTACGAGCAGACGGTTTAAAAAGTTCGTGTTTGGCAAGGTAAGTGGGTGAGTAGACTTATTTTTCCTTGTTCATTCCTGTAGAATTAGGTAGCATGTCTGCAGGGTTAGTGCTTTGTTCAGGGTGTCAGATGAGGGAATCCTGGGACACCTCCAGCCACATCTGCGCCAGGTGCACTGAGATGCAGCTCCTCAGAGACCATGTTAGCTGCAGCTTGATGATCTCCTGCTTATTAGGGAAAGTGAAGAGGTGATAGACAGGAGCTACAGAGAGGTAGTCATCCCTAGGTGTCAGAAAACTGGGTGACTGTCAGGAGAGGGAAGGGAAATGCCCGGATAGTGGAGAGCACCCCTGTAGCTGCCCCCCTCAGCAACAAAATATATCGTTTTGGATGCTGTTGAGGGGGAATGACCTGACAGGGGACGGCCACGGTGACCAGGTCTCTGGCACTGAGCCTCGTGCTGTTGTGCAGGAGGGAAGGAGGGAGAAGAGGAATGCAGTAGTCATAGGGGATTCAATAGTCACGGGAACAGACAGGAGATTCTGTGAGCCTGACAGAGATACCCACATGGTGTGTTGCCTCCCAGGTGCCAGGGTACGGAATGACTTAGATCAGGTCCAGAATATTCTGATGGGAGAGGGCGAGCAGCCATCTGTCTTGGTACATGTTGGTACCAATGACATAGATAGGAAAAGGGAGGAGGTCCTGAAGAGAGATTTCCGGGAGTTAGGAAGGAAGCTGAAAAGCAGGACCTCCAAGGTAGTAATCTCAGGATTGCTACCTGTGCCACGTGCTAGCGAGGGCAAGAATAGTAGGATCAGGCAGGTGAATGCGTGGCTGAGAGACTGGTGCAGGGGGCAGGGCTTCAGATTCTTAGATCATTGGGATCTCTTCTGGGGGAAGTATGACCTGTTCAAAAAGGACGGGTTACACCTGAACCTGAAGGGGATAAATATCCAGGTGGGAAGGTTTAATAGAGCTGTTAGGGAGGGTTTAAAACTAATTTGGCAGGGGGATGGGAACTGGAATGATAGAGCAGAGGAGGGGGAAAACAGAAATAAATCTAAGATAGTGAGCAGTGATGCTGTCAGGAAGGACAGGCAGGTGATGGGGCAAATTTGCAGCCATTGGGATGAGTTATAGTGCAATAAAGTTGCAGCGCAATCAGAGCAAAAAGTACCAAATACTGGACTTAAGGTGTTATACTTAAACGCACGCAGCATAAGGAATAAGGTGGATGATCTTGTTGTACAGTTACAGATTGGCAGGTATGATATTGTGGCCATCACTGAGACGTGGCTAAAGGATGCATGTCTCTGGGAGCCGAACGTCCAAGGATACACGGTGTATTGGAAGGATAGGCAGGTAGGTGCCAACACAGATGCCTTGTGCAGGAAGGCACAGAGTCAACTGTACTTCCTTAGAAGGTTGGCGTCATTCAATGTTTGTAGTGAGATGCTGAAGATGTTCTATAGGTCAGTTGTGGAGAGCGCCCTCTTCTTTGTGGTGGCGTGTTGGGGAGGCAGCATTAAGAAGAGGGATGCCTCACGTCTTAATAAGCTGGTAAGGAAGGCGGGCTCTGTCGTGGGCAAAGTACTGGAGAGTATAACATCGGTAGCAGAGCGAAGGGCGCTGAGTAGGCTACGGTCAATTATGGAAAACCCTGAACATCCTCTACATAGCACCATCCAGAGACAGAGAAGCAGTTTCAGCGACAGGTTGCTATCGATGCAATGCTCCTCAGACAGGATGAAGAGATCAATACTCCCCAATGTCATTCGGCTTTACAATTCAACCGCCAGGAGTAAGATATGTTAAAGTGCCGGGGTTAGGACTCAATGTATTTAAGTAAACTACTTAAGAACTTTTTAAAAGCTATTATTAATGCTTTTTGAGAGGGTGATTGTAGATGCATATCATATTTTTACTGAGTTAAGTACTGTATGTAATTAGTTTTGCTACAATAAGTGTATGGGACATTGGAAAAAATGTTGAATTTCCCCATGGGGATGAATAAAGTATCTATCTATCTAGGCAGAGGGGGTGGCATAGCTTTATTGGTAAGAAATGATAGTAAATCATTAGAAAGAGGTGACATAGGATCAGAAGGTACAGAATCTTTATGGGTTGAGCTAAGAAATCACAGGAGTAAGAGGACCCTGATGGCAGTTACATACATGCCTCCTAACAGCTGCAGTGATGCAGACTACAAATTACAACAGGAAATAGAAAAGGCTTGCCAGAAGGGCAGTGTTATGATAATTGTGGGGGATTTTAAAATGCGAGTGGATTGGGAAAATCAGGTTGGCACTGGATCTCAAGAGAGAAATCATAGAATGTCTATGAGATGACTTTTTAGAACAACTTGTTGTTAAACCCACTAGGGGATCGGCTGTACTGGATTGGGTATTGTGTAATGAACCAGAGGTGATTAGAGAGATTGAGGTAAAAGAGCCTTTAGGAGACAGTGATCATAACATGATTGAGTTCACTGTGAAATTTGAGAAAGAGAAGCCAAAATCCGATGTGCTGGTTTTTCAGTGGAGTAAAGGAAATTACAGTGGCATGAGAGAGGAACTGGTCAAGGTTGACTGGAAAGGGACACTAGCAGGAAGGACGGCAGAGCAGCAGTGGCTGGAGTTTATGCGAGAAGAGAGAAAGGTGCAAGACAGATATATTCCAAAAAAGAAGAAATCTTCGAATGGAAAAAAGATGCAACCGTGGCTGACGAGAAGTCAAAGCCAAAGTAAAAACAAAGGAGAGGGCATACAAAGAAGCAAAAATTAGTGGCAAGACAGAGGATTTGGAAGTTTTTAAAAGCTTACAAAAGGAAACTAAGAAGGTTATTAAAAGGGAAAAGATGAACTATGAAAGGAAGCTAGCAAAAATTATCAAAGATGATACTAAAAGCTTTTTCAAGTATATAAAGAGTAAAAAAACAGGTGAGAGTAGATATAGGACCGATAGAAAATGATGCTGGAGAAACTGTAATGGGAGATAAGGAGATGGCGGGGGAACTGAATGGTGTTTTGCATCAGTCTTCACTGAGGAAGACATCAGCTGTATACTGGCCATTCAAGGGTGTCAGGGAAGAGAAGTGTGCAGTCACAATTACAACAGAGAAAGTACTCAGGAAGCTGAATAGTCTGAAGGTAGATAAATCTCCCAGACCAGATGGAATGCACCCTCGTGTTCTGAAGGAAGTAGCTGTGGAGATTGCGGAGGCATTAGTAATGACCTTTCAAAAGTCAATAGATTCTGGTATGGTTCTGGAAGATTGCAAATGTCACTCCTCTATTTAAGAAAGGGGCAAGGAAGCAAAAAGGAAATTATAGACCTGTTAGCTTGACATCGGTGGTTGGGAAGTTGTTGGAGTCGATTGTCAAGGATGAGGTTACGGAGTACCTGGAGGGATATGACAAGATAGGCAGAACTCAGCATAGTTTCATTAAAGGAAAATCCTGCCTGACAAACCTATTGCAATTTTTTGAGGAAATTACAAGTAGGCTAGACAAGGGAGATGTGTATTTGGATTTTCAGAAGGCCTTTGACAAGGTGCTGCACATGAGGCTGCTAAACAAGATAAGAGCCCATGGAATTATGGAAAAGTTACATACGTGGATAGAGCGTTGGTTGATTGGCAGGAAACAGAGAGTGGGAATAAAGGGATCCCATTCTGGTTGGCTGCCGGGTACCAGTGGTGTTCCACAGGGGTCCGTGTTGGAGCTGCTTCGTTTTATGTTGTATATCAACGATTTGGATTATGGAATAGATGGCTTTGTGGCTAAGTTTGCTGATGATACAAAGATAGATGGAGGGGCTGGTAGTGCTGAGGAAACAGAGTCTGCAGAGAGACTTGGATAGATTGGGAGAATGGGCAAAGAAGTGGCAAATGAAATACAATGTTAGAAAGTGTATGGTCATGCACTTTGATAGAAGAAATACACAGGCAGACTATTATTTAAATGGGGAGAGAATTCAAAGTTCTGAGATGCAACGGGACTTGGGAGTCCTCATGCAGGATACCCTTAAGGTTAACTTCCACATTGAGTTGGTGGTGAAGAAGGCAAATACAATGTTGGCATTCATTTCTAGAGGAATAGAGTATAGGAGCAGGGATGTGATGTTGAGGCTCTATAAGCTACTGGTAAGACCTCATTTGGAGTACTGCGTGCAGTTTTGGGCTCCTTATTTGAGAAAGGATGTGCTGACGTTGGAGAGCGTTCAGAGAAGATTCACTAGAATGATTCCGGGAATGAGAGGGTTAACATATGAGGAACGTTTGACCACTCTTGGACTGTACTCCTTGGAGCTTAGAAGAATGAGGGGGGACCTCATAGAAACATTTCGAATGTTGAAAGGCATGGACAGAGTGGATGTGGCGAAGTTGTTTCCCATGGTGGGGGGAGTCTAGTACGAGAGGACATGACTTAAGGATTGAAGGATGCCCATTCAGAACAGAAATGCGAAGAAATTTTTTTAGCCAGAGGGTGGTGAATCTGTGGAATTTGTTGCCACGGGCAGCAGTGGAAGCCAAGTCATTGGGTGTATTTAAGGCAGAGATTGATAGGTATCTGAGTAGCCAGAGCATCAAAGATTATGGTGAGAAGGCGGGGGAGTGGGACTAAATGGGAGAATGGATCAGCTCATGATAAAATGGCGGAACAGACTCGATGGGCCGAATGGCCAACAGCTCCTTTGTCTTATGGTTTTATTTAGGGTCTCACCAACATCGTACACCTTCAAGCACATGTTCCCCACTTTATTCTTGAGTGATCCACCTCACTCCCTAGTTATCCTGTTGCTCTTAATTCAATGCCCTGGGGTTCTCTTTAATCCTACTAGCCAAGAAGTTTCATGGTCTTCTCTGGCTTTCCTAATTTTTGAAGTTCTTTTCTGGCTTCTTTATAATCCTGAAGGGTTCTGTTTGATTCTAGCTTCCTAAGCTTTACACACCTTTCCCTTTCCTTCTTAATTAAATTCATTACCTCCCTCAACATCCGAGGTTCACTTGCCTTGCCACTCTTATCCTCCCTTCTGACTGGAGCATACCTGTCCTGTACTTTACGCAGTTGGTCTTTAAACACCTACATGTCAGATGTGGATTTGCCCAATATACTGTCTGCCTATCTGTTCCTCAATTGGGGGGACTCTCTAGTATAACCCCAGAGTGACTGAACCTTTTTTTGTTTCTGCCTATATAGACTCAGTGGTTGAGCCTTCCATTATGTCCATCTGAGTGCAGCTGTGATACCGTCCCTGATTAATACTGCAACTACCCTCTTTTATTGCCATCTCTAGCTTTTCTAAAACATCAAAACCCTGGAAGATTAAACATCCATCCTTGCCCCTCTCTCAAACAAATCTCTAATGCTCACAACATATCCATGGATCAGTACATGGGAACTAAGTTCATCACCCTTAACCACTACACTCCCAGCATTAAAATACATACACTTCAACCCATCTGTCCCATTGTAGTTATTACTCTACTCCTGCAGGTTCCTATTAGTCATGGCATTAACCTTTCTCTCCATTCCCCCCAACTTTCTGACCTGGTGCTCTGGTTCCCACCAGCCCCCCATCCCCCACCAGACTAGCTTACACACTCTGAGGAATGCTGGCAAACCTGCCAACCAGAATATTGATTCCCCTCCAGTGAAGGTGCAACCTATCCTGCTTGTACAGGTGACCCCTGCGCCAGAAGAGATTCCATTGATCCAAGAACATGAAACTCTGTACTCTGCAGCAGTTCCTCAACCACTCATTCATCTGATCTACCGTTCTATACCTTCCTTGAGTAGCATGTGGCACCAGGAGTAATCGAAAAAAGTCATTGCAGGAGTGGCTCGGTGTAACAATCGGACCTGGAGATATTGCTGTGAAGAGGTGGAGCAAGTGATTTCTCCCCTTGAGCTTACCTTCTTTGTATTGGCAACTGCTGCCTAAAAAGCTAATCAATGAGACTTGCACTTTTAATTCCTTCCTGCTCTCACTCCTTTAAAGCAATCTTTCGATTACTCCTGGTGCCACATGCTACTCAAGGAAGGTATAGAAAGGTAGATCAGATGAATGAGTGGTTGAGGAACTGCTGCAGAATACAGGGTTTCATGTGCTTGGATCAATGGAATCTCTTCTGGCGCAGGGGTCACCTGTACAAGCAGGATAGGTTGCACCTTCACTGGAGGGGAATCAATATTCTGGTTGGCAGGTTTGCCAGCATTCCTCAGAGTGTGTAAGCTAGTCTGGCGGGAGATGGGGGGCTGTTGGTAACCAGAGCATCAGGTCAGAAATGGGGGGGATTGAGAGAAAGGTAAATGCCATGACTAATAGGAATCTGCAGGAGTGGGGATGCATAACATAAATTAGCAACCAGGGTACTCAACAGTTCCCCTTGACTCGTGGCACATAATTAGTTCATGCAATTTAACAGCTGGTAAGTGAAGTACACTCTCTCAACTTTCTCTACAGAAAACAGGTTGTGCAACAACACTGCACTGATCGGAACCAAATGTTAAATAGAGCCAATCAGTGAACCTGCCGACCAAGGATTCCTCTGAGGTGTTCAAAAAGACCCCAGCTTCATAGGTCTGGTCATATGTTACATACCTGGGATACGCCTCACATGTCCTATTTGTATTACTGCGATAACGAAGCCATGAAATCAAAAAGATTGCAGGAATAGATCTGTAGAAAACACCCTGAAAAGGCTACTTGTGATATTACTCAGTTCCAGAGGTGAAAGAAGCATTTGAAAAGCGTTGCACACTCATTATTTTCCAAGAAAGCTAAAAATGACCTTGATAGTGGTTTCATTGCTTCTTATAGCATTTCCAAAAATGATAACAAAGTGGGGAAAATCTCATACAATTGGTGAACAATAATGCCTGCTGTATCAGAAGTGCTCACCAAAATGGATACCAGTATTTTAAAAGCAATTTCTCTGAATAATAACTCTGTAGCTCATCATATTGATGAAATGAGTGAAGACATTAAGCATCAGCTGTGCAAAAAGCTATAAAAAGCAGAACTTGGCATACAACTGGATGAGCCAACTGCACAAAACGAGGCATTGCTAATGGCAAATGTACGGTTTATCAAAAACAGAAAAGTTTATGAAGAGATTCTCTTGTGCAAAAAGAGAAAAAACATAGCAACAGAGAATCAATCTACAACAAGCTCAAAGTGGATATTGAGAAAAATATTCCAATTAGGAACATGATCTCTTGTACAACAGATGGAACACCGTGTATGACCAGTTAACATGCTGGTTTAGTGGCACTTATGAAAAACGAAATTCCAAATCTGTTTACAATCCATTGTGTAATTCATCGACAATATCTTGCAGCCAAAAACCTCAATCAGCGACTTTTTTCAAGCATGACTCTTGTAATATCTGCTATCACACAAATTAAAGCTCATCCATTAAATACAGAATATTTCACCCGTTATGCCAAGATAATGATGAAGAGGTTGAAACCTTGCTACTTCACACTGAAGTCCATTGGCTGTCAAAAGGCTACTGCTTAAAACATTTCTTTGATCTTTTTGACACTGTGGTCAACAAAAGCTTGGGAAACAAGACTAAACGTCTACCTGGAAGTGTGGCATACCAAGCTGATCTGTATGACAAAATGAACACTCTAAATTTGAAATTACAGGGTGAGAATTTCAATTTAATCCAGGCAAAAAGTGCAGTATCCATTTCTATCAGAAAATTGGAAAAATACAAGCAAGACATTGGGAGAAGAATGTTCTTAGTCCCCCTGCATGGCATTGTCTTTCACAGACAGTGATTTGCAAGAGTACTGTTTACACATGCAATTACTGAATGGTTTTCAGAATCTATTCAAGGATTTGAACGATTTGGAAATTCTGGACTGTGGTATATAACCCACTTCATTGTAAGGTACATGAACAGGAAGAGAACTCGCAAGAAGAAATTATCAAAATTCAGAATGAAGCAAAAATGCTTTTCTAAAATGCTTCCTTTTGTGGTGTGCGGCTACACTGTCTTACAAAGTTTCCAGGTTTTTGGAGAACAGCCAAACTAATCTTCACTGCATTTCCACTCTACCTTGTTGAAAGAGGCTTCAGCACAGTGAACCACATTCACAAATAACAGAAACCACTTGGACATTGTTACGCGTTTTGCTGTCACAACTTGAACCAGATATTTCAACTCTTGCTAGAAACCATAAAGCTCAAGGATCACATTGATACTGAAACAACTATACAACACACAGGTACTGTGTAAGCTAGGCTTGAAGACAAATAAAAATTTAAAGCAAAATCATTTTTCTCTTGTTAACATATGGTAGATATGGTTTTACACTATAGACATGAGAAAGTATATTGTTTTTAAGAGGGGTATTGGCAAGTATGAAGGTGCTTTGGGGGTCATTGGCAAGTATAAAAGTGCTTTGTGTGTGTGGCGGGGGCGCACTGGGCTATAAAAGGCTGAGAGACATTGCACTACCCTAACTACCATCCTGCCTATACTGAATCAAGGATGAAGAATGAACAACAACATAAAACTTTACTTGTTCTTGCATGTCCCCATTGAAGCTTTTTATACAAAAGTGCTACTCTGACACCCCACAACTGGGCCATTTACTCTGCCTCTTCATGCCAAAGCCTTGAGCCAAAGCTTCAGTGCTTACTCTTAGGCTGGTCCACTTTCACAATGGTTGCAATGTGTGCTACCAATAAGCCAATCAATTATTGACTAACAATTTGCAAACTGGTCACTTTTAGGGTGCTGTTGGAACTCACTAGCAAGTCCCAAGACCTACTTCTTTTAAATCTTTTCTGATATTCAATGTGTCTTAGTAGCATTTCAAATTTGTAGTTTGAATTCTATTTAAGTAATTATATGAAATGCAAATAATAGAATTATCAAGAAAATAGCACAAAGTAGGAATATGTTATTCAGACTTTTAGAATAGTTCTGTCATTTTAATCAGATAATGGCTGGTCTGTGAACTGACTCTGCAATCCACACCAAAACCCCATCTCTTAATGGCCAAAAGACCAAAATTATGTTGGAAATTCTTAATTATTTTCTTTATCCATCCTCCTCCACTTCAATAATCTATGCAAATACACTTCAAGTATTAAACTTTCCCCTTTTCCAGACTTTACTTTTTTAATTTGCAAGATAAGCTCAAATTTGTCTACACCACATTCAATTTGCCAGAACTCTGCCTAATTTTCAACCTACTATTTACAACTGGATAGTTTCATCTATACTACTTCTAATGGCCTTAGGATTGTAAACACATTCCTTTAACCTATTAGTAAGGAATAGTTCAGGCCAAACACGCCTTTCGAGAACATCACAATTCACATCAGTCTAATCCAAGAAAATGACAATTATTGCCCCCCCAACAAACACTAATGAATTTTGTAGCCAAGTCAATAAATTTGACTTCCTTTGCAAGCTTCAGTTTTTGTTGACCAGTCTCTTAACAAATGTGGATACTTAACCTTCAGAAAGGAGGCATTCTCAATTGTTTCTGAGTATTAACAAAATGGGTTCAAGTATAAAAATGTATGAATTATTCTTACACTTACATTTAATTAGGTAGACATAAAAGCTTAGTTGAAGACAAATTAAACCACTGTCTGACAAACATAACCCCATATTTGAATTGTTTCTATTGACTCTGCTTCTGAAGAATCCAACATCAACATAAGTTACAAATAAAAATGGAAAATGCTGGAAACAGCAGATCCAGCAGTATCCATGGAAAGAGAAACAGAGTTAACTTTTTAATCCAAGACCCTTTGCCATAACTGAGAAAGAGAAAAGCTTGTTAGCCTCTGTAACATAGAGTTGGGGGGAAGAAATGAATAAATGAATGAAAATGTATCCAAAATAGGATGAAACCAGGGTTGCTGCAGGTTTAATTAGTGGTTGGTGGATTAATAGTAGCTGTACAGTGATAATGCATAAAGAACAGTAAAATATTAACAAATGCAGAACTGTCACACATGCCTAACAGGTACAACTATTCTACTGGAAACAAAAACTAAATCAAATGTCTGAAAGATGACTTAGAGCAGAAGTGGCCAGTCAGGTGTCAGAACTTATACAATTTGCTAAGTCCAAAAAGTTGCAATGTGTCAAAACAAAAGATGAGGTGCCACTGCACAAGCTTGGGTTGGACCTTACTGTAATAGTGCCCAAGATCATAGACAGAAGTTAAATGGAAGTGAGACATTCTATTTTTCTCTCTCCAACATGTTCGTTCAGCAAAACATTGTGGTCTGTTCCTGTGCTGTATTATTTTATGTTCCAAAGCAAAAGGCAAGTAACATTTACAAGCATACTATTACTTGAAAGGGAAGTACTGCATTATAATTTGAGGCTTCTAAGCTTCCCCAAAAGCCAAGAAAAATTACAAAGCTATTATTGCCAGTTCAATCCTTTCCCATCACAAAAATCACCATAACTACCACCCCAGAGCTTGTGTTCATTTGTTCTAGGTGCAGCAGGTCAAAACAAATGGTCCTTCACTTTACAGTCCAGCAGCATGGTCAGAAAAGCTATACAGGTGTCCCCCCCCTTTACAAAGGTAGAGCTCCCATGAAACCTTTTGTAAGCCGAAATGGCGTAAAGCAAAGAACCATTAATTTATACAGGAAAAAATTTCGTAAAAGCAAAAATCCTCTTTGTAATGCAAAAACAGATTACTAATGTAGGTCTTTTGTAAAAGCAAAGTGGAGTAAAGCAAACATTCGTAAAGCGGGGGACACCTGTAGTTGGAAATTTGTCACCTCTAAATGCTGCAATTAATTGAGAACGGATTTTAAAATGGCTCCATTAGTGGAATTTAATTTTTGCTAAATAAAAAATTAAAATAATGAAGTAGAATATTTACTGAAAAGATAACATCTTCCCTCAAGTCTCAATCTTTTGCCTTATAATCAAAGTTCCAAGTAAATTTATCCAAGTGTATACACACACACAACCCATTTTCTTGTGGGCACACTCACTTAATGAAAGACTACACCAGGTGTACAAAAGACAACAAATTGTACAAATACAAGAAATAAATAAACAAACAAAAAAATATTAAAAATATGAGTTGAAGAGTCCTTGAAAGAGAATCCACAGAAACTGGGAACGTTTCAATGGTGGGGTGTGAAGTTATCCCTAATAAAAAGGATCACAACTATGTCATTCCTAATTTGGCATAGAATCTTAGAGGTTAATCTCCAGATTTTCAAATTCTTAAATCCTAGGGTTTTGTAGTTTGACAGGTTGTAATCCTGTACAATTTATTCAATAGATCAGACAATCCCAAAAATACAGTGGAAAAAGTAGATAGACAAGGTCCTGGACATTGGTGTTAACTGCATTCAGTACTTCGGCTATCATCAGATCTCGATGGAAAGATGTTGCTGTTATCAACTACTTCTGTCTTCAAACCAAATGCAAAGCAATATGCCATTGAAGACAAAGATAACCAGTGTAGCCAAATTACTCTTGCCACATCACATTCTCACAGTTCCACGCAGATCTCTTCCAGAAATCAGTGGCAGCAAATAAGTATTAATTTAAACAACAATTTGTGCATGGTTGTTGGACATTATTCCCAACAGGTGACAAAATGCAAACACAATGAAGGCAATTCCTATCTCTTGGAGCAGGAAATATCATCTTGACAGTTATTAACCAACTTTGAGTAAGACACCAATGGCAAAGAAATGGCAGTAACTGATTAGAATGATAAAAATCACAAATACAATGGCACATTTTCAAAGTAATAATTGTGGCCCTTAGATTTAGGGGTAGAGTAAGGCAATGGTTAAGTTATTGTACTGGAGGCCAAGATAATGGAACAGCACTGTAGCATAGTGGTTAGCACAACGCTTTATAGTACAGGCAACCCATGTTCAATTCTCACTGCTACCCCTAAGGAGTTTGTATGTTTCCTCTGAGTGCTCCAGTTTCTTCCCAGTCTAAAGACTCACTGGTTGGTAGGTTAATTGGTCATCGTAAATTGTGATTAAGCTCAGATTAAATTTGGGGGAATTGCTGGGCAGTGTGGTTCGATAAATGAATAAAAAAATTACCGTAGATTCCGGATTATAAGCCGCTACTTTTTTCCCACATTTTGAACAGCTTTGAACTCTGCGGCCAATAATCCAGAGCGGCTAATACATGGTTTTTTTTTTCATGCCGCCTCGTAAACATTTTGCCTCGTAACAGTAGACCAATAAAATTGATGAGTAGTTCACAGAGGTCCAATGAAATTGTACGATAAATCAAGCGCACTTTCACAATTAAATTATTGTAAATCAGTCATTTGTACTCACCCTCATCAACATGGAAAATACTCGAAGCAAGACCCGAGCGCGTCAGACCCGATTAGACCCGATCGCAATGCGCAAGCGTCAGACCCGATTAGACCCGAGCGCATTGCGCAAGCGTCAGACCCGATTAGACCCGATCGCAATGCGCAAGCGTCAGACCCGATTAGACCCGAGCGCATTGCGCAAGCGTCAGACCCGATTAGACCCGAGCGCATTGCGCAAGCGTCAGACCCGATTAGACCCGATCGCATTGCGCAAGCGTGTCAGACCCGATTAGACCCGAGCGCATTGCGCAAGCGTCAGACCCGATTAGACCCGATCGCAATGCGCAAGCGTCAGACCCGATTAGACCCGAGCGCATTGCGCAAGCGTCAGACCCGATTAGACCCGAGCGCATTGCGCAAGCGTCAGACCCGATTAGACCCGATCGCAATGCGCAAGCGTCAGCCCCGATTAGACCCGAGCGCATTGCGCAAGCGTCAGACCCGATTAGACCCGATCGAAAACGCTGCTTTTAAGTTAAAGTCGATCAATAACTTTTCCTGGTAGGCTGCAATATATATATTTTTACCAGTCGCTAGGAGATATTGGAATGTTGTTCGTGCTGTTCAGTAAAAAAGTATATGCAACGTAATTTGTGTTACCGATACGTATGTATATTTAAAAGTAGCGGTGCGGCCTAAAATCCGGTGCGGCCTTTACAATTAAAAAATTGATTTTATTTCTAAAATTAGAGCCAGCGGCTAATAATCAGGTGCGCTCTGTAGTCCGGAATCTACGGTAATCCAAAGAAATTAAGCCAAAATAATCTGAATTCAATTGAAACTAATTCATGAAAAATAATTATAGATCTATGAAGTTTGGCAAAATATGTTCACCAACCTCACTGCCCTGTTCTTCTTGGTGGTAGGTACCATGGATCTGAGAGGTGCTGTTAGCAGTTACCTGAATAAGTAACTGCAGATAACTTTGTACAGCTGTTCGCACTACAGCCACAGTATGGTGGTGGTAAGAAATTAATGTTTAGTGCAGTTGATGAGATGCCAATCAAATAATCTGCTTTTCCTGGATTGATGTTTGAGATATGTTTGCACTGCACCCATCCAGGCAGGTGGAAAGTACACCATCACACTGTTGACTCAGGCCTTGTAGTCAGAGGAAAAGATTTGGGGTGTCAGTCACTAACTAAATGTGGCTGATCAACTTAAGTTTCTAAATCAATGATGACTACAAATGAGACAGATCAGCTGGTTCAACCGTGTCACAACAACAACCTTCTGCTCAACATCAGTAAGATGTTGGACTTCAGTAAGGGGAAGTGGGGGGTCAGCTGTAGAAAGGGTGAGCAACTTCAATTCCTGTGTGTCAACATGTCAGAGGATCTATCCCGGGCCCATATATCGATGAAATTATGAGGGAGGCACACCAGTGGCAAGACTTCATTAGATGTCTGAAGAGAATTGGTATAATACCAAAGATTCTAACAAATGCCTACAGATGTACCATGGAGAGCATTCCATCTGGTATGGAGGCTCCAAGGCACAGGATCGATAAAGCTGCAAAAGGTGGCAGATTCAGGCAACTCCATCACAAGCACTACCCTCCCCACCATCAACTACATCATAATTTTGCTGTTGCTTCACACTCATTAACTTCCATACTGCACTGCTGCCGCAAAGCAACTAATGTCATGATGTATATCACTGATAATAAACCGGATTCTGAGGATTTTGATAGTGAGGGATTTCACACTGGCAATGCTATTGAATATTCCAGGTCAGTGTCAGGCCCTCTTGTTAGCGACTGTCATTACCTGCCCATGAAGAATGCATGCCACTGGAATTCATTCTCACACCCATCATTCAGCTTTTAGTGCATGCAGGCACAGACTAATTCATTTCCTGAGGAGTTGCAAATAGAATCGAACATACTGCAATCAACATATATTACCACTTCTGACCTTACCATCAAAGAAAGATCATTGATAAAGCTGCTGAAGGTGTTTGGGTCCAGGACACAGTCCTAGGGGATTCCTGCAGTTCTACTGATTGACTCCCCCCCTCCTCCTACAACGATAACTTTCTCACTTGATTCATATTATGACCCTACCCAAAGGCATTTGGCTTGAAGCCCAATAATTTCTGTTATCAGTCGAATGTTATTTTGACTTACAGCCATTTTTACCTTGTACTCAGAACTCAGTTCCTTTGTTTGAGTTTGGATCATTCTGTACAAGGCTAACAGGGCAGTGATAAACCACTCCAAAAGAGAGTCAGCCATTCTTTCCATTACTTTAATGACAACTGAAAAGGGAATAACTAAGTGAATATCAACCATTCCAAAATACATCTCAGAATGTCAATACAAAAGTCAAACTTGAAACTATGGAAGCTATGAACCCAGGATAAAATAGGGCATTTAGGTCACAAGTTGTCATTAAGCTAGCAGAAGCATTGGATTTTGACATTATATACAGTTTGCAGTTGACCACAAATACAAGAAATGTATCCACCACCACAACCAAAAGACATAGATACTCCTGAAACAGCAAAATATTAATTTACACATTAAAATATTGTTAGAGATCTGCAAATATTTCAAGATCTTTCAAGTCCTAATAAAAAGGCATATATATAGTGGACATGCAGAAAATGCTTCCAATAATGGGAGAGTTTAGGACCCAAGTGCACAGCCTCAAAATTGCAGAGATAAAAAGGATTTTTTTTAGCCGGAGTGGTGAGTCTGTGGTATTCATTGCCACAGATAGCTGTGGAGACTGTCAATGGCTATATTTAAAACAAAGATTGGTAAATTCTTGACCAAAGGTTATGGGGAGAAACAGGAAAAAGGGTTGAGAAAGAAAATAAATCACTCATGATTGAATAGCAGAGCAGCCTCAATAGGCCTAACGGTCTAATTCTGTTCCTGTCTTATGGTCTTAAAGAAATTAATCAATTTTCAAAACAGTTACAACTGGCCTGACAAGCTTGTCACACTAACACACAAGCAGAAATTGAAGAAAACATTTAGTGACTTAGTCCCGTCAGTGTTAATAATTTTACTCAGTCAGATGACATACTAGGGGATTGCTTAGAATGTATTTATACAGGTTGAGAATTTGCATATATTTACATGGAAAGTGGTAGTTAGAGAAGAGCTCTCAAATGTTTCTGCAGTTGCCACCAGAGAGGCGACTGAAGGAAGGTGCAGCTGAAAACACAGGATTAACCAGTAACCCCAGGTCCTTACAGCTGCACATTTCCACTAAGAGAAAGTAACTCTCAGCCAGCCCTGCCCAATCACCCAACACTATAGAGAATTGAACGGGGAGGAGGCGAGCACGTAGAAATACGAATTATGTCGAGCGCACAGACATAAATTGAGACCGCGAGCCACAGAGATGAACTGGGACGAGAGCTCAGGTTCATCACCCGTCCTCCCCACGTAAGCAACACGAACAGTACCTTGTACATACTCGCTGGTAAAGCGCTGCCTCGTTTCGCTTATTAACTTCTCTTTGTCCTGGAAGAGACAGGAACATGAGTGATTTCTAGGAAAACGGCTACCCCCGAGCCCTCAATACCGAGCACCCCACCATACTCCGACACCGCTCTCACCGGCAGCTGATCGGCAGCCATCACAGCGCTCCGGCCGCAGTCACGTGAGCGGCCTGACCTCTCACCCCGAGCACCGCTCCCGTCGTCAGGGGACGCGCGCCAACTCGGAGAGCGCCGAGGCGGGAGGGAGAGTGCCGAGGCGGGAGGGAGAGTTAGCTCGCAGCCCGTTTCGTTTTACGGGCGGACTCTCGCTGGCGTTCCGCCCACCTCCTCGCACTTCCAACCGGACAGGAAAGCGCGGCTGAGAAGGTTCCGGTGAAGGCAAGAAAGAGCGCCGCGTTCAGGGACGGGGACGGGTGGGTCAGCGGGTTCAGGGAGAGGGGACGGGTGGGTCAGCGGGTTCAGGGACAGGGACGGGTGGGTCAGCGGGTTCAGGGAGAGGGGGCGGGTGGGTCACCGGGTTCTGGGACAGGGGACGGGTGGGTCACCGGGTTCAGGGACAGGGGCGGGTGGGTCACCGGGTTCAGGGACAGGGGCGGGTGGGTCAGCGGGTTCAGGGAGAGGGGACGGGTGGGTCAGCGGGTTCAGGGAGAGGGGACGGGTGGGTCACCGGGTTCAGGGAGAGGGGACGGGTGGGTCAGTGGGTTCAGGGAGAGGGGACGGGTGGGTCACCGGGTTCAGGGACGGGTGGGTCAGCGGGTTCAGGGAGAGGGGACGGGTGGGTCAGCGGGTTCAGGGAGAGGGGACGGGTGGGTCAGCGGGTTCAGGGACGGGTGGGTCAGCGGGTTCAGGGAGAGGGGACGGGTGGGTCACCGGGTTCAGGGACAGGGGCGGGTGGGTCACCGGGTTCAGGGAGAGGGGACGGGTGGGTCAGCGGGTTCAGGGAGAGGGGACGGGTGGGTCAGCGGGTTCAGGGAGAGGGGACGGGTGAGTCAGCGGGTTCAGGGAGAGGGGACGGGTGGGTCACCGGGTTCAGGGAGAGGGGACGGGTGGGTCACCGGGTTCAGGGAGAGGGGACGGGTGGGTCAGCGGGTTCAGGGACAGGGACGGGTGGGTCAGCGGGTTCAGGGAGAGGGGACGGGTGGGTCACCGGGTTCAGGGACAGGGGACGGGTGGGTCAGCGGGTTCAGGGACGGGTGGATCAGCGGGTTCAGGGAGAGGGGACGGGTGGGTCAGCGGGTTCAGGGACGGGTGGGTCAGCGGGTTCAGGGAGAGGGGACGGGTGGGTCACCGGGTTCAGGGACAGGGGCGGGTGGGTCACCGGGTTCAGGGAGAGGGGACGGGTGGGTCAGCGGGTTCAGGGAGAGGGGACGGGTGGGTCAGCGGGTTCAGGGACAGGGACGGGTGGGTCAGCGGGTTCAGGGAGAGGGGACGGGTGAGTCAGCGGGTTCAGGGAGAGGGGACGGGTGGGTCACCGGGTTCAGGGAGAGGGGACGGGTGGGTCACCGGGTTCAGGGAGAGGGGACGGGTGGGTCAGCGGGTTCAGGGACAGGGGACGGGTGGGTCAGCGGGTTCAGGGACAGGGGACGGGTGGGTCAGCGGGTTCAAGGAGAGGGGACGGGTGGGTCACCGGGTTCAGGGACAGGGGACGGGTGGGTCAGCGGGTTCAGGGACGGGACGGGTGGGTCAGCAGGTTCAGGGTCACCGGGTTCACGGACGGGACAGGTGGGTCACCGGGTGCAGGATCAAGGACGGATTGGTTACAGAGGGCAGGCGGATTATATAGGTACTGTACAGGGTCAGCGGCTGTAGCATATACATTTGGTGGTTCCTGAATTAGTTATATCTCCATTCGTTGCAGGTGATGTACAAAAGTGCCACTTCCACAATTTGGAAATAATGTTCTGAAACGACTACCCTGCTTATATCGTATCATGTCTCTGAAATGAAGTTCCCCACAGTCCAAAGATGGAGTGCTGAATGTGCAGAACAAGATCCTAAGATATTGATGCATGTTTGTGTCTGCTAAATTGAGGCTACAATATCCAGAATGGAATATCATGACATTCATTGAAGAACAGTTCCAATGTCATATATATGGTGTTGCTGCCCACCCACCAAGGAATTCACCATATACTTTTCAGATGATGCATGTTGTTTTTACTAAAAAAAAAATGAATAATGTGCTATCAAAACTGAGCTTGCTGTACACAAAAATCATTTAAAGCATTTCAGAATGAACTTGAAATTAAATCACACTACATCATCATTGAAGAACTTGTTTTTGTAATTGTAATGTACAATTTTCATCTCCAAATCCAGATTTGTTCAAGTTTTAAAATCAAGTCATATTTACAATGGAGCTGGAATCCGTTAAAAAGAATGTAAATGTAACAACTTTAAATGGAGAGGTGATCTCTTTTATTGTATCCAAGGAAAAACATCCTAGTGGGAAAAATGTTCACATGCTGAAGTTCAGAAGAATGGTGTTTAATTCAGAATCAGGGAAATGGATGAACAAATTTGCAGGGAAATACGTCACAGATAAAAAAAGTTCCTATTCGCAAATTGTTGCATGTAATTGCACTATTGATTCAAGAACAGGACAGAATTTTCCTTGCATCTTGCTGAAGAAGCATAAAAAAGGTTCTACCTTTGGATATATTTTACTAATATTGCAGAATTCAAATAAAATTGAGCATCATTTGGACTTTGAACTGGACTATGAAATTAAAGAGAATCTAACACTCTTGACTGGGCCTAGTGTTTATTGGAGTTGTGGCAATCAAGTTTTACATGTATCTCTTCAAACAAATGGCATTTTAAGCATTCCACTTTTGTTTACTGCAGTTACATGGATTGGAGAGATTTCTGATGGAGATGTTATTATTCTGGGTACAAGAAAAATGGATAGACCTATAAAACAAGATAAAGCTGCAGTACATAAAGCTGATAAACAGATCTGGGGTAGTGAATTTATCACTTACTCTATAAAAAAGAAACAAATGTGCAATCGCCGTTTCATTCCAAATGCTTACAGCACAGTGGTTACACATATACTCAACTGTCCTTTTGCGAATGCTGATGATCCATTAAAGACCACGATTATAGCAATCACATGCAAAAATCAACTGATTATGTTTGAAAATTGTATCCCCAAGAATATTTGCCAGCTTCCTTTTGAAGATGCCTGTGAAATAAAAATGGCTACAACTGGCAGAGAGAATCATCTCATCCTTTTATCTTCGAGAAGTGGAAATGTTTGTGCTGTCTCAAAGGAAAGTTGGCAGGTACGGTTGCGTGATTATGTTTGTTTTCAGTCTCTGGCAGGTCTTACACACCAACTTTTCATAGGCTGGCTTAAACAAGTGCAGTGACAACTTCTGCTGTTGAAGAGTTTTGTTTTTGCAAAGAAGTTAAGAATTACTTAAATAGGTGTGAATGTAAAGTGTCAGGAATTTCTGCTGAATTGAGCTGTTCAAAACAACATATATTCTATGACTAATGTGGTAAAATGCCAAAGGGATTTGGTGAAGCACTGATAAACAAAAAGTGACAATCTTTGCCTTGATAACGCTGGATAACAAAGTTTTGCAAAGTGTTGCTTCCTCAGAGATTTTTTTTGTTTATGAAAGACCGCTTGAAGCTGAACACAAATACAATTTCAGATTATTTATTACATGTAGAAATTTGGAGAAATTAACTTTTATTGAATATAATGTGTTTAATTGTATGATGATATTGATGCTCTGCAATAGTTCAACTAAGCTAAAATTGTTTTGGTGATTTCCAACACTTGCGGATTTTCTCCTGTTTGTGATTGCATTATTAAAGTTTTGTTTGTCAACTTTGCCAAATAAGGAAAGAATCTAAAAGTGGAGAAGGGTTGTATGATAGTCAAAAGTGACTTAATTGTAAAATGATTTAGTTGCCTGGCCAAAACAGTAGAACATTTGTCAAGTTATTTGTACTCCTTGAACATTAAGATTCCATGAGTAAGAATGACTGATTTATTTTCAATAATTTCTGCAAATTTTCAAATAACGTGCTTTATGTTGGTAATTTATTGGAACTGTTTGAGGTTTATATAGCAGTCCCTTGGATAATTGCATGAAATTTAAGATGCATTTAGTTATATGAATTAACTTCATTTTACTTTAGGTTGTTGCTGTTTGGGAAGACATATGGTCAATACAGTTGGATGATTTCTTAGGTATTGGAACAGAACAAATTTTATTGTTCTCTAGGGGATGTTCCACTATTGAAGATTGTTTGAAAGATTTTATACTGACTGATCTCAGCGAATATAGCTACAGAGTAAGTTAAAGATCTCTTATTTTAGAATATTTTTGCTATTTTCTATTAAGCATACTCAATCTTCAGCTCCCTCTTGCCTTCTACCCTTCATTTTTACACAAAGTTCAAAGAGCTATGCCTGTGTTGCAAAAATGTGGTAGATTTGCACATTTACTCCATGCCATGATGATGGCTACTCAAATTAGGAAACTATTAAAACTGACGCTTCGAAGATTATTTTCATTTGAGAATTTATTAAGTTACACAAGACTTAAAGCGTTGTCTCTTGTTGAACATAATTATGTACTATATAATGGAAGTGGGCTGAAGGCATCTTTCAAATTTTCCATAATTTCTTAAAACGTAGAAGAATTAATGCATGAAAGTAACTCAATTTAGTAAGTTTGCATGTGTAGCAGGTTCACAGAAATAGGAAATGGGGTATTTCTTGACATTTCCACTTCCACAATCTTCAAATCCTTTTTAAAAATATTTTTGTGATTTAGGATAACTCTGAGCTTGCCGAAGACAAAAGAATGCAAATTAATAACACAGCACATGTGAATCGTCACCACACAGTTCAAGCCTTGGAGGCAAGGCTACAGGTTTGTAATTTTAAGTAAAATATATATGTTTGGAAAATGCTCAGTATTCTGGGATACTTATTTGAATTGTACTGGATAACAGTGAAAACTGGAGTTAGCAGAGGACATTGCTGTTACAGAAACTATAATGTAACATTGGGATCTAGTCAACACACACAAAATGCTGGAAGGACTCAACAGGTCAGGCAGCAACCTTGGAAAAAAGTACAGTTGACATTTCTGGCCGAGACCCTTTGGCAGGACTGGAGGAAAAAAAGGTTTAAAACGTGGAGGCAGGGAAGAAAGAAACACGGGGTGACATGTGAAAACTGAAGGGGGAGTAAAGAGAGTGGAAGTAAAGAGCTGGGAAGTTGATTGGTGAAAGAGGTACAGGGTTGGAGAAGGGAAAGTCTGATAGAAGAGGACGAAGGCCATGGAAGAAAGAAAAGGGGTGAGGAGCAGCAGAGGGAAGCGATGGACGGGTAAGAAGATACGGTGAGATAGGGAAAAGGGGATTGGGGGGGCATTAGTTCGAGAAATTGATATTCATGCCATCAGGTTGGAGGCTACCCACATGGAATATAAAGTGTTGTTTCTCCAACCTGAGTGTGGTCTCATAACGACAGTGGAGGGGAGCATGGACAGGTATATTGGAATGGGAAGGGGAATTGAAATGGGCGGCCACTGGGAGATCCCGCTTTTTCTGGCGGACGGAGCGTAGGTGCTCAGTGAAGCAGTCTCCCAGTCTACATCAGGTATCCAATATACAGGAGGCCACACCAGGAGCAGCAAACACAGTATATGACCTCAACAAGCGTTGCCTCACCTGGAAGGACTGCTTGGTGCCTTGAATGGTAGCGAGGGAGGAGGGGTGGAGACTAGACACAGGTGTCACACTTGTTCTGTTTGCAAGGATGAGTGCCAGGAGAGAGATCAGTGGGGAGAGACAAATGAATAAAGGAGTTGCGTAGGGAGAGCTACCTTTGGAAAGCAGAAAGTGGGGGGGGGGTTTGAAGATGTGCTTCATGGTGGCATCCCATTAGAGATGGCGAAAGTTTCAGAGAATTATGTAATTATGCGCTAGACTGGAGACTGCTGGGGTGGTAGGTGAGGACAAGGGGAACCCTATCCCTGATAGGGTGAGAGCAGACGTGTGTGAAGTGGAAGAGAGGCGGTTGAAGGCAGTGTTGATGGTGGAGAAAGGTAAGCCCCTTTCTTTGAAAAAGGAGGACATCTTCATTCTGGAATGAAAAGCCTCATCCTGAGAGCAGATGTGGCAGAGACGATTGAATTGAGAGAAGTGATGGCGCTTTCACAAGTAACAGAGTGGGAGGAAATATAGTCCAGGTAGCTGTTTGATTTATCCAAATGAGTAACACAAGCAGCTAAACAAATGTGGCAAAAGACTAATTTCAACAAATACTCTTCTTTTGAAATATCCCTGCAGAAGTTACTTAAAGGAATTCAAACAAAATCTACTCATGGTTCAAGAGAGGAATAGAAAATACTGCATTTATTTAGAAATGAGAAATTACCCATGTATTGTCAGATAAGATTAAAATACATCTTTTTGACTCTTGTTTTAAAAAAATTACAGATTAAACTTCTCCATCTTCTGGAGATGTTGAAATTTCTACCTGTTAACTCAGTTTAGGTTTTGCTTCAGAATTGCATCTTTTCTTCAAAGAAACAGAGTAAAACGTTTCTGATTTAATTTCAGGATCCTGATTTAATGACATACGTGTAATTGTACACAATATAAACATATACTGTGTTGTTTAAAATACAGTGGATTCCAGTTAATTGGGTCATCATTAATCAGGGCGGCTGCTTACTTGGGACAACTGTTAAAGATTCATCAAGATAATAGCTGGGAGATAGAGCTGACCCCCAGCCTCCCGGGTGGCCACGTCTGCGCCAGGTGCGTCGAGCTGCAGCTCCTTAGCGACTGAGTTAGGGAATGGAGAGGCTGCTCGATGACTTTTGTCTGGTCAGGGACAGTGAGGAAGTGATAGAGAGGAGCTATAGGCAGGTAGTCACACTGGGGCCTCGGGAGACAGATAAGTCGGTAATAGTCAGGAGATGGAAGGGCAAGAGGTAGATACTAGAATACCCCAGTGGCTGTCCCCCTTAACAATAAGTACTCCTATTTGAGTACTGTCGAGGGGGACAGCCTACCTGGGGGAAGCAACAGTGGCCACACCTCTGGCACAGAGTCTGGTTCTGTGGCTCAGAAGGGTAGGGAAAGAAAGAGGATGGCAGCAGTGATAGCAGACTCTATAGTTAGGGGGTCAGACAGGTGAATCTATGGATGCAGGAAAGAAACATGGATGGTAGTTTGCCTCCCAGGTTCCAGGGTCCAGGATGTTTCTGATCGCATCCACAAGTGGGAAGGAGAACAGCCAGAGGTTGTGGTACATATTGGTACTAATGACATAGGTAGGAAAAGGGAGTTAAGAAGGAAGTTTGAGAAGCAGGACCATAAAGGTAGTAATCTTGGATTACTGCCTGTGCCATGTGACAGTGAGTATAGGAATGGAATGAGGTGGAGGATAAGTGCGTGACTGAGGGATTGGAGCAAATGGCAGGGATTCAGATTTTTGGATCATTGGGTCCTCTTTTGGGGCAGTTGTGAATTGTACAAAAAGGACGGGTTGCACTTGAATCCCAAGGGAACTCAATATCTTGGCGGAGAGGTTTGCAAAGGCTATTGGGGAGAGTTTAAACTAGAATTGCTGGGGGGTGGGAACTGAACTGAAGTGACAAAGGAAGAGGCAGTTGGCTCACAGATAGAGAAAGCTTGGAGACAGTGCGAGAGGGAGGATAGGCAGGTGATAGAGAAGGGTCGCCATCAGTCCGATGGTTTGAGATGTGTCTATTTTAATGCAAGGAGTATTATGAACAAAGCTTATGAGCTTAGAGCGTGGATCAGCACTTGGAGGTATGAAGTTGTTGCCATTACAGAGACTTGGATGGCTCAGGGGCAGGAATGGTTACTTTGAGTGCCAGGCTTTAGATGTTTCAGGAAGGACAGGGAGGGAGGTGGGGACGTGGCACTGTTGATCAGAGATAGTGTAACGGCTACAGAAAAGGAGGAAGTTATGGAGGGATTGTCCACAGAGTCTCTGTGGGTGGAAGTTAGGAACAGCAAGGGATGTTTTTTTATAGACCACCCAATAGTAACAGGGAAATCAAGGAGCAGATGGGGAGACAGATTCTGGAAAGCTGTAATAATAGGGTTGTTGTGGTGGAAATTTTAATTTCCCAAATATTGATTGGCATCTCCGTAGAGTGAGGGGTTTAGATGGGGTGGAGTTTATTAAGTGGGTTCAAGAAGGTTTCTTGACACAATATGTAGATAAGCCTACAAGAAGAGAGGCTGTACTTGATCTGGTATTGGGAAATGAACCTGGTTAGGTGTCAGTCTATGTCCTTTACCATAGCATTGGAGAGGGATAGGAACAGACAGGTTAGGAAAGCATTTAATTGGAGTAAGGGGAAATATGAGGCTATCAGGCAGGAACTTGCAAGCATAAATTGGAAACATTCTCAGGGAAGAGTACGGAAGAAATGTGGCGAATGTTTAGGGGATATTTGCATGGGGTTCTGCATAGTTACATTCCAGTGAGACAGAGAAAGGATGGTAGGTTACAGGAATCGTGGTGTACAAAGGTTGTTGTAAATCTAGTCAAGAAGAAAAGAAGATCTTACGAAAGGTTCAAAAATCTAGGTAATGATAGAGATCTAGAAGATTATAAGGCTAGCAGGAAGGAGCTTAAGAATGAAATTGGGAGAGCCAGAAGAGGCCATGAGAAGGCCTTGGCAGACAGGATTGAGGAAAACCCCAAGGCATTTTGCAAGTATGTGAAGAGCAATAGGATAAGACGTGAGCGAATAGGACCAATCAAGTGTGACAATGGAAAAGTGTGTATGGAACTGGAGGAGATAGCAGAGGTGCTTAATGAGTACTTTGCTTCGGTATTCACTATGGAAAAGGATCTTGGTGATTGTAGGGATGGCTTACAGCGGTCTGAAAAACTTGAGCATATAGATATTAAACCTACAGCACAATACAGGCCTTTCAGCCTACAAAGCTGTTCCGAACATGTCCTTACCTTAGAAATTGCCTAAGGTTACCTATAACCCTCTATTTTTCTAAGCTCCACGTACCTATCCAGAATCTCTTAAAAGACCTTATCATTTCCGCCTCCACCACCATTGCCGGCAGCCCATTCCATGCACTCACCACCTTCTGTGTAAAAAAACTTACCCTTGACATCTCTGTACCTAATTCCAAGCACTTTAAAACTATGCCCTCTCGTGCTAGCCATTTCAGCCCAGGGAAAAAGCCTCTGACTATCCATATGATCAATGCCTCTCAGCATCTTGTACAACTCTATCAGGTCACCTCTCATCCTCTGTCACTCCATGGAAAAAAGGCCGCGTTTACTCAACCTATTCTCATAATGCATGCTGCCCAATCCAGGCAACATCCTTGTAAATCTCCTCTACACCCTTTCTATGGCTTCCACATCCTTCCTGTAGTGAGGCGACCAGAACTGAGCACAATACTCCAAGCGGGGTCTGACCAGGATCCTATATAGCTGCAACATTACCTCTTGGCTCTTAAACTCAATCCCACGATTGATGAAGGCCAATGCACAGTATGCCTTCTTCACCACAGCGGCAACTTGCACAACAGCTATGAGTGTCATGTGGCTCGGACCCCAAGATCCCTCTGATCCTCCACACTGCCAAGAGTCTTGCCGTTAATACTATATTCTGCCATCATATTTGACCTACCAAAATGAACCACCTCACACTGATCTGGTTTGAACTCCATCTGCCACTTCTCAGCCCTGTTTTGCATCCTATCAATGTCCCACTGTAACCTCTGACAACCCTCCACACTATCCACAACACCCCTAACCTTTGTGTCATCAGCAAATTTACTAACCCATCCTTCCACTTCCTCATCCAGGACATTTATAAAAATCACACAGAGTAGGGTTCCCACAACAGGTCCCTGAGGCACACCACTGGTCACCAACCTCCATGCAGAATATGACCCGTCTACAACCGCTCTTTGCCTTCTGTGGGGAAGCCAGTTCTGGATCCATAAAGCAATGTCCCCTTGGATCCCATGCCTCCTTATTTTCTCAATAAGCCTTGCATGGGGTACCTTATCAAATGCCTTGCTGAAATCCATATACACTACATCTACTGCTCTATCTTTATCAACATGTTTAGTCACATCCTCAAAAAATTCAATCAGGCTTGTAAGGCACGACCTGCGTTTGATAAAGCCATGCTGACTATTCCTAATCATATTATACCTCTCCAAATGTTCATAAATCCTGCCTCACAGGATATTCTCCATCATCTTACCAACCACTGAAGTAAGACTCACTGGTCTATAATTTCCTGGGCAATTTCTACACCTTTTCTTGAATAAGGGAACAACATTTGCAACCCTCTAATTCTCTGGAACCTCTCCAGTCCCCATTGATGCAAAGATCATCACCAGAGTCTCAGCAATTTCCTCCCTCACCCCCCACAGTGGCCTGGGGTAAATCTTGTCTGGTCCTGGTGACTTATCCAACTTGATGCTTTCCAAACGCTCCAGCACATCCTCTTTCTTAATATCTATATGTTCAAGCTTTTTAGTCTGCTGTAAGTCATCTCTACAATCGCCAAGATCCTTTTCCGTATTGAATAAAGTATTTATTAAGCAAGCAAAGTATTCATCACGTCTGCTATCTCCTCTGGTTCCATGCACACTTTTCCACTGTCACACTTGATGGGTCCTATTTTCTGATGTCTTATCCTCTTGCTCTTCTCATACTTGCAGAATGCCTTGGGGTTTTCTTTAATCCTGAGTAAACAGAATTATGGAGGCATGAGAGAGGAGCTGGCTAAAGTTGATTGGAAGGAGACATTAGCAGACAGAGCAGCAATAGCTGGAGTTTCTGGGGGGAAATTCAGAAGATGTAGGTTAGATACATCCCAAAGGAGAAGTATTCTGAAGGCAGGCTAACGCAACCGTGGCTGACAAGGGAAGTCTAAAGCAAAAAGCGAAACAGAGGGCATAGAATAGAGCAAAAATGAGTGGGAAGAAAGAGGATTGGAAAGCTCTTAAAAGCGAACAGAAGGCAAGTAAAAAAGCCATGGGAGATAAAAGATGAAATATGAAAGTAAGCTAGCCAATAAAATCAAAGAGGATACCAAATTTTTTTTCAGGCATAAAAAGTAAAAGAGAGACCAAACTAGATATTGGTCTGCTGGAAAATGATGCTGGAGAGGTAGTAATGGGGGACAGGAAATGGCAGACAAAATAAACAAGTATTTTGCATCGTCTTCACTATGGAAAACATTAACAGTATGCTGGAAGTTCAAAAGTGTCAGAGGCAGAAGTGAGTGCAATTGCTATTACTATGGAGAAGGTACTTGGAGAGCTGAAAAGTTTGAAGGTAGATAAGTTACCTGAACCAGGGGACTGCAACCCAGGGTTCTGAAGGAGGTGCCTGAAGAGATTATGAAGGCATCAGTAATGATCTTTCAAGAATTACTCATTTTTGACAGGGTTCCAGAGGAAAATTGCAGAAGTCACTCCACTCTTTAAGAAGAGAGGGAGGCAGAAAGAACAAAATTATAGGTCAGTTAGCCTAACCTTAGTGGTTGGGAAGGTGTTAGAGTCAATTGTTAAGAGTGAGGTCTCAGGGTACTTAGAGACACAAGATAAAATAGGCCAAAGTCAGCATGGTTTCCTTAAGGAAAAATTTTGCCTGACAAACCTGGAATTCTCTGAGGAAATGACAAACAGGATAGACAAAGGAGAATCAGTTGATGTTGTGTACTTGGATTTTCAGAAGTCCTTTGACAAGAAGCCACACATAAAGCTGCTTATCAAGTTAAGAGCCCATAGGATTACAGAAAAAATAGTAGCATGGATAGAGGATTGATGTTTGGCAAGAAGCAAAGAGTGGGAATAAAGGGAGCCTTTTCTGGCTGCTGGTGACTGGTGGTTTTCCACAGGGGTCGGTGTTAGGGCTGCTTTTTATGTCAATGATTTGGATGATGTACTTGATGGCTTTGTGGCCAAGTTTCCAGGCAATATGAAAATAGATGGAGGAGCAGGTAGAGTTGAGGAAGCAGGAGATTAGAATGGGCAGAGAAGTGGCAGATTGAATACAATATCAGGAAATGTATGATATTTTGCACTTTGATAACAGGAACAAAAGTGTAGACTATTTTCTAAAAGCAAAAATTTCAAAAATCCGAGGTGCAAAGGAGCTTAGGAAACCTCATACAGGATTCCCTAATGGTTAACTGCAGATTGAATCGGTGGTGAGGAGAGCAAATGGAATGGTAGCATTCATTTTGAGCGAGCTAGAATATAAAAGGATGTAATGCTAGCAACACACACAAAATGCTGGAGGAACTCAGCAGGTCAGGCAACATCTATGGAAAAGACTACAGTTAACGTTTCGGGCTGTGACCCTTCAATGGGAGAAAAATGTTCTACCCCTATGCTTTATCATTCATATATCATACTTCAAAGTGTTACACAATATATTCCTTCCTTACATAATTACTCAAAGTCACCTGAGCACTTAAACTTTAATTTGAGAAAATAGAGTTCTAGGGCAAATTTCAGAGTGCCAACATTGAATTTTGGATATCTAATATTAAATAAAATCTTTGCATATAGAACTGTTGTAATTTGCACTCTCAATGTGGATGTTTTTTGTTTACTTCTTTTAGTCAGGCTTAACATCTCTTAAAGAGCTGAAGCATCTGCTAAGATCCAAAGAAAGAGTATTACTTCAGTCTTCCAAGGCCTTAATAAATCTTATTGAGAGAAAGCATTCCCCATTACCCAGTGCTGAAGAGGTAAGAAATTTACAGGCATTAACAACAAATAACATATTAGTGAAGCCTTTAGCTAATGGGTGAAATGTTGTGCTGGTATCTTGTGTCATTCCATAAATCTTCATAAAGAATAATAAATTAAAATTGTGTATAACAAATTCACCCTCCAAAAGAACCAAATCTGTGTCGTAGGGTTTGAAGGTTTGTGTGCCTCAATAACTGAGAAAGCTATGTTGGCCAGAGTCAGGGTCTTGTGCTTTGACTCTTGATAGAGTCACCCATGCCAAAAAGGTCAACGGGTAGAGACCAGACTAAGAGTGGTCTGTCAGTCCTCCAGGTTCAGGGGTTCAACTCGGGGCTAACAACCCTGACTGGCCAAAAACATTACTACGGAAACAATAATGAAGAATCCTTCTATATCTGTGTGCGACCAAGGACAGAAGGAGATGGAGGACCTTCATTGATGCCCTAAACGCCAGTGGCAGTAAGTAAGTATTAAGAATTCACACTGTGACTGAATTTGGAATTCTCTTTCAATCCATTTGCACAAATCATCAGTTGCTATATATGTACTTTATCTGTAGATTCCTCAGTTGTCAATTTATACTGGTTTTGAAGTATCATGGTAATGAGGCTTTGTTGCAAGAAAATAGAATTCAGTCTGATCATTATTAGCAATAAAACCTCTGTGTCTCCATAGGAAGGTTTAGTTTCTCTCTGGCATGATGAGGGTACTGACCTACAGATCTCTACTGAAAAGATTTCCTCTACCGATCAGACATTAAATAACCCAGTACAGAAGATCTGGCAACGTGTAGTAGATGACAGCTGGATTGTAGGAGCACAAATAACTGAATCCGCCACACTGTAAGTAAATTTAGTAAAAGACAAAATCTGATAATCACCAGTGGCCAATGGAATTAAACTTCCTGGGAGTTAGAAAAGAATATCTGTAATCAGTAGAAATTATTGTATGATGCATATTTTCCTTTTATTTAGATTATAATTTATTTTATTACTTTAGAACAAATTGTTAACACCTTGACTATAAAATATTACTAAAATATGTGTGACACGGCTATAGAATTGCTATTTCACAGTTTCACCAACCAAATTCAATCTGAGGCTCTCTGCGTGCAGTTTGCTCATTCTCCCTATGACAGATTGAGTTTCCTCCTCCATTCTGAAGACATCCAGATGAATAAGTTAATTGGCCACTAAATTACTACTTGTGTGTTGGTTAGTGGTAGAGTCAGCCTTGTAGTTAGTGAGAATGTGGAGAGAATTTTTAAAAAATGAGTTAAAGTAGGATTACTTAAAATGGCCGATTGATGGTAGACATGTTTCTTTCTTTTTCAATCTTTTTATTATTATTATTAATATCAACATAATAAGATTAATACATAGATAATGGGATTACAAACATACACATTTCAATTGAACATGAAAGAATACATAAGCAATAGTTACAATATAAATGTGTCTTCCTAAATCATGGACGATACAAGTAACATATAAACAAAGCAAACCTAGGTATATCATGATATATATTTAAAAAAACAGAAAAGAGAAAAAGAAAAAAAAAATTATGCAAGAAAAACTAATCTAACAATCTAATAACTAATAAGGAAAAAAAAAAGAAAAAAAGGGAAAAAAATAATGAAAAAAAAGGGCTGTTTATAATATCTAACAAAAATACAAAATCATCAGTGTCGACAACTCCGATCCTCTCAACATATGTAAAATCAAAACTGGAAAAACAAATAGGCTTGGAACAGGGTCACATTACATCATATGAAAATATTGAATAAATGGTCTCCATATCTTTTCAAATTTAATAGAAGTATCAAATACAACACTTCTAATTTTTTCTAAATTTAGACATAACATAGTTTGAGAAAACCAATGAAATACGGTAGGAGGATTAATTTCTTTCCAATTCAACAAAATAGATCTTCTAGCCATTAATGTAAGAAATGCAATCATTCGACAAGCAGAAGAGGATAAACAGACTGAGTCCATCATTGGTAAACCAAAAATTGCAGTAATAGGATGAGGTTGTAAATCAATGTTCAATACTGTGGAAATAATATCAAAAATGTCTTTCCAATATTTTTTCTAAAGCGGACAAGACCAAAACATATGAGTTAAAGACGCTATCTCAGAATGACATCTGTCACAAATAGGATTTATATAGGAATAAAAATGAGCCAATTTATCCTTGGACATATGAGCCCTATGCACAACCTTAAACTGTATTATGAATGTTTAGCACATATAGATGATGTATTAACTAATTGAAGAATTTTATCCCAATTCTCAATAGGTATAGTAAGGTTAAGTTCTCTTTCCCAGTCATTTTTCATCTTATAGAAGGACTCTGAACGTATCTTCATAATTATATTGTAGAGTTTTGATATTAGCCCTTTCTGAGAAGGATTTAGTTCAAACAAATTCTCCAAAATACCTGAAGACACAAGATTTGGAAAGGTAGGAAGTACAGTATTTAAGAAATTCCTAATCTGTAAATATCTAAAAAAATAAAATCTAGGCAAATTATATTTATTAGATAATTGTTCAAAAGACATAAAACAATTATCCAAAAATAAATCGGAAAATCGTAGTAATCCTTTAGTCTTCCAAGCTGAATAAGCTTGGTCTATAATAGAAGGTTAAAAAAAGCAATTGGATACAATAGGAATATTTAAAACAAACTGAGTCAACCCAAAAAATTTCCGAAATTGAAACCATATACGTAAAGTATGTTTAACTATCGGATTGTCAATTCGTTTCTGCAATTTAGAAAGAGCAAAGGGAAGAGAAGACACTAAAATAGAACCCAATGCAAATCCTTGTACAGATTTAATTTCCAGGTTCACTCAATGAGGGCTAAAAGATAAATCCCAATCCTTTAACCAACATATCAAATATCGGATATTGACTGCCCAATAATAAAATCTAAAATTAGGCAATGCCAATCCACCTTCCTTCCTTGCCTTCTGTAAATATTTTTTACCTAATCTAGGATTTTTATTCTGCCATATATATGAGGAAATTTTTGAATCAACATTAGCAAAAAAAGATTTTGGAATAAAAATTGGTACTGCTTGAAATATATATAAAAACTTGGGTAAAATAACCATCTTAATAGCATTAATCTGACCTATCAGAGATAAAGATACTGGTGACCATTTAGTAAACAAACATTTAATCTGATCGATTAGGGGTAAAAAATTAACCTTAAATAAGTCCTTATAATTTTTTGTGATTTTAATCCCTGTAAATAAAAGAGTCATTAACTAATTTAAAAGGTAAATTTCCATAAATTGGAACCTGTCTATTTAAAGGAAACAATTCACTCTTATTAAGATTTAATTTATACCCGGAAAAATTACTAAATTGAGCCAACAATGATATAACTGCAGGAATGGATTTCTCAGGATCAGAAATAAATAATAATAAATCATCTGCATATAATGATAGCTTATGTATATCCATCCCATGATTAATGCCAAAAATGTTCTGTGATTCTCTGATAGCAATTGCCAAGGGTTCTAAAGCAATATCAAATAATAATGGACTAAGAGGACAGCCTTGTCTAGTACCCCGAAATAAACGAAAAAAGGGAGATCTTTGATTGTTAGTAAGCACCGAGGCTACTGGAGTTTGATATATCAGTTTAATCCAGGAAATGAATGTCGGACTAAAATTAAACTTCTCAAGCACAGTAAATAAGTATGGCCATTCAACTCTATCAAATGCTTTCTCCGCATCTAATGAAATGACACATTCTGAAGTGCTATGTGAAGGAGTATAAACAATATTCAATAATCTCCTAACATTGAAAAAAGAATAGCGATTTTTAATAAAACCAGTTTGATCTTCCGAAATAATTTGGGGTAATACCTTCTCCAGCCTGGATGCCAGTAACTTGGAAAAGATCTTCGAATCTACATTCAATAAGGATATTGGTCTATAGGATGCACAGTCAGTAGGGTCTTTATCTTTCTTCAATATTAAAGAAATGGAAGCTCTATAAAAAGATTGTGGCAGATTACCCAATCTAATTGTTTCTTCAAAAACCCTGCATAACCAAGGAGAAAGAGTAGAGGAAAAACATTTAAAAAATTCTACTGTATACCCATCTGGACCTGGTGCTTTCCCAGAATTCATAGAGGAAATAACCCCTTTAATTTCGGCATCCGTAATAGGTGTTTCTAATATTGAAAGATCATCTGATGATAATTTTGGAAAATTCAATTTCCCAAGAAAATCACACATGGTATTATAATCATGAGGGAATTCAGAATGATACAGGGAGGTATAAAAATCTTGAAAAGATTTGTTTATCTCATCATGGTTAACTGTCAGATCCCCATTCTGCTGACGAATCTTAGTAATTTGGCGTTTAACCAAAGCATTCTTCAATTGACTGGCTAACAGTTTACCCGATTTATCACTATGTATATAAAAATCAGATCTGGTTTTCATTAATTGATTTTCAATCGAAGATGTAAGTAATAAACTATGTACCATTTGAAGTTCAACCCTTTGTTTGTAAAGCTCCTTACTAGGAGCAGTCGAATATTTCTTGTCAATCTCTTTAATTTTATCAACCAATAAAAGAGTTTCCTTCTTAATGCGTTTTCTCAAACCAACGAAGTAGAAGATAATCTGTCCACGTATATATGCTTTAAAAGTGTCCCAAAGTGTTCCGCAAGAAATATCATCCGTGGAATTAGTTGAAAAGAAGAAATCGATCTGTTCCTTCATAAATTTAATAAAATCCGGATCTTGCAGTAAGGTAGAATCAGATCGCCATTGTCTAGCACTAGAAGCTGTATCTGTAAATTTAATAGAAAGTTTTAATGGAGCATAGTCAGAGGTGGCTATAATATCATAATTACAACCAATTACCGATGGAATAAAACAAGAGTCAATAAAAAAATAATCAATTCTCGAGTAAGAATGATAAACATGTGAGAAAAATGAAAACTCTTTGTCCTTAGAATGCCGAAATCTCCAAATATCAAAAATTCCATTATCAGTCAAAAAAGAGTTAATATATGTGGCCGACTTATTAGGTGAAGTCTGAGTAGATATAGATCTGTCCAACAAAGGATTTAAACAACAATTAAAGTCACCACCCATTATTAACCTATATTCATTTAGATTAGGTAGAGAAGTAAATAAGGACGTAAAAACATCGGGATAATCCACATTTGGAGCATAAATATTAACCATAGCAACCTTTTTGTTAAAAAGTAACCCAGTAATTAACAAAAATCTACCATTCAGATCTGAAAAAATATCATGTTGGACAAATGCAATAGAGGAGTCAATAAAAATTGAAACTCCCTTTACTTTAGCATTCGAATTTGAATGGTACTGTTGACCCTTCCAAAACCTAAAAAAGCGATAATTGTCCTCTTTCCTCACATGAGTTTCTTGTACAAAAATAATATGTGCATTCAGTCTTTGGAATACTTTGAAAATCTTTTTCCGTTTAATCGAATGGTTTAAGCCATTAGTATTCCAAGAGACAAAATTAATGGTCTGAGCTATATTTCTGAAATCAACCCTTTGGTATATAAAGGGTTAACCAGATTATTAACTCATGCACCCGGAAGAGGAACAAAAAATAAGGGGCGGACCCGGAAGTGACGACATCGTGGACATTTTAGTAGTTTAAAATCAGCCCAAATGAAGAAACTAAAAAAAACTGATATAAAGAACATAAGATTTAGAAAAAGACCCCCCATCCCCCACCCAAGAGGAGAAAATCCCTCCCCAGCCAGGAGAAGGCTGGGAAGAAAGAGAAATGAACCTAAATCTACCCCCATATCAGCAGAAGGCAACTCCATATATAAAGGGAAAAAAAATCCACCCAAACTCTAAAGAAATAATAATCACTATACTAAAACCAAACTTCTTAATATAATTGCTAGTTAAAAAAACAAAAACGATATAATCACTAGTAACTTATAAATCGGGTTAAAACCCAAACAAACCAAAAAAAATTTAAACTGTGATAAGAAATGCATTATAAGAAGAAGACGAGAGAGAAAAAAATGGCGAAATCAAAAAAAGGCCAAAAATATTTTAGAGAAGAAACCGCCATCTTAGTAAAAAAAAAATTTGCCTTTGAAGGATTAATAATAATGACCAAAAATAAAATACAGTGATTGAAGTAAGTAAAATAAAAAGATTAGTACGTTAAAAAAAACTTTAACTAGAGTATAAAATATAGAGTAAACCTACACCAATAGCCAGAAACAAGATCTGGTTTTGGAAACAAAAACCATCTTGCAACGATCAAAATCACTCATTTATTAGAGACGAGAATCCGCAGCAGTAGGGAAGTTCTCATTCAGAAAGCTTCGAGCTTCAGATGTAGAAAGGAAAACACGCCGTGATGCATTGGGAGGCGAGATTCTGAGCTTTGCAGGGTATAAGAGCGCAGGTTTTAGATTTTTCTCATAACATTCGGACATCAGAGGTTTAAAAAGAAGCCTTGCCTTCATTACTTCTGGACTAAAATCCTCCACTAATCGAAAATTGAATTCTTGGAAATTGACCATCCCTACACGCCGAGCCATACGAATAAGTTGCTCTTTAACATGCACATAGTGAAATCGTCAATTACAACCGGTGGTTTAGCTGAAGCACTTTGTGATCGACGCATAATTCTGTGAGCACAATCAAGTAACGGAGGACTGTCTGGGAATACAGAAAGGAACGCATCCTTTAAAAGTTGAGCAAAATACTTCGAGGGGTCCCCTTGTTCAATACCTTCCGGGAGACCGAGTATGCGTAAGTTCTGTCTTCTGGACCGATTTTCAAAGTTGACACTCTTGGCTTTAAATGTTTCCACCTGTTTAATCGTCGAAGATAATTTCTGCTCCAGTTTTTCGATTATCAAGTCTCGCTTCTGAGCGTCCTCTTGCAAAGTTGCGATTAGAGCTTGCTGCTGGTTAACTACTGAATCCGTCTTATCCATATAATCCTGAAAAGCCTTTATATCTTGTTTGAAAATTTGTCATTGTTCTTCAAATTTTTCATTTAAAACCTCCAATAACATTTCATAAGTCAATTCAGTGCGCTTAGGATCGGTCTTTTTCTTCTTCCTGTTCCCGTTAGAATCTTTCCCAGGGTCTCGCCCTTTAGATCTCAAAGCCATTTCTGAACTCATTTCTTCAAAAATTCACAATAAACTCTTAAAGATGTCCAAAAAAGTAGCAAGAATCTTTTGGTGTAGGTAAAAGTAAGTTAAATAAGGGTGATCATAGGTTAAAAAAAGTAAAGGTTATGGAGCAAATCTGAAATAGTGCTCACTCCATGAGTGTCTCCTGCTGACCTCCTCAACGGTAGACATGTTTCTATGCATGTGTCTCTGTGGCTATGTGGATTCCTCCCAAATCCAAGAATGTGTTGACTGATAGGTTAATTGTCCCATATAAATAGCTATTAGTATGTAGAAGAGTAGAGTCTGGGGAAAGAACATACAAAATGCTGGAGGAATTCAGCAGGTCAGGCAGTGTCTATGGAGGGAAATAAACAGTCAACATTTTAGACTGAGCCTCTTCATCAGGACTGTAAATGAAGAGGGCAGAAGCCAGATCGGGAAGGTGCAGGAGGGGAAGGAGTACAAACTAGCAGGTGATAGGTGAGAACAAATGAAGAGGAAGGAAAGTGGATGGAGAGAGGGAATAAAATAAGAAGCTGGGAAGTAATAGGTTGAAGAGGAAAAGTGATGAAGAAGAAAGAATCAGATAGGACTATGAAAGAAAGGGAAGGAGGAGGCACACTAGAGGGAAACAATGAGCAGAATAGGGGTAGTGGGGAACCAGAAAGGACAATGGAAAAAGAGAAAAGGGAGAGGGGAAGAAATTACCAGAAGTTAGAGAAATTAACGTTCATGATATCAAGTTGGAAGCTACGATACGAGTGCAGTGGGACAGGAGCAGGCAGAAACAATGAGCCTACCAGGACAGTCAGGTTTGTGGATCTTGGGTAGGAAGTTGAAATGAGCAGTGCAGGGTATGGGAACCATGATGTTGGTTGGCAGTGAATGGGAGAGGCAATGAAGTTGATGATGGTGTGGGAGATAGTGGCTTGATGCCCCTTATTGGGGTCCTGTTCAAGGGGCAAGAAAAAGGAGATACCCCTTGTTGAGTTGCCATTTGGTCTCAGCAAGGTTGATTAATTCATTCTTCTTGGCTACACGTAGCAGAGGAATCAAAAGCACAAATATTCTTGGTGGGCATTTTTTTTTAAATGCCATTAAGTGTGCTAGATTTAGTATGGTTACTTGAGATTCTAATTTTAGTAAGTGATTTGATTCTTGGAAATTATATTTCTGCATCTTTTTAAATATACAAAACACTACATTGAAAGTATAATCAATGGTTGTAGAACACATAAAGACCTTTATCGGTCCTGAAGAAAAGTTTTGGCACAAAACGTTGACTGTTTATTCATTTCCATAGAAGCTGCTTGACCTGCTGAGTTCCTGCAGCATTTTGTGTCTGTTACTTTGAAGCAGACCTTTTTACATTCTGTGTCAAACCAATCTACATATATGCTGCTAGAATAGAAGATATAAATATTATGTACACATTAAAAGTTCAGTTATCCAGCTGCCAGGTAATCAAGCACAAGGGTTACTTGTTAGTCAAACCAACCACATTCTCTGTTCTGCCTACTGTGCTGGCCTGTCTCTGCCTTGGTGCTGCTCCTGCATCAACTAAATCACTCCCTCGGCAATGTCTGTGCTGGCTGGGTAACTCACTCTATGTCACCTTTACAAAGGCTTGTTTGTTCCTTTTGCAAGAGCAGTTACTGAAGTCTGCCGGATTATAAAATGCCAGTGAACTAAACATATGCTGTAATAGATCAGACAATAGAAATTGCATAATTTCTGTATTTCCCCAGTGTACTCCTTCCTTCCTTATTGTTGTATGCTAAATATTTAGTTTTGTTTTTAACCTACCTAACAACAATAAAGACATAAAATATCAGTTTTCTAAAAGACTCCAGTGAGAATTCAGACAGGTTGTTATGATTAGAACTGTTTCTGGAACCATCTTTTAGTGGTCACTGATTAGTTAATTTGAACCTTGTGTCTGGTTCCTTACAGAATATTTGATTCCGTGAGTTTGTCACTAGTGATGGATCCTGACCCTCTAAATGGTGCTCCAATGATTCACTCTCAGAGTAAAGTACTGAAGCTAAGAAAACCTGGGGTATCACCATTACTTCCTCAGTGTCCAGTAGAACCTCCATTAAAGAAATCAAGACTGGACTTGCAAGATATAAAAGATTTGAACAGCTGCCGTATAGAAGATCCATGTTTTCAGATTTACAAAGATCATACACAAACCATCACAGTTGTAACAAATCTTTCTCCACTGCTAGTTTTCAGTAATATTCACTGTTCTGTGTTACTGCATGGTATGATGATGGGTTCTAACCAGAAAAGTATCTCACCATGTGGGAAGGTATCCTTAAACCTGGAGGACATCTGGAATGAAAAGTATACAACAGTCTTAATGCAGAATCCTTCGCTATGTACAGGTAACTTTAAAGTTTTTAAAATTTAATATTAATTTTTGTAAAAGTAAGGATATTTTGTTATTTATTGAGCTGCCTGAAATGATTGACATTAAAAGGTCTTTCTTTATCTGATGGAAAAGGTTTGAGTGGTGGAGAAACACTGGCATGAGCAAGTTGGGCTACAAGGTGTTAGACATTCAATTTAGAAAATCTCAATCTGCCTGCATCTACCTGTATGCATAATTTAACAGCCTTGAAGTTTCTTTATCAATTTAATGTTAGACTTGACAATAACACACAAAGTCTCAAAAGTTGTAAATCAATTAAGAAGCTATTTTAAAATTATTATCGAATTTCTCAAGTCTTAGTTTTACAGGCAATAACGGAGACTGGGTTATTTTCACTAGCAAATGTCTGTATTTATGTTTGTCCAGAATACCCATTATTTTGTAGACAACAGTCAGCCAGGGCTCCAATTTCTTTTTTTTTAAGCTTGCTTACAAATATAAATTAAGATCAATCATGCAAACTTACTGTCCCCTGCACTTATAAAGTTTGTCTGCAGTGTGAATATATTCCCATTCTTCAGGAAAGTACACTGAAAAGTTGCGCACTTCCAAGAGGTTTCATTTTACCATAGGGCCACACTCATGATTATTTTACCTGAAAGGTCAAGTTTGAACCCTGCCCTATCTAATAATAAAGAGTGTGCAAAAGCGATACTTTTCTCATGCATTAGTTAGATAAGGTAACCTGTTTTCTCAGTCAAAATAAATTGGACTTGACAACTTTGTGTTTTCCATAAGTATTAATTTAAAGTAGCATTTATTTTAGCAATTGATTATTAAATTGGAGACTAATTAAAACAGTATTAAAATATTTCTTATTATATATTTGAGTGCTTCATCTCTAAATATTTCAATTTTATTAACAGTAGAATAATTTCAGATTACTGCTGTTAGCCTAAAACTGGTGAGCTAACTTGTAAAGCACTTGATCAACTTCATTAACATCCACTAACTATGTTATCAGTTGGCTGCAGATTTAACTTTTTTGTGACTTTTGTCATATCTTTCATAACATGCATCTAGAAAAGACTGCATTTTATAGAACTTGAGTTGCTTGAAGTACACTTGAAAATTTCCCCTTCACTGATCAAATTATCTTTCTATTTCCTTTTCATTGTGTCAATATTGAACATATACTTTTTCTCTAATAAAACAAATCCAATTTGAAATCTTGGTACAGAAAGGATTTTAAATAATTTCATCTATGTCAGGATTGAAATACCTTAACTTTTACATTTATTTTTAAAAGCTTTTAACTGACCTGTAATAGGAAATACATCAATACATAATACATAAATATGATTGTCTAGAGTTGTACTTATTGATAATTTCAATAACCATGTGGAAAAGAAAACAATATGAAACCATTTCTTTGACTGGAATTTTGTACGAATTTTGTACAAATTTTGCTTATGATTTTCACCATATGTGGCTAGAGATGGAATTTACAGACAATATTCTGTTATATTTTTGTTTGATCATCTGAGAGTTAAGTTTAAGACTTTGTTCACTGTGTTGTCTTCCTTTATTAAATGTTTATGCACTCAAGGGAGCAAGAGCAGCCTCCAATGCTCTGTCAGGAATGCCATACAAACTATTTTCTAAATAAATGCATGTCAGTTTTTTGTTTGTTAATCATAGTGAATCTAAAACAATGTGACAATGATAGCACTAGTTAAAGGAGATCACCTAGCATACGAAGGGTCTCGGCCCGAAACGTCAACAGCGCTTCTCCCTACAGATGCTGCCTAGCCTGCTGTGTTCTACCAGCATTTTGTGTGTGTTGTCACCTAGCATACATTATGTTACAGTTCTTTTTCTAAGAATAATTACATTGGTTTTCCTTCACCATTTTAAAAAGTTAAAATAAATCTTTGAACATCACAGACTCCCAATCTTAAATCTATTCCACTATTTAAACTCCTTAACAAGCAGTAGTTTTGTAGTTTTTAGTTTACATTTCAGGAAAATGAAATATTTTAACAATTTTTAAACCAGTAACAAAAGTGTCCTTCATCACGTTATAGCAGCTAATTGGAGACTTTATTGTTTATAATGAATATTTGTAATCATCCCTGATTTAACAGCATCTTAAATAGTTGTCATTACATCTCTTTTGTTAAGGAGCTTGATCAATGTGTTAGCTATGGCTTTGTTGAAAGTACTTTTATTTTATAATAGGTTGTGAGTTCAAATTAAAGGAGAAAACAGTTTTGACTTTTTAGCTAAGTCATAAAACACCAATTTGTCCTGATCCAAGCACATAGATGCAGTCTATCTCAAAAACAATTTTTTAACCATGGACTTTGTCTACTCTTCCTACTGTCTCACAATAGCAGCCAACATAATTAAAGACATTTCCCACCTGTGGCATTCTCTCACCTCCTCCATTTCATTTGGCAGAAGATACAGCACCTTGAAAACGCACACCAGTAAGCTTAAGGACAATTTCTGTGCTGCTGTTATAAGACTAGTCAAACTTCTTGGACAATAAAGAAGAATTCTTGATCTTGCAAACCACTTTGATGTGGCATTTACACCTTATTATCTGGCTGCGCAGCTCTTTCTAACTGGGATAGCTAACTTGCACATCCGTAAATGACTGGGGCTGTCTTGGTATTTCTCGGGCACTGGCCTCTTCAGGAAGAACATGTTGCAGCTGACACTGAGATCCATCAGCCTGAGGTACAAGCAGGACAAAACCCCACTGGTCATTGAGCTGAGGGAGTCCCATCAACCCACTGGTGAGGAGTACCAATTCCCCCAATCCATACCGACCATAAATGGAGAGTTCAAGCTGAAGTAGACCAGGCCATACAGAACAAATTAGAATACTGTCAATACTGCTACAGTATTATAAAACTGTGTATTAGTTCCTAATAGATATCAATGGAAGAATTTATCACTACCATTATCTCTTGGTATAGTGTTTATTTCTTGCCAAATCTCAGTGACAAAAATCACTGCTTTTTGAACACAAACACACTCAACTGACACTTTAAAAACTGTTCACTCTAAGCATGGTGTGGAGTCTATGCAAGTGCGCATGACCGGCGCTAGTTGGAAACTGTTTGGCAACAGTCTTTCAAATCTATCTGTTTATATTAACCACTTCAGATTAAGTGAAGTGAATGAAGCAGTAAATGATAAAAGCATGTGTAATGCCCTGGGTATTATTTCTACTGCTATGCTGTGACATTTTTATTTTAGCAATTTTCTGCAAAAGCAGTGTGCTCTGCTAGTAAGAATGTTTTGGCTTTGGCTAAAGATAGGAGTCATGTTATCCAACTGTATCAGCCATTTGGGATTCTCTTGGTACTCATAACTTACTGTCCAGTGGGATGTCATGGAACATTCAAGGGGGCTGGGCAGGATCAGTGTCTGGAGGTAAGTAGTCTGGTGTCTTCCAGCAGGGCTGCAGAGTGGGGCACAAAGGAAGATGCAGAATGACGCTTGAAGGAGAGAGCCCATTGTAAGAAGTGCTTTGTTTAAACAGGTAGTTCTGAGGAGGAAGTGAAAATACTCCTGAGTTAGCCAGTTTGTTTGAGATGGTCTTCACAAGAAGTTTGAACTGTGACTAGTGTCTTTCACACAGAACATGGGATCAGCGTGTGAGTGAAGTGATACACCCAATTACTCCTGAAATGAGCTCCCAACAGTTATGTGCACATTGGACTAGTGTAACTGTAATGGGCCTTTTTATTCTTTACTTTTCCTGTGAACTTTTTGATAAAGTTGTAAAATCGGCAAATATACTCTGTATAATTTTATGCTGGTGTACAATCTGTCATTTCTTGGTGACTTATCATTCTGTATGGGGCAGTATTTACACAGCATTCACAAAATCATTGCTTCTTAACTTTCATCTTAACTTTCCTATTTGGTTGAAACCCAAATCATGCCAACTCAAGCGTATATTGCTTATGAAAGGTGGCCTTCTCATGGCTGAGTCATGTGATTGTTAGCAGAGTTAGCTAACAAGCAAAGTCTGTATGTGAGCCCAGTGAGGGGTTGCACATGAAATGAAAGAAAATAAGATGTTTGTAAATGAAATTTAAAATCTAGCAGCATAGTATAGTCTGTTAATGCACACAATAGTTCTCATAATTTTTGAAAAGAAAACACAATAAATTGAGACCGATGAATTTATTACCCTCATTCAATTGCACAGTATGCATCATTTTCTGACTGGAAAATGAACCTTCAGCTGAGAACTAGAATTGCTCTAGGACCTTTTGGCATAGTGGGTAAATTCTGATTCATTTTATCTAAATTATTTCAGATGCATTACCTGTTTAAACAGCTTCAGTTTTGTAATTAATGCAATGATTTTTTACTTCACCTTTTTGTAAACTTTCTGTCCATTTCTACCCTCCCGGATGAGCCAAAACAATTTTCAAATGAAATCCAAAAAGTGAGGTTTATTCTAATAGGGAACAAATTATCAAATCCAATTTTAAATAATCCTTGGGTTTGGCTATGATTTAGGTTTTGTGAAACATCTTTTATAAATTCGCTGTGTGTTACTGCTTCTACTATCCTTCTCAGAAAGACTTCTCTTAGGAAAAACTTGCCTACTGCTGTAGATATTTTATGCTATGTAAATTTTAAATAAACTATGTCATGAGCAGTGTTGTTTTCTTACAGTTTGATACTGTGCAGAGATTAACTAACCTGGCAGACGAATGTAAAAATTTCTACTATCTGATTACATATTTCTGTCAAGTTCTCTTACAGTTTACAGAATTCAGAATGCCACATTTTCAGGTTAAGCTTTCATGGAATAACAATAATTTGAATATATTGATAAAATACAGTGGATTCCAGTTAATTGGGAAATAATTAAAAAAGGTTAAAAAAAAACTGAATAACAAGTGATGTATTTAAATGAAATCCAGAACAAATTAGCACACTACCAATAGTACTGTAAAATTGTGTATTAGTTCCTAATAGTTATCAATAGAGGAATTCATCCAATGTGGGCAATGATCAAAGTAAGTGCAGGCACCTAGGACAGATAAAGGGCTGCCTTAATACAATGTTATTGATCATTGCATCCTCCAAATCTTTATTTCATTATAACATTCAAGGTGATTATCGATCCCTTCAAATTCTTCACAGTTCCTAACTTGCTGATGTAGTGAAATCATTTCATTTTCACTTTCAGCTATTTCTGGCATGTCCAAGCCTCATTGCATGAAACTACAATGAGTACAACAGTTCTGAATCGCCTTACTGCTTATTCCTTGCCAGTTATCAGTGACAAATACTACTGCTTTTTGAACACAAACACACGCAACTGACACTATTTAAAAGCTGTTTGCTCTGAGCACAGTGAGGCATCTAACAGCCATACAAGTGCGCACAACTGATGCTGGTTGGAACATGTTTAACACAGTCTTCTGTCTCAATTAAGCAACAGACTGGCCAAAATAAACGAAGGAAATCCCGGCTATTTTCTCAATTGTTCTTTAAAAATTGTCGCAAATAAACAGCTGCTCCGATTAACCAATGGCCCATTTAACTGGAATCCGCTGTATTAATCATACATTTTTTTGTCTGTCCCTCAGATTATTTACTTGAGTTATATTTTTATTTCTTTAGACGAAGCTGCTGAAGACTTTTATGCAATTATAGCCACTTCCCAAAGGTCATTCTTCAGAATATTCTCCCGTGATTATACACTTCCTCCAGTGAAAGATTGGCTATTGGGTCCAATGCAATGTGAGCCTCTGAAAATCTATCCAGAATATTGGCGGTGCTTAAAAATGGGGTTTCTCCTCAACTGGCATCTCCAAAGTCCCTTTAAAGGAATTTTAACAGTGATATGGAGGTAAGGTTCAGTGAGTTTTTTTCTAAAATAGTACTTAATAATACGGTATTTCTTCCTCACTTGCTTTTTATTCTCAAGGTAGCAAATTTGCCTTAATAAACATATTACCATGCCATTGAAATATTCAGAATGATTTTATTTCTACACCAGCAATACTGAAATATGCAGAAATAAATTATTGTTATTTCATCATTGTAGATTTTTTGCACAGTTGCAATTTTCTTTTAATTTGTCAGGGAACATGTTCCTTAAAACAACACTTTTGAAAAGACAGAATAAGTTATATCAAATATAATTATACACACAGTGGCCACTGAGTTTCTGTTAATGGTTTTCTGCTGCTATAGCAGAAGACCTTCAAGGATTGATGTGTTGTGCATTCATTGCTGCTGTTCTGCACACCATTGTTATAATGTGTGGTTATATGACTTACTGTTGCCTTCCTGTCAGCTTGAACCAGTCTGACCATTCTCCTCTGACCTCACTAATAAGGCAGTTTCGCCCACAAGAACTGCTGCCTATTGGATTTTTTTTTGTTTTTCACACCATTCTGTATAAACTCTAGAGACTGTGTGTGAAAGTCCCCTGAGATCAGCAGTTTCTGAGATACTCAAACCACCCTTATGGCATCAACAATCATTCCACAATCTAAGTTACTTAGATCACATTTCTTCCCCATTCTAATGTTTGGTCTGAACAACTGAATCTCTTGAACATGTTTGCTGCCACACGATTGGCTTATCAGCTATTTGCATTAGCAAGCAGGTGTACAGGTATACCTTAAAAATCATACACTGAGTATATATGAAATTCTCATAGAAATAGTATGAATGATTTTAAGGAATTATTGTCCTTTTAGGATAAAAGCTCATTTAAAAACAGCATTTTAGTTTAATGAAAGATTTCCTCAGTATTGAAATGGATGTTGAATAATCTTGGAGAGTGGGGCTGAATTACAATCTTTTGACAAGTGAAATACAGCAGAAGAGTTTCTGGTACAAGTCTGAAATAAGCTTTCCCCTTTTGATCCTTTGTTTTTAATGTCCACCAAATCTGTTAATAAAATAAATAATCCCTAGTAAACAAAGTTCCTTATTCCTCAGATACCTATTCTTTAACTGCAGTAGAATGTACTGCTGTACCACACAAAATAGGGTTTTTATATCAACTGTTTTATTTCACAGTGGTCATTGAAAAAAAATTGAGAATCCTTAATACTGATGTAACAGTTTCAGTCATGCACCCTTCTGTTTGTCTTTCACTTGTCGAAAGATTGTAATTCAGCCAATTCATCTCTCCCAAGATGAGTCAACATCTATTTCAATACTGAGAGCATTGTACATTATGATAGAATGGTGTTTTCAGCTGAGCTTTTAAATTGTATTTATTTATTCATTCAGGTGCATGTATAAAAAATAATCCCGTAATATCTTGAAGAGGAAGAGGGCATTCTCCTGGGGTCCAAACCAATATCCATCCCTCAGCCAATGCCAAAAAAAAACATTTATCTCATTTGCTGCTTGTGGGATTTGGTTGCAGATTAGACAGTGTAAAACATCAGTGACTGCACTTTGATAGAAAATGTATTGCATTGGCTGAATAACATATTGGAATCTCAAGAGGTATTGGAACAAGTTATATAAGTAAGCTTTCTTTCTCTACTTGTTTCAAGAATAAATTTTCTTCAACCTCTATCATCAATTTATAATTTTCTAATTTTATTTTCCTAGGAATAAATCAGTTTTGCTGATGTTTCTTCATAGTCTTATTGAAGTCCTTACACAAGGTTGTGAAATAACACACATGAGACCTGGAATTGAAGACCAAATGACAGACGTTTTGGGACATGATCTTGAACAAGAGGCACTGGCGTTCAGAAATTGCATTATTTCTGCAATTGTAGAAGCTGAGAATGAATTCACAATGAGAACTAAAGCAGAGAAAAAGAAGAATATTTTTCTCAGCTCTCCTCTGTTAGACAGTGAGGCAAAATTACAGGAGTACAGAGAGAAGTTCAAAGTCGAACAAGAACGAAGTATTTTGGGGATGAACCTGTCAATCACAGTTCCTCAGTACAGACAAATAACAAAGGAGCTGACTGACATGCAGCTGAACACTGATAGCTCTGCATGGAGGCTCAGTAGATTCCACACTTCATTTTCTGTTTAATAATTGAGATCTAATTTCCATGAATTCAACAGAGAAGATAATTTGATTAGACAAATGTGCATATTTCTTTCATCCTTTTTGCTGTTTTCATCCCTTGGAATGCTGTTGTTAAAAGTCTTTGTCCTGTCTCCAGAACAGTTTTATTGCTCATGTAGAGCTGTGCATGTTGTTGTCAATATAACAAGCTTCTCTATTTAGTTACTGCTTTGGAAATGGGGAGATTGTATGAGAGGTTGGTAATTGAGGAAGATGGTAGGAGAAACCTAATTGTTAATAGGTGTTACAATACTTCATTTTAAAAATTGTATTTCTGGCTTAATATATTTTGTAGTTCCCGTTGGTATTATTTGCATCAAAGATACAAATGCTACATCAAAATTAAATTTCAATTCTGTTTAATCTTTTCTATTCTCAGACATTATCAACTATACAATTTAAAGTATTTGTTGAATCAGATTGTGCTGATCCAGGCATATGCCTTGCAGTCACTATGATCTTTAACTCCATTAACACTCTATGTATTTGCAGCTACATGGTTTCCAATGTACATTTCCCAATTCCTGTGGTCGTATACTGGTCATTTCATGAGGTCCAGTAGACCGCATATGGTAACTGTGTTTCAGGTAGAATGAACTAAGATCCTGCCAATGGATTACAGGTTTCTGTCAGAAGGCCTCTTCACTCCTTCCAATATAAGTAAACTAGGTTAAACCAAAGTTGTCAAAAGGCTTTGAAAGTTGGAAATCCCTTTAGAGTGGGTTCAGTACAGAAATCCAAAGTGCAGCAAGAATGTAGAACTGTGTGTTCTAGCAAATTGTGTCAATATTGCTCTCACCTTTTCTTCTACAAACACTTTGCTGGTACCAAGTGGCAACACCTCAAGAAGTTAAACTTTGTTGTGTAACATTCCAAATATGTATATACAGCCCATGATATATCAACAAATAGGAACCAGGAACTGTGGAGGCAGCAGTAATTTTCTCTAAACTCACATTGTATGAGTGACTGTCAGTTTTTCAATGAAGTCTGATTGTCTGGAGTAATTAGATTGCTATATTAAAAAACACAATGCTTTTAAGGCTAACTGCAACCAGGCTCTGATTAATTCTTTCCAAACCGTAAGAAATAGGAGCAGAATTAAGCTATTTGGCCCATCAAGTCTACTCTGCCATTTGATCATAGCTGATTTATTTTCCCTCTCAACTCCACACTCCTGCCTTTGATGCCCTTACCAATCAAGAACATTAACCTCCGCGGTAAATATACCCAATGACTTAGACTTAACAATCATTTGTAGCAATGAACTCTGCAGATTCACCAGCCCCTTGGTAAGATGGATTCCTCCTCTCTGGTCTAAAGGGATGTCCTTGTATTCTGAGGGTGTGCCCACTGTTCCTAAGCTTTCCCAATATTGGAAATACCTTCTCCATGTCCACACCACCTAGGTTTTTTCAGTATTCAGTAGGTCTCAATGAGATCATAGAAAACATAGAAACTTAGAAAACCTACAGCACAATACAGGCCCTTGGGCCCACAAAGTTGTGCAGTACATGTCCCAACCTTAGAAATTACTAAGGCTTACCCATAGCTGCCTATTTTTCTAAGCTCCATGTACCTATCCAACAGTCTCTTAAAAGACCCTATCGTATCCGCCTCCACCACCATTGCCGGCAGCCCAGTCCACGCACACACCATTCTCTGCATAAAAAAAACTTACCCCTGACATCTCCTCTGTACCTACTCCCCAGCATCTTAAACCTGTGTCCTCTTGTGGCAACCATTTCAGCCCTGGGGAAAAAGGCTCTGACTCCACATGATCAATGTCTCTCATCATCTTAAACACCTCTATCAGGTCACCTCTCATCCTCTGTTGCTCCAAGGAGAAAAGGCTGAGTTCTCATAAGGCATGCTCCCCAATCCAGGAAACATCCATGTAAATCTCCTCTGCAGCCTTTCTATGGCTTCCACATCCTTCCTGTAGTGAGGCGACCAGAATTGAGCACAGTACTCCCAAGTGGGGTCTGACCAGGGTCCTTCAGATTCAACCTCATTCTTTTGCATTCCTGTGAATATAGGCCCAGAGTCATCAGATGTTCACATATGCTAACCTTTTCATTCCCAGAATAATTCTCGTGAACCTCCTCTGGACCCTCTCCAATGGCAGCACATCTTCTCATAGATAAGGGGCCCAAATCTGCTCACAATTCTCTCAAGTGTCTTCCTTTCTACCAGCAAACTGTAAGTTAACTTTCAGGCAATTATCCACTAGGTCTCTTAAGACAGTTTGCATCAGCCAATGTGTCCTTGCTAGTATCTCTCCTGAAATACCATGGGCTCTCATTTCATTAAGTAGCCTCATGTACACCACCTGGTCAAAGGGTTTCTGAAAACCCAAGCAAGCAATATCCATTGACTCTCCTTTCTATCCTGCCTGTTAGTTCTTCAAAGATTTCTAACAGATTTGTCAGGCAAGTCTCCTCTTTATAAAACCATGCTGTCTTAGGCCTATTATGTGCTTCAAGTACCCCAAAGCCTTACCCTTAATAATGGACTCCAGCATCTTGCCAACCACTGAAGTCAGGCTAACTGGTCTATAATCTCAAGCAACACACACAAAATGCTGGTGGAACGCAGCAGGCCAGGCAGCATCTATAGGAAGTACAGTGGACGTTTTGGGCCGAAACCCTATGTCAGGACTAACTGAAAGAAAAGATAGTAAGAGATTTGAAAGTGGAAGGGGCAGGGGGAAATCCAAAATAATAGTAGACCAGAGGGCGTGGGATGAAGCTAAGAGCTGGAAAGGTGATTGGCAAAAGTGATACAAAGCTGGAGAAGGGAAAGGATCATGGGATGGGAGGCCTCAGGAGAAAGAAAGGGGGAGAGGAGCACCAGAGGGAGATGGAGACCAGGCAAGGAGTGATCATGAGAGGGACAGAGAGCGAAAAAAAGGAAGGGGGGGGGGAATAATGAATAACTAAGGGATGAGGTAAGGAGGAGGGGAGGGACATTAATGGAAGTTGGAGAAATCAATGTTCCTCGTATTTGGTCTATAATCTCCTGTAATCTGTCTTTTGTCCCCCCTCCCTTCTTGAAGAGTGGAGTGACATTTGTCACTTTCCAGTCCTCCAGAGCCATTCCAGATTTAGAGATTCTTGAAAGATCACTACTACTGCCTCCAAAATCTCTTCAGCTACCTCTTTCAGAACTCTGGGGTATAGTTCATCTGGTTTCCAAGCACCTTCTCCTTAGTAATAGCAGCTGCACTCACTTCAGCCCCCAACACTCGAAGTTCCTGCATGCTGTTCCATAAAAAAGATTGATGCAAAATAATTTTTGAGTTCGTCTGCCATTTCTTTGTCCCCCATTACTACCTCTCCACCATAATTTTCCAGTGGTCCAATATTCACTCTTGCTTCTTTTTATTCTTCATATATCTGAAAATATTTTGCTGTCCTCTTACATTGTTTGCTAGCTTACCTTCATATCTTATCCTTTCTATATTTATTGCATTTTTAGTTTCCTCCGATTTTTAAAAGCTTTCCAATCCTCTAGCTTCACAGTAATTTTTGCTGTATTGTGTGCGCTCTTTTGTCTTTATGCTGTCTCTAATTTTCCTTATCAGCCGCTTCTCTCATGCTCCCTTTAGAATGCTTCTTCTTTGAGATGTATTGTTCCTGCATCTACCAAGTTACTTCTAGAAACTCCAGACATTGCTGCTCTAATGTCATCTCTAATGTCCCCTTCGAATCAACTTTGGTCAGCTCCTCTCTCACGTCTCTGTCATTACCTTTACCCCATTGTGATACTGATACGTTCAATTTTAGTTTCTTCTGCTCTAACTGCAGGGCGAATTGTGTCATATTATGATCACCACCTCCTGAGGCTCCTTAATCAAATCTGGTTCATTACACAACATCCAGACCAGAATTGCCTTTTCCCTAGTGGGCTTGAACACAAATTGCTCTAAAAAGCCATTTTGTAGGCACTCTAGAGTTCCTTTCTCTTGCACCAACCTGATTTTCCTCATCTCCCTGCATGTATTCTATGCTGTTGTATTCTATGTCTGAGCAAGACTTGCCTGTCTCCCAACATGCCAGATAAAGCAGACAAACCAGAAGACTGCTTCAATTTCCATTTGGACTGAACTGCTGATTCGGAAAAGGAAAATGTTGGAGGTGTGTGTTTCATGATAACACTCAGAGCTGCTCCAATGTGGTGGTTTTGTTAAACTCTTGTTCCCCCCATCAGGAACACCTAACGGTCAAATACTGTCTGTTCTATTTACCTAGGGAGCTCTTCTCCATACATACCACCAGTGGCTGACTATAATCAAGCACTTGAGATAGTGCATGATGCCATCTCTAAACAGAAACCAATCCATCCCAATGCATTTCAAATCATAGGCGGGGACTTCAACCAGGCTTGTTTGAAGAGAACCCTGCCCAATTTCTATCAGCATATAACCTGTAGCACCAGAGGTCCCAACGCACTAGACTACATAAGCCTAACGCTTCGTGCCTTGACCATATTTTGGTAAATCGGATCACTTGGCTGTCCTACTTGCATGCTGGCCCAAGCTAAAGAGCAAAGTTCTAGAGCTAGGGCAACAAAGAGATGGTCACGGGAGGCAGGGGAGCAGCTACGGGATTGCTTTGAGTCAGTGTATTGGGCCGTGTTCAAGGACTCATATGTAGATCTGAATAAATACACCATGGTTGTCATGGACTTTATAAAAGCAGTTGTAGATGACAGAGTCCTGACAAGATCATCAGAATCTTCCCCAAACAGAAGTCCTGGATGAACCTGAAGAGATTCAAGTCTGGTGAGCCAGAAAGTTACAAGAGGTCCAGGTACATTCTCTGGAAAGCTATCTCATAGTTTGAAATGACAATTCCAGACTAAATTCGAATCAACGAAGGATGCCGAACAGTTGTGACAAGGCTTGAGTACTATCATCTCTTATAAAGTTAAATTAAGCGACATAGGTGATAGCAGGGCTTCACTTCTATGCTCACTTTGACTGTCAAAGCATGGAAGAACCATCACGAATTCCCACAGCCCCCATTGATCCTGTGATTTCAGTCTTTGAGGCTGACGTGCGAGCAACCTTCAGAAGCGTGAACACACAAAAAACATCCAGCCCAGATGCGATACCTGCCCGTGTACCAAAGACCTGTGCTAATCAGCTGGCTGGAATGTTCAATAAGATCTTTAACCTCTTGCTTCAGCAGTCTGAGGTACCCACCTGCTTCAAGCAGGCTTCAATTATACTGGCGTCCAAGAAGAACAAGGTGGCTTGCCTTAATGACTATTGTTTGGCAGCACTTACATCCACAGTATTTTGAGAGGTTGGTGATGAAGAATATCAACTCCTGCCCAAGAAGAAAGCATTGCAGTGCCTCTATTTCCTTAGGAGTTTGTGAAGATTCAGCATGACATCTAAAATTTTGATACAATTCTGTTGACTGGCTGCATCACAGCCTGGTATGGAAATACCAATGCCCTTGAATGGAAAATCCTACAAAAGTAGTGGATATGGCCCAGTCCATCATGGATAAAGCCCTCCCCACTATTGAGCACATTTATATGAAATGCTGTCACAGGAGAACAGCATCTGTCAACGGAGACCTCCATCATCCAGGACGTACTCTCTTCTTGCTGCTGCCATCAGAAAGAAGATACAGGAGCCTCAGGACTCAACCACCGAGTTCAGCACCAGTTACTACCCATCAACCATCAGGCTCTTGAACCAAAGGAGATAACTTCACTTGCCCCATCATTGAAATGTTCCCACAACTTATGGACTCACTTTCAAGGATTCTTCAACTTATATCCATTGCTGTTTTGTTTATCACTATTATTTCTTTCTTTTTGTATTTGCACAGCTTGTTGTCTTTGCACATTGGTTGTCCACCCTGTTGGTGCAATCTTTTGTTAATTTGATTATGGTTAGTGGATTTATTGAGTATGCCCACAAGAAAACAAATCTCAGGGTTGTATGTGATGGTACATATGTACTTTGATAGTAAAGTTACTTTGAACTTTATAGGTTTTATGTGTGCATGTTCCTCATTCACCTTGTGAGGGAATATATATCAATTGAATCAAATGGAGATGGAAAAAGCTCTACTATATAAGTATATATAAGGCCTCAGGAAGCCTCTGGTTTAGTGCTAAGCTAATTGTTCCCAGAAACAGGGAAATGTAATGTTCTTCTGTGCCACTGGCATGTTAGGGAGGGATTATACTTATGATTAGGCAACAATAAACCTTGTTGGAGCTGATATATGAGAATGGGTGAATAATAGGAGGTGGAACTCTTTACTTGGATTTGAAAACCAGCCCATTGAAAATGTTATTCATACTATATACCAATAGTTCAGCACAACTGTGGCATTGCGATATTGAAGCCTTCTGGTAAAATTAGTGGTAGATTAGAGGAGATAGGTGCTTGTGCACGTCGCTAGATGTGGCTTCGAATAGAAAGGGCAGTTTGCTGTCATGGCTAGATTTTTATCTGCAGTTTTTGTAAATGTAAAGTAATTGGCCATCATGCCCCTAGATGTTGAACCAAAGAGAATAAAGAGACCAATAGTGTGCTTTGAGGAGACTGTGGTTGTTCATTGTGTCTGGTAATGACAGGAAACCCGTCTGAGAGAGATTTTTAAAGTGGAAAAGCTGTTGCACTGGGCAGTTCCACTCTGTTGACAGAATTCCAGGTCGAGTGGTCTGAACAAGTGTCACAAACTGGGGTCTTCCTTGGTTGCTGTGGATAACCACGTCGTCTTCCGTGTCTTGTCATGTACTTCACTCCCCGTGGAGCATTGCACAACCACCATCCTGGCCTTCAGATCTCACTGTAGATCACATCTGCTCAGTCCACTGGCTACCTTCACTTGGTTTAGCCTGCCTGTCGAAGCAGAGTACCGGGGCGTGGCCACTGCCGCATGCAAACAGCGACTTGGAGCCACAGATGAGAGCTGAATATCCGGTGGGGACCAAAGACCAAAGGTAGGTGAGCTGCCCCAGACTGAACATGACAAGCCCCGCACCAGAGGTGCTGCCCCTCTCTGGGCACCCCATATACCCTCTGAAGAATACACAGATAAACTGGGAATTTTGAGCCTCTTTTTTCCCTTCACATGATACTTCAAAAATGGGTATAAAGAAAAATAAATACACCAGGAATACTTTTCATAGATGTAGAACTAAAATTTACAGGTTTAATATGTGCATTTGGCATAGATTTGATAATCCTGCAGAGAGGGATCAATAATAAATGCCTGAAACAGTGTTTGGGATGTTGACCATTTAAAGATCAGCTGGATGCTGTACTCAAAGCTGTGAGGTTATTTGGTAGAATGAAACTGAATCAGCCAATGCACCTTAGTGAACAGGATCTATCTAAGTTGTAGCTGAAAATTTCTGGTAATAAGAGGATTTGTGTGAGCTGCTGCCATACTAACACAACACACACCAAACGCTGGCGGACCGAGCAGGTCGGGCAACATGCATGGAAGTTAATAGACAGGGACATTTCAGGCTGAGACCCTTCTCCAGGATCAAGAAGGATCCCAGAATAAAAAGTGGGGGTGGGGGAGGGGAAGGAGACTAGCTGAAAGGTGCTATGTGAAAATAACTGGGTGGGAACGGTCAAGGGCTGGAGAAGAAGGAATCTATTGAGGAGAGGAGTGTGGACCACAGGAAAATGGAAAGAAGGAGAGGACCCAGGGGAAAGTAATAGGCAGGTGAGTAAAGGTAAAAGGTCAGAGTGGGGAATGGAGAAGGGGGGGAGGGGCGGGAATTCGTTTACCAGAAGGAGAAATAGATATTCATGCCATCAGGTTGGAGGCTGCCCAGACAGAATAAGATGTTGCTCCTCCACCCTGAGGTGGTCTCACCTTGGTACAAGAGGAGGCCGTGGACTGATATGTTGGAATAGGAATCGGAATTAAAATGTTTGGCCACCGGGAAGTCTCACTTGTGGCAGATAGTGCACAGCGGTCCCCCTTTTTATGATGGTCTCACCAATGTAGAGGACCTGCATCAGGAGCACTGGACACAATAGATGACCCCAGCAGATTCACAGGTGAAGTTTTGCCTCACCAGGAAGGGACTCTGAGTGGAGGAGAGGGAGGAGGTGCATAGGCAGGTCTAGCACTCTGCAGGAATAAGGGCCAGAGGGGAGATTAGTGGGAAGGGATGAATGGATAAAGGAATCATGGAGGGAACAATCCCTGCAGAAAGCAGGGAGATGGGGGAGGTAGGATCACTTTGGAGTTGGGAGAACTAGCGGGGGATTATGTGTTAGATGTGGAAGCTGATGGGGTGGTAGGCAAGGTCGAGAGGAACTCCGAGAGACTGTGTGAGCATGGATATATGGGAAATGGAGGAGATGTGGGTGAGGGCAGTAACAGTACTGGTCAGAGGGAAATCCCTTTCTTTAAAGGAGGAGGACTCATTAGTGGAGGGATATACCTCATGCTATACCTGCCCATGCACCTCCTCCCTATCCTCCATTCAGGGCCCCAGGCAGTCCTTCCAGGTGAGACAACACTTTACCTGCATATATGCTCCTACTGTGTCCGGTGCTCCCAATGCGGCCTCCTCTTCATTGGTGAGACCTGTCATAAATTGGGGGACCTGTTCGTCATGCACCTCTGCACTATGCACCACAAGCGGAAATTCCCTGTGACCAAATATTTTAATTCTGATTCCCATTCCCTTTCCGATGTGCCAAGATGAGGCCACCCTCAGGGTGGAGGAGCAACACCTAATATTCCACCTGGGTAGCCTCCAACCTGATGGCATGAATATCGATTTCTCCTTCTGGTAACCACATTTCCCCCCCCCCACTTTCCTCTGTTCCCCACTCTGACCTTTTATCTCTTCTCACTTGCTTATCACTTCCTCTTGGGCCTCCTCCTCCTTCCCTTTCCCCTATAGTCCACTCTCCTCTCCAAACAGATTCCTCCTTCTTCAGCCCTCGACCTTTCCCACCCATCTGGCTTCACCTGTCACCTTCCAGCTAGCCTCCTTTCCATCCCCCCCCCCCCCACCTTTATACTCTGGCATCTTCCCCCTTCCTTCTCAGTCCTGAAGAAGGGTGTTGGCCCAAAATGTAGACTATTGATTCCTTTCCATGGATGCTGTGTGACCTGATGGGTTCCTCCAGCACTTTGCGTGTGTTGCTTTGGATTTCCAGCATCTGCAGACCTTTTCATGTTACTGATTTGCTGCCACTCTTCCTATGGCTGGGCATGTGAGAATGCCGTTGCTGTTGTGTATTCAGTGGCAATGGGATGGATACAATTGTTATCTTGGCAAATGTGGAGAAAATATCTGTTTACAGGAAGTTTAACTCTTCCAAATACACCAGGCCTTGTTCTCTTAGCAAATTCAATAAAGCATGTATCTCAATCAGGTACTGAATTCCACTGGCCACTTCCTAAAAGCAAACGCACCGAAGTTTGCAAAGGAAAATGGAATGGAGTTGATCTGGTCAACAGCCATCATCATCCTAATCCTTCCTTATAGTAGGCTCAGTTGCTTCTCATCTTCTGCTGTATTTATAATGTAATGCAGAATTGTTGAACTCTCCTGGGTACAGATACAGACCTCAGTTGTATAATTAACTTCAGAAACAGCTGGGTTCTCCGTCCTCGATGAAAAGCACAGGTGGTTTATCCTGAAACTGGCAGTTTGCTTAAATGGAGGAACAACATTCCAATATGTTTTTAAAACGTTTTCCCGCGGGCACTTTATAAAGTGCATAATAAAACTGACAGAGAAAATAAGCCTAGGAGTTGTATTTTTTCTGGATACTACACTGGCTTTACAGCCACTGTTATGTGTTAATGTTACATAATCTGTAAATCATATAAGACATTATAAATATGATGGTTAGAACATAGTTCAAAGGTTCATTTATTGTCAAAGTATGTATCCAGATACATCTCAGAGATAGCCACGAAACAAGAAGAGAGCATGGGAGTCGTTCAGAGAGAAGCATCAAACCCACTCGCTCCTTATAAAAAAAGAACAGCAACCCGATGAACAATTCCCAAGCCCCCCGCACAAAACGGAACAAAAACATCGATCCATCTATCCCCCTCCACCACACAGAACAGAACAAGGTCTTTGACCCAACCCCACATAAAAAAACCTAATAGAATGCAGTAAAAACATCAGCCCCCAAACCCCTTCCCTCACACAACAAAACGGAAAGGAATTGGTGAAAAACACAGAATATACAAACCATGAGTCTGAGAAAGTCAACAGTCAATAAACGCAATAGTTCAATCCATAACGGGGAACCACAGTAACATCCTCCTTTGTCATTGAAAGAGAGAGACACCACACACAAATACACTAATCAACTTATTGTTACATTCTAAATGTTATCTGAAACAAGTCCATTATTGTTCCTTCTTGTATCATATCAAGACCCAGGTCCATCAAGTTGCATGTACTATGATTTTAATGCTCTGTGGTCTTGCTAACGTTTCTGCATATTACTATAGTATATTGCATTGTGCGTATATATTTTACATCTGGTTAAGGGTGAGAGGTAAAATATTTAAGGGGAACCTGAGAGGTAGTGCAAGTGTAGAACAAACTCACACTAACTGGATGTGGATCTGATTGCAACATTTAAGAGGAGTTTGGATAAGTACGTGGATGGCAGGAGTTTGGAGGGTTATGGTCCAGGTTGGGCTGAATAAGTATTTGGCACAGACAAAATTGGCCGAGGGGCCTGTTTCTGTACTGTAGTGCTTTATGACCCTTATATTTGGAAAGCGTCAGTCGTAGACATTTTCCCCAGGTTTGGGGAGTCCAAAACTAGAGGGCACAGATACAAGATAAAAGGGAAGAGATTTAAAAGGGACTGATGGTAGTGAGTATCTGCAATAAGTAATCAGAGGAAGTGGTCGATGCAGGTTCAATTGCAAATTGTAAGAGACAATTGGATACATGAATGGAGGGAAGGGACATGAAGGGTTATGGGCTGAATGGGGGGCAACTGGAACTATGCGGGAGGATGCTGTGGTCAGCATGGACCATTTGGGCTGAAGGGCCTGTTCCCATGCTGTATTACTCTACAACTCTGTGTTACCAACATTGCAACAGTAATTCCTCATTCTCTGAAAAATCCTTTCCTCCCTTCATCAAACATGCAGCATACAATCCTTCTTTCTTTTGTTTAATTGGCTGTGACAAGTTGGATTGTTTAAACATATACACGGGAAAGGTTTTTATAAGGTTTATTATGATAATCTTTTTTACCTATTGTCTAAAATACATTGGCTGTTTTGTTTTAGAGTAAAATACTATATGGTACAGAATTGCTGCATTCATCTTGTTTCATGTTTATGGTTAATTATTTTTGAGACAAGCTATGACAAGTATGATATATTTAGTGAAAAATGTTTCATCATAGATTTCATAAAAGCTTAATTGGACATAAATTGAACTGAATACTTAGGAGTTCTATATTTGACAAAATGATGGGTTTTAAGGAGAAAAGGGAAGTAAATTCCTTGTATGTGTATAGGTACTTGGCGATTAAAGTCTGATTCTGATTCTGATTCTGATATGAAAGTGTTTCTGGATAGAAGACTGAAGCTTGAGAGCTGGTTTACTGTGGGATTACGTTAGAGGAGACATTCAGAAGTCCAGTGTCAGAGGAGTAGACAATTCTTGAATGGTTTGAGGTTTGGAGGAGTTCAGAGAATTATGAAAGGGCAAGATTGTGAAAAGGTCCATAGTTGAGGATCCTCTTGAATTTTATTTTTAAGAACACTAGCAGCCAAAGTGGGCCAACAATACCACACTGATAGGTGAGCAGGACTTGGCTTTAGGCAAAATGGGATAATGGCCAAAAATCCATTGGATTGCTGATTAGAGAATCAATGGGAATTCTGCATGAGATTTGTAGAACAGAAGCAGATGTGGAAGAAGTTAGAGAGAAATGGAAATATGTGATGGAGAAAATATGGGCTTGGTATTTCTGCCCAGAGCTGAACAGAATGATATGGTTGCTTCCAACCACATTAACTGGGATGAAGCAGTCCTCTCTAATATCTAATAACAGAGATCACTTCATGATACTGGTAGCCCAACACCTCCCTGACATGGGGAAAACATGGTTCTATATAGTGTGCTAATGATTGACTAGGTATATACATGAGAAAATCTACAGATATTGAAAATCAAAGGCAAAACACACACAATGCTGGAGGAACTCAGCAAGTCAGGCAGCATCTGTGGAAATGAATAAGCAGTCAACGTTTCAGGCCAAACCCTTCACCAGGACTGGAAAAAAGATGAGGTCAGAGCAAGAATGTAGGGTAGAGGGGAGAAAGAAGCTGGTGATAAGTGAAGCTGGAAAGGGGAAGGGGGTGAAATACAGAGCTGGGAAGTTGATTGATGAAAGGGATAAAGGGCTGGAGAAGGGGGTATCTGATAGGAGGGAGTATATCATGGAATAAAGAGATGGATGAGGAGCACCAGAGGGAGGTGATGGGTAGGTAAGGAGATGGGGTGAGCGAGGAAAACAGGAATGGGGAATGATGAAGGGATGGGTCAATTACTGGAAGTTAGAGAAATCGATGTGCATGCCATCAGGTTGGAGGCTAACCAGGTCCTGCTCCTCCAACCTGCATGTGGCCTCGTGGCAGCAGTGGAGGAGGCCAATCACCTGTCTCCTTGTTTCACCTATCATCTACTACCTTGTGCTCCTTCCTCCCCTCCCCTCACCTTCTAGCTCTGACTTCTCCTTTTTTTCCAGTCCTGATGAATGGCCTTGGCCCGAAACATCCACTGTTTATTCACTTGCATAGATGCTGCCTATCCTGCAGAGTTCCTCCAGTTTTTATTGTGCTTTGGCAAGGTCATAGGTCTGCCATAGCATTGTTCTGGTCAAAGGTCCAAAGTGTAGTTACCACTGGATAATCGTTACATATTGTTATATTCCACTCCATGCAGCAAGCTATCAGAATCAGAATCAGGTTTATTATCACCAGCATGCGTCGTGAAATTTGTTAATCTAGCTGCAACAATACAATGCAATACATGATAATACAGAAAGGAAAAAAAGTAAATCAATTACAGTAAATATATATGTATATTAAATAGATTAAAAATCATGCAAAAACAGAAATAATATTATAAAAGTGAGATAGGGTTCACAGATTCAATGTTCACTTAGGAATCGTATGGCGGAGAGGAAGAAGCTGTTCCTGAATCATTGAGTCTGTGCCTGCAGGCTTTTGATGGTAACGATGATAAGATGGCATGCCCTGGTTGATGGGGGTCCTTAATAATCGATGCCGCCTTTCAGAGACAACACTCCTTGAAGATATCTTGGATACTACAGAGGATAGTACATAAGATGGAGCTGACTAATTTCACAACTGTCTGTAGCTTCTTTCAGCCCTGAGCAGTAGCCCCTACATACCATACAGTGTTGCAGCCTGTCGGAATGCTCTTCACCATACACCCATAGAAGTTTTCAAGTGTTTTAGGTGACAACCCAAATCTCTTCAAACCCCAAATGAAATATAGTTGTTGTCTTGCCTTCTTTATAGCTGCATCAATATGTTGAGAGCAGATTAGATCCTCAGAGAACTCGACAACTAGGATCTTGACAATTGCTCACTCTGTACTTGAGATGGCTCTATGAGGATTGGTTCATGTTTCCCTTTCTTACCCTTCCTGAAGTCCATGATCAGCTCTTTTATCTTACTGACAGTTATTGCAACACCGCTCAACTAGCTGGTATACCTTGCTTCTGTATTCCCTCTCATCTTCATCTGAGATTCTAACAATGATTGTGTCATCTGCAAGTTTATAGATGGCATCTGAGCTATACCTACCCACATAGCCATGGGCATAGAGAGAGCAGAGCAAGCTATTGGGTATATTGGAGGTCGGAGCAGTTTTATGGTAATCAGAAACTCTGACAACAGTTGGAAAGAAATGGAAATTGAGATCAGTAGGTGCATGGTCTTAGCTGTAGCAATCAAGATTGGGCAGAGTGCCAAGGATATCAGGCTTGAAACTTCTGCAGAAAAAAAAGAAAAAAGCACCGAAGCAAAGTGGAGTGAAAGGAAACGGGGAATGCAGAAGGGTAGAACCCTAAAAGGGACTTTTCAAAAGTGAATTAGAGAATTGAACAACAGTCAGATATAAACATGAATAAATTCAGACAGATTTCAGGTAATGCAGTACTGGCAGAGATTAATGGAGATTTGTATTACAATTAATATTATGTAGCATTTAGCCATACTAAAACTCATAGAGTTCAGAAAACTTCCTCACACCCTGATTTGAACAGAGAATTGAAAATATACAACAGACATTCAGAGGAATTATAAACACAAGAAATTCTGCAGATACAAAATGCTGGTGGAACGCAACAGGCCAGGCAGCATTGACGTTTCAGGCCGAGACCCTTTGTCAGGACTAACTGAAAGAAAATATAGTAAGAGATTTGAAAGTAGGAGGGGGAGGGAGAAATCCAGAATTATAGGCCAAGAAAGGAGGGAGTGGGGTGAAGCTAAGAGCTGGAAAAGTGATTGGCAAAAGGGATACAGAGATAGAGAAGCGAAAGGATCATGGGAAGGGAGGCCTAGGGAGAAAGAAAGGGAGAGGGGAGCACCAGAGGGAGATGGAGAACAGGCAAAGAGTGATGGGCAGGGAGAGAGGAAAAAAAAAGAGGAGGGGGAAATAAATCAGGGATGGGGTAAAAAGGGGAGGAGGGGCATTGACAGAAGTTAGAGAAATCAATGTTCATGCCATCAGGTTGGAGGCTACCCAACCAGTATATAAGGTGTTGTTCCTCCAACCTGAGTATGGCTTCATCTTGACAGTAGAGGAGGACATGGATAGACATATCAGAATGGGAATGGGACGTGGAATTAAAATGTGTGGCCTCTGGGAGATCCTGCTTTCTCTGGCGGACAGAGCGCAGGTGTTCAGCGAAACGGCCCAGTGGCCGTTTTAATTCCTGTGACATTTTAATTCCACGTCCCATTCCCATTCTGATATGTCTATCCATGGCCTCCTCTACTGTCAAGATGAAGCCACACTCAAGTTGGAGGAACAACACCTTATATACCGGCTGGGTAGCCTCCAACCTGATGGCATGAACATTGATTTCTCTAACTTCCATTAATGCCCCTCCCCCCTTTCTTACCCCATCCATGATTTATTTATTCTCTCCCCTCTTTTTTCTCTCTCTCTGCCCATCACACTGCCTGTTCTCCATCTCCCTCTGGTGCTCCCCACTCCCCCTTTCTTTCTCCCTAGGCCTCCCGTCCCATGATCCTTTCCCTTCTCCAGCTCTGTATCCCTTTTGCCAATCACCTTGCCAGCTCTTAGCTTCACCCCACCCCCTCCGGTCTTCTCCTAGCATTTCGGATCTCCCCCTCCCCCTCCCACTTTCAAATCTCTTACTATCTTCTCTTTCAGTTAGTCCTGACGAAGGGTCTCAGCCCGAAACGTCGACAGCGCTTCTCCCTATAGACGCTGCCTGGCCTGCTGTGTTCCACCAGCATTTTGTGTGAATTGCTTGAATTTCCAGCATCTGCAGATTTCCTCGTGTTTGCAGTTTTAAATTCTGCAGATGCTGGAAATCTTGAGCAACACACACAAAATGCTGAAGTGCTGGAGGAACCTCAGTAGTCAGGCAGCATCCATGGAAATGAATAAACATCGAGGTTCCAGGCCGAGACCCTGCACCTGGACATTCAAAATCAATGCTTCGGGGTGAGCCCCTTCATCAGGACTGGAACGGAGGGGGAAGAAGCTAGAATAAGAAGATGGGGGGGAGAGGGAAGGAGTGCAAGCTGATGGGTGGTAGGTGAGGGGGAAGGGGAATGAAACTGGAAACTGGGAGGTGATAGGTGGAAGAGGTAAAAGGCTAAAGAAAAAGGAAGCAGATAGGAGAGGACAGTGGACCATGGGAGAAAGGGAAAGGGGGGGTGGGAGGGCACCACAGGGAGGTCATGGGCAGATGAGGAGAAAAGGGGAGCCAGAATGGGGAATAAAATTAATTTGGGGTCAAACCCTAATGGAGAAGATTATTGGTTACATTTTGAGCACCATTTTTTTCCTTTTTTGTTAAACAGTTAGTGTTTTTCATATTCTATTTCAAATGATAGCAGTATTAATTGCGAAAGCAAAGGTCCATGTACAAATGATTATACATAGATTCTAGTTAAGAATGTGCTAGGAGAGACATAATAAAGCACTTTAATTTTGCAGCTTGAACATGTCCTTGTATTGCACACCAGGAAATGTTTTCTTCCATCCGCAAGCAATTGAGGAGCATCTGTGTTGTTTAATTACTGCATTGAATTAGTTACAGATTTGGATTACTAGTTATCCAATTCAAAGCTGAACATTTATACTTTGTTACTAGTTGTTGCCAACTGCATTCACGACTAGCACATCATTATACCTATGAACAAGCATAATTATAGCTTTAACAATGGGCAATAATGAAAACATATTTTGACTTTGATTGGATTCAGTTTACAGCTAAAATTAGAACTAAATTACTTCTTTATTGAAAGATAAATTTTCACAATCAAAGTGAAGTTCAAATAAAGGACATTACCTTCATGTCTTGACAGTGTAAAACTAATATTGTGGCAATTAATTAAATAGATTCACATCAGGGAGCTGCTGACGTAATTTTTTTTCTCTGCCATTGTCTTTTCTTTGCGATACGGTAAGATTAGTATCAGTCTATAATTATAATTGGATATGACAGAATTGAACTATACAATAAAAGGCAGCAAAGAAATATTACTTGTTTTGTTCAATATAATTCAGCCATGCTTACAGAAAAAAAGATAGGTAGTTATATCCTGTTGCATCTTTTTACTTGGTGATGTTTTTCTGCCTTCGTAACCAAAAGACAAAACAAAATGTGTTAATGTAAAGTTTTCCCTCCATTCATTGCTATGGAGAGTGGCGTTGTAACTCCTGTAAGAAACAGATTTCTTTTCATTATATGCTGTAGTGGCATAGAACAGAAGAGGGTTGACAAAATCACAGTGGTCAAGGTTGACATCATGCTTGGTAGTTGTCCACGTGAGGCATTCTCTTGAATGATACAGCAAAACATTTCTTGAAATACAGTGTGAAATAGGCCCTTCAAGCCCTCCAAGCAGCAAACCCTGATTTAACCATAGCTTAGTCACCGGACAATTGACAAAGGCTAATCCACCTTTCAACCGTACATCTTTGCATTGTGGGAGGAAACTGGAGCAACCGGAGCGAACCCACACAGTCAAAGGGAGACCATACAATCTCCTAACAGGCAGCAGTGCTGGTACTGTAAATTGTTGTGCTAACCACTAGGTTACCTTACCAACCTATGTTGACAATCACAAAATAATGTGACCAAGCCTCTTGTCATCATGTGAAATTTCTTGTTAAAAGGGAACTTTTGACAATTCTCTTCATAAAAAATAAGACAAGATGGTAAAACATAAAAAGCCGCTGGTTTTTGCAGGATGGCTACAACTTAGCTTTCACAGAATTTGCTACACTCCCTCTGTAAAGCATGTTTTGCTTGTAAGACTATATTTCCAACCAACTCCCACCCTGACTCCAAATCTATAACTTCATTCCCTCCCCCCCCCCCAAAATTGGCAACAGATCCTGCCCATCCTATTAAACCTGCAACATCCTATTCTAAAACAGGGTCACAGAGTGGAAAAGGACCAATTAAAATAAGAATGTTTCACTGTTGGGGCAAACTACATTGGTGGGCTACAGGTTTGGGGTTTGGGGGTTTGAAACCCTTGTGGGCAATATGTTATCTTTTGTGCAAGGAAGGGGATGGGGATGTGGCGTCTAATGTCCTTGTTGGAGTTTTTAAGTATTTGGGGATCTGATGGTTTTTTTGTGTGCAAGAGGGGGAGTCGGGGTTTGGTGTTATGGTGCTGTTCTTTATTCTCTCCTTCTGGGCAATCTATTAATTTTTGTGGAGGGAGCGGGGTTGAGGGTTTGGGGTTTGATGTTCTAGCTGCCGTTTTCCTGGTGGGCGATCTATTAGCTTTTGTGCCAGACCGGTGTTGGCAGGGGATTGTTTTCTTCTTTGTGTGGGAGATATTGCTGTCTTATCTTTCAATAAAATCCATGGTTTTTCTGTACTTCATGGCTCTCTGGATAAGACGAATCTCACAGTTGTATTCTGCATACATACTTTGTTAACAAAATGAACTTCTGAACCTTTGAGAACTAGGGGAAACAATTATGACAGTGTTTGAATCATTGCACCAAAACACAGGAAAAAGTTAACTAATAGTGAAGTGCTATGAACGAATAAAAATATATGTGGAAAGAAATGAAAATAAGGAAAAAGGAATACTTTAAGGTAATAGCCATCAAGGGAATGCAGATCGAGAGAGAATTTAAAAGGGATTAGAAGAGTCAAAAAAGCAATTTAGAAAATGAAATTATTAACAAATGTACAAAATATTCTACAGTTGTACAATTCTTCAAGAAAAAGAAATTACCCTAGGAATAGAGCCAGTGGGAGATTAAAAAAAAACCATTTGCAGCAATAATGAAAAGGCAGAAATATTAAACAATTATGTTAGTATTTACTAAGAAGGCAGACCAGATGGGGATAACATTGGAAGGCACACAAAATTATACAGCTGCTATCAAAATGAAAAATTGTAGTGTTACATGAGTAAACTCAAAAATATTAAAATTCCTGGTTTGAATAGATTATATTTATGCATTTTTAAAGTTTCTAGACAAGTAAAAGCAGAGGTAATTTTACATATAGTTACCAATTTGAAGAAAGATAATGGCTGAGATTTACACCAGTTCTACTGATGTATTTGGGAATTTCCTCAGGGAAGGTTATAATTACAACCTTCCCTCAAAAAAGTGTCAGCTGTAGACTTCTGTACTGCACTGTTGAAGTTCTACAGGTCTGGCTAGATTTTAACAGATCCACTGGTTCTTCAGAAATCTGCCAGTATGCCCATTCCAGTGAATGAAAGAAAAAATCAGCTGTGCTGAGTAAAAACATTAGGGGTTTCTCTCTGTGTTTAACTTTGTTAAATGTTTATTAGTGTGAGTAACTATGTGTGTGTGTGGGTGAATGGAAGAGAACGTATGTGAGCTTGAGTATGTGCAAGAGAGAAGGTGTGTGAGTGACAGCTTGTGTAAGAGAAAGTGCATATGAACTGTGTGTAAGAGAGAGGGAGTGTGTGAGAGAAAGACTGTGAATTTCTGTGTATGAGCAAGGGGAAGTGTATGTGCCTGTGTGAGAGGGAGGGAGAGAGAGAAAGAATTTGAATGTATGTATGTGAGGGGGAATGTGTGTAAAAGAGAGCACGTGTGAGTGTGCAAGGGACTGAGTGAGAGAGAGTGATGGGAACATGTCTATGAGCAAGTGTGTGTGTGTGTGAGGAAGAGATTATGTACGTACATGTTTTGTCCTTTAAATTTTAATTTTTAAAAAATATTTCTGCAATTTTGCCTGAACAGCAGAAGGTTCTTGAGGCCTAGCAACTCCACACTGCCCAATTGGCACTCAGTTACATTAATCCCATTTTACCCTCCCCATGTTACACCACACACCTGTGCATAAGGGGTGATTTATAGTAGTCAAATAACTTGCCAGCATCCAGGAAAGCAGATCACCCAGGAAATTCCCACATGGTCACAGGGAAAATGTCCAGATTCCACAGAGACAGCACCAAAGGTCAGGGTTGAACCAAAGTGATTGGAACAATGTGACAATGCGTGCACCGTCTGCACCTCTATGCTACCCCACAGTGCCTGAGGATTAGTAGATAACTAACATAATAACAATTATTAAAAAGAACAAACTGAGGGAAAATGAAGGAGTCCCGACAAAAAAGAAACAATAAAAATAATCAAAGATGTAAATACCAAAAGTTTTTGTATAGTTAAAAATACAAAGACTTCTATAAGCAAATTCATTATATCATGCGAAGAGATGACAGAGAAGATGTGTAGTGTAATGCAACAGATGAAATGCATCTGGATTTCTCAGACTTGAGTTTTTTTTCTAGGTGGAGATACTGGAAATGCAGCTCGCCTGTACTAAACCTAGATTGAGCCTAGTTTTGAACACATTTGAAGTACTGCCTGAGTTTTTGCTTGACCCATTATGCACAAGGAGTCTCTGGAGAGGATGCAAGGTCAGCATGTATTCAGAAATCTGAGGTAAAATCTATTAGAGAAGGGTGAAAAGACATGGTTTTATTCACCTTGAAAATGGACGGATGATATTGCGGAAGTTTTTAAAATTATGAATAGTTCCAATCGAATAGATAGGAATCTTTACCTGTTTTTTGTCCTGTAATCATTACCAGGACATGATTGCAGGAGCTCCTCAGAAAAAATACCATGGAATACTTCCTTGGGCTTCTCGACATCATACTCAGTTAAATGTTTCCTTGAGGTGGTAGAAGCAGATTCAATAACAAAGGTTGAGAGGTGTTTAGACATACATGTCAATGTGCAGGATTAGAGGTATATGGACCATGTGTAGGCAGATAGGGTTAATTACATAGACAGAATGGTTGGTTTAGCAAGTTCCTTTGCTCTACTGTTATATGTTCTAAGATATCAAAGGAAGTCAATTTCATATTGTCTCTAGGTCATCTTCCATTTTATATGGGCTAACTCCCAAGGTTGAGAGTCTTTGACTTTGATGTTTCCCCTTGTGATGTTCTCTAGTGGTTGGAGAGATAATTTTACTATAAGTGACTACAGATTGAAGAAGGAGAAAAAAAGAATTTCTCTCAGAGAATAGGAAATCTTTAGAATTCTCCGTGGGTGTTAAGTTGTTGAATATATTCAAGGCTGAGATAGATTGGACTGCAGGATAGTGGGGATTGATTGGAGAAGTGGAGTTTGAGTCCAGGAGGAAAACTTGCTTGTCCATTGTGGGAATGAGGTCAAGTGAATAAGATGCATTGCACAGATTAGATTGTATCAGGAAGATCTCCTATGGTTTTTACTGATGGCTTTAAAAATAATTTTGGTATATACAGTCCCTGATCAATTTATTTTACAATAAGAACAAAGAGTATTTCAGACAACAATCACAAAATGCTGGAGGAACTTAGAAGACCAGGCAGCATCTATAGAAAACAGTAAACATTCAACGTATCGAGCTGAGACCCTTCATCAAGACTGAATACAGTCGGCCCTCCTTATCCGCGAGTTCCGCATGCGCGGATTCAACCAACTGCGGATCAGGAAATCCTGGAGGTTCTCTCTCCAGCATGTTGTTTGAGCATGTACAGACTTTTTTTTCTTGTCATTATTCCCTAAAGAATACAGTATAACAAATATTTACGTAGCATTTATGTTGTATTAGGTACTATCAGTAATCTAGAGATGATTTAAAGTATACGGAAGAATGTGCATAGGTTACCGCGGATTGGGAATTGTCTTGGTATATAGTATATATTTTACCTTTTTATGCATATAAAATGCTTAAGAAACATATGTATTTCAATAATTAAACCACAGCATTGCTTAGTAATAATTGTAGCTTTCATCGGGGCAGGGCCTTCACATGCTCCATTATTCTCACTTTATCCTTTAAAATTTTTCCGATCGTTGACTGACTGTAGCCTAACACTTTTCCAGTGACCAATGGTGTTTCACCTCTTTCTGATTGCTTTATTATTTCCACTTTATTTTCAATCGTGATCATTTTCTGGGACAGAAACAATGCGGGTGGCGGGTCCTGAGTTCCGCTGGGTCCTGAAGTTCACCGCCCTGAGACAGGTTATATAAGGTCCGGAGGTCCGCCGGGTCCTAAAGCCCACCGCACTGAGACAGGTTAAATAAGGTCCTGAGCTCTGTCGGTTCCTAAAGCCCACCTCACTGAGACAAGTTAAATAAGGTCCAGAAAGTCCACCGCACTGAGACAGGTTAAGTAAGGTCCTGAGCTCTGCCAGGTCCTAAATCCACCAACTTGAGCATCTGTGGTTTTTGGTATCTGCAGGGGGTCCCAGAACCAATCCCCCGCGGATAAGGAGGGTTGACTATATTTCCATTCTGGACTCTTCTTTGGAACAGATTCTGACAAAGGACCCCAGACCTAAAACATTAACTACTTCTTATTCCACACATACTGCCTGGTCTGTTGAGAGCTCCCAATATTTTAAAATCAGATTGGATTAATTGATTGTCGCTTACGTCAGGATGCAACAATTTTTTAAGCTCATGGGTAAACAATATTATTGGTACTAATAAATGCAACAATAAATACAAAGATAATTGCAAAATAGCAGAATTGTGTAACAATTTTATGCAAATCTGTAATAGTATAAAACATACATTGCTGCTTTTATTCCAGATTTCCAGCATTTGCAGTTCTTTTGATCTTTATTTCATTTTGGAAAACTGATGGAGGCTGTGATGAGATCTTGCCTTCTTCCAGCATTTTATATCTGTTGATCGAGATTTTTTAGCATCTGCAGTTTCTCTTGTATCTTCAGTTGGAAGCAAATCTTGGTTTTGATTAGTATTTATTACAGGCCTGTTTCCATCAATTATGATTTGGACTTAGTGTTGTCTGTGTATTCTGACATCATGATTGATGCTGAGCAATCTTGCTCTTGGACTGGAGGTAATGAAATACGCATATCAGTTCAATCCTGGAAGACAACTCCATTCCAATGGAGAGGATAGTGAGGTCCAGTATTGCACTGAGGAAGATTGTAATTAGCAGAAATGGCAATGGAGAATCTGTGAATCTGCTGTTATTCAATTGGAATATGGTCTTTAAAAATCACATGCACAGACTATTAAATTTACAGAAACTGGGATTTGGACTAATATTGTCATCGATTGAGGATTGATTAAAGGAATGGAAATTGGGAATAGGAATGAACTAGTCAATTACATGAGAGGGAAAGTACATGGTATCCCTGCATGTTGGAAACTAGAGTTTAGATCAACACTAATGGTTGGGAGGGATTGGTCATATCCAGCATTATGGAGGAGGATGACAAGCCTACCTTAAGGAGGGTCAGTGGGGAAGTGGGCGACTAACATTTATAATGATGTAGGGGAATTGCTTTGGGAATGGCAAATCAGGCATCAGCAGGGAACATTAAGACATTGAGAAGAGCTGGGGATGATAAAGCAATCAGTACAATGCAGAGGGGGGTTGGTGTCAGTGGAAGAGGGGTAGGAAATCACTTTACCAGCAAGTGTCCCACTCTGGCATTGCTCAGTCATTGTGGCTCCTTGGGGAACATATTCCAATTTCTGCCAAATGCAGCAGAAATAGAGATGCCCAAGGACATTTGTCCCAGACATGAAAACCTCACTGACGACATGGATAAATGAATTCCTTTAGTGATCAATATCACATTTCATTCAGAGACAAAAAGAAAATCATTTTCAGTCGCAAAACAGTGCAAAAAGGTTAAGCAATTGAATGTTGAAGCAATGATTGATTACCGTAGATTCCGTACTACAGAGCACACCTGATTAAAAGCCGCAGGCTCTAATTTTAGAAAGAAAATCAATTTTGTACTTGTACAAGCCACACCGGATTTTAAGCCGCAGGTGTCCCACATTGTAATATGAGATATTTACACAGAAAGATATTACACGTGAGGATTTTTTAACTTTTAATTAAATCCGTATGGTAACATAAACAAATACATATTGCAAATGCTTTTTTTCGAACCGTGCCTGTAACACAGCTACTTTTAAATATACATACGTATCGGTAACACACAAATTACGTTGCGTATACTTTTTTACTGAACAGTGCACGAACAACATTCCAATATCTCCTAACGACTGGTAAAAAAAATATACTGCAGCCTACCAGGAAAAGTTATTGATCGCCTTTAACTTAAAAGCTGCATCATATGTTTGCAGCGTTCTCGCGCGGGTCTAATGCGCTCGCTCGCCCCCCTCCTTTCTGTTTATCGCAAACCGGTATTTCCCCACAAGACGCGGCGAAACCGGATGTGACGTCATAGCATCCCGGGATGTAGTACAGAAAACAAATATACTTAAAACACTTCTAACTTTAACTAGAAAATACTAACAAATGAATTACTAAGCGAAAATATTATAAACTAAATAACTGCCATAAAGGCAGCACAATGCTTTTCTTCGAGTGTTTTCCATGTTGATGAGGGTGAGTACAAATGACTGATTTACAATAATTTAATTGTGAAAGTGCACTTGATTTATCGTACAATTTCATTGGACCTCTGTGAACTACTCATCAATTTTATTGGTCTACTGTTACGAGGCAAAATGTTTTTGGCGGCATGAAAAAAAACCATGTATTAGCCGCACCGTAGTAAAGGCCGCAGTGTTCAAAGCTGTTCAAGGCGTGGGAAAAAAGTAGCGGCTTATAATCCGGTATCTACGGTAGGTTTTTAAACTTGTGTGAATGTCAAGTGATTGTTTTGTACATGACTATACTGTATTACAAACTTTCTTCCTGACAGTATAAGGATAGTTTTATCCAGTACAACAATTATTGGAGTAAAGTTCATAAAGAGCTTTATTTTTTATATACAGGGTTGATTGATAAATTTGTGGCCTAAGGTAGAAGGAGTCAATTTTAGAAAACCTAGCACATTTATTTTTCAACATAGTCTCCTCCTACATTTACACACTTAGTCCAGTGGTTGTGGACCATATGGATCTTGGACCTCCAGAAAGTGTCCACAGCAGGGGTGATCGATAAGTTCGTGGCCTAAGGTAGAAGGAGAGGAGTTATACAGCTCTCGTTACATGCACATGCAGTTCAACTCTTTGAGTGATTATGCAGAAAGTTTGAAGTTAATAACTCATCTCCTTCTATCTTAGGCCACGAACTCGTCAAGTCAAGTCAAGTCACTATTTATTGTCATTTTGACCATAACTGCTGGTACAGAACACAGTAAAAATGAAACAACGTTTTTCAGGACCATGGTGCTACATGAAACAGTACAAAAACTAGACTGAACTACGTAAAAACAACACAGAAAAAAAGCTACACTAGACTACAGACCTACCCAGGGTGGCATAAAGTGCACAAAACAGTGCAGGCATTACAATAAATAATAAACAAGACAATAGGCACAGTAGAGGGCAGTAAGATGGTGTCAGTCCAGACTCTGGGTATTGAGGAATCTGATGGCTTGGGGGAAGAAACTGTTACATAGTCTGGTTGTGAGAGCCCAAATGCTTCGGTGCCTTTTCCCAGACGGCAGGAGGGAGAAGAGTTTGTATGAGGGGTGCGTGGGGTCCTTCATAAGACTGTTTGCATTGCGGATGCAGCGTGTAGTGTAAATGTCCGTAATGGCGGGAAAAGAGACCCCGATGATCTTTTCAGCAAACCTCACTATCCGCTGCAGGGTCTTGTGATCCAAAATGGTGCAATTTCTGAACCAGGCACTGAAGCAGCTGCTCAGGATGCTCTCAATACAACCCCTGTAGAATGTGATGAATGTTATTAACTGATGAGTTATTAACTTAAAACTTTCTGCATAATCACTTGAAGAGCTGACCTGCATGTGCATGTAACGAGAGCTGCAAAATGCATCTCCTTCTACCTTAGGCCACGAACTTATCAATGACCCACGCTGTGGACACTTTCTGGAGGTCCAAGATCCGTATGCTCCACGACCGCTGGACTAAGTGTGTAAATGTAGGAGGGGACTATGTTGATAAATAAATGCGCTAGGTTTTCAAAAATTGACTCCTTCTCCCTTAGGCCACGAGCTTATCAATCACCCCTCGTATAGTTTGCACTTCCACAACAAAGCATAAATAAAAGTAAATATATGAGAAATTAACTAAAAGGGAATGCTTCTCCTCATTACACAATTAAAAAAGTTTGATGGGGTGTTAATTCAGGAAACATTATTAGCTTCTTTTCAATGCAACAAAAACAGTCGTCCAATTCAGATCCCAAAGATCTGCAACATAATGAAATATTAGATTTGCAGACAGTCCGAAGATCATTGTTAACACAACAGAATCTTGTCTATAAGCTACCATAAACAATTCTAACTTATTTGGAACATAATTTAGCTAATTCTTGGAGTGGAGTAAAACAAAGACATTTTTGCTTAATAGAGATGGTATACAATATCAATTACTTTAAGTAAAATAATACGATCAAATGGATTGACGTGCATCATATACTGAAGTGCTCTCTTCAGTTACCTGATGAGGTAACCATAGCCTTTGGCCGGGAGCAGATGTTATCAGGTGGTGTCCAACCTCCATAGAGTGTTTCGACCTTTAACCACTACACTCTCCAGTTAGTGGGTCAGCAGTGCTGGCCAAGTCACTGCCGATCTGCTTCTCATAACCAGCAAGAGGCTTTCTGCTTCTTCCCCCATCCTGCGAGATGCTTGGTTCTTGCTTTCTTCATCAAGGTCCAGTGCAGACAGCAACCTCCATGCCGACCTTGCTGGGAACCCTCTACAGCAGATCTCCACATGGAGTAGCCACGCCTGCCACCTTTCATCCCTCTACTCCTGGACTAAGGACTGGTACTTCAGGGCCTTCCTCTTATGAGTCTCCTTGCATCATTCCTCCCATAGTACTGTGAACTCCACCAGATGCTTTTCTTGTCTTCAGTGGAGCACAGTATGATGTCTGGTCGAAGTGTGATTTGCACCGCCTCCAGGAACTGCAGCTTCCCCCCTGCATTGACCCTCATCTCCCGTGATTTGGCAGTTTGCAGCAGATTTGATTTAGGCCTCTTTGATATGACTAGTGTGGCCCTCTCCTTAATGAAAATGACTGCCCTGTTTGCCTCTCTGCCAGCTGGTCTCTTTGTACACCCTTCCCGCTCCAGTGTGTCAGCAAGGGGCAACAGGAACTTCTTGTGACGCCACCTATACAGACCTTGTGTTAAAACTGTTTTGCATCCTGACAGCCTGTGTGCCAGTGAACTCTGCTGACCACAAAGCTTGCAGTTAGGGTCCTCTCTCAGCCCGCAAGAGGGAAGAAATGCGAAAGGGCTCCAGTCTCCACTTCTCAGGTGGCAAATCTCCCTTTTCCTCCTGTTTCATTGTCATGATGGTTTAAGATCCTCTTTCTTTGGCCCCATTGGGCCAAATCGCTCTTTAGCAAAGTTGGACACAATGGCTGTGAGGGAGTCGATTCTTCTGTAGACAGGTCTTGCCAATGTAGCTTCCAAGATGCAATCCAGGTCATTGTAAAACTGCTTCCAAGATACATTGTTTGATGATCTAAGCCACCTGATCCTCTCTTTCCTTGATGAATGAATTAGCGTGTCAGAGGGAACACTCTCTTGGTCTTTGGTACTGGGGTGGTTCAGGCGCTGAGAGATCTTCAGCTCTGTGGAATGCTTCCTGGCTGTAGTTCTCCATCATCTCACTGGATGTTGTGTCCGTGCATTGCACTTGAGTCACCTTCTATTCTTCACTCCACAACTGGACCTGTTTTGGTGTATTGAGGCCTTTGATGTTTTTGCAGATTTTGCGCAATCGCACTTTCCAATAAATGTTCTTCCAATAAATGTTCTGGTCAGTGTTCTTGCTTCAGCTTTGCCGTTATGTCTGTTCTATTGAGTCTTTCATCCTTCCCCCCCCCCCCTTCTAAGTAGATTCGGGGGTGTATTGCGTATTTAGTTCATCCGTAGCTTGTACGGTTCCCTGTTGCCAGTGCTGTACACAAGGTTATCGGTCTTGTGTGCCTGTACCAGTCTTTCCTGGAAGTCAGCTGCCTTTCCAGTGTTACCGAATTTTCTTGATTGTTATCCAGTCTTTCCCAGAAGTCGCTGGTGAACCAGATTTTGCTTGTGTCGTACACTGGGATGCTCTCTTCAGTTACCTGATTGAGGTAACAGTAGCCTTTGGCCAGGAGCAGATGTCATCAAGTGGTGCCCAACTCCTTCTGAGTTTATGAAATAATCAATGTGCTGATTATCTGCGATGGCAGGCCTAGGAAATGATGGTTAGGACACAAATGCTGGAGTATCCGAGACTAGAATCGAAACTAGTCATTGATACAAGACTGAAACAAAGACTAGAAGCTAAACTTGAATCCAAATCTGAGCTGATGATTGAGCACCAAATATCATTCCAGGTGCTCTTTAAATATTAAAATCTCGGTGCCAAAACATAGCCGCCAATTAGTGGGACAAGCCCAAATCTTTAAAGGGGCCTCGCCATTAAGCCCTATTCCAGAGAGTTACAGTATCTAAACCCCAGTAGGATGGCACGGTCTAGTGCATATTGTAACAGGACCTCCTCCCCTACAGCCAACCCCTGATGGCCGTGGCTGCTCGGAAAAATCACGTTAGTAGTCATGGTTGAGAGCCGGATCTAAGATGTCCCTTTTCATAATGCAACACCATTCCTTGGGTCCAAATCCTTCACAGTCCACGAGGAACAGCCTAACACCCTGAGCAGTTAATGAACTCCAGAATTCTTTGTACGGTGAAGACCTGTTCCCTATCGACAAATATGGGTGGTGGCAGGACTGATTGTTGTGTGACTGAAGGACTCGTGTTTACAGGTTTTAATTTGGGAATGTGGAAGGTGGGATCGATCTTGAGGGTCTCGTGGAGCTGCAAGGTGTAAGCCACCAGGTTTACTTTCTTGAGAATCTTGAAGGCTCCAATGAACTTGGGCTCAACATCCTGGACTCCAACTAGAGAGGCAAATCCTGTGTAGGCAGCCAAACCCGTAGCAAGGACATAGCTGGGGATGAACCCAAGTGCAGGACACAGGTGCAGAGACAGAGTCATGAGGCATTAACACCATAGCGAACGTGGAACAGGTATCCAAGAGAGCCTTTACAGCAGGGGTTCCCAACCTGGGATGGAATTTCAGGGGGTGTGACAAAGAGTGGCTTGTGTGCTTAAGTGACAAGTCACGAGTAATCACTCAGCCAGCTGCCAGTGTGCCTTGAGAAGTGGTAGTAACGTTTGTCCCAAGCACACTCCAGTCTCCCGCTGCCCGAGTCAGTGCTGGGGATTCTCATCAGTGTTACCTGGGAAATTACACCTCAGAGTTGAGGAGTCTCATCAATTTACTGTTTACAATTTTTTCTGAATAAATTAGAATCTAATTGCTCAATTTATATTTGCATTTTATGCACTGAGTTAAAAGCTTATTTTTTTAAGTTCAATTTGTTCACGCACAGTATTGTATGTGGTTCAATTTGTGGTTCAAAAATTAGAAATTAGACTTCTTCATCTTCAAATGTGATATTACTTTTGTAGGGGGTGCAAACATTAATCAAACATTTCCTAGGGGTGTGAGGCATAGAAAAAGTTGGGAACCACTGCTTTACAGGGAGACAAGGTTTACGTAGAACATCGAGGAAACGATGTGGAGCTTAGAACTGACAGTCCTAAGGAATCAGGAAACGAGGTTTATTCACACTAGAGTCGACCAACGAACTGACAAAGCATGGCTGTGACGCACGAGTTTTATCCTATGTTCGCTAATGGGAACCAGGTGCGCGGTAATTAGTAGGACTAGCAATCATTGGGAATCAGCCGACAGGAATTAAGGCACAATCAATGAGATAATGGCAAGGTGAGGAATTGCCAGTCGGGACCATGGCAGTACCCACCCCTCAATGGGAGCCTCCAGGCGATCCTCCACGCTTGTCCGGATGGTCCCAATGGAAGTCCTGGATGAGGGAAGGGTCCAGGATGAAGGAGCAGGGAGCCCAGGAACGCTTGTCTGGGCCATACCCTTCCAGTTGACCAAGAATTGGAGGCCCCTGCCTGTACGGCACGCATCCAGTAGCCACCGGACGGTGTGTGCCGGATGGTTGTTGATGATCCAGGCAGGTGGAGGGGTTTCGGTCGGAGGACACAAGGGGCTGACGGAGACTGGTTTTACTTGAGAGACGTGAAATGTAGGGTGGATATGCATAGACTTTGGTAGTTTAAGCCAGATTGCTGTGTGGTTAATGATACTTCCAACCTCATAAGGTCCCAGGAAGCGAGGGGCGAGTTTCTTAGGCTCGTTTTTGAGGGGAATGTCTTTGGACGAGAGCCACACCTCTGCCCAGGTTGATACTCGGGTGCAGGAGTCCGATGGTGATCAGCAATCCTCCTATTGTGATTGGCTGATCTGAGCAGGGCCGTGCATGTGTCCTCCCAAACCTTGCGGCATCGATCGATATGGGCCTGAACAGATGGCACCGCAATCACCTCTTCTTGTGCGGGGAACAGCGGGGGTTTGGTACCCAAGGGAGCACTCAATGGGAGACCATCTGATGGCAGTACTAACCAGAGAGTTGTGGGTGTACTCAACCCACGTGAGGTGGTCACTCCAGGTAGACGGGTTGTTGGTTGTTATACAACGTAGTGTCTCCGTAGTGTGACCTGTTCCATTTGCCCATTTGTCTGGGGTGGAAGCTGGTTGACAGGCTGACCGAGGCACCTAAGGCTTGACAGAAGGCCTTACATACCTGCGAGAGGAATTGGGGACCTCAATCGGAGACAATGTCCGTGGGGATTCCATGGAGGTGGAAGGCGTGGCAGATGAGAAAATTTGCAGTTTCTTGAACAGAGGGGTGTTTAGGGAGGGCTACAAAGTGCACTGTCTTGGAGAACTGGTATACCATGGTGAGTAAGGTGGTATTTCTGTGTGAAGGGGGTAGACTAGTGATGAAATCTAGGGCGATGTGCGACCAAGGACGACCAGGGACAGGTAGGGGATGAAGTAATCCTGCAGATGGCCAATGGAAGGTTTTTCCACGGGCATAGACAGAACAGGCAGAGACATAGGAACGGGTATCCGCCTCCATGGAAGGCCACCAAAATAGTCTTTTCAGGAGAGCCAGTGTCCGATCACTCCCGGGGTGGCAGGTGAACTGAGATGAGTTCCCCCACCGGAGAACCTGAGATCGAACCGGAATCAGGCAGAAAAAGACGATCGGCCGGTCCATTGCCGGGGTCAGGGTCATCCCGTTGAGCTTCCTTTGCTATGGACTCAATCTCCCAAGTGAGGGTTGCCACCACACAGGATGGTGGGAGGATAGTCTCTGGGCTAGAAGTGTCCTCCTTGGAGTTGTATTGGCGGGAGAGCATGTCCGGCTTCCCGTTCTTGGAGCCTGGATGGTATGTGAGGGAAAACTTAAACCATCTAAAAAATAATGTCCAATGGGCCTGGCGGGAATTCAAACATTTGGCGGTTTGAATATATCCCAGGTTCTTATGATCAGTCCAAACAATAAATGGGTGTTCCGCCCCCTCCACCCAGTGCCTCTACTCCTCCTATGCTACCTTGACTGCTAGTAGTTTCCAATTCCCCACATTGTAATTCTGCTCAGCGGGGGATGCTCGACGATAAAAGAAGGCACAGAGATGAAGCTTTTTGTCTGGACTTGATCGTGGGGACAGGACTTCTCCTACCCCGGAGTTGGAGGCATCAACCTCAACAATGAATTGGCAGGAGGGATCCTGTTGGACCAGGATGGGTGCTGTTGTGAACCACCTCTTCAGGTCAGTGAATATCGGATCAGCCTCAGAGTCCCAGCAAAAAGGGGTTGTTGGTGAGGTAAGTCGGGTAAGGGGCTCCGCCACCCGACTGTAATCCCGGATAAATCGGCGATAAAAGTTTGCAATCCCCAAAAACCGCTGAAGTTGCTTGCGGGTCCTGGGTCTCGGCCATTCTTCCACTGCCCGGATCTTCTCGGGATCTGCCCTCACCTGCCCTCTCTCGATGATGTAGTCCAGGAAGCTGACCGAAGGGATGTGGAAATCACATTTCTCCACCTTCACAAATAACTTGTTCTCCCACAGTCTCTGGAGGACTAGACGGACATGGTGAATGTGTTCCTGGGGGCTGCTAGAAAATATTACAATATCATCTAGGTAGATGAACACGAAGCAATTAATAAAGTCCCTCAGCACATCATTGATTAGGGTTTGAAAAACAGCAGAGGCATTGGTGAAGCCTAACGGCATGACCAAGTGTTTGAAGTATCTCAAAGGTGTATTAAAGGCTGTCTTCTACTCGTTTCCCTCCCTCATCCTGACTGGATGGTAGGCTATGAAGGTCCAACTTTGAGAAGGTGGTGGCTCTGTGAAGTGGTTCAAATGCTGAGTTAATGAGGGGTAGTGGGTACTTATTTTTAACTGTTATATTGTTTAGACCATGGTAATTAATACAGGGAGGAAGTGACCCATCCTTCTCTACAAAGAAGAAACCAGTGCCCACCGGGGAGGATGAAGGTCGGATAATGCCCGCCACGAGGGACTCACTAATGTGTTTCTCCATGGCCTCTCTCTCCAGTCGGGATAAGTTATAAAGATGACTGGTGGGTAACGAGGCCCCAGGAAGAAGGTCGATAGCGCAATCATATGAGCGGTGTGGAGGCAGGGAAAGGGCCTGTTGTTTGCTGAATACCTGTCCCAGGTCATAGTATTCTGCGGGGTCTCCGGACAGGTCGAGGAGTTCCAAGTCAGGTGAGGTCGTGGTAGCCTCCCTAGGGGATGGAGCCAACTGCAGACAGGTGGCGTGGCAAAATGGGCTTCAGCTGGCTACCCTCCCAGTAGACCAGTCGATGTGGGGATTGTGGTGGTTCAACCAGGGGTATCCCAGAACTATAGGGGCTTGAGGTGAATGGATGAGATTAAATTATACTTTCTCTCGATGATTTCCGGACAGGATCAAGGTCAGGGTAGTCCAAACAAAAGGGCCTGTGGATCTCTTAGTCAGTGCTGTCAGTTCCCAATGAACTTACAGTAAAAGATAGTGAATCCAGAAATTATTGGACTTGTTTCACATTGGATGTTTGTGGCCAATCTTTGATGTTAGGATCTACCTTGAGATTGCCATTAGAGATGATAAAACCCAAAAATGAAACAATGGTTACTTGAAATTCAGATTTCTCCAGCTTTGCATCAGGTCCATGATCTAGAACCTCTTTAAGATATCGCTGATGTGAACAACATGCTCCTCCATGACTTCGAAAAGATTTGGATATCATCCAAGTAGACAAAAGCATTCTTATGGAGAGCATTCCAGAGCATGTCATTCATAAAGTCCTGGAAAACTGCTGGCACATGTGTGAGGCCAGAGGGCATCACCAGGTATCATAGAGCCCTGTGGGTGTGTCTTCCACTCGCCACCCTCCTTTATGTGGACTGGATTGTATGCATTCCCAAGTCTAGCTTCGAGAGTACTCACCCCTTGGAGAATTTCAAAGGTAGTGTTCATGTGTGAACGAGGGGATAACGATTTTTGGCCGTTATGTGATTCAGCCCTCTATAATCAATGCATGGCTGCAGGCTCCATTCCTTTTCCTGTACAAAGAAGAAGCCTGTGCCAGCTGGTGATGTGTAGGGCTCAATGAATCCCTTGGCAAGAGCCTCCTTTATATACTCCTCCATAGCTCTTCTCTCTGGGCCAGAGACCGCAGAGGACAAGTACCAGGCAGTAGTACAGTTGTAGGTGTGGTGTGGGTAAGAGTTGAGGCCTTTCCCTTGCTGAAAACCTCTTTCAAATCCTTGTAGATGGAGGGGATTTTGACCAGCTTGGGTGTTGCAACTGCCCCTGAACCTCCCTCCGAGGATGACCCCTGAGGCCCCTTAGGTAATGGGGGTGATTCAGCAGACCCCAAAGTCTCCTCCATTGGTTAACTAGAGTCTTTAGTTGAAGCAAAGACCAAATCAAAGTCCAAATCTTCATCCGTATCCTCAGACAATGGCATCAAGACACTACAAATGTTCTTTGTGCTCCCAGGACTAGCCTCCAAAGGCCTACATATAGGAGTCTTTCTTTTAGACAGGACCTGGTGACTGGAGCCCCTAGTCTTGGCTGCTGGAGTTCCACACTGCTTGTCTTGCTCCTAAACTAGAGACCCTCTCTCTCTAGCTTTCAGTGCAACCCCAACTAGACAGGGTCAGGACTTGCATGGTCCTGTTGGCCGGATTTGACCCTTGAAGACCCTTGGTCTCTCGAAGGCTCCAGCTTACTCCCAAAAACAAGTTCGTCTCTCATCGACTGCTGATCTCAGGTGAGTCTGAGGGTCAGAGCACTAAGCTGAAAATACACTCCCTTGCAATGACTGGACCATGCAAAGATCCTCCCTTCCTTCAAGTTCACAGAAAGGACAGCCAAGGGTGCTTGAGGATCAGGGATATGTGAGGACAATCGATGGTATAGAACATATATATAAACCTTTTTTGCACCGCGGACCAGTTTAATACTAACAATGTTCTTGTGGACCAGTCAAGGTGGGGGGGGGGGGGGGAATGTGGGTGTTAATATCGACCAGAATATAGGTGACAAGTCAACTATAAGTCACTTATAAATGGCCAATACACTCAATTTTGTTTCTAAAAGGGTTAATCTAACAAATTTAATATTAAACACACAGCACATATTTTTCTCGCATGAATATAGTGATAGGTCAATTATAACTCTCTTATAAGTCAATAGCATCATAATATTTTAAGTAACGTTTGGATATTGAACACACAGCGCATATTTTCCTTGCATGAATATAGTGATGAGGTCAGCAGGAGACGGTTATGGAGTGAGCACTGTTTCAGATTCACTCCATAACCTTTACTTTTTTTAACCTATGATCACCCTTATTTAACTTACTTTTACCTACACCAAAAGATTCTTGCTACTTTTTTGGACTTATCTTTAAGAGTTTATTGTGAATTTTTGAAGAAATGAATACAGAAATGGCTCTTAGGCCCAGGGCGAGAACCTGGGAAGGATCCTAACGGGAACGGGAAAAAGAAAAAGACTGGTCCTAAGCGCACTGAATTGACTTATGAAATATTATTGGAGGTTTTAAATGAAAAATTTGAAGAACAACGACAAATTTTTAAACAAGATATAAAGGCTTTTCAGGATTATATGGATAAGACGGATTCAGTAGTTAACCAGCAGCAAGTTCTAATCGCAACTTTGCAAGAGGACGCTCGGAAGCGAGACTTGATAATTGGAAATCTGGAGCAGAAATTACTTTCGACGATTAAACAGGTGGAAACACTTAAAGCCAAGAGTGTCGACTTTGAAAATCGGTCCAGAAGACAGAACTTACGCATACTCGGTCTCCCGGAAGGTATTGAACAAGGGGACCCCTCGAAGTACTTTGCTCAACTTTTAAAGGATGCGTTCCTTTCTGTATTCCCAGACAGTCCTCCGTTACTTGATTGTGCTCACAGAATTATGCGTCGATCACCAAGTGCTTCAGCTAAACCACTGGTTGTAATTGTCCGATTTCACTATGTGCATGTTAAAGAGCAACTTATTCGTATGGCTCGGCGTGTAGGGATGGTTAAATTTCAAGATCACAATTTTCGATTAGTGGAAGATTTTAGTCCAGAAGTAATGAAGGCAAGGCTTCTTTTTAAACCTCTGATGTCCAAATGTTATGAGAAAAATCTAAAACCTGCGCTCTTATACCCTGCGAAGCTCAGAATTACGCCTCCCAATGCATCGCGGCGTGTTTTCCTTTCTACATCTGAAGCTAGAAGCTATCTGAATGAGAACTTCCCTACTGCTGCGGATTCTCATCTCTAATAAATGAGTGATTTTGATTGTGCAAGATGGTTTTTGTTTCCAAAACCAGATTTTGTTTCTGGCTATTGGTGTAGGTTTACTCTATATTTTACACTCTAGTTAAAGTTTTTTTTAATGTACTAATCTTTTTATTTTACTTACTTCAACCACTGTACTTTATCTTTGGTCATTATTATTAATCCTTTGAAGGTGAATTTTTTTTACTAAGATGGCGGTTTCTTCTCTAAAATATTTTTGGCTTTTTTTTGATTTCGCCATTTTTTTTCTCTTGTCTTCTTCCTATAATGCATCTCTTATCACAGTTCAAATTTTTTTGGTTTGTTTGGGTTTTAACCAGATTTATAAGTTACTAGTGATTATATTCTTTTTGTTTTTTTTACTACCAATTATATTAAGTAGTTTGGTTTTAGTATAGTGATTATTATTTCTTTAGAGTTTGGGTGGATTTTTTTCTCCTTTATATATGGAGTTGCCTTCTGCTGATATGGGGGTAGATTTAGGTTCATTTCTCTTTCTTCCCAGCCTTCTCCTGGCTGGGGAGGGATTTTCTCCTCTTGGGTGGGGGATGGGGGGTCTTTTTCTAAATCTTATGTTCTTTATATCAGTTTTTTTTTAGTTTCTTCATTTGGGCTGATTTTAAACTACTAAAATGTCCACGATGTCGTCACTTCCGGGACCGCCCCTTATTTTTGTTCCTCTTCCGAGTGCATGAGTTCATAATCTGGTTAACCCTTTATATACCAAAGGGTTGATTTCAGAAAATGATTTCAGACCATTAATTTTGTCTCTTGGAATACTAATGGCTTAAACCATCCGATTAAACGGAAAAAGATTTCCAAAGTATTCCAAAGATTTAATGCTCATATTATTTTTGTACAAGAAACTCATGTGAGGAAAGAGGATAATTATCGCTTTTTTAGGTTTTGGAGGGATCAACAGTATCTTTCGAATTCGAATGCTAAAGTAAAGGGAGTTTCAATTTTTATTAACTCCTCTATTGCATTTGTCCAACACAATATCTTTTCGGATCCGAATGGTAGATTTTTGTTAATTACTGGGTTACTTTTTAACAAAAAGGTTGCTATGGTTAATGTTTATGCTCCAAATGTGGATTGTCCCGATTTTTTAAAGTCCTTATTTACTTCTCTACCTAATCTAAATGAATATAAGTTAATAATGGGTGGTGACTTTAATTGTTGTCTAAATCCTTTGATGGCCAAATCTATATCTACTCAGACTTTACCTAATAAGTCGGCCACTTGTATTAACTCTTTTTTGACTGATAATGGAATTTTTGATATTTGGAGATTTCGGCATTCTAAGGACAAAGAGTTTTCATTTTTCTCACATGTTTATCATTCCTACTCGAGAATTGATTATTTTTTTATTGACTCTTGTTTTATTCCATCGGTAATTGGTTGTAATTATGATCAGAATCAGAATCAGAATCAGACTTTAATCGCCAAGTACCTGTGCACATACAAGGAATTTACTTCCGGCAGATGTTGTCTCTCTGCTCATAACAATAATAATGATAAATATAAATGAAAATATATATTATACATACAGGTAGTGCAATCCAAGTAATAGTTAGCCGACAGTTAACCGGCAGTTAACTGTTCAGCAAAGTGACCGCAGTAGGGAAAAAACTTCTCCAGTGCCTATTAGTCTTAGTCTGGAGGGATCTGAAGTGCCTACCAGACAGAAGCAGATCAAACAGTCCGTGCGCAGGATGGGAGGAGTCCTTTAGGATGTTCCCCGCCCTCTTCTTCAACCTGGAAGAGTACAGGTCCACAATAGATGGCAGGGAGGCTCCAATGATGCGCTCGGCAGTCCTCACTGTGCGCTGTAGTCTGGTTCTATCCTGCTTGGTGGCGGCTCCAAACCACACAATGATGGAGGTGCACAGGACAGACTCAATGACTGCAGTGTAGAACTGCAGCAGACATTCCTGAGGCAGACCGTATTTCCTCAAGAGCCACAGGAAATACATCCGCTGCTGGGCTTTCTTCAGGATGGAGCTGATGTTCTGCTCCCACTTCAGATCCTGAGAGATGGTGGTTCCCAGGAACCTGAAGTTCTCCACGGTGGACACAGGGCTGCTGAGGATATTATAGCCATCTCTGACCATGCTCCATTAAAACTTTCGATTAAATTTACAGATACAGCTTCTAATGCTAGACAATGGTGATTTGGTTCTACTTACTGCAAGATCCGGATTTTATTAAATTTATGAAGGAACAGATCGATTTCTTCTTTTCAACTAATTCCACAGATGATATTTCTTGTGGAACACTTTGGGACACCTTTAAAGCATATATACGTGGACAGATTGTCTCCTACTCTGTTGGTCTGAGAAAACGCATTAAGAAGGAAACTCTTTTATTGGTTGATAAAATTAAAGAGATTGACAAGAAATATTCGATTACTCCTAGTAAGGAGCTTTACAAACAAAGGGTTGAACTTCAAACGGAACATAGTTTATTACTTACATCTTCGATTGAAAATCAATTAATGAAAACCAGATCTGATTTTTATATACATAGTGATAAATCGGGTAAACTGTTAGCTAGTCAATTGAAGAATGCTTTGGTTAAACGTCAAATTACTAAGATCCGTCAGCAGAATGGGGATCTGACAGTTAATCATGATGAGATAAACAAATCATTTCAAGATTTTTATACCTCCCTGTATCATTCCGAATTTCCACATGATCGTAATACCATGTGTGATTTTCTTGGGAAATTGAATTTTCCAAAATTATCATCAGATGATCTTTCAATATTAGAAACTCCTATTATGGATGCAGAAATTAAAGGGGTTATTTCCTCTATGAATTCTGGGAAAGCACCAGGTCCAGATGGGTATACAGTAGAATTTTTAAAATGTTTTTCTGCTACTCATTCTCCTTGGTTATGCAGGGTTTTTGAAGAAGCAATTAGATTGGGCAATCTGCCACAATCTTTTTATAGAGCTTCCATTTCTTTAATATTGAAGAAAGATAAAGACCCTACTGACTGTGCATCCTATAGACCAATATCTTTATTGAATGTAGATTCCAAGATCTTTTCCAAGTTACTGGCATCCAGGCTGGAGAAGGTATTACCCCAAATTATTTCGGAAGATCAAACTAGTTTTATTAAAAATCGCTATTCTTTTTTCAATGTTAGGAGATTATTGAATATTGTTTATACTCCTTCACATAGCACTTCAGAATGTGTCATTTCATTAGATGCAGAGAAAGCATTTGATAGAGTTGAATGGCCATACTTACTTAATGTGCTTGAGAAGTTTAATTTTAGTCTGACATTCATTTCCTGGATTAAACTGATATATCATACTCCAGTAGCCTCGGTGCTTACTAACAATCAAAGATCTCCCTTTTTTCGTTTATTTCGGGGTACTAGACAAGGCTGTCCTCTTAGTCCATTATTATTTGATATTGCTTTAGAACCCTTGGCAATTGCTATCAGAGAATCACAGAACATTTTTGGCATTAATCGTGGGACAGATATACATAAGTTATCATTATATGCAGATGATTTATTATTATTTATTTCTGATCCTGAGAAATCCATTCCTGCAGTTATATCATTGTTGGATCAATTTAGTGATTTTTCCAGGTATAAATTAAATCTTAATAAGAGTGAATTGTTTCCTTTAAATAGACAGGTTCCAATTTATGGAAATTTACCTTTTAAATTAGTTAATGACTCTTTTATTTACTTAGGGATTAAAATCACAAAAAACTATAAGGACTTATTTAAGGTTAATTTTTTACCCTTAATCGATCAGATTAAATGTTTGTTTACTAAATGGTCACCACTATCTTTATCTCTGATAGGTCGGATTAATGCTATTAAGATGGTTATTTTACCCAAGTTTTTATATATATTTCAAGCGGTACCAATTTTTATTCCGAAATCTTTTTTTGCTAATGTTGATTCAAAAATTTCCTCATATATATGGCAGAATAAAAATCCTAGATTAGGTAAAATATATTTACAGAAGGCAAGGAAGGAAGGTGGATTGGCATTGCCTAATTTTAGATTTTATTATTGGGCAGTTAATATCCGATATTTGATATGTTAGTTAAAGGATTGGGATATGTCTTTTAGCCCTCATTGGGTGAACCTGGAAATTAAATCTGTACAAGGATTTGCATTGGGTTCTATTTTAGGGACTTCACTTCTCTTTGCTCTTTCTAAATTGCCGAAACAAATTGACAACCCGATAGTTAAACATACTTTACGTATATGGTTTCAATTTCGGAAATTTTTTGGGTTGACTCAGTTTGTTTTAAATATTCCTATTGCATCCAATTGCTTTTTTTATCCTTCTATTATAGACCAAGCTTATTCAGCTTGGAAGACTAAAGGATTACTACGATTTTCAGATTTATTTTTGGATAATTGTTTTATGTCTTTTGAGCAATTATCTAATAAATATAATTTGCCTAAATTTCATTTTTTTAGATATTTACAGATTAGGAATTTCTTAAATACTGTACTTCCTACTTTTCCAAATTTTGTGTCTTCAGGTATTTTGGAGAATTTGTTTGAACTAAATCCTTCTCAGAAAGGGCTAATATCAAAACTCTACAATATAATTATGAAGATACGTTCAGAGCCCTTCTATAAGATTAAAAATGATTGGGAAAGAGAACTTAACCTTACTATCCCTATTGAGAATTGGGATAAAATTCTTCAATTAGTTAATACATCATCTATATGTGCTAATCATTCATTAATACAGTTTAAGGTTGTGCATAGGGCTCATATGTCCAAGGATAAATTGGCTCATTTTTATTCCTATATAAATCCTATTTGTGACAGATGTCATTCTGAGATAGCATCTTTAACTCATATGTTCTGGTCGTGTCCGCTTTTGAAAAAATATTGGAAAGACATTTTTGATATTATTTCTGTGGTATTGAACATTGATTTACAACCTCATCCTATTACTGCAATTTTTGGTTTACCAATGATGGACTCACTCCATTTATCCTCTTCCGCTTGTCGAATGATTGCATTTCTTACATTAATGGCTAGAAGATCTATTTTGTTGAATTGGAAAGAAATTAATCCTCCTACCATATTTCATTGGTTTTCTCAAACTATGTTATGTCTAAATTTAGAAAAAATTAGAAGTGTTGTATTTGATACTTCTATTAAATTTGAAAAGATATGGAGACCATTTATTCAATATTTTCACATGATGTAATATGACCCTGTTCCAAGCCTATTGGTTTTTCCAGTTTCGATTTTATATATGTTGAGAGGATCGGAGTTGATGACACTGATGATTTTGTATTTTTGTGAGATATTATAAACAGCCCTTTTTTTCCCATTTTTTCTTTTTCTCTTTTTTCTTTGTTGTTTTTTTTCCTTATTAGTTATTAGATTATTAGATTAGTTTTTTTGCATAATTTTTTTCTTTTTCTTTTTTCTGTTTTTTTAAAATATATATTATGATATTTCTAGGTTTGCCTTGTTTATTTGTAAATTGTATTGTCCATGATTTGGGAATACTCATTTATACTGTAATTATTGCTTATGTATTTTTTCATGTTCAGTTGAAATGTGTATGTTTGTAATCCCATTATTTATGTATCAATTTTATTTTGTTGATATTAATAATAATAATAAAAAGATTGAAAAAGAAAGAATATAGTGATAAGTCAATTATAACTCACTTATAAGTCAATAGCATCATAATATTTTAAGTAACATTTGGATATTGAACACACAGCATGTATTTTCCTCGTATGAACAAATAAAAACATTGCAACACACCAGTGAGAGGACAAGGTAAGGGCCAGAGGTCCCCGTACCGGGGCCGTGGCGGTCGCAGTCCAGAGAAAGTGACTGACTGAGCGAGGAGTGCGACAGGACATGTGCCCGCCCCCCCCCTTGTAGGTAGGTAGGATCTATCGGCCGACAAAAGTTTGGCTCAAGGGATGACTTTCAGTAGATCGCAGCGAGGTAGTTGCTCTGCTACTTACAAAACCCTGAGTCCGAATTAGGTCGCCTGTGAATATTTTAGCACCGGGTTCCCCACGAACATTCGGTGTGTTAAACAGGTTTAGAGGCGGCGCCCATCTGTCCGCACTGCAGGCCAGTAGTGTCAGCACTTCTCGCTGGCTGCGTGAGGTGGCCGGTTACCTGACACCAACCAGTGATCCTTGGCACTAGGTATCACTGTGTTTAGGCGACTGATGACCTTGCATGGGTAATGACTTCGCGTGCATAATGACCTCGTGCGCGTTCAAGTTCTACAGTGGGTGTGACAGGGAATGAGGGAAGGTGCAGCTGCCTCATATCGTTTCATATCGACAAATCATATCGTTATCTTGTGGCCCGGTGGTTGGGGACCACTGGTATAGAAACAATTGCCCTCTGTGCTCATCTACAAAACCAGTGTCTGCTGTAGGATCTGCCTGGATGACCATCCAGGACAGTTGTAGGCATAGACTGGCTCAACTCCGACAGCATTATGTTGAGCCAATGGGTGGTCCCCAAGTCCAGGAAATTACTATCTGCCCCAGAGTCCACAAAGGCATTCATCTCTCGCTGGTTCTTTCCCCAGCATATCACCACCTTCTGCATGACTCCAGAATCAGTAGGGTTGGGAGTGGTGCCTGCTACCATCTTAGTCCTCCCAAGATAGGATGGTCTAGGGTGTTTTCTGTACGGTTGCAGCTTTGAACGTTCAACCTGCAGGTGACCTGATTCCCCGCAGTGATAGCAGCAACCTTGACTCTGACACCAGAACCTCTCATCGGCAGAGAATCTTGTGCAGTCGATCTGCATGGGCTCGACGGGATCTTGACCAGGAGATGGGCTGGTCATTGTCTGAGGTTGGGAAATGGGACTGTGATGTGTTGAGGCTGGGCTTGGGCTATCCTTCTTCAAACTCTCAATATTTTTATTAGTTCTACATAGAAGAATACAGAGTGCAAGAAAGTGTATATAAAAAGTCAGAAAGGATAAAAAAAAACTACCAGTTACATTATATCTGTTCATAATAACAATTACATTACCCCGTATTCATATAAATTAATCAATAGTTATATTGAATTATACTAATTTATTACAAAAGAAAAAAAGAATCCAACCCCTACCAAAACTGAAGCTGTTCATTAAGGAGAAAGGAGGTAAAATACATTCTTATATAATAAAAATTAATAATAGCCAACATCTGAGTTTAAACAACGAATTGAAGGTTTTGAAAATAATTCAGAAAAGGTCCCCACAATGTTTGAAAGTCTTGATGAGATTCAGAAATCGAACAACAAATCTTCTCTAAATCTAAACATGACATAATGTCACATAACCAATGAGCATGAGTAGGAGGAAAATATCTTTCCATTTAAACAAAAGCATCTTCCTAGCTATAAGAGAGCTAAAGGCCAAAATATGTAAATCAGATGCCTTGAAAAACCACCTTCCGATATTTTTTCAAGATTCGGCTGTCCAAAACATATGAATTAATGAATTATTACATCTGTCACAGTAGGGAGATATATCTGAATAAAAACGAGATAGCTTATCCTTAGTCATATGAGCTCTATGTACCACCTTAAATTGTATGAGGGAATGATGAGCAAATAGCGATGAAGTATTAACCAGTTTAAAAATTTCATTCCAAGTTTCCTCAGATATTGATGTCTGTAAATCTTGTAACCAGAGATTCTTAATTTTGTCTGAAGGAATATTCCTCGTCTCTACTAACATACCATAAATCTTAGATATTGAACCATTATGAAAAGGTGTCAAACTAAAAATTAAGTCTAGTAAGTTCTTATCTGAGCTTATAGGAAATGTGCATAATTGAGATCTTGAAAAGTCTCTCGTTAGTAAATATCTAAAAAAGTGAGCTTTGGGTAAACTATATTTAGCTGACAATTGTTTAAATGAAAAAGGTTTGCTCCAACAAACAGATCCCAAAAACATTTAATACCCAACCCATCCCATTCCTTAAAAACTAAATCGGTCATGGAGGGTTTAAAAAATTTTAGAATAAATGGGACTTGAAAGGGAAAATCCCAATAAACCAAAGTGTTTTCTAAATTGTATCCAGATCCTCAGAGTATGTTTAACTATTATATTATCAGTTAGTTTACTTACAGATCAAGGAAATGAGGATCCAAGAAGAGAAATAATAGAAAATTTATTAACAGAGTTAGCTTCTAAAGAAACCCATACTGAACAATTTGCACGATTAGTATAATATAGAAAAACATAACATATTGTATATTAACTGCCTAGTAATAAAACCTAAAATTAGGTAAGGCTAAACCTCCAGACTTTTTAGATTTAGAACCTGAGGTCATGTATCTCCTGGCTTTGCTTTGAAATTTTCATGTTAAATCTGTCCACAACTAGTGAGTGTCTCTGATACCCCGCTGGGTTCATGTTATGGTCAATCCTACTGTGATGAGATACCTAGGCGAGGATGGTGAGGACACAAGTGCTGGAGTATCTGAGACTAGAATCGAGACACAATCTGAGACTGAAACGAAGACAGGGTCATTAACTAGACAACAGGTGTGAATCTAAGGTTGAGCTGATGATTGAGTACTGAACTTTAGTCCGGGTGCTCTTTAAATATTAACATCTTGGTGCCAAAACAATGCTGCCAATTATTGGGGTGAGCCTGAATCATCAAAGGGGCCATGTCAGCTATCCGTAGAGTTAGAGTGTTTAAACGCTGGAGACTGGTGTGGTCAGGTGCGTATCGTAACATTAGATGTGACCATGTATTTGTATCAAATAGCAAGTAATCTTTCCTTACTAAATGCTTGTTTACCCTACATGGCCAGTGCTCATCTTCCTTCATGATCCATATGTACACAGTGAACATGCACACTACTAACCTGGTTTGAGGAGTTCACCATCTGTGAGAATTGGAATCAGGCTCTTCATTCTGTCACTTAATGAAGTATAGGAATTGAAGGAGGTGTTGTGGTAAGGCTTGTCAATATTATACAAGGTAATTTTCCACCAGTCAATGGTCACAAAAACTACAGATGGGAATTATTCACCAAATAGAATTTCTTGTATGTATGCCATAGACTGGGATTCTCCCTTATTTCACCTCAAATCTGGGTTGAATCCTGACACAACATGAAATGTGTCATTGGGTGAACTACTCTTGCTATCAGTCAAACTGAATGAAATAAAAGGTTCAGTTATCCTTGTGCATAGCTCAAGGCATTTATTACAGAGAGAAAGGTTAAAAATTTGCTTGACAACTTTCCAATATGAAGCAATTGAATAATTGCATTGAAAGTAAAGGTGGTTGTTTCTCCCAGCTCCTGAAACCTAATTGTAGACAACATCTCAAATCTATGTTATCTGGAGCCTTCACCTTCTTAAGTGATCTTCACATTAAGCATGACTTATTTCAACTTGTTTTTAGGAATCTGGATGCCTGTGTAATAATTCTTTTAATAGGGAATGACTGTTGCACACCAGCTTGACAATGTGTGGACATGATATACTGTATGGCTATAAACTGCACCATGTATTAAACTACCATGTTCTTTATGTGAACCTGATTTGCTGAGTATTTACAATGTTCTTTTTTACTTTAGATTTCTATCATTTGCAATGTTTTCTACATCACTGAACTAGCATAGTTTTCTTTCTTCCTCCATCTCTGTTTATTTACATCACTTCCTGATAGATCATTCATAGATCAGAATCAGGGTTAATATCACCAGCACATGTCATGAAATTTATTGTTATGTAGCAGAGGTACATAGAGTCATAGAAAAGTACAGCGCAGAAACAGGCCATTCAGCTCATCTAGTCTGTGCCAGCCATTTAAACTGCCTATTTCAATGCACCAGGACCATAGCTTCCACCATACCCCTACCATGTACCTATCCAAACTTCTCTTAAAAGTTGAAATCCAGCTCATATGTATCACTTCTGCTGGCAACTTGTTCCACACTCTCGCAACCCTCTGAGTAAAGAAGTTTCCCCTCAAGTTCCCCTTAAATGTTTCACCTTTCACCCTTAACTCATGACCTCTGGTTGCAATCCCACCCAACCTCCATGGAAAAAGCCTGCTAGCATTTATCCTACTTATACCCCTCATAATTTTGTATACCTCTATCAAATCTCATCTCAATCTTCTACATTCCAAGGAATCCAAGGAACAATGCAATACATAATAATAAATACTGTGAATTGCAGAAAATAAATATATAGGTTAAATTAAATAAGTAGTGCAAAAGAGTAGTGAGGTAGTGTTCATGGGTTCAACGTCCATTCAGAAATCTGATGGCAGTGCGGAAGAAGCTGTCCTGAATCATTGACAAGCTTTCATCACCATCATTTCCATTCTTCTGGTCTCCTGGTCAAAAAGTATTCTGTTGGCTAATTGGCTGCAGGCTTTAGGAAATTATGCCAAAAGAGTTCATTCCTGTGGCTACCTTTTCCAGTTTAATTAACCCCTTGACATAAAAAAAAAGATCAACATGATTAATCAGAATCAGGTTTAATATCACCAGCATTCATCAGTGCAAAAATAAGTAGTGAGATCGTACGGCAGAGAGGAAGAAGCTGTTCCTGATTTGCTCTATGTGTACCTTCAGGCTCCTATACCTCCTTCCTGATGGTAACAATGAGAACAAGTCATGTCCATCAACTACACCCACCCCCACCATCTTACTGACCCCCACCATCACTCATTTTATATCCCCTATTGTTTCCTGACTTGTACGTTTTCCTACAATGCGGCAATTGTGTGGGGGAGTTATACACCATACCTTTCCAGTTTCTTTTCCTTGCTACGTTTTACCTCCACCCTACATCTCCTGAGCTTATGTCACCTCACGGAACTGTACTTGTCCTATCACTTGGTGCCAGAGATACTATGCTAGCCTTTTGCTCCCACCGCACCCCCCTGAAATTTAAATACTGCTGGGTATTAGGATCTTAGTTTTTCTCTCCTTGTTACTATGCCTCTGTATTGCTATCAGTTCTGTTTATTTGTGCTATTCATTGATTTTGTGCCAGGTACAATATGAATTTAGACATTATCCCTTAATTTTGCCCTTTTTCCACCTTTGCTAGTGGACTGCTGCAGCAACTCCGATTCAGTCCTGGTCTGGGTGTACTCATGGCAACTACACAAGGTTTCTCAGTGTACTCTGGTTTCCACCCACATCCTGGTCACATGTGTGTTATTTGGTTAATTTGCCACTGTACACACCCCTGGTACATTGGTGAATGATACAAGCTGGTGGTGGCGGGGAGCAGCAGTGAGATGGTGGGTTTGGGTGAAGTTGATAGAAGTATGGGGATATTAAAATTTTAAAAAGAATTAGTGTAAGTATATACTTGATAGTTGGTGTATATCCCCGCCCCCCCCCCCCCACACACACAATTGCCACATTGTAGGAAAAGGTATATTTCAGGAAATAACAAGAGCAAATAAAAAGAGTGGCATATTAATCAATCATTGATCATGTTGATGTTATTTTTTATGACAATGTGTTAATCAAAGTGGGAATGGCTGCCACAGGAATGCACTCACTTGGCATAATTTCCTAGAACCTGCAGCCTGTTAGCCAACAGAATATTTTTAATGGGTTAGTTTGTAACAAGGTAGGTTTAACAACTGGTTTCAGTGTTAAATATCAAATAGTAATCAAAACGTGATAGAATTTCAGTATGGCTTAGAGTGAAAAATTTTGGTCTGAGTAAACTGTGTAATATTCAGATTAAGGAGAACTACAAAGAACAAGGAAAGTGTTGGGGAAAATCGACTGGGCATATTTGTCAGAAAGACCAGCACTCACAGGCATTAAAGGAGAAAGTTCATGACTCCCTGGGAAAATGTACCCCAGTGAGGAGGAAAGATTCTAAGGCAGTAAGGGTGGGGATAAATTAACTCGCTGACTGATGAAGTTAAGGAAGGTATTAGTTTGCAAGAGAAAACAGGTAAGATGGTGAAATTGATGGTAGATCCAAAATGAAGGAAGATCAGAATCCAAAACAGAAGAACTAAATGAGAATCAGGAAGAATAAATGAAGGCAAAGTAATGAAAAATATAAAAACTGACAATAAGAATTTCTTAAAGTACAAATGTGTATATAAAAAGAATAAAAATATCAAAGTGAACATAAGCTCCATAGAGAACTATGAAATAACTGAGGAATGAAAAAAAAGTTTTGCATCACTCTTAATGTAGAAGATACCACAAGGACACCTTTAATATTAAAAAAGTAATAGACATGGAATTAAAGACCATCACCTCACTAAGAAACCAGTATTAGACAAACTAATGAGGCTACAATTTATTAAAGCCCCTAGACCTAAAGGTTTGCATCCTAGAATTCTAAAATACTGGCTACAGAGATAGTGGGTATAGCAGTTTTGCAGTCCTCAAAAATATCCTTAGCATCTAGATAGATAGATAGATAGATAGATAGATAGATAGATACTTTATTCATCCCCATGGGGAAATTCAACATTTTTTCCAATGTCCCATACACTTGTTGTAGCAAAAACTCATTACATACAATACTTAACTCAGTAATAATATGATATGCATCTAAATCACTAACTCAAAAAGCATTAATAATAGCTTTAAAAAAAAAAAGTTCTTAAGTCCTGGCAGTTGAATTGTAAAGCCTAATGGCATTGGGGAGTATTGACCTCTTCATCCTGTCTGAGGAGCATTGTATCGACAGTAACCTGTCGCTGAAACTGCTTCTCTGTCTCTGGATGGTGCTATGTAGAGGATGTTCAGGGTTTTCCATAATTGACCGTAGCCTACTCAGCACCCTTCGCTCAGCTACCGATGTTAAACTCTCCAGTACTTTGCCCACGACAGAGCCCGCCTTCCTTATCAGCTTATTAAGACGTGAGGCGTCCTTCTTCTTAATGCTTCCTCCCCAACACGCCACCACAAAGAAGAGGGCGCTCTCAACAACTGACCTATAGAACATCTTCAGCATCTCACTGCAGACATTGAATGACGCCAACCTTCTAAGGAAGTACAGTCGACTCTGTGCCTTCCTGCACAAGGCATCTGTGTTGGCAGTCCAGTCTAGCTTCTCGTCCAACTGTACTCCCAGATACTTGTAGGTCTTAACCTGCTCCACACATTCTCCATTAATGATCACTGGCTCCATATGAGGCCTAGATCTCCTAAAGTCCACCACCATCTCCTGATGGACCAAAGGATTGAAAAACTGCCAGTGAAACTGATTATTGAAAAAACCTTACAAAACAAATACCAGGTTGGTTGGCACAACACAAAAAGAGCCTGTTATATTTTGTAACTCCAAAACATAAAAGAAACTAATTGAAAGGAAAACAAGAGAGCTGGAAATATGTTTAACTTTGTGTTTACTTTAAGCGAGGTGTGCACATATCACGTGGTGATGTGATGACGTATGCCATTTACCTACTTTTACATATAATCCTTAATGCATTATGTAAACAACAAGGAACTCTAAATCAAACAATATATTTACAATATTACTCAAATATTAAATACACGACACTCCTCCCTGCTTAGCTATAATCTCCAACTCAATATAGAATGCATCTCAACTTATATAAGTATCTATTTATATAATACAGCTACTATATATAGACATCTACAGCATAGTAAATTTTAAATTGTCAGGCCTAAAGGTTTAATAATAATTCTCGTAGAATAATGTCTTTCCTGATGTAATAATCATAACACAGCTTGTCAGGTAAGCCTCATGGCTGTGAAACGATCTCAGGTTCTGGCGCCTCACCTGTGGTGGTTGTAGGAGTTGATTCTGGGACTGCAGGAAGTGGTTCTGACAGCTCAGGATACCTTTCTTCTCTTTCCTTTTTCTTCTAGTTTGGGCATTTTGATCTTGAGAAGGTGCATTTAGTTCACTGGAGTATTCTCATATTAATCCATCTCTTCCCCCCTTTATGATTTGATCACTCCTCTTCACTTCCTCATCCACAGCATTAGCTGACAAATCCTCAGTTTTCATACCTCCATTGACTCCTTTCTTTTTGTCCTTTCATTCATCCAGCTCAGATTTGGTCTTAGCATCTACTTTTACAAGCAGTTTTTTGTCTCCTGCTTCAAATTCATATAATAATCTTTATGCATCTAGATTCTGGTTCTTTACACTAACAAAAGCCAAATTCTTGCAACTTTCTTGAAGCTTCTTGAACTCTCTTCCAGCTTAAAACCAAGCTACATTACCCAAATAGCCATCTGAATAACATATCAGAAGCTTTCTTAGATATGTTACCTATAAAAATTGTTGTCGTTCAGACCTCTGCTTTTGTCTCTATCATGCTTCTTCTGAACATCATGGTCCTTTCTTGATCCAATATGCTTCTCAAACAGAGGCACGGAGGTTGGCACCAACACCTGTTTGTCCTCTGTTGGGCAATGGTTCATGGTGCGCAACATGGAGACCGTTATGGTATTATCCAGTACCTTCTTAATTCACTTTCAGTTGAATATTGTAGAAGATGTATAAATGATGGATGGATCTCCAAACAAGTTGTAGTTGTCTCATCCACTCATGTCTCTATAATGCTGGCCTTCCTATTTTTACCAATGTGACTTGTTGGCTTTTGTATTTTACTGTTATGAAATATCATTCCCACAGGAGTTATCTTTTCTTCAGTATAAGTTCTTAGTTGGATATCTGCAGGATCAGTTCTGTATCTTTGAAACTTAGTTCAAACTCATTTTGTGGAGTGACTGAAACAGCCAGGCCTGTGTCCAATTCCATTTTAATTAATTTGCCGTTCGCTCCTGGTACAAATCATATTGCTTGTCTATTGTTAGTTCTCACATTATAAATCTCAAGGTTACTCAGTTCTGTGTCCTTCTCACCATTATCTGATTTTTTAAAATCAAAAACATGCAGATCAGTGTTCTTTTTGAAACTACAACTTGAAATGTTATCTTTTTCTACTCTCTTGGCAGTCCATTTATTTTTGTTTGCTGTTTGTATCTGTCCTACTTTGTTACATTTTCTGCAATTTTCACCCATAAATCTGCATTGCTCTGGTGTATATGACCCCCCAACACCAAGGTAACAAAATTTGTTTGGCCACGTCGGTTTCTGTTTAGTCATTGCAATTTTGTTCACACTCGCTTTAATTTCTGACTGCAACTCAGTTGTGTCTCTTTCTACTGTTTCCATTGATACAACTATATACACTACTCTTCTAAATGTAAATTTTGCTTCAGTTAGGAGCCATCTTTAATGCCTTCTTTCAAGATTCCACAAACTAAATGATCTCTTAGTGCATCACTGAACTGACAGTGCGCAATTTCTTCAGCCACATACACTGAAATTGACTCCCCTTCCTTTAGATTCTGCTTATGAAAGCTAGAGCATTTTTCAATCAATAATAGTTTTGGTTCCAAATGTTCTTGCATTACCATCACAGTATCAGCAAAGCTCATCTTGGCTGGTTTGATTGGTGCAGTTAAACTTCTCAGCAAACTGGATGTGTTTAAGTCCAATGCACTCAGCAAAATTGGCACTTGCTTTTGATTAGCTGTTTATTTTGCTTCAAAATACTGCTCGGTTTGCTCAGGATACAATATCTAGTTACTTCATATCAAATGTATCTATCTTTCCAATGTAGCCAGCCATTTCTACTTTTGAAAAATTTTATGATTATTGTTACCCGGTACTCTTTGTTTATTAACCCATGAACTTAGTTGCACCTTTGCTGCTGTTTGTGCAAAGGCAGGGAGGGAGGGAGGGGGATCTTCGGGGCTTTGAGGTGTCTATTATTCATTCTATGGGGTTTCTTGTTTTATGGATGTCTGTGAAGAGTATGAATTTTAGGTTGTATACTGCATACATTCTCTGATTTTACAAGGAACCTTTGAACCCTTGAACCCCATAATGAGTTATTTACACAAAGAATGCTTAATCAAATAATATGTTTACAATATCACTCAAATATTACTGAAATATTAAATACACAACTGAGCACATTTAAAAAGGATATAGGGATATTTGGGATATTTGTTAGAAGGTCATCCAGTCAGAACACTAACCTTGGGTGTCTGGTTTTTTTGTTTGCAGAAGCTTTTGGACCACCCATGTGAATTACTTTGTCATAGCAAAAAGTGCTTGTACCTTCAGAGGTGTCTTGTCAGTTACAATGTGCTCACATTTCAAATGTTTAACTGAAACCTGTCAGCTCGAATATTGAAGTAAACATTGTCATTGTAGCTATTGAATTTGTATTGAATCATCTGCTATTGCCTTTGTTTTAAAGGGTATTAAAAATGTGATGTACTTTGAGCTTGGGGAACTCAACTGAGAGACTCTTGAAGAGAATGCCTATTTGTCACAATCACTACAACTCTTGCTATATGAATCAGTTTCAGTGTCCGTCCAATGACTCAATTCCCCAAAAAGGCATCATCCATCATTAAGGGCCCCCAGTCACCCAGGACAAACACTCTGCTTATTGCTACCATCAGGGAGGAGGTACAGGAGCCTGAAGATACACACACAATGATTCAAGAACAGCCAACAGATTTCTGAATGGACATTGAACTCATGAATACTTATTTAACTTATACTGCATATACATACTATTTCCTGTAATTCTCAGCTTTTATTATTATGTATTGCAATGTACTGATTCAGCATAACAACAAATTTCACGACATATGCCGGTGTTGTTAAACCTGAATCTGAGTCATAGACGCAACCATTGTCATAGTTAGAGAAGGACTAACCAACAGGAATCAACAAAGGGAAGTAAGCTGGTGATTCTTATGGTGACACCACTGAGTCTGTGTGAACTATCAAACAGCCATTTACACTAATCCCACTTTGTTCTGCTCACATTCACATCACACCTTGCACCAGGGCCAATTTACAGTTATCAATTAACCCATTAAACTATGTATCTTTGGAACATTGAAGGAAACTGAGGTCAAGGGTGGTATGGAAGACTGGGAAGGCAGTGCTGACTCTAAGGCTAGATCAGCTCTGGTTCTCATTGACATCAAATTTGACTTGATGAGCCAAACATGCCTACTTTTGCTCCTTTTTGTGTTTTAGTTATTTCAGAATAGGAAAAATGTGTTTCTGTCCTGGAAGAATTTAGTTTTGAAGTGCCTAATTAACTTCTGAAATGGAATTATACAACTCTCTACTTCACACGTCCTCCCCCTAATAACAACTCAATCACTGCAAACAAGTGAAGTAGCTATTGGCAGCATCTTGAATTGCACATGGGATTTGACAATGAGAATTTTCCCTCGCTACTTTGTACCTTCAGTCTCTGATCCAGCACTAATGAACATTCATCCGTGTTATGAATAATCTTGTAATCTTCTGTTTCCTCTAGAAGCCACCTTGAATAAGTCTGAGTCTCCGGTGCCCAAGTACCACAGACATGTCACAGAATCAAACCCATCACTCAGTGGTACATCAACATTTTTAGATATAACTTGACCCAAAAAGTTTAGTGGGGGAGGAGGTGCCAGGAGGAGATGGCATATATAGGTGGCCTGTAATCAGGTATTAAAGACAACATAGAAAATGCTGGTGGAACGCAGCAGGCCAGGCAGCATCTATAGGGAGAAGCACTGTCGACGTTTTGGGCTGAGACCCTTCATCAGGACAAACTGAAAGAGAAGATAGTAAGAGATTTGAAAGTAGGAGGGGAGGGGGGAATTCCAAAATGATAGGAGACCGGAGGGGGTGGGGTGAAGCCAAGAGCTGGAAAGGTGATTGGCAAAAGGGATACAGAGTTGGAGAAGGGAAAGGATCATGGGACGGGAGGTCTAGGGAGAAAGAACGGGGGAGGGGAGCACCAGAGGGAGATGGAGAACAGGCAAAGAGTGATGCGCAGCGAGAGGAAAAAAAGAGGGGGGTGAATAAATAAATCAGGGATGGAGTAAGAAGGGGAGGAGGGGCATTAACGGAAGTTAGCGAAGTCAATCTTCATGCCCATCTGGTATCAAAAGATAGGAGAAACATGAAACATTGCTTCCCAGCTCCGTGTGGCTGAATTGGATAACTCTAGAAAGCAGACGTAATGAATGTGAGAAGGAATAGCTGCCAGCCTGCCTTTCAATCAGCGATGAAGGAGCAATGGTCAAATATGAATAATTATCTGTGGTCAGGGAGGGAACAAAATTGCTGATTTTGCTGTCATTACTCTAACCTGTTTTCTGTATTTGCTGACGATTGTTGGCTTGCCGGCTATTATTAAACTGGCCTCTTGCTTATGTAACTGATTGGAACAACAACCTTGCAGTTGTAATGAGGCTATTATATATTGATATATGAATAAGTTTTCTTTACTCTGGATTAGGGACAGGAGGCTGTCAGATGGTCTCTATGATTAGCTGCTTATAGCCTCTCTTCCAGACCACAGAATGCAACAACCACAAGCAGATGGGTAGGCAAAGCCCTTTTGAACATTTGCCTTTTGTTTGTTGTGCATACTGTTTCCAAATGTTGAACATTCCATTATTATTATTTGTTTCTTTAGGTGAATTAGAAATTACTGGCCTGCTACAATGTGACATGCTATTTAGCTATTATTATTCATGAAAATCAATTAATTACAGATATATTTAATATATGAGCTGCAAAATTATTCCCATCAATAATAACATGAGAAAATCTGCAGATGCTGGAAACCCAGAGCAACACACACTCAAAGTGCTGGAGGAACTCAGCAGGTCAGGCAGCATCTGTGGAAATGAAAGAACAGTCAACGTTTCAGGCCGAGACCCTTCTTCAGGACTGAGAGGAAGAGGGAAGATGCCAGAATAGAAAGGACTGGGGTGGGGGTGGGGGAGGGGGAGGAGGCTAGCTAGAAGGTGCTAGGTAAAGCCAGATGGGTGGGAAAGGTAAAAGGCTGAAGATGAAGCATCATTGTCATCTAATTATTAAAATGTTTGTTCATACCAAACCACTCACCAATCATTGGCAAATCCGTAGGATTTTTGTATGCTCTCTGCATCTACATGTATGCACGGATGAAAAGAAAATATTACTTGAAACTGCACCACAAGCCATGTTGTCATATAAACAGCACTCACAAGAAAAAACATCAGTTAAAATTAAAATATACACCAACTTTAGGTGCTTAAATAAAATTGATAACTATATATTTGCTACCTTAAAAGGTAGCTTTGGCAATCTTATAAATTTAGAATTAGGAGCAGCAGAAAACTGTGTGGCCCCTTAGGCCTGCTCCACCATTCAGTTGGATTTTTGCCAATTTGATCTGGGCTTTGGTGCTATTTTCTTGCTTGATTCTGACCAACTTTGATTTCATTATCTTCAAAAGCCTACCTGAGTTTTAAATATGCTTTAAATATACATTATGCTTAGAAGAGAATTTTAAAGATTTGTCATCACCTGAGACAGGTCACATATTATTCTGAAGTAAAAGCATCTTAAGTCTAGAATGAGTGGGAACTCTTCCAGTCCAATCCCTCAGAATCTTGTACATCAAATGGATCATCAAGGTAAATTGGTGGGTAACCATCCACAACAAACTATTGAGGTGGGACTCCTTATGAATTGATAAAGGATCTGAAATACAGCAGCTAACTGTAACCTGCACTGTCCTTCTCTCTTGTTCAGGGAATATAAGGTAATTATGTGGCCAAGAAAGGAGGAGAAAAAAAAGAAGCAAAAAGTATTTTGACAGGAGTATTGAAAATACATGTTGGTTTGTGAATTCCAATACTTTGGGTTCAGGAGCAATTTGTGAATGGTTCAACCAGCACAGCCACATGTACCTTTGAGTTTAATCAAGTTGTCAGAGACTATTAAACTCCAAAAAGCGCTTGTGTACAGCTCCAGCCAACATGCTAAAACCGCATAGTGCACCTATCACTGCTGAATTGCTTCCGACAGCTTTCATTCATCAAATAAATAGGTTCTGAGGTATTTCATTACTAAATAATGCATCCTGTGACACAAGATAGTAGTCAAGCATTGTTCAGAAATGGCCTGGGTTAACCCATTTATTTCTATAAGTGGAGGCTGTGAATCACAAATCACAGAATATTAGATATTTAATCATTCCTACATATGTTCCAAACAATTTAGGTAATTTAATAATAGGCTCTAATCTCTGATACTTGATTATTGCTTTTATAAATCGGATCACATGGTATATTTTTCATCATTCAGATGATGATGATGGGAATGGAAATGAAAGGAAACTTGGTGGGACAAGAAGAGTAAAGAAACACAATATTGGGAAAGTGATAGGTCGGTGAACAGCCGCAAAGAAAAGGTACATTTTTGAAATGAGTTCTCTAAAACAGTGAAGATGGCAGTAGAAAGGAAAGGGTAGAGTGGCTACTTCAACCACTGAAAGGGTGTTAATGCATTCATTGGAATTTGCTGCTTAAATGTTGAATAAAGGTTGCATGTGCATGCTCAAAGGCTGAGCCCTAAGTTGTTGTCAACTCATTCAGCAAAGCATATGAGAAAACGAGCTGTTTGCATAACATCTACAAAACACATGTCCTCTTCCAAACTGTACCCACTGTTTACTACCACTCTTCAACAATAAAGGTCCACAACAAGACCCTGGTAAAATGGGACACTTCAAAATTTCCAGGCCCACTTCTTACTGAATGTTTAAAGATGAAATTCATCATTAACTTCAATAAGACAGTTCAGGCTTCTGGCACATGGGCAAGAGAGTGCTCACATGAGTATGAGGTTTGAAGGTCATATCATACTAGAAAGGAAGCTCATGGTCTACAGGGCATGTTCTCAAAGCCTCCTTAAAAATTTAACATCCTCACAGCCTTGAGGGATACTCGAGCCTGTATCTATCTGCTCAAAATGGGGAAGATGGTACAGAGATCTTGAGTTTATTGGTAGGAACAAATCAAGTACTCTCAAAATACTTGCTCACTCTTAAAGTATCTCCAGCCCCATTTCTGGCAAAGGCTATAGCTTCTCCGGTGGTCCCATCAGCCACCTCAGGATTGACAGTGCTAGAGTTGGACAGGCATCATCTTTAATCCTGATGGGCTGCCTAAAAGAAAATTACAGAAATGCAAGGCACAAATACAAAACTAGCAAGTCACAATATCTTCTACTCAATCTCCTAGGACATTTTGGCTTGGGCATATTGCTTCAGTAACGTACAAAGAATTATGCTCTGGGTCTTGGTGTAATATGTCTGACCTTAGAATTGCTCCGATGCAGATGCTGGATGTCTAAAATATGAAGAGTGTTCTGTTTTCTATCAGTGGATTGACATTCATCACCTCACCAAGAGCAGAAACAAATCAGTAACGGCTGGTTGGCATGCACAGGTTCTTTAATTAACCATCTTCAATGTTTAATGTTAAAAATGTCTCCAGCTGAAAATAAAAGCCTGCCACATTGGCTTACAAAGGCAGCCCAGCCACGCACATTTGCTAAGAATGCACATCAGCTAAAATGCGAAGAAGGTTTCAGAAAAGAAAATAGAAATTCAGCAAACTGATCCTGACTTACAACCATGCATATTTAATTTACCAAGCTGTCCTCACCAGCATTATAGAAAATGATTTTGCTAAAATTATAACCAGATAAATAATTCTGCTAAACTGCCACAGCAATTTTGGGCAAGAATTGAATTGAATTTACTTTATTTCTTACATCCTCCACATACATGAAGAGTAAAAATCTTTATTCTCTGTCTAAATGTGCATTTTACAATTTATACGAATTGTAATAAATAGTATGTACAACAGGACAGTCAGTATAGTATAGAAGTACAATTGTATTAGCATGAATTAATCAGTCTGATGGCCTGGTGGAAGAAGCTGTCCTGACTTTTATGCTGCAGTACAGTTTCCTGGAGGGTAGCAGCTGGAACAGTGTGTGGTTGGGGTGACTCGGGTCCCCAGTGATCCTTCGGGCCCTTTTTACACATCTGTCTTTGAAAATGTCCTGAATAGTGGGAAGTTCACATCTAAAGATGCACTAGGCTGTCCGCACCACTCTCTGCAGAGTCCTGCAATTGAGGGAGGTACAGTTCCCATACCAGACAGTGATGCAGCCAGTCAGGATGCTCTCAATTGTGGCCCTGTAGGAAGTTCTTAGGATTTGGGGGCCCATACCACACTTCTTCAACCGTCTGAGGTGAAAGAGGTGCTGTTGTGCCTTTTCACTGCACAGCCGGTATGTATAGACCACGTGAGATCTTTGATGATGGGTATGGCGAGGAGCCTAAAACTGTTCACCCTCTCAGCCCCAGATCCTTTGATGCCAATAGACCTGTCTCCATTCCTCCTGTAGTCCACAACCAGCTCCTTTGTTTTTGCAACATTGAGGGAGAGGTTGTTTTCTTGACACCACTGTGTCACAGTGATGACTTCTTCTCTGTAGGCTGTCTCATTATTATTTAAGACAAGGCCAATCAATGTAGTATCATCAGCAAATTTAATTAGCAAATTGAAACTGTGGCTGGTGACACAGTCATGGGTCTACAGAGAGTAAAGGAGGGGGCTTAGGACACAGCCCTGAGGGGCACCTGTGTTGAGGGTTAGAGCGACAGAGGTGAGTGGGAGCCCACTCTTACCACCTGCCGACAATCTGACAGGAAGTCCAGAATCCAGCTGTGCAAGGCAGGGTGAAAGCTGAGGTCTCCGAGCTTCTTGTCAAGCCTGGAGGGAATTGTGGTATTGAATGCTGAACTGTAGTCCAAGAACAGCATCCTCACATAAGCATCCCTTTTCTCCAGATGTGTAAGGATGGTGTATAGAGCTGTGGCTATTGTGTCATCTATCGGTTGGTTGTGTCAGCAGGCGAATTGTAGGAGGTTCAGTGTGGGTGGTAGCAAGCTGCAGATGAGTTCCTTGAACAGACTGACTCTCAAAGCATTTGCTTATTATTGAGGTGAGTGCGACAGGACGCCAGTCATTCAGACATGTTACCTTGGTCTTTTTAGGTACAGGAATAATGGTGCATGTTTTGAAGTAGGAGAAGTTGGAGTAATGGCCAAAATTGCATCGGCCACTGCCACTTCCGTTCATGGTTAAATTTTGGAAATGCAGAAGAGCCTAAGTTTGAGAAGCATATATTTCTAATGAGGTTGTAAGCTGCAGGCGGTTGTAATAGAAGAGAGAGATGTATTTGAAGTCAAGGAGGAGAGAGGATGTATGGCTAGCTGGGAATAAGCAGGAAAGATATGAAGCAACAGCAGCAGGCTTGAGGATATCAAAAAACTGAAGAAGTGAAACAGGAAATAAGACTGGTGAAGTCATGGAGTTGGAAGAATGAGGGATTAGTAAAGGATCAGCCACGTTTTTGGGCCATCACCTCATGTGCAAATGCAACACCAAAATATTGAGTCATCCTTGGTTGGTGTCAAGACATGGACTGGAGTTGAAACCTGTGGCGGGGACTAACAAGCTTCATGTTCTGGTGAGGGCTAGATCTGTGGCATTTAAGACCAGCAATCTAGAGCTCTATAAAATGCCCAGGTACAATCCACAGAGGCTTATCATAAAAGAAAAAAAGGCAATTCTGTGTGAAGTTAGAGACACAAATACACAATGGCTGTGGCACAGTTTGCATGCCATTGCTCCTTATAAGGCAAAACCTAACAGCATAAAAGCCATTGATACTTCACTCCCCGATGAGCTCAATGCCTTTAATGCATATTTTGAAAGGAAGAATAACACTATACCTATGTGAATCTTCACAGAATCTGGCAGCCCTATGATATCTGTCTCAGAGGCATACGTCAGATCATCCTTCCTTCAACAGAGCAAATCCTCACAAGGCATTAGGTGTACCTAGCAGTGTCTTGAAAATCTGTGCCAACCAACTGGCTGGAGTGTTCAAGGACACCTTCAACCACTCACTGCTGCCTTCTGACATTCCCACCTGCTTCAAAAGAGTATCAATCACACGAGTGCCAAAGAAGAGCTGGGTGAACTGCCTCAACAACTATTACCTGGTAGCAATTACATCTACTGTGATTAAGTACTCTGACAGATTTATCATGGCTGGAATTAAATCCTGACTGAGCAAAGACCTGCACCTGCTACAACTTGCCTACCGCTACAACAGGTCTTTAGCAGACACAATCTCATTGGCTCTCCACTTGACTTTGGAGCACCTAAACAATAGCACAGCATACATCAAGCTGCTGTTTATCAATTACAGCTTAATATTCAACTCTATTATCCACACACTGCTAATCACCAAGCTTCAAAACCTGGTCTTCTGTACCTCCCTCCGCAACTGGATCCTCAGCCACCTTATGGTGGAGATCACAGTCAGTGCTGATGGTTAATGACCTCTCCACCTTGCTGACAATCAACACAGCTCACCTCAAGAATGTGTGCTTCGCTCACTGCTCTACTCTCTCTACCATCATGACTGTGTGGCTAGTCACAACTGAAATGCCAAGCTTGTGGCCTAGAAGACAAGCGCACCTTCAGGCTGCTGGATTTTCATGGCTCTGGAGGCGGGCTGATTCAAGGCTGCTGCTGACACCGACAACTGATACGTTGCGGCAGAACAAGATCGGAGGCAGCGGGCTTGCTGTTGGCTGAATGCCCAGAGGCAAAGAGCTCGAAAAAAGTGATGCAAAGGACTTTTAATACCATAAATCAGCGAGTCGTTTGTTATGTCTCCCCTCTCGCTTTGAAATGGGGACATCTCTTTTTCCCTTATTAGGGAGAGAGAAAGCCAGTGGGATGTTGAATACCAGGTGAATGAGTAGTCTTTTGAATACTGTGAGTCTACGTCTTTATTGATGCTTTGCTGCACACTTGAGTGCTCGGTGGGAGGTGCTGATGCTTTTTTGCTGCTGGGGGGGAGGGGACATTGCTTGTGCATGGAGGGGGGATCTGGAGGTCTTTGGGGTTCTGACATTTAACTGGCATTCATTTTTTGGGGGACTCCTCTGCTTTCATGGATGTTCGCGAAGAAAAAAGAATTTCAGGAATTTCAAGAATTTCTCTTTCATTAAATGTACCTATTAAAACCTATTGAAAAATCGATGATGACACCCCTGTTGTTTGCAGAATCTTAAATAGTAATGATTAGACATATAGGAGTGAGATAGATTGGCTACTTGAGTGCTATCACAGCAGCAACCTCGCATTTAATACCAGCAAAAACAAAGGAATGATTGTGAAATTCAGGAAGCTGAAGTCGAAAGAACACACTCTAGTCCTTATTGAGGGTCAGCAGTGGAAATGGTGAGCTGCTTCTAGTTCCTGGGAGTCAGCATCTCAAGGGATCTATCCTGGGACCAACACACTGATACAACCACAACAAAGGCAAACCAGTGGCTCTACTTCACTCGGAGGTTGAGGAAACATGATATGTCACCAAAGACTCTTGAAAATTTCTACAGATGTACAATGGAGAGCATTCTGACCAGCCACATCACTGCCTGGTTCTTCAATGTAGAGGATTGCAAGAGGCTGCAACGGCTTGTAGATTTAGCGACTTCAATCACAGTCACAATCTTCTCCACGATTGAGGACATCTTCAAGAGTTGGTGCCTCAAGAGGGTGGCATCCATTATTAAAGACCCTCAGCATCTAGGACATGCCTATTCACCATACTACTATCTGTGAGGAAGAACAGGAACCTGAAGCTTCACAGTCAGTGATTTAAGAACAGCTTCTTCCCATCCACCACCATATTTCTGAGTGGTTCCTGAACCCATGGATACTGCATCATTATCTGTCTTTTGTACTGCTTATTTGTTTTTGCAACTGATAGTCTTGCACAGTATGGTGACCACAAAGCACCAAATTTCATGACATCTTTCCGTGATAATAAACCTAATTCTGATCCTGATTCTGACCGAAGTTAATAAAATATAAAACTCAATATTAAATTCTCCAGTTTGAAAAAACTCACACCTTTTTTCTGTCTATACCAGAACTGGCCATTTCAGTCTGTCGTTACTTTGGCTGTTTTTCTTACTCTGCTTGTAAATTCTAGCCTGATATTCTGTCTCACAGCTTCACTACTTCCAACACAGAACATAGACTAAGAAGATCAACATTCTTCGAAATGACACCATTCACCCTTCTAAACTCACCCTGTAAGAGACACTCCCTTGTTCGTGGTTTATCTTTCCAAAGGTGTTGTGTCAGTTTCCAAGTTTTTCTAGCATGTATTTCTAAATCATTTAATATTTTTATTTCATACCTCCAGCATCTGCTGGTTTTGATTTTCCTTAGCTGAGAGCAATGGCTGAAATTATTGTTCATCAAGTCATTGACTTATGGTACTACCACTGATTCTCCTGACCTACAGAGACTTTACACCACATTCTGCTTTTAATTCAGATTTCTAACAACTGCATTTATTTTTGCTTTATGGTATGGAGGTTTACTTGGAGGGAGAAGTTACAAAGGCACAGGTGTGAATTTAATGGGAGGGTATTAAGAGTTGAGGTGAAGATTGAATTAACCAAGAATAAGTGGTCCCCTAGCCTGGAAGCTGAGGAGGAAGTTCATTATCTTGGTGAAAAACATTGGCATCAACCTTGGCAGACCTGTACCATGGCATGACCTGTTCCATTGGATGACCTGTTCCATTGGATGACATGTATCATTGGATGATCTGTATCATTGGATGACTTGCATCATTAAATGACCTGTTCTATTGGCTGACCAGTGCCATTGAATGACCTGTTCCATTGATGACTTGCATCATTGGATGAACTACTGAGATATTAAGTTGAAAGAAAAAGCAGTGGAATAAGATGAATTCTCCTAAGAAAGCACAGAAGAGTTGGTGGGCAGGCCGGAATTTGATTTGGTGATAAGAAGTGTGGGAGCAGGTAGGATAAGTAGGTGAAGATGTATGTGAGAAACTTCCATCTAAAAAAGGAGTAATTTCACCTCATTTGATTTCCATCATCATGTTATTGCAGTTAGCTATGATAAGAGTGTGGCTTCTCCCGTCTACATCTACTTTGGTGAAGCCACCTTATATTATGTCCTTATTTTCCCCTTACAGGTTCCCACTATCATTGACAATATCCATATCAAAGATTTGATATAATTCTCATACTTCTGTTCCCTCTCCTCCCACTGCCACAACAGCATTCTCCTTTTCTTCATTTTCTTAAAGAATGCTGAGTTAACACTGCTGTTTTTAATTCCTCAATAGGTCCTATTAGAGTTTCTAAGAGAGACATGGGGTTTGGGGTGGGGGAGCTGTAGGATAACCTGTGAGGAAGACAAGCCTGATTGGACTGTAAGAGAGCAAGGAGATTATGTGGAGTTAAGGAACCGAAGAAGGAAAGAGAGGCATGGTGAAGGAGAGAGAGAAACCCAACAGAAAAAGAAGATTAACAATCAGAGATGAATCTGAGGGATAGACATACTGGAAGTAGAATTGGTGCTTTGAATGGTGGTTGTTTCCATGAGATCATCTTGAGAAAAGAATATTTTGAATCACAGCTACAGAACCAACTGTGTTGGCTTTTCTGTGAAAAAAAAAACATGTCAGTAAGGAGTTTGTATGCTCTCCTTGTGACCACATGGGTTTCCTCCAGGTGGTCTGGTTTCCTCCCACGTTCCGAAGACATGCTTGTACATTGTTTACATACTATGTTGGTGCTGGAAGCATGGCAGTACTTGTGGGCTGCCCCCAGCACATTCTTGGACTGTTTAGGCTGTTGATGCAAATGACACGCTTCATTGTATGTTTCGATGTTTTAAAGTGCATGTGACAAATAAAGCCAATCTATGACATTTTTAATCTTTATTTTCTTCATTTCTGGCATGCTTCATCTATGAGTCTTTTTTATCTTAACGATAGCCCCAGTGATATCCATTAGATCACTAACCATATCCTCCCCACAACAACATCACCATCTCACTGAAAGGTCAACCTTAATTCAGATTTTTTTTTGTCAAACTGGCATCATTTTGATGATGATGTTTTCATCGAAATTCCCTTAAACCTTTTCCAAAAGCCTGACTTTAGTGGGATGAATTATTACCCTGAAGAAAAAGACATTAATGAAATCTCTATCTAGACATTTCAAAAGGACTTCCTCAGCTTTCATATCCCTCAATCCACTGCAGATTAAAATAGACAACACTTGCATTATTCTCAAGTGTTAATGGGGGAGATTATTAAATAATCAGCATGAAAGTAAAGAAGAAATATTTCATTTTTCACTATTATTGAAAGCCTTTTCGTACGACCACCAATAACCCCCTGTTAAATTGTATTCACAAAAATCATATTTAAAATTTCATATCATTTGGAGGGTAACCACCAAGCAATTTTTTTCAGCAGCCTCAACAGAGCAGCTGCTGGCGTTATTTCACCATAGTTGGTATGTCTGCTTAAAAATTTCCTCTCCTTTTGTTCACAGTTTTCTCAATGGGCTTTTGTACCTAATAGATATAATTTTGTCATACTCTGGGTTACGTCTCTTTTTGGTTTTATTTTGACCATTTGGGCATTTTGGTGACTAACCTGCCACTTGATTAGGTACTTGGCATGGACAGAGAAGACTTACTTGCTGGAAAATGTTATTTTTTCTCCTTATAATTGATAACAAGTGCATTAGGTTGCAAGTTATTGTAATTTCTTGTCCATTATTTTCTGCATTTATTGTCAACAGCAAGAAAAGTCATGCCATTTTTGTAGGTCAGAAGTCTTACTTTTATGTGTAGCCATTGGCAATTTAAATACTGTAATATCAATTAAGACCAATGGTTTGGCATACACTGTATACTTCTAAAGAGCATGAATAAATTTAGACATGTAAAATTCCTGCAGTCTTCAGATTTTTTTGATCAGTTCATGAAAGAAACATCGTCATGTTCTAAGTAATATGAACTAGTACTGATCTGTATGTAAAATGCTTGAAACATTTCTCCTTCTAACAAGCTGCTGCTGCTAAATGTCAGATAGAATTTTGTTATAGATACCCCAACACAGAAATGGATCTTCCTGTGCTCCTTTCCTTTTTCTCTTTCTCTCTCACTTTCCTTTCTCAGTTCCACAGTGCTTTTCTTAATTTCCTTCCTATTCTCTTCGCCCAGTCTCTGCAGCCTTGCACTGGCACCTCTCAAAGAATTTGATGCTTCACTATGCTTAAAGATGAACGTAACATCAGCTATTTTAGCTGATTTACAACATCAGTGGAACACTGTTGTTTTCCTTTTTAAACACCCCTGTAATCTAGTTCATGGACATGAATGTTACTCTATTCAATGTGACTGATATGATAATTGATTTTGTTCTAAGTGGAAAGCATTTTGAATTATTACTGGGAGCCAAAGAAACATATTTCTGAACATTGAAGATATGTGGAATATTAGAGTTTGTAGAGACCTTATACAAGCAAATAACACCTTTTAGGCAACTGTGTTATCTTCAACCAGAAGAAAATGGCGCCAGTGAACAATGGGACCAAGGCTGACATCCTCTAGACGGTTCAAGAAACTACCTCTCTCACATCTTCCTTTCCTTTCAAATGTAGCTCTGCTACTGTTGGAGTCTGAGATTTACATTTTGGTGGCATAGTTTTGGCCTGATTGAGTGAGCTGGTGTTTGCTGTCTCCAGAGGTGCTGCATGCAGCTTTGAGCAAGGCGTGCATCTTTGAAGCCTAGAGAAGGGGCGCAAGCCTATGATTGACTCTGTTTCTCTCTGGTCTCACTGATTAAAGCACAGTAGAAGATTGAAATCATTGAGGCAAGTATAGAGGGTGAGCAGGTGTTCAGCGCCATTTACCAGTCTTTTGTACACTGCTGCTGGAGAGGGTGTCTGCATGTGACAGTCTCTCTCTCTCTCTTTCCTCCTCTTGCCTGCTGCTCCTGAGGGAAAGTCCTTCTCTCCTTCAATGCTGTGGGAAGATGGTACTGGTATCCTGGGTAAGGTTTAATCGCTGCGGTTTGTGGATTAGAGTCTGTAGTTCACATTATGATGTGTTTGCTTCCTTTTTGTTGTTATTTTGGGAGCCTTTGAATCAGTGTGGCCTGCAGGTAATGAACACAGAGCTGAACTGAATATGCCTGGACTCTTTCGATTTTGTGTTTTATATTCTGTTTTCTCTTTGCCATTTTTTTCTGCTGCCGTTTGCGTGACATGTTTTTGTGCATGGGGGGTTGATGCTTTTCTTTGAAAGGGTTCCATAGTTTTCTTTGTTCATGGCTGTCTATGGGAAGATGAATCTCAGGGCTGTATACTGCATACATACTTTGAATCTTGGAATCTCATTCTTCTTTGCTACCTGAAACTTCCCATCACAAGTATGAAGGAGCTCAGTTAGTTCATGGGGGACCTCATTAAATGAAAAAGTATCTCAGAGCTGTCAATTGCCTTCCTTAAAAAGTAATTTTCCCTTAAACTTTCCTTTGCATTATATTGAAAACCTGTTACTGTCTTTCTAAAATGAAAACATATTCGAACCACTCAGTAATTCAAGCAGCGTTTGTGGAGAACAAGAGGGGCAGAATCAGAGTGAACATTTCAGATGAACAACTGGCATCAGATCGGACACTGACTTTGCCTTTTGAATTATCACTGGGCGCTTAAGAACCCGAACCCTTACTGAGGATATGTAGACTACATATTTTGTCAATAAGACCTTACCAACAACTGTGTAATCAATGACCTTGAGAAATTAACCCTATTTCCTTTCTCACGTATGCTACTTGGGCTGCTGTTTCCAGCACTTTCTGTTCAATTTGTACTATTAACATCTGTAGTAATTTGAATATAGAACATAGAAAACTACCACACAATACAGGCCCTTTGGCCTACAATGTTGTCCTGAGCTTATAACCTACTCAAAAATCAATCTAATTCTTCCCTCCTATCAATTTCTTCATCTTTCTATAATCTATGTGCTCATATAAGAGTTTCTTAAAAGCCCCTAATGTTGCAAGGACGAGGCTGAGGACGAACCCAAGTGCAGGACACAGGCACGAGGCAGAGTCGTGAGACATTAGCACCGCTGCGAATGGGGAATCGTTACACGGAGAGTCTTTACACGGAGTCAAGGTTTACGTAGAGTATCCAGGAAATGATGCAGAGCTGAGAACTGCCAGTCCCAAGGAATAAGGAAACAAGGTTTACTCACACTAGAGTCAACCAACGAACTGGCAAAGCATGGCTGTGACACCCGAGTTTTATCCTATGTTCACTAATGGGAACCAGGTGTGCTGTAATTAGTGGAACTGGGAATGATTGGAAATCAGAGGAGGGGATTAAAGCCCAATTAAGGAGGTAATAGCAAGATGGGGAATTGCCAGACGGGACCATGACACCTAATGTATCTGCCTCTATCACCACCTCTGGCAGGACGTTCCACACACTCAACACTGTGTAAAAAACTTAATCTCTAACATTCCCCCAGTACTTCCTTCCAATCAATCTAAAATTATGCTGCTCTCCACCCCCATTTCCAGCCTGGGGGCTTATCGCTGGCTATCCACTTGATCTTTGCCTCTTATCATCTTGTACACATCTGTAAAGTCACCTTTCATCCTCCTTCACTCCAAAGAGTAAAGTCCTAGCTCACTCAATCTATCTTCACAAGATATGCTCTCTAATCCAGGCAGCATCCTGGTTAATCTCCTCTGCAACCCTCTCTAAAGCTTCTACATCCTTCCTATAATGTGGTGACCAGAAATGGGAACAATATTCCAATTTTATTCTAACCAAGATTTTTATAGAACAGCAACATTACTTCTTGGCACTTAAACTCAGTTTCTCAGTTAATGAAGGCCAACACACCATATGCTTTCCTAACCACCATGTCAACTTTATGAGATCATTGACCCCCAAGATACATCTGTTCCTCCACTGCTAAGAATTATACCATTAACCCTGTATTCTGACATCAAATTTTACCTTCCAAAGTGAATCACTTCTCTGAATGGAACTCTATCTTCCATTCTTTAGCCCAGTTCTGCGTGCTGTTAATGCCCCATTAGAGCCTACCACAGCCTTCTACACTATCCACGGCACCAATCCTCATGTCATCTACAAACTTACTAACTCATCCATCCACTTCATCATCCGATTCATTTATAAAAGTCACAAAGAGCAGGGGCTGCAGAACAGATCCCTGTGGAATGCCACTGGTCACCAAACTCTAGGCAGAAATGCTCCACCTACAGTCACCATCTACCTTCTGTGGGAACAATAATTCAGAATCCACACTGACAAGTTTCCTAAATCCCATGTCTCCTGACATTCTGAATGAGCTTACATTGGGAACCTTACAAATGCCTGACTAATATCCATATACACCACATCCACTGCTCTACCTTCATCAGTGTGCTTTGCCACATCCTCAAAAAACTCAACCAACAATTTCTGCAATGTACATGGACTCAGGACTCAGGGCATTGGACTGTATTTTTTGTGTGACTGTATTTTACTGATATCTTATATGTGCCTCATGCTGTGTGTGACTGTTGGAACTATGTTCTGCACCTGTTACGTTTTGTTGTATTCATCGTTGTATGGTTGAATGATAATTAGACCTGAACTTGAATCAGGCTTAAGAATCATCACCTGCTCCTCACAAAAAAATTTTGACTATCGTTAATCAGCCTATGCTTCTCCAAATGCTCATAAATCATGTTTTTAAGAATCTTCTCAATAACTTGCCCACCACTGAAGTAAGACTCACTGGTCTATAAGTCCAACGGTTATCTCTACTCCCTTTCTTGAAGAAAGGAATAACAATTGCTATCCTCCAGTCAGCTGGTGGCCAGTGAGGATGTGAAGATCATCACGAAAAGCACAGTAATCTCTTCCCTTGTTTCTTGTAGTAACCTGGAGTATCTTCTATCTGGCCCTGGAACTTGTCTATCCTAATGTTTTTCAAATGTTAAAATGCATCCACTTTCTTAACATTGACATTTTCCTTGCATATGTCACTGGTGAATACTGAAGCAAAGTATTCATTAAGGATATCCCCTACCTCCTCTGGCTCCAGGCACATTTCCTCTTCTGTCCCTGATTGGTCCTCCCTCACTTTAGTCATTCTCCTGTTTCTCAAATATGTGTAGAATGCCTTGTGGTTTTCCATAATTCTACTTGCCAAAGCTATCTCATGCCCCTTTTTAGCCCTGCATTAAAATCTGTTATTCAGCTCTTTCCAGGCTACCTTATAACTCTCTAGAGCCCTGTCTGATCCTTACTTCCTAAAACTTAAGCAAACCTTTCTTCCACTTGATTAGATATTCCACATATCTTGCCAACCACAGTTCCTTCAACTGCCACCCTTTCCCTGCCTGAATGGAAAAAACCTATCTTGGAAAAATGGGCTGAAAAATGGCAGATGGAGTTTAATACAGACAAGTGTGAGGTATTGCACTTTGGAAGGAAAAACCAAGGTAGCACATACAAGATAAATGGTAGAGCACTGAGGAGTGCAGTAGAACAGAGGGATCTAGGAATACAGATACAAAATTCCCTAAAAGTGGTGTCACAGGTAGTGCTTTTGGTACATTGGCCTTTATAAATCAAAGTATTGAGTATAAGAGTTGGAATGTTATGGTGAGGTTGTATAAGGCATTGGTGAGACCAAATTTGAAGTATTGTGCGCAGTTTTGGTCACCGAATTACAGGAAGGATATTAATAAGGTTCAAAGAGTGCAGAGAAGGTTTACAAGGATGTTGCCGGGACTTGAGAAACTGAGTTACAGAGAAAGGTTGAATAGGTTAGGACTTTATTCTCTGGAGCGTAGAAGAATGAGAGGAGACTTGATAGAGGTATATAAAATTATGATGGGTATAGATAGAGTGAAAGCAAGCAGGCTTTTTCCACTAAGGCTAGGGGAGAAAAAAAGACAAAGGAGATGGGTTAAGGGTGAAGGGGGAAAAGTTTAAAGGGAACATTAGAGAGTGGTGGGAGTGTGGAATGAACTGCCAGATGAAGTTGTAAATACAGGCTCACTTTTAACATTTAAGAAAAACTTGGACAGGTACATGGATGAGAGGTGTATGGAGGGATATGGGCCAGGTGCAGGTTAGTGGGACTAGGCAGGAAAATGGTTCAGCACAGCCAAATAGGGCCAAAAGGCCTGTTTCTGCGCTGTTATGTTCTATGGTTCTATGGTTTTATGAACTTATGCAAGTGCTCCCTACACAACCTCTGCACTACCAGTGTGCATTTCCCAGAGTTCATCTGTTCCCAATTTATGCTCACTAGTTCAGAATCCGAATCAGGTTTAATATCACTGGTATCAACACTGGCACACTTCCGGGGTGTGTGCTTAGCCCACTGCTCTACTCTCTATATACACATGACTGTATGGTTAGGCATAGCTCAAACCCCATCTACAAATTTGCTGATGATGCAACCATTGTTGGTAGAATCTCAGATGGTGACGAGAGGGCATACAGGAGTGAGATATGCCAACTAGTGGAGTGGTGTCGTAGCAACAACCTGGCACTCAACGTCAGAAAGATGAAAGAGCTGATTGTGGACTTCAGGAAGGGTAAGACAAAGGAACACATACCAATCCTCATAGAGGGATCAGAAGTGGAGAGAGTGAGCAGCTTCAAGTTCCTCGGTGTTAAGATCTCTGAGGATCTAACCCGGTCCCAACATATTGATGTAGTCATAAAGAACGCAAGACATCAGCTATATTTTATTAGGAGTTTGAAGCGATTTGGCATATCAACTAATATGCTCAAAAACTTCTATAGTTGTACCGTGGAGAGCATTCTGACAGGCTGCATCACTGTCTGGTATGGAGGGGCTACTGCACAGGACCAAAAGAAGCTGCAGAAGGTTGTAAATCTAGTCAGCTCTATCTTGGGCACTAGCCTACAGTACCCAGGATATCTTTAGGAAGCAGTGTCTCAGAAAGGCAGCTTCCATTATTAAAGACCTCCAGCACCCAGAACATGCCCTTTTCTCACTGTTACCATCAGGGAGGAGGTACAGAAGCCTGAAGGCACACACTCAGAGATTCAGGAACAGCTTCTTCCCCTCTGCCATCCGATTCCTAAATGGACTTTGAAGCTTTGGACACTACCTAAATTTTAATATACAGTATTTTTGTTTTTGCACATTTTTTAAATAATTTAGTCAATATATGTGATTGATTTACTTGTTTATTTATTATGTTTTATTTTATTTATTATTTTTTTCTCTCTCTGCTGGATTATGTATTGCATTGAATTTTTGCTGCTAATTTAATAAATTTCATGTCACATGCCAGTGATAGTATACCTGATTCTGATTCTATATGTTTGTGTTAATATATGATTAATATTAAAAAAATAAACTAGTCAATGGGGTGAGCCGTTGGGGCACCCTTTGAGAGAAGGGTAGTGCAGTCTGATGTGACCAGAATGAACATAAAATTTTCCTGAATGCTATTGGTATCGCTTTGCTTTGGAAATTGAAGAAGAAAACCTCAGTTTATTAAAGAAGAAGGACACGTAGCAAGGCAAATATAGCTCCTCCTTGTTTAATGAAGGATACTTTTGATGGCATCATTTCTGGTTGATCTGCCACCCTTGTGCCTCTCGTTGTCATTCTGGAGATGTGCAGTCCTTTCATCCACCATCTCTTCATCTCTTCTGCTGTTTATTATTTGTCTCTGATCTTGGAGACGTGCATTTCTCAGCTCCTTTGTCTCTTCCTCTCTCCTCCTTCTGTGCCTGTTTTTGTCATTCTGGAGACGTGCAGCCCTTTCATCCCCCTGTCTATTCATCTCTTCTGCTGTTTGTTGTTTGTCTCTGATCCTGGAGTTGTGCGTTCCTGTCCTCATCGGATTCTTGTTCTCTCCCTCTCCTTGCCACCTCCCAACGACATTTGGCATCATCTCTTGACCATAATGTCCCCCTTCTCTTTCCACGTGGCATAATTAGGCTGACCATATTTTTTTTTACCCTAATGTTGGATAGAAGGTATGAAGCAGTAACACCAAAGCCTCCAGGATGCTGATTATTCTTGCTGATGTGGTTGGCGCTCTCCTAAATGGACGTGATATAGTCACCGCTGTCCTTTGACTGCAGCACCCATCAAGGTTTGATGGGTGTCTTGAAGTATGTCATTACCATAAGATTTAATTATCTCTTATTGAGGGTTGCAGTTAGATCAGTCCCAATCCTGCACATGCTGATGGTGATTAGCAGAATTTGACTGCTCGAAATCGAGCTGCCCTGCCCTTTTTCTCCGGTTGGTGTCGCTGCTGTGAGCATCGTGAGTCACTTCTGAGGCTGGCCATGCGCATGGGTCATGGTGTCGCGTCGCGGTTTCCATCATGGCTAACATCAGCTCACAGGTGAAAGCGGGGCTGTTGATTTTGGAAAGTGAGCAATTTCTTATGAATATATAACCCTGAACTTTGCCTGCATTCTGTAAGTTAGCTCATTTTAAGTCGATTTAGCCAAAAACAGTGCCACTGTAATGCACCGTTTGCGCTAATTGGAGGTCACAGACAAACAGAGCATGAGAGTTTTAGTAGCATATAGATAAATGAATTGTAGTAAGTGTATGTGTATATAGTTAAATTTTAAAATGGTAGTGTAAAAACAGAAATAATTTTTTAAAAATGAGGTAGTGTTCCTAGGTTCAATGTCCATATGGAAATCAGATGGCAGAAGGGAGGAAGCTGTTCCTGAATCTCTGAATGTGTGCCTTCAGGCTTCTGTACCTCCTTCCTGACAGTAACAATGAGAAGAGGGCATGTCCTGGGTCATGGAAGTCCTTAATAATGGATGCCACTTTTCTGAGATGCTACTCCTTGAAAATGTCTTGGATACTATGACGGTGGGTACCCATGATGGAGCTGAATAATTTTACAACTTTCTGTTGCTTCTTTCGATCCTTTGCAGTAGGCCACCCCGCCCCCCATACCAGACAGTGATGCAGCCTGTCTGAATGCTCTCTACGGTACAAATACAGAAGTTTTTGAGTGTTTTAGGTGACAAAACAAATATCCTCAAACTCCTAATGAATTCCTAGTTCCTGCCTAGTAGCGTCATAATTTCCCATGCCCCCATACTTCCCCCCATACTGCTTCTATTTTTGTTTATGGTTATGGCAAAAATTTGCTTGAGTACTCTTTTACTAATGACTGCTGTCAAAAGTGTAAATTTATCAAACTTTGTTTACATCCATCTTTCAAATATTCTCAGAGAAGTTATTCCTTAAGGGGAATAAATTCCTCAGAGAAGTAAACACAATGGTAACCTTTCAGGATTAAAAATACTCTGATGCAAGCACTATTTCTCCTCTCTGATTCAGAAAGCCTGCCTCTTAGTTATGCATATGATCTGGATACAGTGGCAAATGTCATAATAAAAAATGATAAAAAAATACTCTGGAAATGATATCAACATTTCAGATCAATAACCCTCCACCTGACCTATAGTGAAAGAAAATCATGGATGTAAAACGGTACATTTTTTTCTTTCTTCACAGATGGTCCTTGATCTGATGATATGTTCCATCATTTTCTGTTTTGGTTCAGGTTTACAGCTTTCACGGTAAAGCTGTCCACGTGGAATGAAAGGGTTTTATTTCTACAGTTGTCCGTGAATCGATTTTGTTGATAGATTGGAAAATATACAACACATTTGCTATGTAACTGCATCTCCACAGTGATGAATAGATTCAAAAGCATACAAGATGGATAAAAAAGAACAATTACTAAAAGTGGAGAAAGAGGAAACTAGTTTTGTCATTCATATGAATGAATGACTACAGGTATGTTAGACTTTTAAGGGATCTCTTTTGTTTATACTAGTGGTCACCAACCTTTTTAAGTCCAAGATCCCCTACCTGGGCCTTAGTGAAAGGCGAGACACACGCTTTTCTGACTAGTTACATGCATGCGCACCGGGGCAGAAAAGACTGGAAGTAAAACCCTGCAACCCGGAAGTAGAAATAATGTATAAACACCCATTGCAATGTGTGGTTAAGTGCTGGTGGTTAACCCAGCAATGTGTGGTTAAGTGCTTTGCCCAAGGACACAACACATTGCCTTAGCTGAGGCTCAAACTAGCGACCTTCAGATCACTAGACCAATGCCTTAACCACTTAGCCATGTGCCAACACCCTCAGTGATAGATGTCACCTTTTTAAGGCATTGCTCTGTGAAGATGTCCTGGATACTATGGACACTAGTGCCCATGATGGAGTTGACTAAGTTTACGACTCTGCAGCTTTCTTTGATCCTGTGTAGTAGCCCGTCCCTCCCACCACACACACCAAATGGTGATGCAGCCAGTTAGAATGCTGTCCACCGTATAACTGTAGAAATTTGCCAGTGTTTTTAGTGATGTATCAAATCTCTTCAAACTCCTTAAATATTTACCACTTATCATCAGCCTCAGCTGTTGTTGTGTTCAATGCACATCCCAATCAACCACTTACCAACAGCTTCCATCTGCTATAATTCAAAAGTTCTTATGTAGTTCCCAATCTTTCACATTAATATAAGGCAGACCCTCACACCTTATACAGTTGGTCAACTGTAATAGTCTAAATATTACATCTACTATAGCAACCGCTGGTATATACAGCCCTTTTTCATGTAGATGAGGCACAACATTAAATGACAGAAATTAACAGGGGTTCAGAAATCCAAGGAAGGGAACCTGTCCAACATATTGAGAGAAAAAGAAAAGAGACAATGTATTAGAGTGTCAATGCCGTCTAATCTTAAATTTGTTGTCACCAGCTCAGAAGAGGTTAGGATAATGTTTTGTTCTGCATGTGGAAGTGGTTTTGGAGGTTAATGATTGGAATACTGCTGCTTTTTAGTGCAGGGGGTGGGTTTGATGTTTCTCTCCGAGCGACTTTCATTTTCTTTCTTTGTTTTGTGGCTATCTGGAGAAGAAAAATTTCAGAGTTGTATATGGGTACATGCTTTGATAACAAAAGAAACTTTGAACCTTTGAATATAGGAGCAGAATTAGGTCATTCGGCCTGTCGAGACTGCTCTGCCATTTGATCATGGTTGATTTATTTTCTGTTTTTAGAATCTTTTTCGATTTTTAATTTTGTCTATAAGAGCGTTTCTCATTCCTAGCAACATACCATAAATATTGGATATTGAACCATTATAAAAAGGTTTCAGATTAAAAAGTACATCTAATAAGTCCTTATCAGAACTTATAGGAAATGTATATAGTTGAGAACGCAGAAAATCTCTAATTTGTAAATAACGAGAAAAGTGAGTTTTGGGTAAACTATATTTAGCTGACATTTGCTCAAATAAAAGAAGACTTCCTCCAGCAATCAATTCCTGGAAGCATTTAATACCCAATCTATCCCATTCTTTAAAAACTGAATCGGTCATCGAAGGTTTAAAAATATAGACTGTATTGTAAAGTGTTAATCTTTGTGCATGTCCATTGGCTTCACCACTATGGCTTTGAACGTAACAGAACTAGCTGCAGAAGTCTGACTATGATGGTGGGAATACAATGTGACAACCTTGAGAATGCAATACACAGTGAGAAATGAAAGTTAGGTGAATACAAGGATGGGACTCATGATGTGTGGTGTCAAGAGATAATTGGTTCTGGTTCAGTTTGAGCTGGTGCTAATGTATTGTTCCACTTAATGCAGCATTTTATACTTTAATGCTATTCTGTCCTAGCAAATCATTCTAAGTAGATCATTAAAGTTCATTTTCCTCAGCCTTACTGGCCAGTGTGATAGAAAGCTGAAATATTTGCAAAAATGTTGAGGAATAAAGTAAGAGTAAGAAGGAGGATTCCCCCATGTGAAGAATACCAAATAGTGGGTGGACTGTGGGGTTTGGCAGCCTGGCCAATTTGCTGGCAACCCATGGTGTGCCAATGGATTGGACAGCATGCTAGACTCCTGAAGGGTAAAGATGAGACAGCATCTCATGTCCATTCTGAAGGGGTTAATGTTCCTGGAAAAGAGGAGAAGCCAGAGAGGGTCTGGCAGCCATCATGAAACAACATCATGAGACAATCTCTCAGAAAGAGGAGGAGATAGGGAGTCTTAAACATGAGGTAGAGGGATTGAATCAGTGCTGCATGTCCACGGCAGAGGCCATCTAGTTGTTGTAGACCTGGGCTGAAGAGATGGAGGAAAGGAGTGTCCACTTCACCTCCCGCTTGGCCAAGGTCCAGCAGCCGGAAGTGACCTGAAGGGATAATTGGCAACCAGGCCCAGTGAAGGTCCCTCCTGCCCCACTCCTGTAGGAGTGTGGTCAGTGTACATGCTTGGCAAATCTTCCTCAGCTGGGAGAACTGAGGCCTTATGTAACTATTACAGTATATTGGGGAAAGGGAAATATGCAGTCATAGATGGTACCAGTCAATATCGGGTCCGAACACACAATTGTCTCAGGCGACCGCAACAGGTGAAGAGGTCCCCAGGTGATGATAGAAGTACTGGGAGTGTCACTCGTCCTGGCCTGGGTGGTTTTGGTAAGGGTAGCTATCGGTTCAGAGCAACCAGGACCTATATCAGCGAGGGTTGCGGCATCCCCCAAGTGCACCTTGGATACGAATGTGCTGAAAGGTAGGTCCCTGCAGATTAATAGGGGCCATCTTACTTGGAGCGGCTTGAGCGATGGTACTGGTGAGACTGACCAAGTGGGAGCCCCTCATAATCCCACCTCCAACCAAGGTGGTGAACATTATGCATTACTGCATTCTAGGTGGCAACAAGGAGATCTGGGAAACAAAGTTCAAAGTAAATTTTCTTATCAGAGTACATTTATACAGCCCTGGGATTCTTTTTCCTGTGGGCATACTCAGCAAATCTAGAATAGTAACTGTAAACAGGATCAATGACAGATCAAACTGAGTGCAGAGGATAACCAACTGTGCAAATGTGCAAATAAATAAATCACAAGAGCATGAAATAACAAGATTAAGAGTCCTTAAAGTGAAATCATTTGCTGTGGGAACATCTCAATAGATGAGTGTACTTATCCTCTGTAGTTCAGGAGCCTGATGGTTGAGGGGTAGCAACTGTTCATCAGTCTTGTGGGACGTGTCCTGAGGCTCTTGTACCTTTTACCTGGAGGCAGCAGTGAGAAAAGGGTATGGCCTAGGTGGTGAGGATCTTTGATGATAGATGCTGCTTTCTTACGATAGCATTTCATGTACATGTGCCCAATGATTAGGAGGGCTTTACCCATGATGTACTGGGCTGAATCTACTTGCTTCTGTAAGATTTTCCACTCAGATGCAGTGGTGTTCCCATACCAGCCCATAATGCAGCCAGACAGCACACTTCCCACCACACATCTATAGAAGTTTGTCAAGGCTTTTGAAGACATGCCGAATCTCTGCAGACTCCTGAGGAAGTAGAGGCACTTTGCAATTATATTTACAAGATGGATCCAGGACAGGTCCTCTGAGATAGTGACACTCAGGAATTTAAAGTTACTAACCTACTCCACCTCTGATCCTCCAATGAGGACTCGCTCATTGACCTCTGGTTTCCCTCTCCTCAGGTCTACAGTCAGTTTCTTTGTCTTATTGACATTGAGTGAGAGATTGTTATTACATCACTCAGCCAAATTTTCTGTCTCTCTCCTATATGCTGATTCATCACTACCTTTGATACAGCCCACAACAAAAGTGTCATCAGCAAACTTGAATCTGGTGTTGGAGCTGTACTTAGCCACGCGGTTATAGGTGGAAAGCGAGTAGAGCGGGGGTTAAGCACCCGGCCCTGTGGTGCTCCTGTGTTGATAGAGATCACGAGGAGATACTGTTGAAGGTGGGTGTTACTTGGCTGGCAGGTCCACCTATAATAGCCCAATGTGGCTGATACGGGAAATGGAACAAAGCAAATGACAATAGATTAGGACATTGGATAAGCACAACCTACTGCTCACAGTGGGTGCCCAGGATATAATATCCAACATAGAGGACATAGCGGGTAGGCAGGGAAAGCATTACTTTGCTGTAGTGGATTTAGCCAATGGTTTCTTCTCCAGTCCCCTGATTCCAGAGTTGCAGGACCAGTTTGCCATTACCGGGGAGGCAGACAGTATACATAGTGTCATCTTCTCCAGGGATATGTGCACAGCCTGACCTTGTGACATGGCATTGTAGCTTGAGACTTGCAAGGCTCTCGCTTGACCCAACCATTTCAACATCCCACTATGTAGATGATATTCTATTGCAAGGACCCTTAGAAGAGATGGTGGGAAAGGCACTGGACAAGGTAGTTAGCTCCCAGAGGAAGAGGTGATAGACTACTAATCCCAACAAGGCCTAAGGCCCGAGCCAGAATGTGTTATTTCTGAGAATACAATGAGAAATACCAGTAAAGGCCAAACAAAATATATTGGGGATAGCAGACTCCACCTCTAAAGTGGAGACTCAGTGTTTTATGAGGCGACTTGGGCATCGGCAACAACTAATTCCCCAGCAAAAGATGACACTGAGACTATTATATCAGGCATCTCTAAAAAAGTCCCCTTTCCAGGTGGCTGCTGACCAATAGGTAGTCTTTGAAACTCTCTAACCAGCTGTTGAGTAGGCCCTTCTCCTGACACCAAAACAACACGGGGTACCATTTGAATTACAGGTCTTTGCCAGCTCTCAAGTGGCTGAATAGAATCTGTGACAGTTAATGGAAGGGTAACCTCTTGGAATTTTGGACTAGGACCTTTTCCGAGGCTACAAACCTTTTGAGAGAAAGCTCTTAGCCTGTTACTGGCCCTCTTAGCCACAGAGCACCAGATGGGCTCAGAGACGGTGGTCTTGAAACCCCCCCCTACCCACTATGCAATGGGTGAAATCCGGTAATGTGAGCCACAATGAAGGCCAAGCTCAGCTCTCTTCTACAGTCACATGGAAATTGTACGTAGTGGATCGGGTGGAGAAAGGCCTAGTGTGGTAAGCCACTCTATGAGCAGGTTATGGCCCAACCTGCTGATGGTATAGCACGGGGGGCGGGGTGTTACTATAGCTATTTTGCTTTTGTGCTTAGTAGTTTTGCGATTTGCTTGTAATATAAGACCATGAGATACAGGAGCAGAGGTCGGCCATTCAGCCCATTTAGTCTGTTCCACCATTCAATCATGGGCTGATCCAATTCTTCCAGTCATCCCCACTCTCCTGCCTTCTCCCCATACCCTTTGATGCCCTGGCTAATCAAGAACCCATCCTTCTCTGCTTTCTTCCGTCTCTTTTCTTTCATTAGATTTTTCATTTCAGCTGTCATCCATTTATTCTTTGTGTCTTTTTCTTTTTTAGGAATCACTGACTTTGCTGATTCTACCAAGGCATCCTTGAGAGAGTTAAACCTCGTTTTTACATTATTGCTATCATCTTCAACAGATTCTATTTCTAGACTTTGAAATCTATTCCTTACTTCAATTGTAAATTTTTGTCGTAAGTTTTCTTCTGTAATTTATTGTGAGTAGTCAAGGGATTGTTCCTCTGTCCTTCAGGTGGATGTTTGAAAGCAAAGGATGGTACCATTATCATGGAAAAAGATGAGAATATGAACAGATGGACTGAGTATATTCAGGAATTGTTTGAAGATGATCGAGGAGAAAAACCAGAAATAAAGAAGAACATTGAAGGTCCAAGTATTTTAAAATGTAAAGTTTGCAATAAATAAGATGAGGAAAGGAAAGGCAGCAGGTCCTGATGAATTAGTAATAGAACAAATTATCGCCCTTGAAGATTATGGAATTGAAAAACTTACAGATTTAATCAATGACATTTATGAGACTGGAATAATAACAGAAGAGATGAAAAAAATCAATATTTATCACTCTTCCTAAGAAACCTGGAGCAATAGAATGTGAATTACATAGCACCATAAGTTTAATGAGTCATATCACCAAGATACCTCTAAGAATTTTGATGACAAGAGTTAAAAGTAAGGTACAAGCTGAAATAGGTAAATAACAATGTGAACAACACACACGTCAGGACGGACGGTCTCGGCCCGAAACGTCGACAGTGCTTCTCCTTATAGATGCTGCCTGGCCTGCTATGTTCCATCAGCATTTTGTGTGTGTTGTTTGAATTTCCAGCATCTGCAGATTTCCTCGTGTTTGCTCTTAAAATAACAATGTGGTTTTGTGAAAGACAAAGGTACAGGAAATGTGATATTGATGTTAAGGATACTATCAGAATGAACTATCCAAGTGCAAAAAGATTTGTTTTTTTGTTTGTTTTATCGACTATACCAAAGCATTTGATAAAGTGAAGCACAATAAATTATTTGAAATATTACAGGAAACTCTAGATCTAGATTCGAAAGACCTCCGCCTAATCAGAAACCTGTACTGGGAACAAACTGCTGCTGTAAGAATAGATGGAGAAGTGAGTCAGTTTACGAAAATCAAGAGAGGCATTAAACAAGGGTGTGTTTTCTCCCCTGATTTGTTTAATGTCAACAGTGAAACAATATTACAAAAAATAAGGGACATTTGGGAATCAAAATTGGTGATGAAAACATCAATAATTTCAGATATGTGGATGACACTGTGTAAGTACGGAGGAAGAACTGCAAAACTTAATTGATATATTTGTTGAAGAAAGTGCAAAAATGGGTCTATCAATGGCAAAAAGACAGAATGGATAGTGATATCCAAAAAGAAGGAGAATCCTATCTGCAGGCTGAGAATAAATGGGGAAGACATAAAACAAGTACAGAACTTTGCTACTTAGGAAGCTGGGTGACATCAGATGGCAGGTGCGACATGGACATCAAAAGAAGAATAGGGATGGCAAAAGACACTTTTATGAGAATGAAGAGTATACTGACCAACACTAAACTAAGCATGACAACTGCCTCAGAGTACTGAAATGTTACGTTTATCCAGCTGTGTTATATGGCTCAGAATGTTGGACAATATCTAGTAACATGAGGAAACAAATTGGAGCAGTGGAGATGTGGTTTTTGAGGAGGATGCAAAGAATATCATGGACGAAATGAATATCTAACGAGGATGGCATGAACAGAACAAATGCAAAAAGAGAAATAATGTATGAGATCATGAAAAGGCAACGTAATTTCATTGGACGTGTGATTAGGAAAGAGGAGTTAGAATGCACGGTAATTATGGGAAAATTGAAGGGAAGAAAGCAAGAGGAAGGCAAAGACAAATGATGATGGAGACAGCAGACAGAGAACTGGAAATGAATACCAATGAACTGATCCACTTGACCTGGAACAGGAGTGTGTGGGCCATGGCAGTCAAAGCTCAAACTGGGCATGGTACCTGATGATGATGATGATGATCTATCTCTGCCTTAAATACACCCAGTGACTTGGCCTCCACAGCCGCTTGTTGCAACAAATTCCACAGATTTACCACCCTCTGACTAAAGTAATTTCTCTGCATCTCTGTTCTAAATGGATGTCCTTCAATCGTGAAGTTGTGCCCTCTTGTCCTAGACTTCCCTACCATGGGAAATAACTTTGCCATATCTAATCTATTCAGGACTTTTAACACTTGGAATGTTTCTATGAGATCCCCCTCATTCTCCTGACTCTAGGGAATACAGCCCAAGAGCTGCCAGATGTTCTTTATACAGTAACCCTTTCATTCCTGGAATCATTCTCATGAATCTTCTCTGAACCCTCTCCAATGTCAGTATATCCTTTCTAAAATAAGGAGCCCAAAACTGCACACAATACTCTAAGTGTGGCCTCATGAGTGCCTCATAAAGCCTCAACATCACATCCCTGCTTTTATATCCTATACCACTAGAAATGAATGCCAATACTGCATTCGCCTTCTGCACCACCGACTCAACCTGGAGGTTAACCTTTAGGGTATCCTGCACAAGGACTCCCAAGTCCCTTTGCATCTCTGCATTTTGAATTCTCTCCCCATCTAACTAATAGTCTGCCCGTTTATTTCTTCAACCAAAGTGCATGACCATACACTTTCCAACATTGCATTTTATTTGCCACTTCTTTGCCCATTCCCCGAAACGATCTAAGTCTCTCTGCACGCTCTCTGTTTCCTCAACACTACCCGCTCCTCCACCTATTTTAGTATCATTGGCAAATTTAGCCACAAATCCATTAATCCCATAGTCCAAATCATTGACATACCTTGTAAAAAGCAGTGGTCCCAACACTGACCCCTGTGGAACTCCACTGGTAACCAGCAGCCAGCCAGAATAAGATCCCTTTATTCCCACTGTCTGTTTTCTGCCGATCAGCCAATGCTCCACCCATGCTAGTAACTCCCATGTAATTCCATGGACTCTTATCTTGCTAACCAGCCTCATGTGTGCACCTTATCAAAGGTCTTCTGAAAATCCAAGTACACCACATCTATTGCATCTCCTTTGTCTAGCCTGCTTGTAATTTCCTCAAAAAATTGCAGTAGATTAGTCAGGCAGGATTTTCCTTTTAGGAAACCATGCTGGCTTTGGCCAATCTTGTCATGTGCCTCCAGGTACTCCATAATCTCATCTCTAACAATCAATAAAACAGCTTCCCAACCATTGATGTCAGACTAACAGGTCTATAATTTCCTTTCTGCTGCCTCCCACCCTTCTTAAATAGTGGAGTAACATTTGCAATTTTCCAGTCATCCGTTACAATGCCAGAATCTTTTGATTCTTGATAGATCATTGTTAATGCCTCTGCAGTCTCTCCAGCTTCAGAACCCAAGGGTGCATTCCATCAGCTCCAGGAGATTTATCTACCCTCAGACCATTAAGCTTCCTGAGCACCTTCATAATTTCCATTGCACATATTTCACTTCCCTGACACTCTTGAATGTCCAGTACACTACAGTTGTCTTCCACTGTGAAGATTGATGCAAAATGCGCATTCAGTTCCTCTGCCATCGCTGCGTCTCCAGTGTCATTTTCTATTGGTCCTATATCTACCCTCAACTCTCTTTTACCCTGTATATACTTATATAAGCTTTTAGTATCTTCTTTGATATTAGTCACCAGCTTCCTTTCATAATTCATCTTTTCCTTCCTAGTGACCTTCTTAATTTCCTTCTACAAGTTTTTAAAATCTTCCTAATCCCCTTTCTTCCCACTAGCTTTGGCTTCCTTGTATGCCCTCTCTTTTGCTTTTACTTTGGCTCTGACTTCACTTGTCAGCCATGGTGGTGTCCTTCTTCCACTCGAAAATTTCTTCTTATTTGGTATATATCTGTCTTGCACTTACCTCATTTTTCACAGAAACTCCAGCCATTGCTGCTCTGCTGTCCTTCCTAATAGTGTCTCTTTCTAGTCAAACTTGGCCAGTTCCCCTCTCATACCATTGTAATTTCCTTGAAATCACTGAAATAGTGATATATTGGAATTTAGTTTCTCCTCAAATTTCAAAGTGAACTTAATTATATTGTGATCATTGTTCCCTAAGGGTCCCTTAACCTTAAACTCCCATATCACCTCTGGATCATTGCACAACACCCAACCTAGCACAGCCGATCCCCTAGTGGGCTCAACAACAAGCTGTTCTGAAAAGTCATCCCTTAGACATTCTACAAATTCCCTCTTTTTATCTATCTTAGTTTTCCCAATCCACTTTCATGTTAAAATCCCAATGATTATCATGACATTGCCCTTCTGAAATGCCTTTTCTGTCTCCTGCTGTAATTTGCAATCCACATCCTGGCTGCTGTTTGGAGGCCTAATAAACAACTACCATTAGGGTCCTTTACCCTTGCCACTTCTTAACTCAACCCGTACACACTCTTACGCCTTCCCTTTCTAATGATTTAATATTATTTCTTATACACAGGGCTACACCACCACCTTTGCCTACTAACCTATCTTTCTGATACACCGTATATCTTTGGACATTCAACTCCCAATGGCAGCCATCCTTTAGCCAAGTTTCAGAGATGGCCACTGTGGTGAACTACATATACCTGTCTGGACACACCCCCTGATGACTGCTCCTGTGGCTCCTCCCACAGACCCCTGTATAAAGGTGATGGAGGTCTGAGCCCGGCCTCTTAGTCTCCAGGATGTAGTATAGTGGTCACTCACTGCTTGTACCTTCTTCCAGTCAATAAAAGCCGATACCTCACTTTTACGTCTCAGAGTGAGTTATTGATGGTGCATCAGCCACAACGTCATACTTGCCAATCTGTAGCTGAATTTCAAGATCGTCCATTTTATTTCTTATGCTGCGTGCATTCAAATATATCACTTTTAGTCCAGTATTTGTTGCTTTCTGTTTTAACTGCATCATGCCTCTATTTCCCTCTAACTCATTCCACTGATTGTGATTATCCTTCATCTCCTGCCTGTCCTTTCTATCACCTTTGTTGCATGCTATCTTTGATTTATTTCTGTTTTCCCCTTCCTCAGTACACATGGTAGGGTCTACGTGGGAATTGTGTTAAAGGGAATTGTGGACACAATGGGGTTGTGATATTCGAGGGGTGGATGCATTACAAAGGTTTCAACTTTATGGGTGTCGAATGTCTTCATCACTGTGGCCTTGAATATAACAGAACTAGATGTAGGAGTATGAGCATTTGCAGACATTTGAGAATTATTGCTTTGGACCCAGAGGTGCTTGGAATCTAAAATAAATTGTCTGAGTCTGTAGGGAGGCAAATACTTCCATAACATTTAAGAACAAGCCAAACAAATACTGGAATTACCATGGCAAGGATTGCTATGAGCTGAGTTCTGGAAACTGGGATTAGTATAGCTAATTACTTGACAGCTGGCATACACTTAACAGGCTTAAGGGCCTATTTCTGTGCTGTATGATTCTGTAAGACATCATCAAGCCTGTCAAGCTTTTATGAATTAATTATCTTTCAATGAGATTCTGTTTTATCTTACTAAAGATAGTATCAGTTCAGTCTGCTTAATATTTCCTTAGACACAAACCCGTCATCCCAGGAATCAATATGATGAATCTTCATTACAAGCCCAAAAGTAAGGTCCAGTACATTTTTTAAGACCTTTGACGAAACTTGCTCAGTGATGAACCTGCAAACTTCTCACATCTACAAATGGGCCAAAGTAACTGAAAGTAGGCCAAAGCTACTGACCTTTCATGAGGCAGCCTTGCCTGATTTCTGATTCCAACCCCACGTCTGTAGTTCTTCACAACTTGTGATGGCTTCCATTTGAAATGACGCTGCAACTTTTAACCACTTGGTCAAACACAATACTTTTTGCTACTTGTGGCTTTATAATATTTGCTAGCCTAGTGCATGTTTTGGAATCCATTTCAGTAAGAAGATGGCTTTCTTGCACTCCCATATACAATTACTATGTTCAGGCCATAACCATCAATTTCTGTCAATATCATTCGCTATAACTATACATTGCTATGCATTTTTGCTAAGGACTAGAAAGCTTGTGCACTCAATTGAATTCAATCAAGCTTCCTATGTAAATAGTCTGCTTTCTCCTGCTTCCTCTCAGACAATGACACATTCCTTGCTCCAAGATTATTATGCACTTCATGGTGATATCCCCTGGGTCCCATTTCTGATCTTCATTTTTTTCACACAACATAATATTTGCTGAAGTTGCTCAATTTAGATAGCAGATCTTTGGTTGTGGAAGATTGCACAATCTGAGGCTCTGCCTGTAGGCCTTATGATATGGTTTTTCATACCCATGGGTGTGCTTCCTTCTGTTGCTCCTTATTTATTCCACCATCTACTGCTTCTTCAGTGACAGTCCTTTGATGCCGTGCACGTTGACTGTTCTCCTCATTTGAAGTCCAACACAGAGAACTGGTAAAGCCACCCATCTTGATGTTCCTGGTGCAAGCACCTCCAAGCCATGCCACAAAGCTCTCAAACAAGTAGACTGAGAATCATTCCTCAGGGGAGATTGCGAAAACATTTGACAGCACAAATCCATATTGTTACGTACTCGTGACACGTGACAGTGGTACCCTTGTCACGTGACTGGGGCTGAAGCTATACTGGACTTGAGGTAATGGTCTTGTGATGGTGGAGTGATGTCATTTTCCCCCCAGTAGAGATCATGTGACAGGTTTTTTTTACAGGGTATAAGAGGAGGACCCCTCCCTGTGAGGTGGGGCAGTTCGTGGCTGGATTTGCCATGTTGACTTCATGCCACTGCGTGATTTAATGGGATGACGCAGTTTAGTTGAAAGATGAAGTTTTATCTAATGCCTAAAGTTTAAAAGGTCATTGCCAGCAGTTTCTTTACAATACTGTTGGTTAAGAATCAGTGGAGAGTGAAGATCGGAGTTCGGGAGTTAAAGATCGAGGAGAATCGAATTTCGATGGTGAAACAGGTTCGACCTTGTTTGATCCTTATTCGGAAGGATTTCATTGACTATTCTTGTGTTAATCCCTGGGATTCCAGAAAGGATTGAGAATAGTGTGGTAAAGGAAAGGTCAGTGCCTTTGAGCCGTTTTGTTTCATAAAATTCTTCGTGGGAAAAGTTCGACTTCGGGGGACTGAAGAAAAACGACGTGAAAGAGAATTTAAATCGTCTTAAAAAGTCTCTCCTTCTTAAATGGACTGTGAGCATTTTGAACTTTTGGCAATACCACTTTAAAGAACTGTTTTTGCAACATCGCTTTAAGAACTGTTTAAGCTGCCGCACAGCAGCTGATTTTCGGTTACGTTAGTGATTTGTTTGCTTTTGGGGGGTTTGTCTTCAGTGTTTAATAAACATGTTATTTGTTATAAAAACCCTTGCCTAACTCACATATATTTATTGTTGCCTGAATACATAACAATATGAATATTATTTTTTTGTGGTGTTAGAAGATCTGTTTATTAAAACATTAGTAATCCTACCTCTGCTTCTAAGCAATCCTCTGGAAAACCTGTGTGAAAACATAAATTCTAAATAACCAATGATATCTAAAGCTATTTAACATTACATATAACAATTGATCTTCACCTGCCCCTGATTGGCTTACTTTGCTGACTACATGCCTTCTAGAGTTAAGCCATGGTTAAATGTTTTAGGGTGATGAGGCTTCCTATTTAACACTCCCTCCGCCCTATCCCACTCTCCTGACTGCCCTATCCATAAATGTGGGTGTAATTTCAGTTGAAAGTACACCACCTTCTAATATTAAAACAAGTTTCATTTAAGCTGTGAAATAGTGTGTGACAGTGTTCCACAAGGATTGGTATTGGGACTGACACTGATCAGTAATTGAGGGAATATATTGGATTCAAATTCAGAATTTTTTTAATGTTTATGCTATGGAAATTATTATGGAGAAAGTCAGAAAAGATATAGGGATATATTAGTTAACATAGATTGCAGATATAATTGGAAAATTATTTACTATAGGACAGAGGAGGTGCATCTTTCTGAGAGCAATAATAGCTCACTTATTCTTTGAAAAAGGAAAGAGCAAATGGACCATTGTACAGGAACCTGGGAGTACAGATAAACAAATCACTAGAAATGGTGATGTAGATTAATAAACAGAGCTTTGGGGTCACTTCTTGAGAGACACACTATATAGCTAATCCACGTGGAGATGTAATACTTGATCTTATCGTCCTCAGCTACGGAAAAAGCCTGATTGCTTTGTTATTGCTGACTGCTATTAAGGAGCCCTAAAAGGAAAAATATGTTTGCAGTGGGAAATGGTAAGATTTGAATTGGCATTTTGATACCCATGCAAACATCTCATAAACTTTCATTGTTTAAACTCACAAATGTAAATTATTGGAGGACCATTAACAGCCATGGAACCAAAAGTACTTAATCAAAGAAACCAGTGAAGGAAAAAAGCCTTAAATACTTAACAATCAGTTATTGAAATGTATGGGTTAAATTTGTGAACATTTGTACAAAGGAATAAATTGTGTACAGTTTGTGATTTCTCAGCCTCATTAATATTCTCTGGGTTATGGAAATGTAATATCAAGGAAACAAAGAGAAAATGAAGACATTTTATGTGGCAACTATTATGCTAATAGCATGATCATTCCATCATGGACACAAGTTCCAGACAGGCTTTCATTATGTTCATTGAATCCTGAATTTGTTTTCCTTAATGTTATTGGTATAACATTCAAATAAATAAAGAAAACACATCATCAATTTCACTGAATAAATTCGTTCAGACAATGAATGCTACATCACACTCATTTGTTAAGGTTTACATTGGCGTGTTGATTTGTGTCACTGAAGTGTAAGAAATATATTTAAAATCAAACACCATCTAGTCAAATTCAGGCTGGAAGGATTGAAACACCGTAGAATTGCGAAGTCTTTCAGACAGTATATCAATGATCATATCTCTTCATGATGCAGATGCCTCCTACTTGTTTGGAAAATTAAGCCTGGATACAGAAGAAATTTAAAGGTGATTGTAAAATTGAAAATTGGTGAGACTCGACAGAGATCATGGGAATGCTTTTTTGAGCATTTCAGCACCATCTGCAAAAAGCTGAATTTCCTGGTGGCCAACCATTTCAATTTCTATCCCCATTTGCCATTCTGACATATCAATCCATGGCCTCCTCTTCTGCCATGATGGGGAGGAGCAAAACCTCATATTCTGTTTGGGTAGCTTCCAACCTAATGGCATGAACATTGATTTCTCCAACTTCCAGTAATTTTTCCTCTCCTCCTTTCCTGTTATTCATTTCCCTACTCTGGCCACTTACCTCTGCTACTCAACCATTGAACACCTCCCCCTAACACCTCCTCCTCTTTCTCTTTCTCCTATGATCCACTCTCCTCTCCTAACCCAATCTTTCTTCTACAGCCCTTTGTCTTTTCCACTTACCTCTTTCCAGGTTCTTACTTCATACTCACTTCCCCCACCCACTTGGCTTCACCTATCACTTTCTAGCTTGTCCTCCTTTACCTTCCCCCATCTTCTTCCCCCTTCCTTTCCAGTCCTGATGAAGAATCTTGGTGTGAAACATTGATTGTTTATTCATTTCCATAGATGCTGCTTGACCTATTGAGTTCCTCCAGCATTTTGTGTGTGTTGAAATTGAAAACAGACTATTTATCAGTGTATGATTTAAAAATAATGGTTATAAACATACAAGTAGTAATCTTTCCATAGAAAACATTATTTTTGTGAAATACTCCATCATCAATGAACATTTGATGAAAGAAGTATTGCACAGTCATTGAGTTATATGCCTTCTTTGAGTCTTCATGAGAAGAATTGACAAAAGGAATGACAAATTACAATATTTTTTATTTACCTTGTTGGAAATCAGTTCAAAACACTTAAGAACTGGTGCAAATCTTACCTGAAATATAACATGTCAATAGCAATCCAGTTTTTTGCCAATTATATAGTTATTCACAGTTCCTGGCTTGCATGTTTGAAGAGACCACATTCGTCAAAGGAGAGGAAATGAGCGGAAGGAATGTCAGCTGCTGTGGACAGTTAATGCTGCATGTATGACCTGATGCATTATTCTGGCTGAATATCATTAAAATTCTATTACACCCATGCAAAACTTTGGGCTTGAAAATTTCAGGCTGCATCCTCTCAAGCACAACACCAGTGACTAGGTGGACTATCCAAAGGCTTTTTGGGGAAAGACTGCAATCTAAGGTCATGCTGCTAATGTGCACTGAGAGCCTGGGTCTTGTGTATCAACACAACAAGTAAGTGTGTGTGTGTGTGTGTGTGTGTGTGTGTGTGTGTGTGTGTGTGTGTGTGTGTGTGTGTGTGTGTGTGTGTGTGTGTGTGTGTGTGTGTGTGTGTGTGTGCGCGCGTGCGCAATTGAAAATCAGATTACAATGGCTTCCTCTCTATAGCCACTAACGGCCAAAATTATATGTTGAATATGAATTTCCACATGGATGACAGATGAAGGCTGAGATTTTCCTTCATTCAGAGCTCCTATTCTCAGGTTATCGTTCTGCAAAGGCTCTAAATGCTGTTTTACACAGCTTACCAAGCTACTGTATGAATTTTATGGTTTGCTGAGGCCCTCTGCCCTTCCCCTTCCTTCCTGCATCTGGATCAGTTACACCATAGTTTCCTGCCTGAGTCCCTAGCAACTGCCAAGAATTTTCCTCTGGTTATGTTGTGGAAGAGCAGTTCCTGCTTTGTTGATGAAACACACCTAGCTAGAGAGATTGGACCCACCTCTAAACAAACCATTGCCATATCTCTTCTGAGCATTAAAATCTTAGGGTGGGTGGAACTTAGCAGACTTGCATTCCTGTACCACTTGATGACTATTGAATGCAGCATTAACAAGGAGCCATGCTTGACCCAATGGCCATGTGCTTAGATATGAGTAAGCACATTTATTTGTCTGGACTTGCTACATTTGAGGTAGATTATTGGATAAGTGCATCACAGCAGCTGTTTGCTAACACCACTTTACTTTGTTGATTCTGTCCATCCATTCTAAAATAATCTCAACCCAAATGCTCTTCCACTGATCAGACCAGATAATTTGGTAGTGTGGTGCATTGTGGCCTGCTCTTCTTCTATCAGAATGATGTTAACAACTAAAAAGAGCTTCCAGAGCTTTTTGGGGCTAATATCTCTTCTACGTTACAGTCAGGCTTCTCTTCCCAATTATTGATTGTCTCTATCCATTTTAGCAGCAGTATTTACAGTGCGAAGAGTGACATGAAATTCAATGGTTGCAAAATATTGCCAACAATAAATAGAAATGAACTCTGCCACAGATTAGGATGTGACACCGAAATAGAACTCAATGGCTATAGGATAAAGACCATAAGATGCAGGAGCAGAATAAGACCATTTGGCCCATCAAGTTTGCTCCACCATTTCATCATGGCTGACTCATTTCCCTCTCAGCTCCAATCTTATGCCTTCCCCCTGTATCCCTCCAGCTAATCAAGAATCTATTGATCTCTGCCTTAAACATACCCAATGATGTGGCCTCCAAAGCCACCTGTGGCAACAAAGTCCACAGATTCACCACTCTGTTCTGGCTAAAGAACTCCTCCTCAGCTCCATTCTTAATAAGTGTCCCTCTATTCTGAGGCTGTCCTCTTGTTTTAGACTCCCCCACCATTGGAAACATACTCTCTACATCTAATCTATCAAGGCCTTGCAACATTCAATAGGTTTCAATGAGATCTTCCCTCATTCTTCTGAATTCCAGTGACTATTAGACACTACACTGTGCTTAGAGCTAACAGATTTTAAAAAGTGTTAGTTACATGTGTTTGTGTTCAAAAAGCAGAGGGCAGGTCCAGAGCCATCAAATGCTCCTCATATGACAAGTCTTTCAATCCCAGAATCATTTGTGTGAACCTCCTTTGAAGTCTCTCCAATGTCAGCACATCCTTTCTTAAATAAAACTGTTCACAATACTCCAAGTGAGGCCTCACCAGTGATTTATGAAGCCTCAACATTACATCCTTTCTTTTATATTCTAGTCGTCTTGAAATAAAATACAAAAAAGAATACAGCAGGCCTTTGTTATCTATGGAAATTTGAGTATTGTCATTGGTATTCAAATTCAATGCTCCATTTCATGAAGAAACATGGTGACAATACAAATCCCTCTATCCGACAGATGAACAACTCTCATTTGACACCACTATTTTGGAATCACTCTGTGTGTGTGGGTTTTATAAATAAGTAGCATTGTGACTGCACTGAGCTTGCATTTGACATGCATTTCACTAAAATGTTGAGAGCAGCAAGCATTAAGGGCAAAATATGTCATGTAGCTTTATTTTGAGATTTGACCTAATAGAAATTCCCACAATGTTCTGCGTTAATCTAACACAATTTTTACCCTCAGGGTCCCAATGCCCAAAGATGTGTACCTAAGCAGAGGACAGACCAGTAGTATTCTGTTATAATGTATACTGAAAAACAATGTGACAGAATAGATTACATTGTGCTGGGCAGGCTGCTTTAGAGGGCATGAATGTTAAAAGATCACCTATCTATAAACAGCACTAGACTCTTATCTCAAGTGACATTAGTATTACTGGAGTACAAAGTTACTCAAAAGAGCCTTCTGACAACTGAGTCATTCCAATTTCATTTTGTTTCTTTCTCTAATTCAGAAATGGCTGATGTGATGCTCACATCTAAAAAAGCTGTTTCATATGTAGAATGCCCACACAAGTAAATGTGCCTGCTCCTGTCTAAGCATAGGCCTGGTCTGCTTGTTAATGCCACATCCAATAGTCATCAAGTGATACAGAAATGCATGTCTGCTAAGTTTTAGCCACCCAGAGTCTTGAGTGCTACGAAGCGATGTGGTGGTGGTTTAATTAGAGGTAGAACCTTCACACTCCAGTTTAATATCACTGCACACATGTTGTGAAATTTGTTGTTTTATGATAGCAGTACATTGTAATCAAAACACTATGAATTACAATAAGAAAACATAAATATACAGTGGATTCCAGTTAATTGGGCCTCTGGTTCATTGGGGTAGGCACTTGCTGGCCCAACACTTAAAGAACCAAACATAATCTAGAAAATAGCCAGGATTCCTTTGTTTATTGGGACTCTGTGCTGCTTTATTGGGACAGCAGGCTATTGCTGACGAGTTTCTAACTAGCATAAGTTGTATGCACTTGTGTGGCCATTAGTCACTACACTGTGGTTACAGCGAACCCTTTTTAAGTGGTGTCAGTTACGTGTGTTCAAAAAACAGAGAATTTTGTCACTGATAGTTGGTGAGAAATAAGCAGTAAGACAATTCATAACAGTTTTGTTCACTGTGGTTTTAAGCATTCAGACCTGGAGATGTCAGAACAGCTGGGAGTGAAAAATAAATGATTTTGCTACTTCAATAAGTTAGAAACTATGAAGAATTTGAAGGTATCGACAATCATCTTGAATGTTACAATAAAAATGATGATTTGGAGGGTGCATTCATCAGAAGGATTGTATGAAGTCAGTCCATTATCTACACGAGGTGTCTGAGCTGATTTTGTTCATTAACAGTCAATCAAATAAACACAGCAATATACACCGGATTAATTCCTCCATTGACAACTATTAGGAAAAAATACACAGGTTTATAGCACTATAGTAGTATTTGTGGTGTTCTAATTTGTTCTGTTTTTTATTTAAATACATAATTTATTACCCAATTTGTCTTTTTTAATACCTCTTTAACTATTTCCATGAAACTTCAGCTAATTGGACCAAAATATACTGGTGATGATGTGTTCCAATTAACTGGAATCCACCTGAAAGTGTTCATGTTTTATTGTTTAACAACATCGAATCACAATGGATTTGATCTGGCTTTTTTTGACACTGAGAACAGAAAAAGACTCTTTCATGTCAAAGTGAAATCAGATATCTACAAAGTGATCTAAATTAATTACAAATATAAGACACAAAATAATTGATTGCACAAGTATGCACCCCTTCAAATCAATATTTAGTAGATGCACCTTTGGCAGTAATTACAACCTTGAGTCTGTGTTGATAGGGCTCTGTCTGCTTTGCACATTTGGACACTACAATTTTTCCCGATTCTACTTTACAATATTGCTCGAGTTCTGTCAGTTTACGTAGGGATCATGAGTGAACAGCCCTTTTCAAGTCCAGCCACAAATTCTCAATTGAATTGTGGTCTGGGCTCTGACTTGGCCACTCCAAGACATTAACTTTGTTGTTTTTAAGCCATTCCTGTGTAGCTTTGGCTTTATGTTTGGGGTCATTGTCTTGCCGGAAAACAAATCTTCTCCCAAGTCGCAGTTCTCTTGCAGACTGCATCAGGTTTTCCTCCAGGATTTCCCTCTATTTTGCTGTATTCATTTTACCCTCTACCTTCACAAGCCTTCCTGGGCCTTCTGTAGTGAAGCATCCCCACAGCATGATGCAGCTTCCACCATGCTTCACGGTAGGGATGGTATGTTTTTGGTGATGTGTGGTGCTTGGCTTACATCAAACATAACTTTTAGTCTGATAGCCAAAAAGCTCAATTTTGGTTTCATCAAATCATAAACCTTCTTCTGGCTGACTTCAGAGTCTCCCACATGCCTTCTGACAAACTCTTGCTGAGATTTCATGTGAGTTTTTTTCAACAGTAGTTTTGCCACTCTCCCATAAAACTGCGACTGGTGAAGCACCCGGACAACTGTTGTTGTATGTGCAGTCTCTCCCATTTCAGCCACAGAAGCTTGTAACTCCTCCAGAAATATCATAGGTCTCTTGGTGGCCTCCCTCACTAGACCCATTCTTGCATGGTCACTCAGTTTTTGAAAAACTGATGGCATGTTGGCCTTCATAACAAGGGAAGTTGAGTATAGGAGCAAAGAGGTCCTTCTGCAGTTGTACAGGGCCCTGGTGAGACCACACCTGGAGTATTGTGTTCAGTTTTGGTCTCCAAATTTGAGGAAGGACATTCTTGCTATTGAGAGAATGCAGCATAGGTTCACGAGGTTAATTCCCGGGATGGCGGGACTGTCACATGTTGAAAGATTGGAGCGACTGGGCTTGTATACTGGGAATATAGAAGGATGAAAGGTGATCTGATTGAAACATATAAGATTATTAAGGAATTGGACATGCTAGAGGCAGGAAAAATGTTCCCGATGTTGGGGGAGTCCAGAACCAGAGGCCACAGTTTAAGAATAAGGGGTAGGCCATTTAGTATGAAGTTGAGGAAAAACTTTTTCACCCAGAGAGTTGTGGATCTATGGAATGCTCTGCCTCAGAAGGCAGTGGAGGCCAATTCTCTGGATGCTTTCAAGAAAGAGTTAGATAGAGCTCTTAAAGATAGCGGAGTCAAGGGATATGGGGAGAAGGCAGGAATGGGGTACTGATTGTGGATGATCAGCCATGATCACGTTGAAAGGTGGTACTGGTTCGAAGGGCTGAATGGCCTACTCCTGCACCTACTGTCTATTGTTTTTGAGGATGACCTGCTCTAGGCAGATTTATACCTTTGCCATATTCTTTCCATTTCTTGATGATAGACTTAACTGTACTCCAAAGGATATTCAGTGACTTGGAAATTTTCTTGTGTCTATCTCCTGACTTGTGCTTTTCAATAACCTTTTCACAGAGTTGTTTGGAGCGTTCTTTTGTCTTTTGTGTAGTTTTGCTCGTGTAGTTTTTGCCAGGATACTGATTCACCAGCAGTTAGTTGGTCCGTTCCTCCTTCTCCTCCTCCTCCCCCTCCACTTCCACCTCCACCTCCAACAAACACTCAATGACCAGTTTATTAGTTACCCCCAGTGCCTAACAGAGTGGCTATTGTGTGTATCTTGTGTCTTGTGTGCCACTAGGTTGGTTCTGCTGAGTGTGCTACATGAGCTTGAAACTCAGGGCAAATATCAGAAACAAGGCAGACATGTCCTGTAGCCTTACGGGAAGAATAGAAGGTAGACGCATGGCTGCAGACCCAATCCCCCCAAGAACAAGTCTATTTTTTCCTGCATTCTATCCAGAGGCTAAGAATTTCTCTGCCGGTGAAGACAGGGTTATGTGACCTTTAGGTGATGACATCACATACCTATCTCCTGTTCAGCCAATAGGAGTCAAGGTCCTCATCACCCTGTACTTGTCATTTTCGAGATTAGTGTCCAATTAGTGCCTTATTTTGTATTTTCTTGTGCTTTGCAGAGTTGGGGAGGTTGTGGAAATTGCAAATTGCTGTAGAACAGAGGGAGTTCCTTGAAATTGGAGACACAGATAGATAGTCAGCGTGGTGAAGAATTCATTTAGCATGCTGGCCTGGTGAGAGCGCTCAGTGTAAGAGTTAGAATGTTATGCTATGGCTTTACAAGATATTGGAGCGGCCACATCCAGAGTATCATGTGAAGCTCTGGTCACCTGGGTATAGGAAGGGTGTCATTAATCTACATAAGGTGCAGACAAGATTCACGAGGATGTTACCAGGACTAGAGGATTTTAGTAGTAAAGGCAAGACTGGAAAGCTTGAGACATTTTTCCATTGCAACGTTGGAGGCTAAGGGGTGATTTTAAAATAACAAGGGGGAAAGGAAAGATGGATGGTCACAGTCTTTTTGCCAGGGTAGGCAAGCGTAAAGCTAGTAGGCACAGGTTAAATTGAGGAAAAGATTTAAAAGAGATCTGAGGAATAACATTTCATACAGAGGACGGTAGGTGTGTGGAACAAGCTGCCAGAACAAATGATCGAGGTGAGTACAATTTTTAAAAGAGGGTTGGATGGGTACACGGGTAGGAATGGTTTAGAGGGATATAGGCCAAATGTGGGAAATGGACTAGGTAAATAAACAGCCTGGTTGGCATGGGCCATTGGACTGAAGGCCTATTTCTGTGCTGTGTGACTGTATGACTATTTCTCTCTATTCAGTAAGGCTTTCTCTAATATTGCCTCATTACTATGCAATCCATTTCAAGCGCAAACAGCACATATACTGTACCTTTCATGGTGCTGTTATTCCGTGCACAGGTGCTCTGTGAGATCTGAAGCTCTGACACCAGTTAGTATGAGAATGGGAGGGCAAGTGAACTGCACTGAAGCTCGAATTATCAGGAGCTGTTCATTAATGAGGGAAATACAGATTTATTTTTTATTATAAATAACAGTGTTGCCCCTGTTAATGAGCTTTGCCAAGTAGTACCTTCCCAGCACACTGTGAAGAGACAATGACTAACTCAGCACAAGTTTAACATTTTTATTTAAAAGCATTTGAATTCCATGTAGTAAGCACTTTTACTACAATGTAACTTCACTTTGTGCTTGGGCAGTAGCAGTAAGTTAAAATTACCATACAAAGTCACATAAGCGAACAAGGCAATGGTGCTTGATCCTATGAAGCCTTGTGAATAAGACATTATGTATTTGGCAAGATGTCACATGTCTCTGATTATACCTCTGACACCTGATACAATTTATGAATAGACCTTCTATATTTTCTTCTGTGGCTTTGTTCAACAATATTAAATACCGATGCATTTGGTTTGTGATGATCCTTCATGTGTAAATCATGAGACTGAGTCCTTGCAGCCTTTTTATATTTCACTTGGCTGTTTACAAACCTGGTCACTCCACAACATCAGCAAGAACAAGGTTTCCAGTCAGTGCTTATTCTGTTGTGATCTGACTCTTGCTGGTAGTTTCCTGCCTTGTCTGGAGACTCGCTCATTGCCACACCAGCAGGGATCAGTTCACAGCAGAAAATAGGAAATTGGGCTTCAGAGCATTGGAGAAAGTAGGGCTTTTTTTAGTGAGGTAAGTAAAGGGCACATTTATATCAGACTCAATTCCCATTCACTACTACAAGCAGAATATAAGATACCCTTAACTTATCACCCAGCATCTTTCTTCTACTTCCTTGGTCTCATTCTGTTCAATGTTTCTTTTTGTGTGCATGACTATCTGACATATCTGCTCATCAGCAGGTTTCTCCTTTTCTCCGTCTGCCTATCTGGTCACAAACATGAGAAAGTCTGCAGATACCGGAAATTCAATGTCACAATTACGGATTCGGCAGCACAGCAGATACAGCAATTGCGCTCGTGAATATGCACGTATCAGCGAATTATTATTTAATTGTGATGGTATTTAGCTCCATTCTTTTCATCATGGTTCTTGTCGAGACGAGATAAGCACAGCAATGTTTTGCGGCCTGCTTGCCTTCGGCCTTACCTGAGAAATTGGACTGCTGAGTCAACCAACTCTGAAGACTAGCGGGATTCATTTTGTGTTTAGTTATTCTGTTCAGCTTCAGTATTGGCGTCGTTTTCCATTTGAGAATTTTAGATAACAGCCTTGTCTGGCCTAGCGTTTATTGTTTTCTTTTCCCTTTAACTTTGTTCACATTGAAGTCTGTGAACTATTGACACACTTCAGTTTCTCTCACTCTGCACTTGGGCCATGTCCGAACGTAGTGACGTCCAAAACAACACACCCAAAATGCTGGAGGAATTCAGCATGTCAGGCAGCATCTCTGGAAGGTGATCAATGAATCCCGGTGAGTGGAAATAGTCAAGGGCTGGAAAAGAAAGAATCTGATAGGAGAGGAGATTAGGAGAAAGGGAAGGAGGAGAGGATCCAGAGGTAAGTGATAGGCAGGTTGAGGAGAGGTAAAAGGTAGAGTGACGAAGAAGAGGGGAGGGGGAGGGAAATAACTTTTACTGGAAGGAGAAATTAATATTCATGTTGTCAGGATGGAGGCTACCCAGATAGAGTATAAGATGTTGCTCCTCCACTTTGAGAGTGGCTTCATCTTTGCACAATAGCAGCCAATGGACTGCCACATCGGAATGGGGATTAAAATATTTGGTGCCTCGGAAGTTCCACTTTTGGTGGATGGAGCAGAGGAGCTTGATGAAGCTGTCCCCCAACTTACGGCAGCTCTCATTAACATAGACGAGGCCACACCGGGAGCACGAAACACAACAGATAACCCCAGCAGATACGCAAGTGAAATGTTCCCTCACCTGGAAGGACTATTTGAGGCCCTGAATGGAGGTGAGAGAGAAGGTGAATGGGTAGGTGTAACACTTTTGGCCACCTGCAGGGATAAGGGCTGGGAGGGTCGAACGTACAAGGGAATCGTGGAGGGAGCAATCTCTGTGGAAAGCGGAGATTGGAGGTTAAGGTATGTTTAGTGACAGGATCCCTTTGAAGATGGCGGTGGTTGCGGAGGTTGATTTGTTGGATGAGGAGGCTCGTGGGGTGATAGGTAATAGACAATAGACAATAGACAATAGGTGCAGAAGTAGACCATTCGGCCCTTTGAGCCTGCACCGCCATTCTGAGATCATGGCTGATCATCTACTATCAATACCCGGTTCCTGCCTTGTCCCCATATCCCTTGATTCCCCTATCCATAAGATACCTATCTAGCTCCTTCTTGAAAGCATCCAGAGAATTGGCCTCCACTACCTTCCGAGGCAGTGCATTCCAGACCCCCACAACTCTCTGGGAGAAGAAGTTTTTCCTTAACTCTGTCCTAAATGACCTACCCCTTATTCTCAAACCATGCCCTCTGGTACTGGACTCTCCCAGCATCTGGAACATATTTCCTGCCTCTATCTTGTCCAATTCCTTAATAATCTTATATATTTCAATCAGATCCCCTCTCAATCTCCTTAATTCCAGCATGTACAAGCCCAGTCTCTCTAACCTCTCTGCATAAGACAGTCCAGACATCCCAGGAATTAACCTCGTGAATCTACGCTGCACTTCCTCTACAACCAGGATGTCCTTCCTTAACCCTGGAGACCAAAACTGTACACAATATCCAGGTGTGGTCTCACCAGGGCTCTGTACAAATGCAAGAGGATTTCCTTGCTCTTGTACTCAATTCCCTTTGTAATAAAGGCCAACATTCCATTAGCCTTCTTCACTGCCTGCTGCATTTGCTCATTCACCTTCAGTGACTGATGAACAAGGACTCCTAGATCTCTTTGTATTTCTCCCTTACCTAACTCTACACCATTCAAATAATAATCTGCCTTCCTGTTCTTACTCCAAAAGTGGATAACCTCACACTTATTCACATTAAACGTCATCTGCCAAGTATCTGCCCACTCACCCAGCCTATCCAAGTCACCCTGAATTCTCCTAACATCCTCATCACATGTCACACTGCCACCCAGCTTAGTATCATCAGCAAATTTGCTGATGTTATTCTCAATGCCTTCATCTAAATCGTTGACGTAAGTTGTAAACAGCTGTGGTCCCAATACCGAGCTACATCACTATTAAGGCAGCAGGAAGATGGGATGAGCGTGCATGTTTGAGAAATGGAGCAGGAGCAGGTGAGGGCAGCATCAATAGTGGAGGACGCGATACCCCATTCTTTGAAGAAGGAAGACACCTCTGATGTCAATACTTGAGGATGGGAAACTCCATTCTAAATGACAGTTCTGCACATTTTAAATGGGAGAATAACTCTACTCCTGTGGAAATCCCCATAGCATATGATGACTCTGATCTCTGTCTCGGAGACCAATGTCAGAACACCCTTCAAGAGGGTGGTTATTGAAAACATATGTGGACCAACTTGCTGGAGTGTTCAAAGTCACCTTCAACCTCTCATTGCTGCAGACTGAAGTTCTTAAACTGTTGCTTCAAAAGGGTAATGATTGTAATGGTGCCCAAAAAGAGCAGGAAGAGCTGCTTCAATGACTATCTCCCAGTTACCCTTATCTCTTTTGTAAAGAAGTGCTTTGAGAAGTTGGTCATAGCTAGAATTAATTCTTGCCAGAGCAAGGATCCTGACCTGCTGCAGTTTGCATACCACCACCACAACAGGTCTAGGATGGATGCAGTATCACTGGCTCTCCACTCTTCTCTGGAGCATCTAGAAAACGGCAATACATATGTAAGGCTGCTGGTTGTTGATTACAATTCAGTGTTGTAATTGACTTCTTTTGTTTCAGCCCTACAAGCCACACCATCCAGCAACTTCTGGCAATTTACAATGAACAACTAACCTACCCAGTATGTCTTTGGTCTGTGGGGGTAAACCAAAGGACTCAGAGAAAACCCATGCATTCCATGGGGATAACGGACAGACACTCCTTACAGAGGTTGCTGCAGTCTGCCATTCCGGGCTGCAATAGTTTTGTGCTAATTGCTATGCTACCATGCCGTCCAACGCCACCATCTCAGTATTAATCAATGAGCTTCAAATCCTGGGCCTTATTTCCTTATCAGGAGAGCACAGTCAATGTGGATTGGTGATATCATTTCATCCTCACTGACATCAACACAGGTGAACGTCATTGATGTGTGCTTAGCTCACTGCTCTGCTCTCTCTACTCTCATGACTGTGTAGCTAAGCATAGCTAAAACACCATCTGTAAGTTTACCATTGACACCACTGTTGGCAGAGTCTCAGATGGCATCAAGGAGGCATGAAGGAATGAAATACAGTAAATCAGCTGGTTGAGTGGTACATGATAACCCTGCACATAACTCCAGCAAGACCGAGGAATTGATTGTGGACCTCAGGAACAGGAAGTCAGGAGAACACACACCAGTCCTAATTGAGGGGGTCAGCAGTGGAAAATGAGAGCAGTTTCAAGTTCCTGGATGTCTATGTCTTATCCTGAGTCCAAAATATTGATGTAATCACAAGGAAGGAACATCAGTGGTTCTACTTTGTTGGGAGTTTGAAGAGATGTAAAATGTCACTAAAGACCCTTCCAAATGTCCATCGATGTACGGTGGAGAGCATTCTAATTAATTGCATCACTGCCTGATATGGAGGCTCCAATGCACAGGAGCACAAGAGGCTGCAGTGGACTGTAGGTACAAGCCTTCCCACCACTGAGGACATCTTCTAAAGGTTGCACTTGAAGAAGTTGGCGTCCATCTCTGAAAGACCCTCACCATCCAGGACCTGCCCTCTTCTCATTACTATTATCGGAGAGGTGGTATGGAAGCCTGAATATCCACACTCATTGTTTTAGGAAGAACTTCTTCCACTCTGAAGAGTCAATGAGGCAATGAACATCACTTTATACTTCCTTTATTTTACAAAGTTAATTTATTTTGCAATTTGTGGAAATTTTACATCTTTGTACTGTACTGTTGCCACAAAACAACAGATTTCATGATAAAATAACTCAATGATAATAAATCCAATTCAAATGTTCTGGATGAAAACACACCCTGAGATTTCCTAAAAGCCCCTTCCCCCTTATTCTAAATCTATATTCTCCAGTTTCTGATACTTCTGTTACAGGATGAAGTTTCCTTCTATCTTTGCTGTCTATATCTCATGGCCAAATCACCCTCAACCAGCTTGAGAATCAGAATCAGGTTTAATATTACAGGCATATGCAGCTAAAGTTGTTGTTTTGTGGCAGCAGTATATTGCAATACATAATTAAAGGAACTATAAACTAAAGAGAGAGATAAATAGTAAGGTACATGGGTTCGTTGTCTGTTCTGAAATCTGATTGTGGGGTAGAAGAAGGTGTTCCTAAAACATTGGGTTCAGGCTCCTGTACCTCTTTCTTGACAGTAGCAATGTGAAGAGGGCATACCCAGGATGATGGGGGTACAAAATGATGGATGCAGCCTTTATGAGGCATCACCTTTTGATGATGTCTTGGATGCTGAAGACATGATGGAGTTGGCTGAGTTTGCAACCCTCTATAGTATTTTCACAAACTGTGCAGTGTCCACTCTATACCAGATGGTGATGCACCATTTGTAAAAATTTGCTAGAGCCTTTGATGGCGACATATCAAATCTTCAAGGACCTCCTACTGATATACAGCCACTTTCACGCCTTCTTTGTAATTGTACCAATTGGGCCCAGGATAGATCTTCAGAGATGTTGACACCCATGGACTTGGAACTGCTCACCCTTTCCATTGCTGATCCCTTAATGAGCACTGGTGTGTGTTCCCTCAACTTCCCCGTCCTGAAATCCACAGTCAGTTCCTTGGTCTTACTGACACAGAATGCAAGGCTTTTGTTAAGATACCACTCAACCAGCAGATCTAACTCACTCCTGTACACGTCCTCATCACCCTCTGAAATTCTGCCAACAATTATGTTATCAGCAAATTTATAGGTGCCAGTTGAGCTGTTATGGTGTAGAGAGAATAAAATAGTGGTCTAACTGAGCCAAGTGGTCTAACTGAGCCAGCGATATTAAACCCTGCCAGAGCTGACATGCATCCAATTCTGACTCGAACTTCAATTGGAATTGTTTCCTCACCCTTAAGATAGCCTTCCACAAATCATACCTGGACGTCTTGTATAGTTTTGGATCACCAGTCCTGAGTACTACAGATCTAGTCCTCAGCAGACTATAAATCACCCTGGTTCATCCATGGCTTCTGATTTGGGTATGTCTGGTATGCTTTGGAAGGTACACACTCATCCACACAGGTCTTGATGAGGTCAGTGACAAATGTGGCCTATTCATTCAGATTCAAAGATGAATCCCTGAATATTGTCCAAAGCAGTCCTGTAAGTGCTCTTCTGCCTCTCTTGACCATACCTTTTTGGTCCTCTCTGCTAGCACTGTGGTCTTTAGTCTCTACCTGTACAGCGGGAGTAGAAGTACAGCCAGGTGACAAGACTTTCCAACGTGGGGGCATGGGATGGCAAGCTAAGCGCTCTTGATGGTGTTGTTCCGGTAATTGGGTGTGCTGGCTCCTCTGGTTCTCCAGGTGATATGTTTATGGTAGTTTGTCAGAGACATCCTCAAGCTCACCTGATTGAAATCCCCCACAATGATTGGGAAGACAACAACATGCGTTGTTTTGTGGCTGCTGATCATTGTGCTCATTTCCTCCAGTGTTTGCCTGACATTAGCCAGGGGATGATGGTGGAAATCTCCCCACCATAAAATGGATGACACTTGACCACAAGATGTTCCAGATCCGGTGAGCAGAACTGAGACAGAACTGCAACATCTGTGCCCCACCATGAGTTAACCATGAAGAATACTCTGTCTCCAGTGCCTCAGCTCTCCTGGCTTTGCTGTTGATGGTGAAACCCTTGGGCTGCAGTGCTCCGTACAAAATGGTTGGGGTGAGCCACGTAACCATGAAGCAAAGTACACAGCAGTCCTTGATGTCCCTTTGGTACTGCAATCTTGCTCTGAGGTCTTCAGTTTTATCTTCCAGAGACTGCACATTTGTCAGCAGGATAGTAGAGAGTGGGGGGCCTAAGGACTCTGCGTTTCAATCTTACTTGCAGATGCCATGCTTTCTGCATTTCCTTTTTCTTAAAGGGGATCTTGATCTGAGTCTGCAGTCCACCAACTTTGAGGATCAATAGATTTTCTTAAAATATTTAAAATGATGTTGCTTACTGAAGTACCCATGGCTCTGACTATGGAATTCAGCTGTAGTAGTGTTAAATGGGACTATATGATGATTCCCTTCAGAGTTGCCCACTTTCTGGCACCAGCTTGCAGATCATGCCTTGATCTACTCCAAGGAAAACTAATTTATCCTATTCAGCCTCTCCTCAGTATCAGGACATTTCCCAGCGAATCTCCTATACACTTTCTCCACTACAATCATGCACTTTCTATAGTGTAGCAACCACCAATGTAAACAGCAACCTAGTTCTGGCCTAATCATTGTTTTATAAAGCTGTATCATCTCCTCCCTTCTCAAATATACTTTGTTCTGGCTTTTATTTTTATCTCCTCTTACTCTTACTTTCTCTTTCCTTCTAGGATTTGTAATCTCCAGTGCTGTCAACTGTAAGTTCTGGGTGATGAGTTCCATGCATTAACTGAAGTGTCGCCTCACCACCGAGAACAGAAATGTCAAAATGTGAAAAAAACATGCCTCTCACATGAATTGTGGGAGACAACAATTTTCTGTTTTCCCCTTAGCTGATGATCTATCCCACTGAAGGGGCTTGGAGCCATTATCAAGTGTAACTGCAGGAAGAAACACTGCCACCAATCAGCTCAGCACCCTTTGTTAAACATGAGTCAATGCTTTCTTGGCTATGGGTCAGTAACTCGAATCTATCTAGGAACTGGTAGGCTCTTGGTTGAAGTTCTGCTTCAAAGATGTGAGCATGAATATTAGAGCTGAAATAACATGTTTTCGGTACTGAAAGAGTTCTGCACTTTCTTCTTATCCATTAGGGTGCGTCATTCAGGAAGTGGTGCATGATCATTGCCATAGTTGTCAGTTAGCCGTGACCTGTGCTGCATCAGCAGTAGTCAACAGTCTGTTGTAGAAGCTGCGTTAATCGACACCAGCTCCTACATTTCCACTGCTACTGTGGCTTAGTCACACAGGGGAGCACAGGTGGATGAGAAGACAAACTCCATGTTCTTCGTACAAAATGGTTTTGCAGAACTGGTTTGAAATTGCTACCACTAATGTTTTGGGAAGCATTTATCAGATAATATCACCATAGCTAAATTTCTGGTTATTGCCATTTGTGTATTTTTTGAAAATTCTTATCTTAGGACAGAGTGCACTTCGGAAGTATTTTACCGCGTGGGAAATGTTTTGGGATGTTCTAAGACCATGAAAGTATTTGTTTAATTGTTTCTTAAATTCCCTTTTGTTTCTGTGTAACAAGTTCCTGCTTCATTAGATTCCAAGTGCAGATATACTGTAACTGTGAACAGTTGTATCCTTCACATCGGTATAAATACACTACTAAAATTGTTTTTAAAATCTGCAGACTGTGGAGATGTAACATAAAAGCAAGAATTGTTGAAGACATTCAACAGGTCAGACAATATCTGTGATAGAGAGAAAATACATTAGTTTTAATTTATAGAGGGAGAGGAATAGATAGGACAAAGTGACTCTCTCTGATAGGGATAGGCCGGGTTAAGTTGTGGAGGTGATCTGATGGTTGGGCTCATTGGGGCAGTAGGGGAGAGAGAGAAAAACTAAATAAAGCCACTAAGTTAAAGAGTGGGGATACAAACAATGAGTATATATTGCCCAGGGAGATTGGTGAATTCCATGTTAAGTCCAGAAGGCTGCAATAAGTCCAATAGATCATTGATTGCTACCTCTCAAGTTTACTTTGGGCCCTGCTGAAACAATGCAGGAAGCCACACACAAAGAGATTATCAAGAGAGGGAAGGAGAATTAAAGTGACAATAAAATAAATGCAGCATTCATGTATTTGATTTTGAAGCCAGCTCAATTCCTGATATGTTCTCCCAGTTATAGAAATAGCTAGGAGTGTAACTTGGTGCAATTATCACTCTCACCTGCATATTCCATTGCCAAAACTGCAAGAAAAAGAATATGCTCCCAAATCTGACCCAATGGCAAAAGATTCAGGACTTGGGTTCCAGCAATTTCCATGCTGTTGATGAGAATTTAGTTAAGAATCTTTGAGGATTTTACTCTTCACAGCTCTTTAAGCTGCAACACAGGGAAGAAAATGTTGAACTAAAAAGGACCATAAGACCTGAGACAAAGGAGCAGAATTAGGCCATTTGGCCCATTTAATCTACATTGCCATTCCATCATAGCTGATTTACTTTCACTTCATGTCAAGATCCGAAAGGACTTAATTTGAGTACTAATTTAATAAAATCAGAGGTATCTTTTCTTATTTGGTCAAGTAATTTTCAAGTTCTCTGGTAACAGATTGACTCCATTTCACCAGTTGAAGCATCCAGCTGAATGTAGAAGTCGAGTGAGTGTTCAGCGCTAGCTTCCTGCCTTTTAATCTTTCTGTTGCCGCAGGAGCCTGTGTGGCCTATCGCTGTGCATGGAAGGTAGGTCTGTGCACACAAGCTGTCTTTCCATGATGTTGGAGATAGCTCTTATTCCACTTCTGTTCATTTTTTTTGTATGAGGGGAGGAGGGATATTTGGGTGCTGATGTTCTTATTGTGCTTCTGTGTGGGGGAGGGGATTTGGAGGATGATGTTCTTGTTGCCTTTTTTTGTTAGTTCTTGAGCAGGAGGGGGCTGATTTTGTTGCGTTTCAGGTGGAGGAGGGAGGAGTTTGGGTGCCAATGTTCTTGTTATATTTTTATGCGGGGGGAGGGAAGTTTGCAGGGAGGTTGGTTGATGATCGTGCTGCCATTCTTTTTTATGTGGGGGGTGGATTTGTTTCTCTTTGAACTTGCTTCCATGGTTTTTCTTTGTTTCGTGGTTATCTGGAGAAGAGGAATCTCAGAGTTGTATATTTGCACACATATATTGATTATAAATGAGCCTTTGAACCTTTCTGAACCTTTTGAGTAGATGAATAAAATTACATTTCTTTTATTTAGTTTGACACTATGTAATATAATCAGAGAATAAGTTCATACATTCATCATTAATTTGGAGTACTGTGTGCAGTTATGGTCACCAACCTATAGAAAATATGTAAATAAGGTTGAAAAAGGCACACAGAAAGTTTACAAGGATGTTGCCAGGTCTGGAGGACCTGAGCTATAGGGAAAAATTGAACAGGTTAGGACTTTACTCCTTGGAATGTAGAAGAGATTTAATAGAGATATACAAAATTATGTAGGTTATAGTAGGGAAAATTCAAACACTAAGTAACTACGGAACAGGTGGTGGGTTAAGGGTGAAAGGTGAAAAGTTTAAGGGGAACATGAGGAAAAAACTTCTTCACTCAGAAGGCCGTGAGTGTGGAACAAGTTGCCAGTACAAGTAGTGTATGTGAGCTCAATTTCAATGCTTAAGAGAAGTTTGGATAGATACATGGATGTCAGGGGTATGAAGGATTATTATCTGGGTGCAGGTCGATGAGACTAGAAGTTTACATGGTTTGGCAAGGACTAGATGGGCTGAAGGGCTTGTTTCTGTGCCGTACTTTTCTGTGACTCTATGACTCTATTGATGGATATACTGGCACCCCATTCTTGATTAACAGGATTTCATAACCATATACTATTAACACCAATCCCTTGATACCATTGACTCCTTGGTACTATTGTTCTCTATGCACTTGTTCCATTAGACACCATTTTAGGAAGAAGAGATGTTCAGTTTCCCTTTTGTGTGAAAAGTTACTCATAACTTTAAATTTAGGATTTTTGAATTTTACTCTTGATTTCTCCAGCAAATAAAAAAATCTCAGTCTTTACCCTAAAGAATGCTTTGAGCATTATTTTATTGCTTTAATCAGATCACTCCTCATTCTCGCATACCCAAGGGAAGTTCCCATCCTGTGGGAGAAGAATAGATTCACACTTCATGAAGCCACAGTCACCCAGGCAGTCTCAGGGAAACCAAACACTGACTGGGTGACTGCTTTGTTCGGTCTGCAGAGCTGACCTTAATCTTTCAGTTACCCATCACTTTAATTCTCCATCTCACTCCCATTTTGATCATGTTGTGCGTGGCTTCCTGTGCTGCTTCAATGGGACCCAACTTAAACTTGAGGAACAGCACCTCATCTACCGTTTGGGCAGATCCTTTGGGATTCCAGATCAAATCTAACAGTTTCAGGTAACTCTGCTTGTCCTAGAATTGACTGATTCTGCAGTAGGTTATAAACTGATATTAACTTTTTTTTTTCTTTCTCTAATGATATTGGTGGGTGCATTTCACAACCCTAACTTGCATATAGAACCATAGAACATTACAGATCATAGCTTTTTACTTGATGCTTTCTTTATTTCCTCCATCTGTGACCTCACTCATCAATCCATCAATCAAAAGATTTTGTTAAGATGCTATAACCTGGAACACCCTACCACATCAGAAATATTCTTGTTGTCCTATCCATCTCTCTCACCCTCTCTGCAACTTAAAACTAACTTTTCTCCCTTTCCCAGTTTCTGCCTGGTGTTAACTCTGTTCTATTTCCACCAGTGTTACTGGATTTGCCGAGTGTTTTTGCTGTTATTTCAGCCACTTGAAAGCCTCAGAATTCCTTGTAGAAGAGCAGATTAATGAAATGCTGTAACTCCGCCTATTCTAATCTGAGAATAGCAGAATCCATTTCCCTGCTGGCTTGAGTCTCCACTTGCACAGCAGATGCATGAGTCTTCAATGTTAATGGTTAAGTGTGCTGATTGGAAGCAGCAATACTAGCCTTCCAGTGAGTCCACCCACTAATAAATGGGCTTAGCCAATACTTCTGTCCCAGAGTGGACAGGCTACCAGATCTGTGGGAGATTGCTGCTGGACTCATCCATGCTCCCAGCATTCCATGCAGGCTTTCTTGCACACTTGGCAACATGCCTCTCCTATAGCCTATTCATGTAGGATATCCAGTATATCTTATCTGATTCCTTTTTAGCAGAAGTTTAAAGTCCAAAGCAAATTTTATTCCAATTACAAGCAAGAGAAAATCTGCAGATGCTGGAAATCCAGAAACACACAAAAAATTCGGGAGGAATTCAGCAGGCTGGGCAGCATCTATGGAAAAGAGTACAGTCGAAATTTTCGGGCCGAGACTCTTCATCAGGTCTGATTTTGTGTAAGTTGCAAGCAAATTTTATTATCAAGTTACATATATAACTCTGAGATTCATCTTCTTGTGGGCATACTCAGAAAATCTATAGAATAGTAACTAATGAAAGATGAACCAGAGTACAGAAGACAACAAACTGTGCAATGAGGGACGGAGCTAAAGACATGTTCCTGTTCTTGGAGCTTGCTGATTGGCCACATTTTTTGATACGTCCAGGTTTGGCCTGAAGTAGGTGCATTCAAGGTGTGGTCTTGAACGGCCCTGTAGACATGAATTCTCAGCGGTGTCGCAAACTGAAATGTAGCGGGAGCCTGAACGTCAAAGACAGTGAGAGTGGTTTTCGGCAATCTCTGCACTCAGTAATCGATCTTTCTGTCTCTCTCTCTGTCTCTCTCTCACTCACTCTCTCTCTCTCTCTCTCTCTCACTCATTCTCTCTCTCTCTCTCGCTCTCTCTCTCTCTCTCATTCACACTCTCTCTCTCTCTCTCGATGCTGAGTGAGTGCTTGCTGCTGATTCTCAACTCAGGGTTCTCAAAAGCAACACTTCAGATTGACTGTAATATCAAAACAGCGGCTGTTTGTCTCCCCTCTTGTTGTGGAAGGAGTGATACACGTTTCTCCCTTGTTAGTGACAGAGAAAGCTTGTGGGATGCTGAAATGTTGGAATGAACAGTTAGTGTCCATAGTGCCCATAGTCCAGACCATAGTGTCTCCTTGGGGATTTTGCTGTTGCTTGTATGGTGGCTGGTGGGCATGCTGATGCTTTATGTGGGGGGAGGGGGAGGGGGAGGGTTTATCCTGCCTGTGCATGGGAGGAGGTAGGGGGCTTTGATGATTGGCCACATTTTTTCCTGTCATCCATTCTTTGGGGTTTTTCTTCTGTTTTGAGGATGTCTGTGGAGAGTAAGAATTTTGGGTTTTATATAATACACATTCTCAGATAATAAATGGAACCATTCAATGACTGAAATTCAAATATAAATAAACAGCAATAAATAACAAGAACATGAGATAATGAAATAAAGAGTCCTTGAAAGTGAGATCAATGGTTGTGGAAACATTTCAATGATGGGGTAGGTGAAGAAGAGTGCAGTTATTCTATTTTATTCAAGAGCCGGATGGATGATTGTTCTTGACCCTGGTGATGTGAGTCCTGAGGCTCTTGCACCTTCTGCCTGATCATATGCCGTCTGAGAAGTTGACTCAGCCTGTATCTCAGGCTTGCTCTAGGAAATCTGCTCGCAATCCTGATGAGCAGGTCGTACTGCTGAGCCAGCCGGCACAGGAGCAAGGCCAGCTGACACTTCCTAGAAGGGAAGAGGCACAAAGCAGTGTGGGGAGAGAGAGGTGTGGGTCCATGCCATCTTCATTTAGAGATCAAAGCGTGGGGAATAGAAAAGGAGGAAAAGAAGTAAAATCCAAGATACACTGAGCTGTGACCTTTGCTTAGAGCCTGGCTCAGGTTCAGTTGTTTTTTTAGGTTTGTAGGGATGGTTTTTGGGACAGAGAGAGAGTGAGGAGTCAGGTTAGGGTTTAGGGACAGTGATGTGGGGGAATTAAGGTCAGAGTCTAAAACTCCATTCTATGTTCAAAGGCCCGTGACATGGGTGTGAGACACCTGTGAGATGTCCTGCTAGATTATTCAGCTGGAAGACAAGTGTGGATGAGGGCTGGTGCTCCCTTTCCTGTGGTCAGTGAGTTGTCAACAGGTTCCAAAATTCAGAATGTGGCTAGGAGGAATGAAGTCCAATGACCCCCTGGGTTTGTGAATCAGTAAGGCCTAGTGTTCAGAGTCCTGTCATTGGGGAGTCTGGAGATTGAAGTCCAGTGGTTGGTTATCTGCGGGTCCTGGCATCAATGCCATAGATCAAGCCCCTACAGTCAGATTAGAAGCCTGGAAATTGAAGCCCATTGGTTAGAGCCCCAAGTCTGCAAATCTCTCTGAGTCCGCTGGAATAGTCAAAAGCCCAATGTCTGTGAGTCTGAATCCACTGAGGGTTGTAGACCAAAGAAAATGGCCTGTCCTGGAGTTAGAGGACTGTGCATGTGTGTGGGTGGGAGGGGAGAATGGAGGCTTGCTTTGCTGTTATGGTCTTATTCCTTGTTGTGTTTGGTTTTATTGTGTCCTGTGTTGTTATGCCGAGCATTGTTGGCATGCTATGTTGGTGCCTGAATATGTAGTGACACTTACGGGCTGCCCTCAGCTCACCCTCTGGTGTGTTGTTTGTTAATGCAAACAATTCATTTCACTGTATGTTTACTTACTAAGTAAACTTCAAGCAATTTCAAATTCTTGGGTGTCAATATCTCCGAAGATCTATTCTGGGCCCAACATATTCATGCAATTACAAAGAAGGCACAACAGCAGTTATATTTCATTAGAAGTTTGAAGAAACTTGGTATGTTACCAAAGATGCTTGCAAATTTCTACAAGGATACCGTGCAGAACATTCTAAATGGTTGCATCACTGTCTGGTATAGAGAGGATTAGAAAAAGATGCAGAAACTTATGAACTCAGCCATCTCCATCATGGGTACTAGCCTCCCCAGCATCAAAAACACCTTCAAAAGGCAATGTCTCAAAAGGCTGCACACACCATTAAGGACGCCTATCACACACAACATGACCTCTTCTCATTGCTATTTCAAGAAGGAGGCACAGTCACCTGAAGACACACAAGCAACGTTTCAGGAACAACTTCTTCCCCTCCGCCATCCGATTCCTGAATGGACAATGAATCCATGAACACTTCCTCAGCATTTCTTTCCCTCTCTTTTTGCACTGCCTAAGAATTTAATTTATTTTTATATATATTTCTTATTGTAGTTTATATATTTTTTATTATTATGTATTGCAATGTACAGCTGCTGCAAAACAACAAGTTTCATAACATCTGCTAGTGATGTTAAACCTGATTCAGATTCTGATAATCTTGAATCTTGACTCTTGAATCTTTGGTTGTAGAAAGCTCGTACCAACACTTTCAGTGCTCCAACACCTACTATCAACCACAGATGCAGTCAAGGCTCCTCTAGTCACTGTCAGCACTTTCTCTTGCTGATGGATAATATTTGTAAGTACACACTGTTTTGATGTTGCCAAAATCAGGTCTGTGCCACCCAGTCGAGAAAGGTAGAGGGAAGTATGTCTGTGAGTGCCGTGCCATGTACTTGCATGATTGTCACTGTTTGGATCTTGTCAGTATGATGTAATTTGTGTGACATGGGTAGGAGTTCTGGTGTGGCGCCCATTTTTAAGGTCTGTGCATGTTTTGCGGATGAGTCCATTGAATAGAAATGGAAGATGATGTTGCATTTGGTGGCATTTTATGACGGAACATCTTCACTTTATCACATTGCACCTGGAATATGTACATCCATTTCTTTTAACAGTAAAGAGTTTCTCACATTATTATTTGCTAAGTGACACTGCACTCTGTGAGTAAAAACTGTATAAGATCACGAACATTACAAAGAAATCACTTTCATTCTACACTTGGTAAGTGGTGTGGGTACAGGATGGTGAGATCTTTGTAAACAGCAAGCTGGGATTCATGGATAATTTTGAATCCATTAGATTTCTTTGTCTTGTTCTAGCCATAGGAACAGTGTGGCCCATCCCTCCACATCTGCGTGAATGGGAAAATTCACACGCTTCCGAAGAAAATTCAGGATAACAACCAAAAAACATACATCTTTTGGGTTCAATAGGTGTGGATTATTGAAACCCTAGTCCTAGAACATATTTCCACTTTACTTTTGTGTTTCTAGTCACAACCTTTAAACTTGCGGGAAGATTTGCATGAAACCAATATGATGGAGCAGGTGGACAGCTTGATCACTAATTGGCAATGTTGGTTAGGTGACCAGCATAGAAAGCAATAAATATTCAGTACCATCAGGAGATGAAGGATTAGACAGCTTCACTCCAAAGACCAGAGAGAGACCTTAGTCATTATTAGCCCCAAAATCTTCCCCCCAACAATTTGGGAGCCTGTGTACCAATTTAGTGTCATATAAGAATTTTGTATTCATCTTTGGTTACTGATATTGTCTCTTTTCTTTAAGTTCTATGTTGGTTTAAACACAAAAAAGAAAAGTCATGGTTCTTCTTTATATTGGAGGTGAAACTTGGCTCCATTGAAACACTTATCAGAGGTTTGCCATGAATTCTGTAAGTGAGCTCACAAAAAGCACCAGAGTCTCTCATCACAAGGGGATTGTTCAGCATTTAATCTTACCCACGTACTCCCCGCAGGGAAAAATACTGGTAAATATTTTTCTTGACTTCTTCCTCATGGTATTTTATGAACAGGTACCAGATGCCAGCTATCTTTCCTGTCTATAATCAATTGGCCACTGCAGTGCCAGGCTTCAGAAACTTTAGCCCCTTTGTCTGTAATAATCTAGCCAGCAAGTCACAGGGGTTGATCAGCTAACCTGAACCATATCAAATGGGTTCTCACCTCAGATTCCTTCAGTGAAATAGAAGGCTAAATTCATGCTCAACTCGGTCACCACCCAGGGACCTCAGGGGAAATACCACTTACAAAAACACATAATGAGGTTTGGTAAATACTTCACCATGATGTAAAAAGACCAATGTTGTCAATGCAAGAGGAATGGAAAAGGCCAAATAATTAAAATAGAATAACAGAGAAAAATTCTTTTCATCAAATTGGAACTTCCGTTATTCTAAGTGGTCAATCATCAGTAAGGAACAAATCACAAATCAAAATCAAAATTTTAAACAATTAACATCAAGATAAGCACTTACTAATTTTAAAATGAGCAACGAATAGATCTTTATCACTGATTGGAAAGTCCTGTTGCAGGCTTCCTGATTCTCAAAACCGTTGAAAAATGTTTGGTTATTTTTACAGACTTTCTTGATGTAGCAACATTTGAACTTCCTTATTCCATGGAGCAGTCTGTGTTAAACTCTTTGTATTTGCTTTTTTTCTGTTTGGCTGTTTCATACCCATAAATATTGATACAGTTTTTACCAAAACTGGTAGGAACTGAATGATGTGATTACTGTATTGTTTTTTCTGTGAATCCTGATACAGAAATATTTAATAAGTGCACCGCCCTTATACTGAATCTGTAAGCACCAAAGCAACACTGGGAATATCAAGTCAAGCTTCCCTTCACCTCTCTCTCACTCTCTCTTACTCTATTGTTGTTTAAACACAAGTAATAAAATTAGGGAGAGAAATAAATCAAAGGGTATTAAATACAGGTTGCAATAGATCAGTTAAGATTTTAGTAACAGGATGTGAAATCCTAAATGTATCTTTGATCAATTCAATAACCTTGGAGTGAATATTTCTACAAAATAACATCCATCTTAGTTTGCTAGTTAGTTGCTTTCATCAAGAAATGTGTCAATATTTAGATTATAGAAACATAGATCATTCCGACTGTTGCACTATTCATTTAAATTATGCCTGCTTTTCATCTTAATCCTGGCAACCTTCCTTAGGTTCATAATAATTAATGCCCTTACCTATCCATCTCCGTAAGGAAACACAGTGGAGCTGCAGATAGTGCAGCTGGTTCACACCTCCAACATCTCGGCTTCCATTCTGTCTCTGCTGAATTTGTACACTTTTCCTGTGATGGTGTGGGTTTCCCTTGAGTGTTTTGGCTTCCATCCACATCCTAAAGTCTGATAGGTTAATTGGAGGTATAAATTACCCCTGATGTAGGTGGTTGGTGGGAGTATCAGATGGGTCTTAACGGTGAGAAAAAATACATTAGAGGGATGTAATTAGGCGAATAGGGATGATTCAGTGAGCTGAATGACCTCAAGGCAGACATGGGCTGAAAGTAGAGTTTGTGGGATAGTGAGTTTGGGAAGAATAGTGTTTCAGAGTTCTGTCTTCCACTGTATTCTTTTTGTGAAGAACTGTTTTCTGTCAATACCCCTGGAGCATACCTCTAACCTTTTGCTCTGGATTTTTGCACCTAAAACAATAGCCTTTCTCTACGTATGCTATCAGAGACAGTGAGGACAAGAAAATTGTTCAAACAAAACTTTCCACTGACGCTAGGCTTGGGAAAAGGAAGTCATGAGTTGAATATGAAATCAGAGTGCTAAATAATTATCATGGTTCCTTTTGTTTCAATAGAGATAGTAATTTCACATTATGCACCAAAAGGACTACCTATTTCTATAATGTCCTCTAGTTACAACTTTAAATAAAGTGAAGTCATGCATTGGAGTGGTATGGTATTTCATATAATTTCTTGTCTCCTCTGTTCTATGTGGAATTTCTTTTATCTCCTTCAAATTCTGCTCTGTGATGTTATTAGCTGTTTCTTCATGTGTATAATTACCCCAATTTCAAGTTCATACTCTGCACTGAACCAGTCAAATGTGGAGTATAATATTTGTATGTTTATCTTTTAATCTAGTAATTAATGTTTACTTATCAGGCAGATGTTCATACACAATGTCCTCAAATGCTGTAGCTATAACCCAAATGCATCATGTTCAAAAGGTAGTTGTGATATCAGCAGTTTAACACCAAACGGAGAGCAACTAAATTGTGACTCATTTCTAAACCCACAATTGCTCCTGTTCGGCTGAGTACTTTTTATGTTGTCTATTACTGAGTAAGGGAATGATAGAGTTTCTGCAATATTAATCAGAAACACACAGCAAGATATTAGGAAACATTTCCTACTGCATAATGTCCCCCAACAAAAAAAACAGGCATTACTGGAGTAAGTGAACTACTGATATGATCTCTTCACATGAAGATGATTGAACCTGGAAATGGCTGTGAATTTTCAATTTTTGGGCTTAGTCACACTTATAAGCAAAAGCAATTGAGTTAGCTTTCACTGGGAATTCATGTATCACAAAGCAAATGGAAGAATTTGTAGATGGAAAACAAATATCTCTCCTCTTCATGGAATCCACTGGTCAAACAATTTGGTTTGAAAGCGCACTTACTTACCTGAGTGAAAATTCAACTGCTTAAAACTACAATAAGCAACAGTCTTGTAAAAGAGTAAGTTGGATAGTAAACCTAAAGACTTTTCTTTATCCCGGTCAGTGTTAAAGATCTGAAAGGTGATGTAAGATTATTGTTGTGTTCGTGGATGTATGTGTCATACTGGTGATCTCCCAACATCAGTTTCACAATATTATCAGCAGGTAGATAACAGAGATCAGCTGCATCTCTGTAAGTCTGCTCTCATGCTATTAAGCATTGTGTAAGTAAAATGATTTAAACAGCTCTCCTTTCCTCAGTTTATCTTGATAACACTGCCCTCAAATGGAAAAGTTGTGACATCTCTTAAAAAGTAGAATTGTTATTAAAATTTTGCAGCCATCTGCGTGTCACATCAAGCATCACACATCCATGTCTATGGATATTCAGAGGAAGGATGCGGCTGGCCCTGCCCATTATCTATCTGTTCACCAAGGCAAAGAAGATGTACAAGGTTAAACAGAATAGCTTTGATATTTGATGTATGCCACAACTTCAAAGAAATGAGCAGTCTTCGAGACTTTCATTGCTTGCTGTGCAGCAACTGGTACAAGAACACTGCAGTAGCTAAGAACATTCCCTTGGTGAGGGTTGGCTGCTGAACCTATACAGAATGTAAATGCCTAGATGATTTGTTCTCTGAGTTTGGTCTACAGAGCAGAACTGGCAGTGCTCAAGGAGTAGATCACAAGTGTGTACTCTTACCAAATAATGGTGCTGGCAGGTGTAAGAGGGTGGAAATATAAGATCACTTGTAAACACTAATGAAAATGCAGGGTTTTCTGCTTGCAATAGGTTTACGATTTCCCTATCCACCTCTCAATTCCCTCCGCTCAACACTGCCCCCATTCAACAAAGCTGAACAATGTGTTGAATTGCACACCTGTTAAGTTCAAAAGATTGGGCCGGTAAACATTGGTTCCCAACTGAACACAAGTGGACACAAGCTTGCGCGTACACACACACACACACACACACACACACACACACACACACACACACACACACACACACACACACACACACACACACACACACACACACACACACACACACACACACACACACACACACACACACACACACACACACACACACACACACACACACACACACACACACCCAAAACCATGTATTTATATAAATGCATACAAGATAAAATCCCTCAAAGACACTTCATATGAGTGGCATCACATAGAACCTGACATAATCACCAAGCTAGTGAGATGTTAAGACAGGTGATCAAAATTTTGGGTAAAGTAATAGGTTTGAACAAACATTTTAAAGCAAGAGTCAGGGAGCAGCTTAGCAGCCAAAGACATATCTTCCAATGATGGAACAATGGTATTCAGGAATCAACAAGAGGCAAGTTTGGAAGATTCCTGTAATTTCTGGGGATCTGAAGCTGAAGAAGGCAGACCAATAAACCTCAATGTGGGACTGGAAAGCAGGGATGAGAATAATGACTTTTGGTTTAATGAAGTTTGATTTGAGGTATTTGTGTGATACTAAAATGTGCTATATTAAGTACAAGTTGAGGTGGGATATAGCTAAATTTAAAGACAACATCGTCAGTAGGTGCAGAGAATGACTAAAGGCAAGTGGAAATTGGTGCGAGATAAGGAACAACTGGAAAGTTCTAGATTACCTTGTGGAGGGATTGGAGGGATTCTGATCTGGAGAGCACTGGAGTAGGATAACTCTGAACATCCTCTACATAGCACCATCCAGAGACAGAGAAGCAGTTTCAGCGACAGGTTACTATCGATACAATGCTCCTCAGACAGGATGAAGAGGTCAATACTCCCCTATGCCATTAGGCTTTACAATTCTACCGCCAGGACTTAAGAACTTTTTAAAAGCTATTATTAATGCTTTATGAGATAGTGATTTAGATGCATATCATATTTTTTACTGAGTTAAGTATTGAATGTAATTAGTTTTGCTACAACAAGTGTATGGGACATTGGAAAAAAGTTGAATTTCCCCATGGGGATGAATAAAGTATCTATCTATCTATCTATCTATCTAAATCTAACAACGCATGGCTGTGAAAGTCAGCACAAGGTGAGTCATTGCCAGGACAAAATTAGGGAAATAGAATTAGGGACTCCTATTGATTTGTGGTCCAATGTCTAACTCAGGGAAAAAATTGACATCATTTTCAATAAGCTTCAAATTGTTGGCAGGGATATATGGTGAGGTGGCAATAGCGTCATTGTAAATGGTGGATTCTCCTTGGAAGAGGTTTTCCAGAGGATATCCACCAGTTCCATTCTGGCTGTGTGTGCACTCAATACTCTTGATGTACATGTGAACCTTTGTCCAACACTTAAGACAAGTTCTATACATAATGGCAAACTTTGCACTTGCAGAATATATAGTTATGATCCTAGACTCTTTGTTATCATCCTAATACTGTTACCCCTGGCATCTTTAAACATCATGTTAACCAGCTGTCTATAGTCTTCACAGACATTGTCAATCAGTCTCATAAACTATGCACTGTTCCAACATGTTTCAAGAAATCTGATATTATTCCAGACCCAAACAATTCAAAGATAATTGGACTCTATGGCTACAGGCCAGTTGCACTCACATCAGTCATAATGAAGACTTCTGAAAGACTGGTCAAGTCATTTCATAAATCCATAATCAAAATTTTTCTAGATCCATCACAGTTTGTCTACATAGTCAACAGACCAGTAGATGATGCAGTTAACATTATTCTGGACTTCGTATTATGGCACCTCAACTTCCCCTGGTATGTATGTCAGGACTCTCTGTCAATTTCAGTCCAGCCTTCATTACTGTCATCCCTGAGCTTCTGCAAGAGAAACTCTCTAAACTTAGCCAGACAGACATACTTTATTGATCCCGAGGGAAACGTACCGGCTCCCATTTTCAAGTGGATCCCAAACTTCCTGTCTCTCAGGAGGCAGTGTGTGAGACCAGGCAGGTACATTTCTACATGCAGCTCACTCAGCATTGGTGCACCACAGGGGTGTGTTCTCTCCATTTTCCTATTTTATCTATACACCAATGACTACGTCTCCAATGATCCACCTGTTAAACTGATAACATTTGTAGATGGCACCACTGTCATTGGACGAATCAGCAGAGTTGATGAATCCAAGTACCATAAAGTACTGCAAGCTGGTGACCTGGTGCAATCACAATAACTTGGAGCTGAATTCCCTGAAAACCAGAAGCAGAAAAGATCATCGATTCACTCAATATTCCAGAAACCTACTGTGAAAGAATAAAGGATTTTTTTTATCTCATAGCACCACAGTTGCTAGCACTTTTCCATTGTGACCCTTAAAGTTATGAAAATATGAAACCGTCAGCTGTTGCTAAAGATTTGCACATAGTCAGCCATAAAATCAGTCCAAACTCGCTGGTCGATGGGTCAGCAAAAGGGTTAATGAACTATGTAGCTAACTTGCTTTTATCTATTTGAACTTTGTAACCCAATGTCCTAAGCTTAGACTTACAGCAGCCAGTCTTTCATAATTAGGGTAGAGCACTGAGTGCAGAAAAGAGGAGCATACATTCAGGACTTAGTTACTGCCTGTTCTATGATTAAAAATATCTTGTGCTATGGATGTACCTATTTGCTCCTGTGTTTTTTCGTGTGGTTAAGACTAAAATTACAAACATCTTGTTTCTGTACTGTATAAAAGAAGGAACTTTCCACTGATTATTTAAGGACGCCCTGATTGTGAGGCAGACTCCCCGTGACATATCTCGTAAATAGAGTGAGTTTGATTCGAGTCTTCTCAGAGTCTGCATTTATTTGTCTGATTAAGATAGTCAGTTTCGCTAACACCTACTGATCTCTATTTTAAATGAACTCAATGGTTGAAGATTCACATTAGACAATTCCCAAGATTCATCTAAATATTTCTCACCCTTGTACTAAATTGTCAGCCTGTGACCCCTGATTCTTGAATCCTCAGTAAGAAAAGAACATTCTTCCAACATCTAGCCTGTCGTGCCCTGGAAGTGTTTCAAAATTTTCAATGGGATCATCTTTCATTATTCTTACTTTAGGCCTCATCTACTTAATCTCTCCTCCTCTGAAAAACCTGTCATCCCTGGAAAAGGTCTAATCAATCTTCACTGCTCTCTTTCTATGGCAAGTATATCCTTCAGCTGGGTAAGGAAACACTAAGGCCCTATACAGCTGTATCCTGTTTTCAGATCCTCTTGTAATATATTACCTCCTGTTAGTTTTGGGCGCAAGGACATCCAGGCCTCACGCAATCACACACCATATAAAATACTCTGCTTTTCAGTTTAATGCATCAAAGTGAATAATGTCACATTTTTCCATGTTATATTATATTTGCAATTTTCTTGCCCTCTTACTTCATCTATATCTCTCTAATGCCTCTTACCCTCAGCATTCACAATCCAGCCTGGTTTTCTATTATCATAAAAAACTAGATGCAAGCTTAATAAAATAAAATTTGACTCCTCAGACAATACTGATAGTGAACAGCCGGGGCCCAAACACTGATCACTACCCTACCACTCACTACTTACAACCTGAGAATGATACATATATTTCCACTCTTTGCCTTTTCTACGACGACCAATTCTCAGTCCCTTTTTTCTTAAATTTCTTTAGGACACAGAAGGAGGTCGAGTAAAAGTGTGGCACATTAGTGTAGCAATTAGCATAATGCTTTACAGGTCAGGTGACCCAGGTCCAACTCCCGCTGCTACTTGTAAGAAGTTTGTACGTCTCCCTGTGATCACATGGTTTCCTCCAGGTGCTCTGGTTTCCTCCCGCAGTCCAAAGAAGTGCCAGTTGGTAGATAATTGGTCATTGTAAACTGCCTTGTGCTTAGGCTATGATTAAATCGTGGAATTGCAGGGCGTTGAAATTCGAAGAGCTGGAAAGGCCTATCCCGTGCTATATCTTAATAAATAAATAAAACACAAGCTCTTGAGGCAATGCCATCAGTCTCTTTTGCTCACTTATTTCCCTTCAACTTGTTCTCTCTCACGAACTCATCAACTTCACTCTGACCTACACTGAAGATAATTTACAGTAACCATTTAACCAATCAGCAAGCACATGTTTGGGATATGGAAGGAAATCAAAACACCTGGAGGAAACCAACATGGTCAGAGGAGGAACGTGTGAAAGCCACCTAAGGTCAGGCTTGGATTTGGGTTGCTGGTGCTGTATGACAGACAGTAGCACTAATCGGAATGGCACTGCACTAGGCAGTGCTAGCCCAACTGCACATGCTCTGACACTGCTGACTAACCTCTCGTGTGGGATTTCATTGAAATTCTTCCAAAAATCTAAACACACCATATCCACTCATTCCTCATATCCTCAAACACTAGTCACCTAATCAAAAACAATGTCCCTTTCATAAATCCATGTTGTCAATGCTCAATCCTAATATTTTGTCATTGCATCCTTTGTTATAGATCCCAACGTTTTGCCCACTGCAGATATTAAACAAAATATTTGGCAGTTACCTATTTTCCTTTCATGAATGTTTGGATAAATTTGATATCCTCCAAACCCCAGAACCAATTCTGGAATCTGTGGGATTTTTCAAGAAGGTAATGAGAGGATTCTCTATCTCTACAGCCATCCCTTTCACAAGACTCTGGGATGTCAACCACTGGGTCCTTGGGATATATTAACTTTTAGTCTCACTAACTACTCCCATGTTTTTTAAAATCCAGTTCTGGTTTCATTTCCTCACTCTCACTAGACCTTTGGTTCTCTGATATTTCTGGTAGATTTTCTGTGTCTTCTCAAAGACAGGTACAAGGTCATTTTTAAATTTCTTTGCCATTTCCATATTTCCCATTATATGTTCTCTTGTCTCTGTCTGTAAGGACACACCTTTGTCCTCAACCACCTTTCTTTTTCACGTAAGCTCTTGAAGGTTGCCTTATTATTTCTTTTCAGCATGGAAAAAGAGGCTGATCAGCCCATAGTTGTCCATGTTGACCAAGATGTAATATTCAAGATAATCCCATTTCCCAGCACTTGGCCCATATCCCTCTAAGCTCTTGTCTATCGTATACCTGCCCACAAATATATATACCTGTACACTGTATTTTTCTACTATTCACTGTTGATTTCCTGGTCCTCCTTTGTCATTCAAAGTAGGGAGTACTTGAAGCAGAATACAATACTCTGACATGAAATACTACCAAGTGGGATTGAATTTCAAAGCACTAATGTTTAATAGTTTGTTAAAGATAGAAGCTGAATGGGAAGAATAAATCACTAGTCTCTCAGTTCCCCAAAATATCACAACAGTACAAAGACTCCTGACATAATTTTCTCTTCTTCGTCAGACCAGTAAATTATGTTACTTATATTAAATTGAAAAACAATAAACAGTTTATATCAGAGGCAGATTAAACAAGGAATAAATTAGAAGAGTTTAATATTGTTTGACACAATAACCAATCTAAATGCTACGTTTCTCCTATATTAACATAAAAAGCTACAGCGTTAAGACCTATACATTGATAAACTGAGCCACACCATTAAGGAAACAACAATCTTATTAAATATACATTGGTGCAAGTTGCACAGCAAGGAATTTACAGTTTGGTACCTTGAAATGCACGTGAATTAGGCAACAGAATCTTTTTAAAGCAGTGAGAATCTTCCTAAAGGTTCAAATCAAAAATTAAGAAATGGTTACAATCTGATTATGTGCCTTTAAGTAAATCACATAACATGAAACATCATTTTAATACCTCAGTTCAAATATTAATGTTCTTCCTTCCTGGTGTGAAAAATATTAAAATGTTCCACTAGAATATCAAAGTATTAATTTTGTTTTTGTACATATATATGTAGAAAGAATTCTTCAAATCACAAAATGATCCTGGTGAACCACTAACATCTACAAGGAATAGAATGCAGCTCAGTTGGGTATTGTTTTAATATAAAGGCAGTGGTTTCTTGTAAAATTTTGGTCCACTCTTGATTCATTGTACTGGAACCATTGTAAACATACCAATCTTTGAAAAGAAAAGTGATATCTTGTTTCCATTGCATATCCATTAAACATTACCACTCCTTAAAAATATGAAACAACTGTTCACTTGCTTTCTTCTCCTCCCATTTCTTCCTCTTCCCCACCCCACCCACTCCCTCCCCAGAAAACCCTGTCCTCTAACATGGCATAGTGGGTTAGTTTACCTCATTGGCAATGGGGGAGTTTACAGAGAGAGAAATAAACTCAGTCAAGGGCAGACACTGGAAGAAGATGTCCCAAAAGACAATGCAGTACAGTACGCCCTTACTTCAGGATTTCAAAGTTTTGCATTCTATTGCTGTCCCAACAGAATGCAAACATTCAGCTTTTCTTCATTCTGGGCTGGTCATTTTTTGAGAGACAGTGAACAACAGAGATAAAATTTAGCATTACTTGGTCACGCACAGTCCAGCCGAGGACAACACTTCGGGCAGGGCGTACTGCCTACTGACTACTGCTGATGGACATCTTCGTGTCGTATAATTTTGTACGTAATCCAGTAAAAGATGTTAAAAATGAGGAATGCCAGAGGGAAGGCAGCACGGGATATCATGTCAATCCTTTTCGCTCTGTCAACAAATTTCTTCCTGACGGCTTCTGCGTCCTTGGGCTGTGGTGGTGGAGTTGGAGCTACTGTTTTGACTGCAGTGCCATCCTTGACCTGTAGACAATGGCCTACCCCATATCCACTGAAGTTAAAGCGGCTCTCCCGAGTCAAGTCTTCATCCTGTGAGACATAAGGCATGATGAAACCAGGCAGCTCAAAAAGTATCGCAGCAGTTCAAAGGCACAGCTCACCTCCAACTCCTCAGAGACAGTCAGAAATGGAAAATGAAAGGTGGCCCTGGCAAATTATTACCAAATCTTAAAACACAATAAAAAACTGACAAGTTATCAGCTTGATTTAGATAAATTCATGTTATGTCTGCTCTTCAGTCCCTCATCTAATTTTGTTTCTCACTCTTTTTATAGAGGTTGTTTAATGTTATTCCTAAAGTTACTTTGGGAAATTGAGGTTTCAATTTGCATGATAGGATCAGATACTATGGATATTAAAGCTTTTTCCCTAAGGCCAAGGACCTGTATTCATCCTGGAGAATGGACAATGAGTGATTGCATTAACAACTTAGAACACCGCAGCTTGATCTCAACATGGAGGTCAATATCTTACACGGTGGCAAGCAGTATTCTCCCTTAATATTTTCAATAGGATTGAGAGAAATTGACAGTTTGCTTGGGATAATGAATAGATGCACTGTCAGGTTTGCTATTGATCTACAAAGAACAAATTGAACCTGGGTTCAACATCAAGTGTAAGCTGGTCTGGCTGTTGAAGTGATTATATAATTTGATTACCATAAGGATAGATTTCATAAATGTTTTGAAAAAGGAAAATCTTTATATTGACAACCATTCTCTTTGGCTAAACTACAAACAAAATGATCAAATACTGGAGGACATGCGTTTAAGGTGAGAGGAGCAATGTTTAAAGGTGATGTGCTTGGCATTTATTTTACAGAGTGGGAGGTGTCTAGAATGAGCTACCAGGAATAATAAGCAGGTAGGATAGAGGCTTATAGATAGACAAATCAATAAACAAGGAATGGAAGGATATGGATCATGTTCAGGCAGAAGACATTTAATTTAGCTGTGTGTTTATTGCAGACATAATGAGCTGTAGGGTCTGCTCCTGTTCTGTACTGTCCTATACTCTATGTTATAAGGGCTGAACAGCCAGCTATAGTTTAGCAAGAGTCAGGACTAGGTCTGCATGTGCAGATGTCAGATGCAAAGAACTTTGGGTTTGACTCTAAGTGCATCTAGAGTAGACCAGAAAACCTGGTCCTTAACTGGTGTGGATGTCTCCGGTGAGCCACTAAGGAACTGTACTCATGGAGATAACTCAAAACATCGGTTAACTCCTTTCAATTTCTGAAGAATTCTGGAATGCAAAGGATTGTTTCTTTTTGGGCAAGGTTATTAAATTGTCTTCTCACCACTTTTTGTCTTGGTTAACGATGCCAATGACAATTCACTTATAAATCAAGAATATATGTAAAATTCAACAACTTTCATAAAGTTCAGTAATTAATTTGCAATTTGAGTTTGGCTGTAGATTAATAAATATCTCTTTTTTCTGTGGTTATTTGTCCTGCCATAACTTAACATTCCAATATTCAGAAAATAAATTGGATAGAATAAACAAGAAGATCCTTGGAAACTATGCACATTGCTTCTCACCAAAGCTAATAGCAGTTTCTGAGGATGCAATTGAATTACATTAGGCTGTATAATCAAAGGAAGAGCCATATGAATGGATGATAACGTCCTAATTCAGTCTGAACTCTGTTCAACAATCTCAAGGCAGTTCTCATTCTGTTTGTGAAATTAATGTAAATTCAATTCAAGCAATTGTTAAAAACAAATATTAACATTAAAATAAAGAAAAAATTTGAACACCAAATGAACTGTTGTGAAAGCATTGCATAAGGTGTGAACATATCTTTGAATTGAAATTAACTTTGTCTTTCATCATAATATTAAAGGCTGTATTGATAGGATTTCGGGAGGATATTACTAGGGTGTATTGGTAAGTCTTTGGAATTCGTGTCCACAGATGGCTGTGGAGAATGTCATTGGGTATATTTAACACGGAGATTGATAGAATTTGTAAGGACATCAAAGGTTATGGGGAGAAGACAGGAAAATAGGGTTGAGAATGATAATAAATCAGCCATGGAGGAATAGCAGAACAGACTTCATGACCCGATTGGCTGAAATCTGCTCCTATGTCTTATGGTCTTATGGCGATATTGCTTTGAAAATCAAGTAGGCTGCTGACTGATAACTTTAAAACTCAGTATTAAAAATGATTTATCTGAACTGCATGCAGCCACAATACTGGGTGTACTTGCATCTTTCCCGAACAGGGTAGCTAGCTTAAAAACAGTTCCCCAAACAAAGCTAGCACCTTTAAGCTTCTGCTGGTTGACAATTTCCATCCCTGCAGATGATTCAAACCTTTTGAAGAGCTAGTAACTATTCCCAAAGAGGAAGTACTTGGAATACATAACATATTTGTTAAATGGTTTATTATTCAATAAAAAAATCATAAAATGCTTGCATGAGATAGGAAGTGTACTGTAAGTGATCCCCTGAGATAAGCTCAACTGGAATCCGCAGTTTAATAGCGGGGAAATCCTTGCCATCTGGTGGATGCAATTTCTAGCAAGAAATTTTGTTACCATCAGTTTGCTCCTGTCGCTCTAAGCACATTAGCTTTATTGATCCACACAGCTCAAGTCAAAAGCTTGTTTGATGCATTTGGCGGAAAATATTCTGGCTTGCAAAATTACTTTCTTTTCAGAAAGAATAAAAGTTCATTGGGATGGGAAGTTCTGAGCCATTAATATTAATGTTAATATTTTCAGATTCATAATTCCTGCATATATCTGTTATAAGAAAGAAGAACTGAAACTAGCTTCCAGTCATAGCAGAGCATTGATTATATTTCCATGATTGCCAACAAAGCGAGAGCCTGAAGTTGATTGGTAGTTACTTCATTTCTACTATTACTGTGGACAGAATTGCAAGGCTGCAAGTAATCAAGCACAATGAACCTGGAGATAAATTTTCACTGGATTCTTAACAATCTCTGAGAGAAGTATCCCTGCTTTGTAAGAACCAGTCTTAGCCAACTTCTACGAAAGATTCATCAGACCGTAAATAAACCATAAACAAGATAGCAGCTTAAAGAAAATTCCACTATTGTTCGAGGTTTAGTTCAGATATCTTACAACATTTGAAGATTCTATTTCTTGCTCCGGGTAATTTATAATTGTATGCACAGTGTGATTGACTTGCAATAATCATTTAAATTGAAGCCCATTTTAATCGACATGAGACTAATGCAATTTTTAAGAGATTCTGTCTGTGTTTTACATCACAAGGCAATGGCTTCAGTTGTGAGTTTAAAAGGAAGAATTGCTTGTTTGTTGATGTTAGTTTTGTGTTGGCTACCCTCCAGTATGAACCTGGAGTTTAAATCTGCAATTGTGGAAAGCCTGCTATACTACTGCATCACTTCAACTTAAAGCAGACCTGAAGAGTGCGCACTACAACCAGGTTCCATCTGCAATATGGAAATAGACCAGCAAAAGTAGGAGATTTGAAGCGCGACCACATGTCCTTGAACTAAGTTGCAGAAACCATCAAACCCTCCAGTGACTTACAACTCTGACCCATTATGTTAAATATGGAGAAAGATATGATGAAAAATAGAGTCTAATATAGCACCTTATCATACTATGTGCTTTCTACAATGAAAGCTCTTGAGGTTAATTCAAATTCCTACTTTTAGTTCTGGCTGTGGACCTCACCCAAAACTTGGGCAAGAGTCTATACTTCAGTACCTCTTAAACTTTACATTTATATAGTACCTAAGTCTGGCCCATTTCACCTATTTCCACCAAATACAGTAAAATTGAAGGAAATACAAGCCTACAATGGAGTACATTAACTTTGTCAAACAGGAGTGTTGTAAATACGGTTACTGAGGAAGAGACGAAGGTGGAGAGCCAGAAAAGCTTAGGATGAACATGAGTCATTAAGCCTCATTTGCTGTAAGTACCTTACAAATGATGGGTAAAGGCCCTCCTAGGCAGTGATTCCATGTGCAGAAACTGGGCCGAGTCCAATAAACAAAATACTGGAGGAACTCAGCAGGTCAGGCAGCATTTATGGAAATGAATAAATAGTTGACGTTTCAGGCCAAGACAATTTTTCAGGGCTAAAATGGAAGGGGGTAGATGCCAGAACTAAAAGATTAAGGGGGGGGGGGGAGTGTGGAAGGACGTTAGCTAAAAGGTGATAGGTGAAGCCAAGTGGATGGGAAAGATAAAGGGCTGGAGAAGAAGGGATAAATACATATTTAAAATGTAAAACACATAAATAAATAGCTTTATAAAAACAAAATACTTCATTCCAAATAATAGGAAGGAAAATTGTGACACTAAATTTACACCATGCATATATTTGTTTGCAAATTTAAGGATCTCTGAAGCCATCCACACAGCACTGCGAGGAACTATTATGTGTTCCTCACTCAGAACTGCACAAGTGATAAGTGATACTGATATTATTAATTAGACTTGAGATTAATGAGGGAATTAGAAATTATTTTTCTCCCAGTTGTTTCAGGCTATTAATTGCATGAACTGAACAAATAAATCCTAAAGGAAGCCATTTATAGTTCAAAGGCTGTTACAACACAAGGAGATGTACCTTTACCTGAAAAATCCTGAACAAAATAATACCAGACTTTGCTCAATAGACAGGCAACTGAAGAGGAGGAGGACTGAAAGATCAAACAAATGTTATGTTTCATGCAGGGAATTCATATAGCTCTTCTCTATTTATAGCCATTTTTGATGCAAAGTATTGATTGACCTGATAAAGAAAAATATGTCACCATATTGGGATAGGTGGTTTCACAGAAATCTTGCGGTACACAGGATGTCACCAGATCAGGGAGTCATCTGATTGATTTAGTGCCATGGACATTTCAGTGAAGACTCTGCTCGGCTTAAAATCCTTACTTTTCATTTGTGTTATTTTCCTAGCAAAGTGAAGTTTCTGAATGTTGATGAAGGCTCAGTTGACAGTATTATTAAATCTGTGTCAGATGATTGTGAATTCACAGTGACATGAAAAAAATCTCTCGGCTAGTACTCTGAAAGAATGTTGTATTTTTGGAGGTGGTATCTTTCAGACGGATTATTAAGCAGGGCTCCTGTCTACTCTCTCAAATCTCACAGCCTTATTTTGTAGAAGTGCAGTAGAGTTATCTTCAAATTCTTGGAAAATGTCTGTCCTTCACTCAAATTTAATGTAACAGATAATCTGGTTGTTACCCTTTCCCTATATTATACTTGTGGCTGCACCTCTGAAGGCCTCATTGGTTACAAAATGAATTAGGATTTCCTGAAGATACCATATAAATTATGCCTTTCTTTTTTTTTGCAGGAATGAAGGGAAGAGAAGCTTCAACCAAAGAAAGGGGCTATGTGGACTGTTGCAAACATAAGAAAGCATGTTTGACTAAACTGCTGGCATCCTTTGGGATGTGACTTACAGAATGGATAAAAGGGCAGCACAGTGGAATATCTAGAACAGCTACAACCTCACTGCTCAATGACCCAGTTTAATCCTGACCTCATGAACTAATGTTTTTGAGTTTTCACATCCTCCCAATGACCTGCGCATATTTCTATTGGGTATTCTGGTTTCCTTTCATATCCCAAAATGTCCAGGTTTGTAGGTTATTTGTAAGTTCTCCCTGGTATGTAGGTGACAAATAGAATCTGAGGGTGGGGGTGGTTGGGGAGTGGAGTTCATGATAATATGAGGAGAATTAAAAAATGGAATTAATTGGTTCATGTAGGTGATTGATGCTCAGCATGGACTTGATGAGCAAACGTCCTGTTGTGTGCTGACCATTGCTACTCTAGCAGGCTGCACTTATCTGCATTTATTTTTCATGCTTTACCTGCAAAACAATCTCCACTTGTTTCCAGGGAAATAGCTCTTCTTGACTGAGAACACTTAAATTTCCAAACAGACTGGACAAATTAAATTAGCGGTGATATGATGGAAGACATATTCAAGGAAAGTATATAAGGAACAAAAACATAAAAATAAATAAAAGTTATTTATCTCTCACTGATAAGGGGTATGAAAGACAGGACTAGAGTCAAACGCAGAGGCTAATAAAGTTGCCAGAAATAGCAGTGGGTCTGAGAAATGGGAGCATTTTAGTATTCAGCAAAGGAGGACAAACAACTGAATGATAATAAAGGGATGACAGAAGATAAGTGTAGTCTGACAAGAATCATCAAATCATACACCATAGATATTTATAAAGGAAAAGACAGTGAAGGCAAATGTGGGCCCATACAGACTTGGATGAAGGAGAATAAGGAAATTACACAGGAAATCAATGCATGAATTCACAAAGGAAGACACTAAAAGCTTGACAGAAACTATTTTTCAAAAAAAAATCTATCCAAGAAATTTCTGGAAATTTCAAAGTGGACATCGATAGATTGAAGGTGGGGAGAAGGTAGACATAACTGAAGTGGATAGCTGGAGTTAACTGCCCATCAGCCTCGATCTAATTGGATGATACAGCAGTTGGAAAGAGTGCATTAACAGCACTGAAGGCTTTCAGCTTACGGCTGGTTCAAAATCACCCAGGCAGCAGGAAAGGGACATGCTGTAATTATAGAGCTGAAGAGGGTGGTTAGCACCACAGTCAATTTTTCTTGATAAAGTTATTGGTTTAATCTAATCAGTGTAGTATTTAATGAACCATTTGTGCACTGCTACATTATCCATCTTGAACTAAAGCAGTTAGTCGCTTGCTTATCTTTAGAATGGGAAACTTTCTACCTATGCTGGAAACCTGACAAAGCTGCATCTTTTTATTCCTGAGCCTGGATTCGGATTCCGGACCACATGCTTATACACAGCTCCGGTACATGAACGGACATCAGTTCAATGAGTAACTCTGGGTTGTACCATTGGAGTAATAGATCATCACTGAATTGAAGTTATTCTAACTTCAGGAAATTACAAAGCAGTGACAGCATATTACCTTTGGGTAACATGAACTAATATGGCCTACACATGATCAGCTATTTTGTGTGTAAATTATAGCATCCCTCGGATAATTTTGCAAAAATGATATAAGGCTCTAATAATGTAAAATAATTTTCATAATACCAAAAGCAATAGAAATATTGATAATTTTGTTCTCTGCATTTCATGATTGCACTTCCTGCTGAAGAATGATATGTAAATTATGGCAAAGGGTTCTGGATGTGAGATTAATTTAATGAAACAGATAGATTAAGCTAAATTGAAAAGAGGCCTTAAGTCTAAATTTGAAGCTTGACAATTTATGGATTCCATGAGAAGGCACAGAGCAGGAATATACATTAAAAAGTTTAATTTTACATCATTGCTCATTGTTGAGAGGGCAGGAAATGTTGATATTAATGCAGAAAGATTTACAATATCAACCTTGGCAGGTGAAGGAGATGATCACCTGTTCATTGACAAGCTATGCACAGTATGCGTATGGATGGTATTGAATTTAGTATATGAGGTATATATAAACAACAAGAAGGCTAGGAGCAATAGATGGGTCTAATCCATACCATTATATGAATGGTGAACAAACCTTATATATCTAATAGTCTAGCAATGGTACATGGGTTCAATTATTGACAGGTTGATTGTGGTTTATGGGTCAATGGCTCTGACTCAGCAGTGGTTTCTAGCTTCGGTCTCCGAAGGTAATCCATGATAATCTACTAGTGATATATGGATTTCATCCCTGTTTACCTAAAGGGATGGTGGTTTGCATTGGGTTCATGGAAGTTTAGGAATTGAGAACACAATGGAAGACAATCAGCACATTTCAGCTGAAAGTGAGCTGCTTAGGTTAATTCCACTTCCCAGGAAGATTGGTTAATGGGTTGCATCTGGCAAGGCTGGCTGGAAAAAAATGAGTGATATGGATCCTGATACCTATTCTATCCCCCCCCCCCCCCCCACCGCCCCACACACACACACGTGGCAATGATTTGGCAAGCAGGGAAGTCTTCCTGCAGTACACAGTGAGTCTGTAGCATGGTCAGACAAATTCTCTTTCATTCTAACTGAAGCAGACATCCCACTCAACGTGAACACCTTTTCCTGCATGAGTAGCACGTCCTGTTTGCCAAATGAATTCTGCAGACATTGTATCTAAATGCATATGTATTCCTTTAAATGAAATTTCTCTGTGCATCAGAACATCATAAAGATGGAAGACCTGGTATCAAATTTGGTGACCTTTGCATAATACAAAACACCCAATTGCGATCAGTAATCAGTTTCCCATTCTCATTCTAACGTGTACCACACAAAAATGTTGTCTTATGCAATAGAATTCTGAGCAATCTTGGGGAAATATCCGCAAGGAGCTAAAATCACGCTTAAAAAATAAGGCTGGCCAAGTTTAATCCACAATGTAATAGAAAGCAAAAGGAAAACAAGGAGTTTGAATGGAGGAATTAAAAAATTCAATGCTCCCTGTATTGAATTTCTCATTAGAAGAGCACATTACAAAGTATAGAAATCAGTATGGCTGATTCACAGTACCAGAATAATAGCAGCCATGTGACAATACAAATTTAATTAACCTTAACATTTTAATGGATACAATTGTAAAAACATAAAAAAGTCCTTGAAAATGAGTACAACCTTAATTACAGTTCTGTCTGGAAAGCTGACAATTACACAGCATTAAGTGCATCTGTTTAACAATGCCTTTGTAGTACATGGGTTTCAATTTAAATTCTGATTTTGACCTTTGTATTCTGAACCAACCAATCCTCCAGTTGTGACCATAGCAGCTGTTGGTTTGGCCTCCAATAATGCTGCAATTGCATTGGCATGCTGCTTTAAAATGAATCTTGTCACATTATTACCTTGCCCTATCACCAATCAGATTCTCCTTGGCAATAAGGCACTTTGACCAGAACTAGTCCTCATTCCATGCTTTCATTTGTACCAGGAATATATGACTCTCACTTCAAATATTCCATCAACAATTGTTAGTCACCTGTGAGGGGCAATCAGTGCAACTGGTCCCCACATGGATCAATCAATTTTTAATTGCAGAGGTTTTACAGCCTGTGCTATGATTCAAGGCTTAGGGTTTGCATGGGAATGCTTCCATTTCACTCTGACTTCAGTACAGCGTTGACGAAACCTAGATGAGAAATGGGGCAAGGGCTCTCTTTTGCACAGACTGGAAATACCCCGATGCAATTTTACTTTCAAATCTCTGTGGACAAACTTTATTTAATGGCCACAGGTCTGGAACTATTCAGAGATATTTATAAGCATGACAGGAGATTTGTCTGTCCACTGTCAGCTGTTACCCTGTTTATGTTAGTTGCACTGCATGGCTGCATTCAGTCTGATCTTGATAAACTAAACTGAAGGCAATCCCCTCATGCCTAACACTGCAGGCTGCTTCCAAACCAGTTGGGGCAAAGAGCAAAATTTGGATTGAGATATTATTGTTATGCACGACTACCTTCCTTAATTAAATCCATTCAGAATCACCCTGGCCAGTTTATGCATAGTCTGCCTCCTTAAAGTAAGAGGAAGAATTCAGTGAAAATAAAAATTGCTGCTGTTGAGGCGAGATTTGATAGAGGTATACAAAATTATGAGGGGTATAGACAGAGTAAATGCAAGCAGGCTTCTTTCCACTGAGGTTGGTTAAGACTAGAACCAGAGGTCATGAAAGGTGAAATGTTTAAGGGGAACATGAGGGGGAACTTCTTCATTCAGAGGGTGGTGTGAGTGTAGAATGATCTGCCAGCACAAGTGGTGGATGTGGGTTCAATTTCAATTCTTAAAATAAAAGTTTGGATAAGTTCATGGACAGGAAGGGTCTGGTGGGCTATGGTACAGGTTCAGGTCAATGGGACTAGGGAGACTAAAGGTTGATGGGCCAAAGGGCCTGTTTCTGTGCTGTAGTACTCTATGACGGAAATCTAAATTAAAAACAGAAAATGCTGGAAATACTCAGCAGGTCAGGCAGCATCTGTGGGAAGAGCAACAGAGTTCAAATTTCAGGTTGAAAACTCTGTCAGAACTGTGGAGACCAAAGAAACTCCCTCCCGGCAGCTCAGCAAATTTATTTTGTCTCCAATGCTGACAAAGGGTCTTTGACCTAAAATATTAACTGTTTTGATTAATGGTCATTTGAATTAGCTAGATTTTCTTAAATATACTGTTCTTACATTTTAAACAAAGCAGCACACTTTCAGTTTAATGTATATCCATGTATGTGCTTATAGGGAGATCATATTTAGAAACATAGAAAATAGGTGCAGGAGTAGGCCATTCGGTCCTTCGAGCCTGCACCGCCATTCAGTATGATCATGGCTGATCATCCAACTCAGAACCCTGTACCTGCTTTCTCTCCATACCCCCAGATCCCTTTAGCCACAAGGGCCATATCTAACTTCTTCTTAAATATAGCCAATGAACCGGCCTCAACTGTTTCCTGTGGCAGAGAATTCCACAGATTCACCACTCTCTGTGTGAAGAAGTTTTTCCTCATCTCGGTCCTAAAAGGCTTCCCCTTTATCCTTAAACTGTGACCCCTTGTTCTGGACTTCCCCAACATCGGAAACAATCTTCCTGCATCTAGCCTGTCCAATCCATTTAGAATTTTATACGTTTCAATAAGATCCCCCCTCAATCTTCTAATCTTCCTCAATTTGACAGGGAAATCATGAATGTAGTATGTTTGCTTCTCAACCTTGCAACAATGTCATAGACATTCAGTATGCAGCAAGTCCTAAAGACTCAATATATACGATAAATATGTGTGCAGCCTGCTAAGTAAACCTCTAACTCTGTGTTTCGAAATTTCAAGAAGATATTTCAACTAGCTATAATATAAATGAGTCTCAAATGTCAATAAAATTCGTCACTGAAAATGAAATAATCTTCCTGATAATTTCTCTTGAAGGCTCCCAGGGAAGAACCACATCTATCATGATACCATTAAATGTTTCTATCACAGCTGCTAATATACCCATTTCTCCTGCTTATTAGCAAACAATAACTTTAGCAGACTCCCTGTGAAAAATGATAATTCCTATTCCTTTCTTGACAGGCATGAATGTCTTTTAAAATGCCCAACCAGAGAAGGGCTGGAAGGGCCCATTCCACGCTGTATCTCAATAAATAAATAAATATAAGTGAGTAAATCTCTGCTTTCCATCAAAACAGAGGACATCAGGTATAGCACGAATAAGTAAATCTCTGGAGGTTGGGCGATTAATATTTTGTGCCCTCCGAGAAGCTAATTATAATAGAACAGAATTATCAGAGCAGAGAAACTGAGACTTGAATCATTTGAATGTTTGTAATTAAGCATAAGAAGCACAGAATATTTTGGAAATCTGTAGAAATATTGCTGTCGGTTTGTCAAAATGCTAGCAGGGATGATTTATTTTCATAATGATATTGTCAACAAATGCAAATCATTTTGTTACACATACTGTAGCAACCAGAAGAAATCATCAGAAAACACTTAGTGACAGTGAGAAACATCCCTGATGCACATGGTAGCAGGGAAATATTTCTCTCTCTCTCTCTCTCTCTCTCTTTTTCTCCCCTCTCACCTTCTCCCTTTCCTGTCCCGCTCTCCCCTCCCTCTACCCCTCTCAATCTCCCTCTTCCTTTACCATTCTCCCTCTCCCTCTGCCCCTTTCAATCTCTTCCTCTTCCTCTACCCCTCTCCCACTCCCTTGACCTCTCTCAATCACCCTCTCCCCACCCATTGTTCCCTCTTTCCTTATCTCCCCTCCATTCCCATCACTAACATCCAATCTTTATGGCCATCAATTCCACACTCAACTGCATCTCTGTCATCTCCCACTTATCTGCCCTCACTGCATCTTCCTGTTGTCATAACAAAGACAGGGTTTCCATATTCTTTACTTACCACCCACAAATTGCCATATCCAGCACATCATAATCAATAACCCACTATCTCCAACAGAAAATTATCACTAAGCACATCTTTCCCTCCCCATCACTGCCCACAGCCTCTAGTTGCTTTCCATAGGGATTTGTCTCCAGGTGATGACCTTGTCCACTCATCCCTCCCCTCTGATCTCCCTTCTGGCACTTATCCCTGCAAGCATGACAAGTGCTACTCCCTCACCTCTATTTCCTCCCTCACCACTGTTCAAAACCCCAAATCCTCCTTCTGGGTAAGGTGTCACTTCATATGAGAGTCCGTTGGGATCATCTGTTGCATCTGGTGCCCCCAGTGCTGTCCCCTCTACATCGGTGAAACCTGATGCAGATTGGGGGAATGCATTGTCAAGCACTGTTGCTCTGTCCACTGCAAAAGGGAGGTTCTCCCAATGCCTACCCCTTTCAATCCAGCTTCCCATTCCCATTACGATGCGTCTGCTCATGTCCTCCTCTATTGCCAAGATGAGGATGGAGGAGCAACACCTCATATTCCGTCCAGATAGACTCCAACTTTATGGCATGAACATCAATTTCTCTAATTTCTACCCCCTCCCTCCATCTCTTGTTTTCCATTCCCCATTCTTAATACCCTCTCATACTTCTCTTCTCCTCACCTATCCATAAGCTCCCTCTGGTTCCCTCGACCCCCCCTTCCCTTTCCCTTTCTTCCACAGTTCAATGCCCTCTCCTAATAGATTTCTTCTTCTACAGTCCTTTGCCTCTTCCCCTTAACCCCTCCCAATTTCTTACTTCATCTCCCCTGCCCGCTCACCTTCCCCTCACCTGGTTTTACCAAACACCTACCTACTCATATTACTTACCTCCCCCCCCCCCCCCCCCACCTTCTTCTCCCTTCATTTCTGGTTCTGATGAAGGGTCTCAGGCCAAAATGTTGACTGGGTATTCCCATCCACAGATGCAGCATGACTTGCTGAGTTGCTCCAGCATTTTTTTATTTGGTGTTGTTTACAATAGATGCAGAATCTGTTGTGCTCTTAAAACTAAATTTGCGTTAACATATGTTATCATGCAGACACTTGGCCTGTTAACTTAATGCGGCGATGATCCGTGGAAAATTAAGCTCGATTTCAATGTTTCAGGAATGTCTCCACATTTACAACAATGACTCAAAATATCCTGTAATCTTACAGTAAAATAGGTACATTTACTCATGCAATCAAGAAAATGTCGATATGTCTGAACAATGCTTCACTCTACGACTAAATTTCCTCAATTATTTTTACCCCAAATATGCAAAACCTTACAAAACAATTTCCTGCTCATTAACACCAGACTGGAGGACCTGAATGCACTTTGGTGACCTCTACATAACATACAGGGCAGGACGCAGGAGACTGGGCAACAGTTAGGAAGGGAAAAGGGGTTAAGGAGTCAGTGCAGAGTACCCCTGTGGCCATCCCCCTCAACCACATATATATCACTTTGGATACTGTTGGGGGTGGGGGGGGCGATGACCTAAAACAGGAAATTCACAGGGGTGGGGTCTCTGACATGAAGTCTGCCTCTGTAACTCTGAAAGAGAAAAGGGGAGAAGAGGCAAGCTGTGGTGACAGGGGTTTGTTGGGGGAACAAATCAGGAGACTCTGTGGGTGAGAATGAGACTCCTGGATGGTATGTTGCCTCCTGGATACCAGGATCGGGATTTCCGGGTTCGAGTCCTCAGCATCCTTAAGTGGGAAGGTGAACAGCCAGAAGTCACAGTCCATGTAGGTACCAATGGAACGGATAGGAAAAGTGATGAGGTTCTGCATAGAGAGTTCAGGGAGTTATGTTCTACGTTAAAGGGTATGACCTCCAGGGTTGTGATCTCAGGATTGCCACCTGTGCGACGTGCTACTGAGGCTAGAACTAGGAAGATTATACAGTTTAATACCTGGGTAAGGAGTTGGTGTAGGAGGGAGGGCATAAGATTTTTGGATCATTGGGCTCTATTCCAGGGAAGGTAGGACCTGAATTGAAGGGAACAGTGTGGACTGGAATTGTAGGGAGACTAATATCCTAGCGGGAAAACCTGTTAACGTTGTACGGTGGAATTTAAACCAGAGTTGTAGGAGGGTGGGAACCAGAGTGCCACAACAGGTAGCAGAGAGGTTGTGGAGCTGGATGTCAGTAAGACCTCAGACAAATTTAGGAATCATAAGGTTGAGCACGGTGTGACTAGAGTCCTGAGCTGCCTGTATTTCAATGCAATGAGTATCATAGGAAAGCTGGATGATAGTGATGGAGAAGAGGTAGCTGGTTTATAAACAGAGGCAATGTATAGTGAAGAGAGGTTGTTGATAGAGCAAAATTGTGGTCAACAAGATGAGTTGTGATGTAAAAGGCAGACAAGATCTAAAAGGATGAATACAAGACTGAAGGTGTTATATTTGAATGTGCACAGTATACAGAATAAAGTGAATGAACTTGTAGCACAGTTACAGATTGGCAGGTATGATGTTGTTGGCATCACTGATTCCTGGCAGAAAGAAGATTATAGCTGGGAGCTTAATGCCAAGGGTATACATTGTATCAAAAGGACAGGTAGAAAATTAAATCAAATCATCAGAAAGAGTTGGCATAGGTATTTAAACTTTGTGGATAGAGCAGAGGAACTGCAAGGGTAAAAAGACCCTGGTGGGAGTTGAATGCAGACCCCTAAACAATACTAAGGATAAGGGTACAAATTACAATGGGAGATAGAGAATGCATGCCAAAAGGGCAATGTTACAATAGTCATGGGGGATTTCAATACTCAAGTAGATTGGGAATTGTTGTAAATCCTCATTTGGCTCGTTAATATCCCTCAGCAGAAGAATTCTGCCATCTACTCTTGGCCAATAGGCGATTCTGGAATAAATCGGTTGACACCCTAACTAAACTCAGTAATAGCCTAGCAAGATGCTCAGTCCTATCCTAACCACTAGGGTAGCTCAGTATTCCTTTTCCAGAGGCAATTTTGGGAAGGGAAATAAATGCTGGTCTTGTGAGTTACCCCCACATCCTGAAAAGAATGAAGAAAGGTAAAAGGAAATCCCATCACTTGCTCCTCATTTACCTTATTTTGTCGTCTCTGTTTTCTTCTCAGGCGCAAAAATTCTTTGTGCTGGCGTGACACAAAGTTTACGCCGGCATACTCCAACAAGGCGGAAAACACAAAGAGCAGGCACACTGCCATCCAAATATCTATGGCTTTGACATATGAAACCTAGATGAAACACAATATTACGTTAGCACAAGATAACATCAAAAATTAAAATTATCATTCTTTACTTATATCAGTATTTATGGCAGATATTATACTTAGACAATATAATTTGCATCTTCAGAGAAAAAGGCCAACAATTCATGCAGTAGCAATTATTATCAGTGTAGTATTTTCTCTCTGTGTCAGATCTGGACCATCGCTGGGCTTCACAGATCACTAAAGTTGGGTGTCCTGTGCTTTTCTCTAAACAGAATCAGATTAAAAGAAGGCTGGCAACGATGAGCCAAAATGCAGCCCACTTTTGTCAGTCCCTAAAAACCATATGTGATCCTTGCACCAACCACAGCAGCAAACTATCTCAGAGTGGTCCCTGAACTTTAAAATGGTGCAACAATTAGTCTGTCTGCTTCATGAGCTCATGGGATCAGAAGTCAATCCTGACCATGTTCTCTTTGGGACTGCTTGGTTTCCCTGGATACTCTAGTTTCCTTCTGCATCCCAGGGGTGGCATAGCAGCATAGTCAGCCTTGTAGCACCATGGATCTTGGTTTAATCATTTTATCTTCTGCCATGAGGTGTTTGAACATTGTGGGCTTTCTCAAGGTGCTCCTTCAGACATTACCAAGATCTGCAGGTTGGTAGTTTATTTTCTCACTGCAAATTGCCCCTGGCATATGGGTGACAGGAATGCATGGATGATAAAATAGGATCAGTGAAGGATAAGTGTAGCTGGGTCTTTGATGTTTAGCATGGATTCAATGGGCTGAAGGGCCTGTTTCAACGTAGGAGTCTATGACTCTGTATACCAACACAACAGCAGTGGGCTGATGATGCTAATCAGTGCCTTATTGGAGGTTAAATGATGAGAATCCCTTGGAAGTTAATGAGGATAAGGTAGTGGGTTAAGCACAAGTTGGCGGTGGCTCCAATACTAAGGTGGAGGAGAGGATCATTCTCCTATTCTTCCTAGCTGTGCGTTTAAGATAATGTATAAGACAAGACTGCAGTCTGGATCTCTGAACAGCAGATTCTTCATGAGCCACTGCAGAGCCTGTTTCTATTTCTATGACCAATGCGGGGAGCAGACTCAGAAAATGGCAAATGAGTCTTGCTTCCTGAAGATACTACAGTAGCTCAGCTACTATAAAATTGCCCCTTCCAACTTTGTCATAATCTAGGTCCTTGCACAATTTGGAAATGGTTGTCCATAGCAATAAGGTATAAACTCTCCCAGTTCAGGAACAATATTAGGAGATTAAACTTAATAAATATAGACAAAGTGGATACATTGGAGCAGTGAATGAAGTGCTGAAGGAGAAATCACTAAAGGAAAGTTACCTGAGGTGATGTTCTAAAAAGGTAGCCCCAGCATCAGAATTTTAGAGCAGGTCATGAAAATTACTTCAGAATGTAAGGAAAACATTTTTGTCTTATCCAGCTGGGCAGTTGTCCAGCAGCTCTCCAATTCTGTACTGAACCAACCTGATCTTTAGCCAATTCCTGTCAGGCAATGAAGGTAAAAAGCTATCCTCATTAGATTTAATGATTTTTTCTGAAAACTGGGCTGCATAACACTGGATCATTGTTGAGGCAGAAGATTCTTTTCAATAAATGAAGTTCCTCTGAGCCATTTCTGTGCCGACCAGACATTCAGAACAAATACACAGGTCTCAACTGATCTGTTATCCTGTTTGTATTGGACTCCTTTGCCCGGAACTGAGCTGGAATACCATCAGACAGACATCAAGCTGCTTAGGTCACTTTTGGAAAACTGTGCAAGGTTCCAAATAAATACGATTCATTTGCTACAAAGCAACATAAATCATAAATATTCAAGCAAGTTGTCATAATTTTTGGGTTGATTTAATGTATCACCCACAGTAAATTCAGTATAGCCTTGTGATCTGTAGTCTACCGGTACTTATTTCTACCTAACCTTCTAAAATACGGAATGTAACAGAGAAAACTCACTCCATATGGTAATAACCAGAATGTATCACAAGTGGTTTCCTCAAAATAGAGAACCTTGAAACCAAGATTGATATATTTCAGTTAGTCAAGGATATTAGGTGACATAGAACCAAGAAAGGCTGAGCTGCTTAGAGCTAATTTAAATGAGGACATTTAAGAGGCTGAATGTTCAATTGCTGTTTTCAAGTTTCTGCTACAAATAATTGCATAAAAGGCAAAATGAACTTACTGTATATTTCAAACAGAATCTAATGTATACATGCAGAGTTTTAAATATTTCTTATTTTTAAAAAATTCTGTGGAGACTTAGAAATGATCCATTTCCATGCTGAATCTGGGTTCGTATTTTTTCTTTTAAGCATTTCTTTGATATAGAAGATGACTTACATGAACAGTGGCAGCACCCTCTACAGAAGGATTTAGGAGTACAGATACATGGTTCTCTGAAAGTGATAGATAAGGAGGTGAAGAAGGCACTTGACATGCGAACATTCATCAGTCAGGTTATTGAGTGTAATAGTTGGGGTGTTATGTTACAACTGCACAAGATGCTGTTAAGGTCAGACTTGGAGTATTGTGTACTGTTTTGGTCACCGTGTTGAAGGAAAGATGTCACAAAGCTGAAGCCAGCGCAAAGAAGATTTAGAAGAATGTGGCCTGGACTAGAAGGCCTGAGTTTTAGGGACAAGTTGGGCAGACGAGGACTTTACTCTTTTCAGTGTCCTTATAGAGATGTAGAAAATCATGAGGGTATCGTAAAGGTAAATGAACATAATCTAATATCCAGGGAAAAGGGAACTAAAGTCTAGAGGGCATAGGTGAGAGAAAAAAAGCGATTTAAAAGGAACCTTAGGGAAAACTCCTTTAAACCGAGGGTTGTGCATCTATGGAATAAGCTGCCAGAAGAAATAGTTGAGGCAGGTACAATGATGACATTTAAGAGACAATTGGATAAGCATGTGGATAGGAAAGGGTTAGAGCAGGAGTTCTCAACCTATTTATACCACGGACCAATACCATTAAGCAAGGGGTCCATGGATTTCAAGTTAGGAACCCCTGGTTTGTAGAGCAATACAAGTGGGACAAGCTTAGGAGGGCTCCTTGGTTGGCATGAATGAGTTTGGTTGAAGGCCCTGTTACCGTGCTGTGTTAATGACACAATGACAATCGGGGAACTGCAGACTTCACACATGGATCAGGAGGTGGGAAGTTTGGGAGGTGTTCACCTTCTGTGTCATCCAGTGCACGGGCTTGAGCTTCTCATACTATCCCAAAGGATCTGCACAAATCAGTGGGGATGGTGAATTTCTTCAAGGAGGCTTGGAGCACCTTCTGGACTCTTTTTCTTCTGTTTATCTGTCAATCACTTCCTGTGACTAAACTAAGCTTGAAATAGTGTTTGTTTAGTGAATCTGGTGTCAGGCATGCAGATGTTAAGGTAAGGCCCTGGCCAAAGCAGCTGATGAGTGTAATTAGGGAATGTGTTGGCCTGTGAGACAACACTGACACAGGTTTGCTCAAATTTCCAGCCAATCGTGTAGGTTTTGTGGTGACATCTCCTCAGTATTAATGAACGGCACTGACGTGATGGACCTGCCAGCGCTGTCTCTCCACATGTTTGTTAACTCAAGCAGTTCCGACACTGTGTGCAGATGGTTCATACCAAATGTTCCCAAAGAATCACACTTTATCAGCAGGGCTGAACTCCACCCTTTGGTGACAGAGTCCAGTTAAAAAGTGGACTAAATGGCTCAAAGGCTCTGGATATTTACTTGAAGTGCAGAACAGATAAAGATTCTTTTGAAAAAAAGGGAAGGTATGGGAAGTTAAAGGAGCCACTGTGCAGAGGAAATAGAGTGAATGGGGACTTTAGAACATAAGAAATATGAGTAAGAACAAGACAGAGGAGCAACATTCAGTAAGATGGATCCAGTGCCTTGCCCACTTTCATGCTCACTTCTCTGTGTCTCCTATTTTCCTTGATGTTCTAACATTCATCAGTTTCACCCTTGCCTATGTTCAATGACTGAACATCCATAGCTCTCACAAAGAAGAAATGCCTAAAGTTTACAACTCTGTGTATCCCAATCCATCCTGATCTCAGCCACAAAGGAGCAACATTCTTATCTTGAACTATACCCCTCTGGTTCTGCCCTTTCCAGCCTGAGGAAGCAACCTCATGTCTATCAGACAATCCGTCTCCAATTCTTGTTTAGCTAACTGATTTGCAGTGAGTCCTCAGTATTCTTTCGAAAGAGCAAATCTTTCATCCCAGGAGTCAATCCAATGAGGCCACACTGCAATGCCTACAGGCTGGTGTACCCTTCCATCATGAACAATGGATAAAAATGTACACACTACAGTACTCCAGAGCTCTGACACACAGCCCAGGACTTGAAGCAGATCTTGGCTGACTTGCTGAAAGTTTCCCAGATTTTTCTGCTTTTATTAGTGTCTCACCAAAGCCTGTATAATCTTAGAAAGCCTTGCTTGCATTTGTGTAATCTAGTCTTCTTTCATCCTTTCAATAAAAACCAACGCACCATTTATTTTCGGAACTGTTTGCTTTATGCGTATATTTATTTGTCTAAGTTTCCTCTGAGCACCAATATTTATCAGTTCTCCTCTGTTAAAAACAATATATTTTTCAATTTTTTTCCAAAATTCATAATTCTACAGAAAACATCATTTGCCTATTTACTTAACTCCCCATATCCCCTTTTGCCAAGAGAATGATACCCCAAAGTAACAGTAAATGCACACATTACTAAGCAGCAGATATTTTGCTTCTGAAATATGTTCTATTACTGTCAATGGACTGGATTTCTGACGTAGAATTAAACACCCCTTTGTTATTATAAGGTTAATGCTCTTGATTGAGGATGACTCTCTAGGCCTGCATAACCTCATCAGAACTCAGTATCCCATAAACTTTTTATATTCCGATATTTTAACCTGTTGTCCCTTTGTCTTTTGGTACAGTAATTACCATACATTATGAATGATTGGGTGTCCAGTATGAGTCAACGTAGACTTAAAACTACCAAGGAAAAACATGCAGGCACATCTGATAATTAGGAGTAATATATGAAACAAAGTGAAAATACTATAGCTAATGTGGAAACCACACATTTTCATATAGCAGATATTGCACAACAGTGAAGAAGGAAACAAAGTCCCAAAAGAAGATAGAACAATACTGTGTAATTTGCAGACCACCAATAGACACTCAAAGGCAAGTGGGATTGTACAGTAAATTGGGCTGCAGGCTCACTGTTGACTGATTTTTGGTATGTACCTAAGGGAAAAAAATCACCTTGATATCTTCAAAGTTAGTGAAATGAAAATGTTAAAAATGTTTAAGAGAGTGGCAAGTTAATAAATAATTGGACATCAATTACAATTATCCCAAGTTGCTAAGGAAACTAGGGAGTACATTTGTGAGGCACTCATGTGGGATAGCAAAAGGAACCTGGGAAACTGGCAATGTACCAAAGTTTAATGATAGAAACAAAACATTCCTTGTAAAATGAAGGAAGAATTTAAAGAATTTCTTCTGCAATTAGAATTCAATTTCAGAAAGGTGTGTCTTACCCAGTCAATATATTCTACTGTCTTGAGGGTGAGTCATTACTGGTTAAAAGTGGGAAGCCGACTAACACTTTACATTGACACTTCCAAGATGATTTGGATAACAGCTCAGTGGGCATGGCTACTAATTAAACCAAAAGATGTCTGGAATCAAGTAAATTTAGTGAATGGATGAGGCATTAGATGAGGGTAGAAACCAATTTTTCTTCAAAAAATAGATTGAGTAAAAGTGCTGAGAGTGGTGGACCTGGGAGTTGAAATTGGATTAGTAATAAAAGAAACACTCTTTTATGAAGATCACTAATGCACCAAATATAATTTTGAGCGTACTTTGAAGTGTTTACATAATGTTGAAGTCCTGTCTGTTATGTAGTTGGCCTGGGTTCTTTGTGTCACCAATCACCTGAATGTTAATTCCCCATTGTTTTTCACACAGGTGCTAATATCATCGATGGGTGTGGCATCCTTTAATTACTTGTTGATGTAAATTGGATCAAAAGCTTGGGATGTGATAGTCATGATCAACATTCTTCAAGAAGGAGGATTCTGTAAGTGGTGAGCTTCCCATGATGTATCTGATCCTCCCTATTTAGTTGCCAACAGTCCTTAATGAGAGTGAGAGATTAGCTTTATTTGTCACATGCACAGTCAAAACATACAGTGAAAAGCAGCATTTGCGTCAAATCAAATCCGTGAGGCATGTGCTGAGCAGCCTGCAAGTGTAGACACATTTCCAGTGCCAACATGGCATGTCCACAACTCACAAACCTTAATGATATATCTTTGGAATGTGAGGAGAAACCAGAGCACTTGGTAGAAACCCACATGGTCACAGGGAGAACGTACAAATTCCTGACCGACAGTGGCAAGAATCGAACCCTGATCCCACGGCTGGTGCTGTGAAGTGTTGCACTAACTGTTACGCTATAGCACGACCCCAACGCAACATAGTGAAATGCGTCATTTGCGCCAACGACCAACAGTCTGAGGATGTCCTGGAGAATGCCTCAAATATTGTCATGCTTCCAGCATCCAACATAGCATTCCCACCCTAACCTGTATGTCTTTGGACTGTGGGAGAAAACCAGAGAACCTAGAGGAACCCCATGTGGTCACAGAGAGAAAGTACAAACGCCTTACAGACAGTGATGGGAATCGAACCCAGGTCACTGGCTCTGCAAGGTATTACTCCGACTACTGCACTACCATATCTGCTGCCGTGAAGGTTGAACTTCTATGGACAGACAAGTACAGTTCATTGATATCTCAGTCTGTAAGCTAACATTGATTAGAGGGTCTCAGAATTACCCCCATTCATGGGAGACAATCAGATCACCCCTTATTTCCCTTTCCCACTCCCATTTTCATGACTGCACATCCCAGAGAGACCGACACACAGAGAGATCAGTTTAACAGAAGTGATTCATTTCCCGTCGGTTAATGTCAATGCTGCTACCTTCCTTTTCAACCAGTCACGTTTGTGAAATGTGCAGGTTGAACTTCAATGTTTGTAAAATGAATAAACAACAACGATGAGCATCACACACAAAATGCTGGAAGAACTCAGGAAGTCAGCCAGCATCAGTCATTGTTTCAGGCCAGGGCTCTTCATCGGGTCTGCAAACAAAGGCAGCTGAAGCCAGAATAAGAAGGTGGAGTGGAAGGGAAAGAGTACAAGCTGACAGGTGATAGGTGAGACCAGATGAGGAGGGAAGGAATGATATAAGTTGGAGGTGATGAGGTAATGGGTGGATGAGGTAATGGGCAAAAGAAGAAGGAATCTAACAAGAGAGTACAGTAGACCATGGAAGAAAGGGAAGGAGGAAGGGAATTTCTTCCACAATCAACATCAGCCTAGGTGTACCACAAGGCTGTGTACAAAGCCCCCTTGCTCTGCTTACTTTATACTCATGACTATGTGGCTAAGCACAGCTCCAATGCCATATTTAAGTTTGCTGATGACAACACTGCCATAGGCCAAATCAAAAGTGGTATCAAATGAGCATATAGGAGTGAGATTGAAAATCAGGCTGAATGAATAGTGCCACAATAACGACCTCTCACTCAATGCCCGTCTGACCAAGGGGCAGATTACTGACTTCAGAAAGAGGAATCTGGAGGTTTGTGAGTCAGTCCTCATTGTCAAGGGATTACAGGTGGAGAGGGTCAGTAACTTTAAATTCCTCAGTGTCCTGGGTTCACCGCATAAGTGCCATTACAAGAAAGCGTGGCAGTACCTCTACTTTCTTAAAAGTTTGCGAAAGAATTGGTATGTCTTCTAAACTTCTATGGAAGTGCAGTGGAAAGTATGTTGACCGGTTACATCATTTCATGGTATGGAAACATCAAGCAGACAAAGAGTAGTGGAAGCAACTCAGTGTATCATGGGTAAAGCCCTCCCCTCCACTGAGCACATCTACATGAAGTACTGTTGCAGGAAAGGAGTATCCATTGTCAGAGATCTGCACTATCCTGACCATGCTCTCTTCTCACCGCTGCAGTCAGGAAAGAGGTACAAGAACATCAGAACCGACAACACCAGGTTCAGGAAAAATTATTACCCTTCAACCAACAGGCTCTTAAACCAGAGGGGATAATTCCACTCAGCTTCACTCACCTCAAGACCGAACTGTTCCCACAACCATTGGACTTACTTTCAGGGACTCTTTGTCTCGTGTTCCCGAGACAAATCTATCTATCTATCTATCTATCTATCTATCTATCTATCTATCTATTTATTTTATTTTGCTTATTTTTTATATTTACTGTGAACACCCACAAGAAAAAGAATCTGTGTGTTGTATATGGTGACATACAGTATATGTACTTTGATAATAAATGTACTTTGAACCTTGAACCAGTTGGAAGTGTTGGATGGGTGAGGAGTAGAGAAAGGATGAGAGGGTAACCAGAATGGGAAATGGAAAAAGAGAGAAGAGAGTGGAAGGGAAGTAATTAACAGACAATAGAGAAATTGATGTTCATGCCATCATGTTAGAGGCTACCCAAGTGGAATATGAGGAGCAGCTTCTTCAACCTGAGTTTGGTTTCATCATGGCAGTAGAAGGTCATGGGCAGACATGTCAGAATGGGAATAGGAAGTTGAATTGAATTGAGTGGCCAACAGGAGATCCTGTCTTTTCCCTCAACAATAATGATTTCTTAAATCAGAGGTGCCCCAATTTCTTTATTTTGTTTGATAACTCCCAATGTGGCGTTAATGCTATGTGCAGCACTTGGTACCTCACAAATGAAGGAAATCTAATTTCAAATTAACGTCAGATTAATAAAGGGAATTGTGAAAACATTTTCAATTGAAATGTGAGAGCAAATCCACTGAACAAATGTAAACTCTGAAACAAAAAATCTACAAATAAACTTCCTTGCTGAATAGCCAGGACAACAACAAAGGTTGGGGATCATTTAATAGACAAGTAAGTGCCACAATACAGAGATATTAATAATTGATTTAACTGGAAGAATTAGGGTAATGTCACAATGAAATACATCACAGAACTATTTCCATCATTTATAGTGTAACCATATTTTCAGGGTGGAGGAGGAAGAGCAGGGTGGGCAGCTTTCTGATTGTCTTCTACCTAACCCAATGGTCTGAACTATACTAAACAAAAAAATGTCCTTTACAGTGCATTAGCAAGATAAATTTTTCATGAAAATTGGGAGGGATCAACAAGATGCTGCGAGCAAGTGTTTCTGTAGCATTCATTTAAAGCAGGGGTTCCCTACCTTTTAAATGCCATGGACTCGTATGTGGACCCCAAGTTGGGAACCCCTGATTTAGAGTAATGAAGACTCTGATATTTCTAACAGGTTAATTGCTAGGTCTCTTCTTCTTCTGACTTTTAATGGTGATTGGCAATCCAACTTAAAGGTGCATTACTGCCACCAACTGGACTGGAGTGTGTAAATAAAACCCCTGTTAGTTACATGGAAACATAGAAATATAGAAAAACTACAGCACGATACAGGCCCTTCAGCCCACAATGCTGTGCCGAACATGTCCTTACTTTAGAAATTACCCAGGGTTACCCATAGCCCTCTATTTTTCTAAGATCCATGTACCTATCCAGGAGTCTCTTAAAAGACCCTATTGTATCCGCCTCTACCACTGTCGCCGGCAGCCCATTCCACACACTCACCACTCCCTGCATCAAAAACTTACACCTGATATCTCCTCGGTACCTACTTCGAAGCATCTTAAAGCTGTGCCCTCTCATGATAGCCATTATCAGGTCTATCAGGTCTCCTCTCATCCTCTGTCACTCCAAGGAGAAAAGGCCAAGTTCACTCAATCTATTCTTATAAGGCATGCTCCCCAATCCAGGCAACATCCTTGTAAATCTCCTCTGCACCCTTTCTATTGTTTCCCCATCCTTCCTGTAGTGAGGTGACCAGAACTGAGCACAGTACTCCAAGTGGGTCTGACCGGGTCCAATATAGCCTCTCAGCTCTTAAAATTAATCCCACAGTTGATGAAGGCCAATGCACCATATGCCTTCTTAACGACAGAGTCAACCTGTGCAGCAGCTTTGAGTGTCCTATGAACTCAGACCCCAATATCCCTCTGATTGTCCACACTGCCAAGAGTCTTACCATTAATACTATATTCTGCCATCATACTTGACCTACCAAAATGAACCACCTCACACTTATCTGGGTTCAACTCCATCTGCCATTTCTGAGCCCAGTTTTGCATCTTATCAATGACCCGGTGTAACCTCTGACAGACCTCCACACTATCCACAACACTCACAACTTTTGTGTCATCAGCAAGTTTACTAACCCATCCCTCCACTTCCTCATCTAGGTCATTAATAAAAATCACGAAGAGAAGGGGTCCCAGAACAGATCTCTGAGGCACACCACTGGTCACTAACCTCCATGTAGAATACTACAACCACTCTTTGCCTTCTGTGCGCAAGCCAGTTCTGGATTCACAAAGCAAGGTCCCCTTGGATCCCATGCCTCTTTACTTTCTCAATAGGGCTTGCATAGGGTACCTTATCAAATGCCTTGCTGAAATCTATATACACTACATCTACTGCTCTATCTTCATCAACATGTTTAGTCACATCCTCAAAAAATTTATTCAGGCTCGTAAGGCACAACCTGCCTTTGACAAAGCCATGCAGACTATTCCCAATCATATTATGCCTCTCCAAATGCTATAAATCCTGCCTCTCAGGATCTTTTCCATCAACTTACCAACCACTTAAGTAAGACTCGCTGGTCTATAATTTCCTAGGCTCTCTCTACTCCCTTTCTTGAATAATGGAGCAACATCTGCAAACCTCCAAATCCTCTGGAACTTCCCTCATCCCCATTGATGATGCAAAAGTCAGAGGCTCAGCAAACTCCTCCCTCACCTCCCACAGTAGCCTGGGGAACATCTCGTCCGGTTCCAGAGACTTATCCAACTTGATGCTTTCCAAAAACTCCAGCACATCCCCTTTCTTAATGTCTATATGCTCAAGCTTTTCAATCCACTGTAAGTCATCTCTACAATAGCCAAGATCCTTTCCATACTGAATACTGAAGCAAAGTATTAATTAAGTACCTCAGCTTTCTCCTTTGGTTCCATACACACTTTTCCACTGTCACACTTAATTGGTCCTATTCTCCCACGTCTTATCCTCTTGCTCTTCACTTACTTGTAGAATGCCTTGGGGTTTTCTTTAATTCTGCCCACCAAGGCCTTCTCATGCTCCCTTCTGGCTCTCCAAATTTCATTCTTAAGCTCCTTCCTGTTAGCCTTATAATCTTCTAGATCACTATCCTTATCTAGTTTTTTGAATCTTTTGTAAACTTTTCTTTTCTTCATGACTACATTTACAACAGCCTTTGTACACCATGGTTTCTATACCCTACCATCCTTTCCCTGTCTCATTGGAATGCACTTATGCAGAACACCACAGAAGTATCCCTGAACACTTACCACTTTCTTCCATAAATTTCCCTAAGAACATCGGTTCCCTACTTATGCTTCCAAGTTCCTGTCTGATAGCTTCATATTTCCCTTTACACCAATTAAACGCTTTCCTAACTTGTCTGTTCCTATCCTTCTCCAATGCTCTGGTAAAGGAGATAGAATTGGGATCACTACCTCCAAAATGCTCTCCCACTGACAGACCTGACACCTGACCAGGTTCATTTCCCAATACCAGATCGAGTACAGCCTCTCCTCCTGTAGGCTTATCTACATATTGTGTCATGAAATCTTCCTTAGCACACCTAACAAACTCCACCCCATCTAAACCCCTTGCTCTAGGGAGATGCCAATCAATATTTGGGACATTAAAATTTCCCACCACGACAACCCTGCTATTGCCCTATTTGTGATAGATGTAATGCAGAAGTGGCTACTCTAACCCATATGTTTTGGTCATGTGTAAGTTTAAATAATTTTTGGAGGGATGTGTTTGGAATATTATCTAAAGTTATAAGTATGGATGTTCAACTTAATCCACTTACAGCAATTTTTGGGATTTTCCCAGAGGAAGCAAGCAAAGTGTCTGCCTCCGCCCAACGTGTGATAGCTTTTTCAACTTTACTGGCTGGGAGAGCTATTTTGCTACACTGGAAAGAATCTAACTCGCCCACTGTTTTCTATTGGCTCTCCTCCATCATGTCATGTTTAAGCTTGGAGAAAATTAGGAGCCGGACATTTGATACATCTTTTGATTTTGAACAAGTCTGGTGACCCTTTATTCAATATTTTCACATGATTTAATTTATCTTTATTTATTTTTCTTTATTCTCTTTGGAGAATATCCTTGTCCATGAAGGTTCGGAGATGACTGGAAGGATGTGTTTTTTTCTCTCTCTCTTTCTTTTTTAAGTTTATCCTCATTTGGACTGCCCAATCTTTCTTTTTCGTTCTTTCTTTTTTTTCTTTCTCTCTTTTTTGTTTTAGTTTAGTTAGTGGGGTTTTTCTTTCTCTATCATTAAAATTTCCAGTCTTTTTTTTTTACGATTGCTATGAGGAGTTATAATTTCTCTCTGACCATTGTATATATAATAGCATAATATATTACCTATTTGAGTTTGATATTATATGCTTTTTGTCTTTAATATTGCTGTTTATATGTCTTTTATATTATCTACTTGTTAAACTCTTTCGATTTGTATATTCTTTATTTGAAAATCAATAAAAAAGATTGAAAAATGAAAATGAAAAGAACCCTGTTATTATGACACCTTTCCCAAATCTGTCTTTCTATCTGCTCCTCGATGTCCCTGTTACTAAAGGGTGGTCTATAAAAAATACCCAGTAGAGTTATTGTCCTCTTCCTGTTTCTAACTTCCACCCAGAGAGACTCAGCAGACAATCTCTTCATTACTTCCTCTTGCTCTGCAGCCATGACACTATCTCTGATCAGCAGTGCCATGCCACCACCTCTTTTGCCCCCGTCCCTGTCCTTTCTGACACATCTAAGGCCTGGCACTCTAAGTAACCATTCCTGCCCCTGAGCCATCCAAGTCTCTGTAATGGCCACAACATCATAGCACCAAGTACTGATCCACGCTCTAAGCTCATCCACTTTGTTCATGATGCTTCTTGCATTAAAATAGACACATCTCAAACCATCAGTCTGAGTGTATCCCTTCTCTATCATCTGCTTATCCTCCCTCTCACACTGTCTCCAAGCTTTCTCTATTTGTGAGCCAACCGCCCCTTCCTCCATCTGTTCAGATTGTTTCCCACCCCTCAGCAATTCTAGTTTAAACTCGCCCCAATAACTTTAACAAACCTCCCTGCCAGGATATTGGTCCCCCTAGGGTTCAAGTGCAACCCAACCTTTTTGTACAGGTCACACTGCTCAAAAAGAGGTCCCAATAATCCAGAAATCTGAATCCCTGACCCCTGCTCCAATCCCTCAGCCATGCATTTATCCTCCACTTCACTCTATTCCTATACTCACTGTTGCATGGCACAGGCAGTAATCCCGAGATTAACTACCTTTGAGGACCTGCTTCACAACTTTCGTCCTAACTCCCTGTAGTCTGCTTTCAGGACCTCCTATAGTTCTTTATCCATTGAAAAACTAAATTACCCCAAAAAGCCCAATAGATTGTTAATAATGAAAGACAATATTGTGAATTAAATAAAATCACTTACATAACTTTAGTAAATATTTTAAATGAAAACTCTCAACTTGCGAAGCCAGTAGCCTGCATTTGCTTTCTTTCAACCTTATATGCTTCACATTGTAAAAGATTGTGTTCAACACATTGTTTATTGCCAAGCCTCTCAGATGACTTGATTACATTCAATAATTGCATCATTTAAACCAACTTAAAATAATATTTATCAATAATGCAAAATGGTCTAGGCAGTGCAATCTTCTCTGCACTTTAATTCAGCTGTGAAGATTCAGCAATACAATTTTCTCAGAATTACATTCAATTCATTTATATTTCTAAGCTAAAGAAATATCTGGAGAGTGATGATATGGGTAAATGAAACAGTTCCATTTTGGTTTGGGACATATATCAAAGCTAGCCAAAATGATGATGATGATGATAGTAATAATAATAATAATAATAATAATAATAATATAAAAGAAAAAGTTAACCAGTGGAAGAGCATGACCCTCCATGGAAGACATCCCCATGGTCTGAGCCGACTAGATGCCAACAAGGAAACATTGAATGCCTGGCTCGGAGATTGAGACCTCTTCCCGCAGGATTCCTTGTGCCATTAAATGACCAGAGTGGCAACACACAAAACAACTCAAAAATACATAATAAAAAAACAACAAATTCAAGAAAATAAATGCAGAAAATGCCAAGAACCAGAAACAATCCATTACATTACAGGATCCTTCAGCCGTTTAACTGAATCTGATTACTTACACAGGCACAATCAAGTGGAAAGCGTCATTCACCAAAATCTTGCTTTAAAACACAAACTCATAAAAGACACCATACCTGACAATAAGTACAAACCTGATCTAGTTTAAGCGTCAGAATACTACAGATTATATTATGAATGATCTGTTATTGCAGATCGGACAATCCATAATAACCATCCGGATGTAATGGTACAGGATAAATAAGCAAGAACAACTTATGTACTAGATATAGCCATTCCAAACACACATAACTTTTGGAAATCAGTAAGTGAAAAATACCAGAAATGTGCTGAATTAATAAAGGAAATTGAAAGGCTTTGCTACATGAACAGGGTATTATATTGTCCCAATAGAAATATCTACAACTGGTAACATCCCAAAGTCTCTACACAACAGCATTAAACAAGTAGGGCTACACAGAAATATCTAAGTAAATCTTCAGAAATTCACAACACTACTAGAAATTCACCACTAGAATTCTGGCAATTGAGAAATGAGCCTGCTTGGCTATGCCAGTACCTCAGGTTTTACCAGCTTGAGCTGAGAAAAAATCAATTTCTATAATAATAAGTAAGGCACTCAGTTGGTCAGGGTCACCTGCCTATGTGATATACAAAGCAGAGCAGTACGATATGGAGAGCAAGCTCTTACCCAGGCAGCAGGCTTCCCCTCTCCATGCAGTTACTGAATCCAAAACAACAGCCAGGACCCATACAGTTTGCCACCAGCGGTGTCGCAGGAGCTGCCAGTCAACATTGAACTCAATGAAGGATTGCCCTAGGGACTTCCATTCTGGATTTTTCCCTCAGGATTTACTCCCAAAGCCTTCCCCAGGAGTGGGTACAGCTGCAAGGCAGCGAAGGATTGAGATCAGATTTTTCCTTCTCCTAGATAAGCCATGGCTGACGAGACCCATCTGCTCAAAGCAACTGGTTTTAAGGCACCAGTAGCCCACCTTTGCCCCTTCTCCTGTCAGTATAAATGGTTCCACTAGACTTAGTAGCTAAGTCACACGTGACGACCAGGAGTTGGTCTTGGCTGTCAGAGGCTACCTGAGGTGCACGCCATTGGGAACATTTAAAAGGCAGTGGGATCTTGTCCCCCTATCAACCCTGTTTATAACAATCTTAAGGAGCCAATAATAATGATAATGCTAATAATAGTAACTTATTTATGCACCACTTTTCATACAAATGCAGTGACTGGAAGTGCTTTCCAATGGGATAAAGTGCGAACATGAAAATAAAACACAAAATGATGTTAGCTAAAAGCAATGTTAAATAAAAAGGTTTTGAATTGGTGTTATAGTTTTAGGTATTAGGTTCCACAGCTTAGGAGTGTAGTTCAAAAAAGCTGACCTGACAATTACCTACTGAGGGAAATTGTTTAAATTTAAATTTAAGGGACTGATGGAAGAATACCTGAGAGTGCAAGCAGAATTATAAAACGAAAGTGATTCTCTGATGTACTCGGGTCCCAGACCATGGGAGAGTTTTAAAAACAAGTAGAAAGAAAACTTTAAAATAAATTCTAAAAGGGAATGCAGAGTAGTTATGATGGAAGTGATATGCAGCTTCATATGGCTTCAGTTAAAAATCTAACAGTGCCGTTCTGAATGAGTTGAAATTAGTCAATAGATTGTTTGGAAGGCCAGTAAAAAGTGCTCTGCAGTAATATAGTCTATTTGATAAAATGACACAAATTAGTTTTTAACACATGACAGAAACAAACCTATGTTTGCAATATTTCTTAAGTGTAAAAATGCTACTCCGGTTACTTACTTTATGTGGGATTCAAAATTCAAATCTGATTCAAGGATGACACCCAGACTTGTCACTTCTGATTTTACAAGGGGAGCCATGTTCCCAAGTTTATCAAGAAGTGTATCTCTTTTGGCTTTGGGACCAGCTAAAAGTATTTCAGTTTTTATCCTCATTTAGCTTTAGCAAATGTTTTGGCCATCCATTTGCTTATTGCAGCCAAATCAGAAGTCAGAGAAGATTGGATATGATCGACATCAAGCTCAACTGAGATACACAATTGTGTGTCATCTGCATAACTGGAAATCAAGTTTATGCTCTCTGATGATGCCTCCTAAGGGGAACATGTATGAAAAGAAGAGTAGGGGACCAAGACAGCTTCCCTGATCAAGACCAAAATGTACATTGTATCTCTTAGAAAGATAGTCTCCAAGACAGACAAAAAAATTCTCTCTAAGGTATATGAGCAAAACCAATTAAGGGCACTAGCAGAGAGGATAACTTAGTTCTCCAGGCAATCTAGGAGAATGTTGTGGTCATTTGTGTCAAGGGCAACACTTAGATCGAGGAGAATTAGAACTGAGATCCTGTTGTTATCAGCGCTGAGCGTAGGGTCACTGACCATTTTGTTAAGGGTCATCTCTGTACTATGGTTTGCTCTAAAACTTTACTGAAGCTTTTCTAGAATATTGTTCTCATTCAGAAGGTTGGTGAGTTGGTGGAAAATGACTTTCTCAAGAATCTTGCCCAGGAAGGGAAGATTTGATACAGGCCTGTAGTTAGCTAGTACCTTACTATCAAGGTTTGGCTTTATTGGTAGCTGCAATTTTGAAGGCATCTGGACAAACTTCAGTTTCAAGGGATTTATCAATAATTTTTCTAACAGAATTAAAAACGCTATTAAAAGAGTCCTTAAAATGTATGGTAGGGACAGGATTGAGACAGCAAGTAGACAGTTTACTCTTTGATACAAACTTATAGTGTTCTGAATCAGAAATACTTGTGAATTTTAATATGGTTATCTTTTTTAAAAACAAGGTTGTCTCTAAAGGCTACAAGTATCTGTAGCTATACTTTCCATAATGGAAATAATTTTGTTGTTAAAAATATTACAACTGCATCATATTTGGAGGCACATGCTTGACTAAGGACATTATAGGTTAGGGCAGAGTTCAACAGTCGATTTATAGTTGAAAACAATATTCTTGAATTGCCACTTTTCTCTATAATAATCTTGGAAAAATGGACTCCACTTGCAGAGCACACAGCAGCATTAAAGGAGGCTAGTTTTTCCTTGAAAATATTGCAGTGAACTTCTATCTCAGTTTTCCTTCATTTTATCTCGGCTACTCTGCACGATCTCTGGAGCTCGAAGACAGAATTATTTAACCATAGCATTATCTTACTAAGTGATTTACTTTTTAACCCTAAGAGGGACAACTGTGTTTAATATATTTATTAAGATATTGTTGAATGAATCAACCACTTTACTTACTGAACAACATGATTACCGAATTAGGTGATTCTGCACAGAACATAAGGCACTGAAGCTTAACCAACCAAACCAATATGCACCCTTAACTCAAGCCTTCTCCTGACTTTCCTTGCTATTCAGTATAACCAACTTCTCCCTTCCCTGCTTAATTCAGAATCAATATAAATCACCTCAATCTTTCAATGTGCTATTTCTCTGATAATTCCTCTGGTAATTCGCTAGTAATTTCTTCACATTCCCTCTTGCAATGACCACTTCTGTCTCCTGCGCAGTTAGGTTTACCTGTTTTATTACCTTTATCTTTCCCCTTTGCTTATTCTTTATCAGGAGAAGCTCATTAGTATTTGACTTGCTCCTTTTGTTTAATGTATAACACTGTAACACTTTTTCCCAGGGATATGTACATTTGAATATTGTTCCATGTTATTCTATGCTGTTACTTATATCAATATCAGCCTTTCTCCAAGTTATTACCCTGAATTTTCTTTTAGCCACAGACCTCTTAAGACCATAAAACCAAAAGAATTAGGAGTGGAATTAGGCCACTTGTCCCATCGCGTTTGCTTCACCATTCCTTTCTGGCTGATTTATTATCATTCTCAAACACATTCTCCCACCTTCTCACTATAACCTTTGAAGTCCTGACTGATCAAGAACCAATCATCTTTTGCTTTAAATATACCCAGTCACTTAACCTCCACAATTGTTTATGACAATGAATTCCACGGATTCACCGCCCTATGGTGAAAGAAATTCCTCCTCATCTGTGTTCTAAAGGAACATCCTCGTGTTTTGAGTTGGTACCCTCTAAGTCCTAGATACCCCCACTTTACGAAACATCTTTTCCGTATCCACTTCATATCGACCTTCAATGTTCAATAGGTTTCAATGAGAAGCCCCATCATTCTTATAAACTCCAGCTAGTATAAACCCAGAGCCATCAAACACTCCTCATACATTAACTCTTTCCTTCCTGGGGTCATTCTCATTAGCCTTCTTTAGACTCTCACTAATGCCAACACATCCTTTCTTAAATAAGGAGCCCAAAACTCCTCACAATATTCCAAGTGAGGTCTGACCAATGCATTATAAAACCTCAGCATTATATCTTTGCTTTTATATTTTAGTCCTCTTGGAATGAATGCTAACATTGCATTTTGCTCCAGCAGCAAGTTAACCTTCAGTGAATCCTGCACGAGGGCTCCTTTTGCACCTCTGATTTCTGTATTTTCTCTCCATTTGGAAAACAGTCTATGCTTTTATTTCTTCAACCAAAGTGCATGACCATACACTTCCCTGCACTATATTCCATCTGTCACGACTTTATCCATTCTCCTAATCTGTCAAGTCCTCCTGCATACTTTCTGCTTCTTCAACACATCCTGCCCTTGGACCTATTTGTGTATCATCTGCAAACATGTCCACAAAGCCATCGATTCCATCATCCAGGTCATTGACAAATAACGCAAAAAAAAGCAGTCCCAGCATCAACCCCTGTGGTACATGAAAAGGCCCCCTTTAATCCCTTCCTTTCCTTCCTGCCACACAGCCAATCTTTTGTCCATGCTAGTATCTTTCCTATAATACCATGGTCTCTTACCTTGTTTTGCAGCCTCATATGTGTAGTTCTCAGATAACCTTCCTTTGCTTACTTACTTAAAGTTCATTCACTCCAATACAAGTTCAAGGAGTGAACCTGCTCTGTCTAGAGCTCTTATACACAAAGTTAAAATTGTAGTCATAATTTGTGGGAGTACTTTGCAAGTAATGTAACTGAATATTGGATGATGCATTTATAGGAATCATTGCACCATCATGAAATAGAACTTGCTCTCAGCTCCCCCTCACAAAGTTATCATTTTCTTCCATTTATCCTTCTGGTAGCTTACTTGGTCCAGATGAGTTCCAACATAACATTGTTGTTATGTCTCATGAACCTCCAATTTCTCACATCACAACTTTATCCACGTGCCAATTCTTAAGGCTCTTTTTCTGCATGTCAATTTTAAGTAGTTTTATCAATAATCCAGAGATTATTGTTCTCTGTCCTTACAAAGAAAATCTCTACTTTTGACTGAAATTTCAGAGTTCAGCACGGACTCCTTCCTTTGATTGGTGCCAAGAAAGTGTCTATGAGTGGTCTTGCACTGTGTGGCTCACTGTGGCAGGTGGGTAGGCCTCCACACTCATGTGGTGTCTCTCTGTTTTGATGAATGTCAGTGATACTGGAGGATGGAATTGTGGTTCAGCATTTATGGATTGTGGACTTCTTCAGGCTTATAGATTTTATATTCTGTGTTTTTTATCGCCTGTTCATTTTCTGTTTTGCTGTGCGAAGGGAGGAGGGCTTGGGGGCTGTTGTTCTGTGCAGGGGAAGGGATTTTGGGGTTGATAATCAGGGGGTGGGTTTGTTGTTTCTCTCTGAATGACTTTTATGTTCTTTCTTTGTTTTGTGGCTATCTGGAGAAGACACATTTCAGAGTTGTATATGGATGCATGCTTTGATAATAAATGAACCTTTGAACATTTGAATCTTTGAATGTTTGAAATGTGCTTGGGAATCAAGGCTCAGCATCTTGGGGCAATTCACCAAAAAGTTAAAACATGTCAGATCAGGGCTGGCATTATGGTTTTAATCACGTTTATAAATGAAGAAAATAATAATACACCATGAAATATTCTAAACTAAGAAAAACTAAATAAAAAAAAACAAAGATTGGGCTGCCATGTTTCATCGGTTAAAATTATAATTTGTCGTTAACGCCGCTCCTCTATACATGAACAAAAAAAATTACTAAAAAAGGATTCAGAAAGGGTCAACTTACATCATATGAAAATATTGAATAACTGGCCTCCAAGTTTCTTCAAACTTAACCGAAGGGTCCATAGTACCCGCTTCTAATTTTTTCCCAAATTTAGACATACTATCGTTTGGGAAAACCATTGAAATGTGGAAGGGGGGTTGGAATCTTTCCATTTAAGTAAAATGGATCTTCTGGCTATTAATGTCGCAAATGCAATTAGACGACAAGCTGATGAGGATAAATGACTGGAGTCTATCACTGGTAGTCCAAAAATTGCAGTAATAGGATGAGGTTGTAAATCAACAAATCAACTGAAATAATATCAAAAATATCTTTCCAATATTTTCCTCGAAGAGGACAAGACCAGAACATATGTATCAAGGAAGCTACTTCAGAATTACATCTATCACAAACTGAATTTATATGACGGTAAAAACGAGCTAACTTATCCTTGGACATATGAGCCCTATGAACTACCCTAAGTTGTATCAAAGCGTGTCTGGCACACATTGAAGAAGTATTAACTAGTTTAAGAATTAACTCCCAATCTCTTAGTAATTAACTAGTTTAATTACTAATAGATTGGGAGGCTAAACTCCATTTGTTACTTGAAATATGTTTTTACATGTTAACTGTTATTAATGTAACCCCGATCTCTATGTATCATTATCAATATTGATATGTTTATTAATTTGAAATTTAATAAAAAGGTTGAAAAAGAGCAAAATATTCTAGAATATTAAGATGTTTTCCAATACAGAATACATCCTCATTTTATTGCTATAATGACTAAGGTATGATTACAGTATATCTACCTCAAGTAATAATTCTTTAGTTTGAGTATGTGTTGGAGACCTTACAATAGCATGCTAAACATGAAAAACCTCCAGCATAAATTTCCTTTACCAAAACAAAAAAAAGCCTCCAATAAATGTCTACCAGTCTTTATTTGGTGGTTGAATGTCGACTATGTGAACACTTCATTGAAGTGGCACATTTCTCTTTTTCAAGGCACTCATTGCAAATTGCTTCTGTAGTGGTTAACATCCTGGGTACTAACTTTTCTACTTACTTAAATTAAATCCCCCAGCTGTCATGGTGGGATAAGAATTCATGGTGTTGCCATCCATCCACATGAGTGCTCATCCTAAATTTTAACAATTACTCCACACCTCCCTGCAAGCTTACTGTTAGTTTTATTAAGCCTCCTACGTACGTATGTTCCATGTCTCTGTATACTCACGGCCGTCAACAGACCATGGCCAGTGACCTTCCAGTTTTTAAACTGTCCACTAAATGCAAATTCAATGTTAGACCCACTATCCTCTGCATCTTTGAAAGCCTTCCCAAACACCTCTGAACACAAGAAAATCTGCAGATGCTGGAAATCCAAAGCAACACACACAAAATGCAGAAGGAACTCAGCAGACCAGGAAACATTTCTGGAAAGGGGTGAACAGTCAACATTCTGGGCCGAGACCATGCATCAGGACAGAAACCTCTGAATGTTCCATGTCATCTGACATCTCTTCTGTGCACAGGAATGCTTGAAGTGGATGAGAGGATGGATATGATATGATAGCATAATAGAAAAAAACCTTAATATAAATTGTTTTTAAAAAAAATTTCAGTTACTTCCATAAATTAAAACAGTGTACAGAATTGGTTTGGGAGGATTTCCTTGGAGTATTCATTAACTGTCTGATCTTCATTTGTAAGCTTTGCTGGAATTTATTCTATTCAAAATCCTGTAAATATCAAATCATGCCACACTTCTATAATTGAGACTCAGAAGCTGTTAAAGCAATTGTTCGGCTTCTTGCTTTCCCAAGAATGTGACATGGACTGATATATTACAGAAATTGTTTTACATTTGAGTCTTCAGGGAATTTATAAATGCAAGCTATGGCATACTGTTGGATCTTAATTCCATCATATTGTGGCGAGCATTCGGTCCATGATGACAGACGAGAAAAGCTAGTTTATCTCACCTGCCACTTCTATTGTGACAAGCACAATAACAGACAGAGTGCCATGGCTCACTGAGAACTAACTCAGTCACATTCAGACAGGGGAGGTGATTATTACACACCACAGTTCCATTCAGAGTGGCACACAAACAATCTGGCGAGCAACTGTATAACCTGAGCTAAAATGTAACAATAAATGAACCTGAAAATCTCTCCATAATTCTACTGAACACGCATGCCATAAACGCATTTTAGAAACATGAACAATAAGTAGCGCAGGCCGCTAGAAATGCTGAGGCGAGCTGTCGACCAGGCTTCCCGAGCGCCACACTGACCCCATTTGGAGGGTCAGCCGTCCCCAGCAACCTGAGAGTGCACAACTAAGTCCAAAGGTCCCAGTGGTTGTCAACGCTGGGTCACTGGGGGAGGGGGTGTCTGTCGCTCCCCCAGGGGAGGCATTGCTTGGTGAGGCTTCTTTCCTTCAGCCTCGCTGGGCCAGCACAGTGCAACACGACTCCTTCCCACCATTCAGACAGCCGCATCATTAAAGCACCTCCTCCAGCCCCTTCCAGTGGCTTCCAGGATTGGGGGACAGTCCTTTCTTCCGGGTGGGGCGGTAGACCCATACCCGGTGCCCCACAGCAAAGTCCTGTCCCTGCGGTGGGTATCATGTCCATTTCTGGCAGCCACATCATTAAGAGCCTGCAGCCACCCCCCTGAGCTGCTGCAGGTACTCCAATCAGACCTCCCCAGGAATCTCTGGCTTCGGAGGGGGGCCAAGCACCAGACCCGCTGGCGTATGTAGCTCCCTCCGTACACCTGGTGCTCTCCCGAACTGCTGCTGGAATGTCCACAATACTAGGGGTAAGTGGCGATCCCAATCGCACTGGTGCTGGCTGGTGAGGATGGTGAGTTGTGTAGCCAGGGTGCGGTTAAAGTGCTCCACCAGCTCATCACTTTGCAGATGATGGGGGCTGGTCCGGACTTTGGTGATTCCCAACTGCCTGCAGACTTCGCCAGACACCTGCGCCTCGACACCCTGGTCGCTGTGGAGTTCCTCGGGGCAGTGAAATGGCAGAGCTCCTCCGCGAGCCTCTCGGTGTGGCAGTAGCACTCTGGGATCACGTAGTCTCCGGCCACCACAAAGTAATCCATGGCCAAGAGAATGTAGAATTGTCCAGTGTCAGTGCAGGGGAAAGGGCTCAGGATGTCCACCCCATGTGCTCCATCTGGATCCCCACAAGGTCCTGTTGCATCGGTACCCTAGAGTGGCGGCCCGGTCCCTTCTGGGACGTGCAAGCATTGCAGCCATGACTGTGCCGACAGGTCCGTATCCTGCCTCCACCCAGTCCAATAGGAGTGTTTGTGCAGCTTGCCCAATACCTTTCAACCCCACAATGGCCAGCCCCTCCAATCCGTGCACCGACCGCAGCTCCGAGACTCCAGTGGACCTCCAGCTGCAGCGCATATCTGTCCCCATTGGAAAGCTGCCACCATGTTAGAGCAACCCGTCACGAACCTCCAGCGTGCATCACTGAGAGCAGAGGGCTTTGGTCTCTGGACCCAGGGCGGAGACCTCTGCCCACTCCGGTCGCTGTCCCACACTCAGCCATCTGCTCACCCGGGCCCAACACGGGATCGCTCTCCTACTTGCTGTGCAGCTGCTGGTGGGTAATGATGGGTACGCCTACCTTGCCGCCGGCTGCCACCTGAAGCGCCGCCTACACCGCTTACCCCTGGCTCCTCTAGGTGGTGACAGTAGCGACAGTGGCCTCACAGGGGCGGCGATAGAGGGCATCAGTATTACCATAGTGCCTTCCGGCGCAGTGCGGTACCTTAACAATCGTAATTCTGGTGAGGCTTCAGCCACCGGGCCAGCTGCCTCTCAGGACAATAGAAGCTCAATGGTCTGGTCAGTGATAGATGCTCTGTGTGAAGCAGGAACCATTAACCAAAGAGGTAGGGGCAGAAGTGATGGAAGCCTGGACCACAGTCAAGAGTTCTGGAGGGTGACACAATAGTGCCATTCAGGGCGGCTCAGCGTGCCGATGAAGTACGCCACATCCGCGGTTGAATTACAATTATTCTTGAACTTGAACATGACATGCCTGGAGAGATCAGGATCTGTTGCCTAGTAACCTGAGCAGCACTCTGAAATGTATGATATCTCGTAAAGGGTTCATGTTTATATATAACCTAATGAGCATTGCTGAAAAAGAATGGAAAGAGGTAATCGAAATAGTTGCCTATCAATCAAATTTAATTTCTTCTATTGTACCAGACGGGATAGCTCTGTGAAAAGCACATTTTAGAACTTCTCTGAAACCTCTTCGGCACATCTGGTCTCTTGCATAGCGGTTTTTCTTCTGAGCTGCTGCTATTTGCTAAACACATCAGTAATTAACTTATTTAATTTCTAAATTTTCTCCACGCTTCGCTGTTTCATTTCTTATTTTCTTAAAAAATGTATTGTTTTAAGGCCTTAAATAACTTTATGCTTTACATTAGTTTTTGAATGACTTTTTCAGTAATTTCAGCAGCTTTGTGGGCAGTCTCTCTGGCCAGCACTCCACTCTCCTTCCATCCCAATGTAGAAGCATTTACGTCAGACAAGGTCTTAGCAACACGGAGATGTAGGTGGATTTTATGCACAGCTTCCTGCTGAGGGATCTGCACATATATCAGAGGCAAGTGTGGGTGACTGCCCTCTGGCTGTTAACTCTTGTTCAAACAAACACACGTATGAATATACGACATGGAGCAGGAGTAGTTCACTGAGTCCTTCAGGCCTGTCGTTCAGTAAGGTCAGGGCCTGACACTCTCTTACCTTTTGGGGCTTTTTATTGTATCCAATGGTCCTGAGGAGGCCTCTTCTACGTGGAGAGACCCGGCGTAAATTGGGTTGCTGCTTTTTTGAGCACCTCTGCTCCATTTGCCAAAAGCAAAATTTCCCAGTGGCCAGCTATTTTAATTCCTCACACAAAATGCTGGAGGAACTCAGTGGGCCAGATGGCATCCATGGAAAAGAGTAACAATACTCCTGGTGTGGCCTCTTGTATATTGGTGAGACTGCTCCTCCGAGCACCTACACTCTTTCTGCCAGGAAAAACGGGATATCCCAGTATCCACATTTCAATTCTACTTCTCATTCCCATTCTGACACGTCAGTCCATGACCCCCTCTACTGTCGCAATAAGGCCACACTCAGGTTGGAGTAGCAACACCTTATATTCCATCTGAGTAGCTTCCAACCTGATGGCATGAACATCGATTTCTCGAACTTCCAGTACTGGCCTCAACCTCTTCTCTATTCCCCATCCCTTTTCCCTCTCTCACCTTATCTACTTGCCTGCCCATTGCCTCCCTTTGGTTGTCCTTCCACTTTTTCTCTCTTCCATGGCCTTCTGTCCTCTCCTATCAGACTCCTCCTTCACCAACTCCATATCTCTTTCATCATTCAACTTCCCAGCTCTTTACTTCATCCCTCCAGTTTCTCCTAGCACCTTGTGTTTCTTCCTCCCCTCATCGCACCTTCTAGCTCCAATACCTCATCTTTTTTCTACAGTCCTGCTGTAGGGTCTAAGCCCATAACACCACCTGTACTCTTTTCCACAGATGCTGCCTGGCCTGCTAAGTTCCTCCAGCATTTTGAGTGTGTTGTTTGAATTTCCAGCCTCTGCAGATTTTCTCTTGTTTATATTTTAATGCCTCTCCCCATCCCATGTCCATGGCCTCCTCTTTTGTCACGATCAGAGAAGAGGAACAACACCTTATATTCCATCAAGGTAGACTCCAACCTGATGGCATGAACATCAATTTCTCCTTCCGGTATTTTTTTTCACTCTGCTTTCCCTCTTCTTCTATTCCCCACTCTGACCTCTTACCTTTTCTGTCTATCACCTTACCCTGGCTCTCCTCCTTCCCTTTCTCCTGTGGTCCACTCTCCTCTCCTGTCAAACTCCTTCTTCAGACCTTTACCTTTCCCACCCACCTGGCTTCATCTATCACCTTCCAGCTAGTCCTCCATCCCATCCCCTTTTTATTCTGCCATCTTCCTCCTTCCTTGAAGAAGGGTCTCGGCCCAAAATGTCAACTGTTGTTGCCTGACCTGCCGAGTAACTGGTGTGTGTTGTTCTTGCCAAGGATCTATCTACAGTAAATTTGCTTAAGAAATAATCAAAGTTTTCACTGCCATATGGAGAACACTTCCACAGATTTAGAAGCCTCATTTAAAAAATCTCTAAACTCAAAACAGTGATCCCCACTTCTAGATTCTTCCACTGGGAGGCAAGTCATCTTCACGTCCACCCTGTCAAGATCTCCTAAGTGAGAGATAACAGAATGGATATGCCGAGCATATCGGTACACAAAGCAATCACCCAGTCTGCGGATGCTTTCTCCAATGTAGAGGAGACCAGATTGTGAACACCAAATAAAGTTCACTCAGTCCAAATGAATTACTGTTTGGATGTTGGGAAGGAAAGAGGTGAAAGGGCAGGTGTTAAACTAGTCACAAACATGAGAAAGTCTGCAGATGCCGGAAATCCGAGCAATCCACTCAAAATGCTGGAGAAACTCAACAGGCCAGGCAGCATCGATGGAAAATAGTACAGTTGATGTTTCAGGCCGAGACCCTTCAGCAGGAATGAAGAAAAAAAAGATGAGGAGTCAGAGTTAGAAAGTTGGGGGAAGGGAGGGAGAAGCACGAGGTGATAGGTGAAACTGGGAGGGGGGAGGAGGTGAAGTAAAAGTTGGGAAGTTGATTAGAGAAAGAGATACGGGGATGTAGAAGGGGAAGTCTAATAAGAGAGGACAGAAGGCCATGGAAGAAAGGAAAAGGGGAGGAGCACCAAATGGAGGTGATGGGCAGGCAAGGAGATAAAGTGAGAGAGGGAACAGGGAATGGTGAAAGGGGAGTGAGTTACTGGAAGTTCGAAAAATTGATGTTCATGCTATCAGGTTGGAGGCTACCCAGATGGAATATAAGGTGTTGTTCCTTCAGCTTGAATGTGGCCTCATCACAACAGTGGAGGAGGCCAAGGATAGTCTTATCGGAATGGGAATGGGAAGTGGAATTAAAATGGGTGGCCACTGGGAGATACCGCTTTCTCTGGTTGGCAGAGTGTAGGTGCTCGAGTAAACAGTCACCCAATCTATGTCGGATCTCACCGATAGACAAGAAGCCACAGCCAGAGCACCACAAAACCAGATACAGTTGCATGTGAAACTACCTAAAGATAGAGAATGATGCTGGTAGTGTAGGCAGTAGGGTAATGGGTGACAGGGAGGTTGATGTGGGAAAACAGATGGGCAGATCAGGAAATCATGAGGAGAATAATCCCTTTACAATGATGGGAATATGTTTCTAGAAATAGAATTTTATTGGAGCTGGTGGACATTGTGAAGGATTGAATGTGAAGGCTGGTAAAATAGAAGGCAAGGATCAGGGAATGCACACAAAATGCTGGAGGAACTCAGCAGGCCAGGCAGCATCTATGGAAAAGTGTAAACAGTCGACATTTCAGGCTGAGACCCTTTATCAGGACCGGATCAGGGAACCCTTTTTTTAGTTCTTATAAGTAATCAATAAGTAATGTTATTTTCTATGAATTTATTATCCACTTAATTTAAAAAATCATTTTAAAATGTATTTCAACATCTTTCAAGAATGGCTTATTATCCACTTTATATCATAACTTATGATATTTGCTGTTGACCACTGTTAAAGAGATAATTTTCATCACAAACCCCTTTTGACAACTCCCCTCACTCTGGTTCAGATTTGGGGCCTGGCCCTATTTTTAAGAAATATGTGAAAGTCAGACGTGTTCAGATGGAAAGAAAACTTAGACTTGTCCTGTTTGTCCTAAACTAGATGACTTTAAAGTTGTGTTGTGCAATCTATTCCCATTTCCTGTTGATACATACAAAACAAAACACAGGTTTTCTTTTGAGATTGCTGCTGGTTGTCCAATACCTGAGTAAAAAAAATATAAACTATTGGGCTCAAAATTTTAAATCGACACTCCATATTTTCCTAAGCTTGAAGCAAGAGACACCACACTTTTCTTATCTATTGACTATCAGGACACTTGTACGTGGCTTCAACTAAGGTGGCTTCCTGTAACTTGCTATTTTTTTTTCTGCGATGTCAGCTGGAATACTCAGCCATAGTCCCTGCTATTTATCCTCATGCTCCGATTTACAGATTAGCTCCTTGCCCTGCACGCCTTAAAGATAAGGTTCTGGTTCTGTTCTCTGATGTATAGCTGGCAGTAAAAAGCATCCCCTTGTTTTAACACTTTTTGATTGCAAACTCATCACCTCAGTAATGTTCTTTCATTAATTGTAATAACTGTGCCAAGTTATTGAAAAATTAAATTCAGACCCTGTTTCCTAAACTTTTAGGCTCTACCACCGAGCCTCATTAATGGAAAGTTAAATAAAGCATATTATATGGCTCCTAGTTTCTTGAAAATAAAACAGTGGCCCAGATCCCACTTGGTTACCATGCTAGAGAAAGAACTGACACCAGAACCTCGTTGTTATAGAACTGCATGTACTCTAACTCATGATGAATAACATCACAGAAGATCCACCATTATTCCTATAGGTAAGTGAGATAAAATGACTACACAGAAAGAATCCTGATTTATAAATAGGTCACTTTTAATGTCTGGACAACTATTATAGGATGGAGTATGATGCCAGAATAAAAATACACATTGCTGTTGTTGGTAACACCAAGAACTTGCATTGGTATAATGGTGCAGAAGTATTAAAGTATCCACTGGAACTTCACAGAAGAATATCAAAAATAGTACTAGCCACTGGACTTTAAAAAAAGACATGGGTGGAAAATCAAGTTTCACATGTTCCCAATATTCACAAATAGACATGCAAAATTGCCAAGATATCACACTGTCGGTCCCTGAGGATAAAGATCTTATAAGGTTTAAAAGATCAAAAGTTGTAGTAAGAAGTGATACAAATGATTCCAAGTGTAAGGGGGACACAAGGAACCACAGAAAATGTGAGAGTGAAAAGGATTATCATGCACACTTACCAAACTGTTATTAATATTTGGATGTTAAATGTTAAATGCAATTTGTAACCAAAATCAGAACATAAATTATACTTAAGTATAATTACATTAAAAAAAATTTATTACAAAGTCTTTCCCTATTTGTTATGGAACAGCTCTCAGAAAGAATACTGAGACACAAACATTGGTCCTGATTTGAAACTGGAGGATATTGTGCTGGAGGAAACTATGAGTGTTGGCTGCAAAGATCAGCTAAGCAATCCCTACTGTTGGAGAATGAGATCACTGCACTTCAGAAGTTTAACACTCAGATTCTACAGTATACACTGTTCAATATGGTACGAGCAGAATTCTGTGGTCTGGTCTCTAAATTCTTCAGGAAAACAAAGCTGATGAAAGTGCTAAATACTTACAGAGTGAGTATTTTATCTGCAGAAGAAAGTCTGGAGGCAAAATGTTACCCCAGGCTGGACCTCAAGGGTTCCATTGCATATGCCCACTTGATACCCAGAACTGGAACCATTAGGTAAAGCACAGGATATGTAATGATTCCACCTGAATTAGAATTCTTACTCTGCTTTCTTTTGCAGAGTATGTCTTGAGCTCTGTGGCTTACCATAGAACACTGAGCTTCTAGGATGTTTGAGCATTATATTTACTAATCAATATCTTAACTAGAGTTGATAAGCCCTTGAGTTTTTGGTTTAATCTTGTCACGTTAATTATGATTTGCGCATGTTTCCCGATTCTATGATAATTTAAAGAGGACTCTCATTTTGTGCCAAGGGGGGCAGAGTCATTGTGTTGGAAAGAATAAATTGTATTATTTATTTGCTCCTCCAAGACTCTGTTCATATTCTGATGTCAAACTTTTTGTTTCTGTCTCTTCCTGGGGATCCTGCCATTCCTCTACACCTGGGTCTATTCCTTCGTGAATGCACCATGACAGAATGCCCCCTGCCCCCCAAACCCTATTAACCCAGTGGAGGTTCTGAGATTCTCCAGACTATCTTCAAAAATTTTCTGAGGTTCTCTGGGTCAACAAGGTCTGTAACGTTGGCTTTATTTTTCTGAATTATAGGATATGTTTCTGAGTTTCCAAGTTAAATCTGGAAAAGATCATATAACTCAAAAATATTGTTTTGTTTCAAAGTTATATGCTATGTTCCAAGTTAATGTTTCCAAGTCGAATGCAATATTTTTGAGTTATATGATCTTTTCCAGATTTTCCAGTGCTGCTTCAAGCTCCAGGTCTCCCTTGTGTTTTCTCAGAGCTGCCTTCGGACAATCAGAGCTGTTCCGGATTCTGCAGTGCTGCCTCGAGCTCCAGGTCTGCCTTGTGTTTTCTCAGAGCTGCCTTCGGACAATCAGAGCTGTTCCGGATTCTGCAGTGCTGCTTCGAGCTCCAGGTCTGCCTTGTGTTTTCTTTGACCTGTCTCAGGACAATCAGAGCTGTTCCGGATTTTTCCAGCATTGCGTCGAGGTTCAGGTCTGCCTTCTGTCTTTTCAGACCTGCTTCAGGACCATCAGAACTGTTCTGTCCTGAGCCCCAGGTCTGCCTTGTTTTTTTCTTTCAGACCTGCCTCGAGAGCTCCCTGGGCTGTCAGGTGCCAGCCTTAGAGGGGGAAGTACTGTCATGAGCCCTGCAGCCTTCCATAGAGCATTGAGCCTCTTGGGTTCTGAGCACCTGTATTTACTAATCAATATCCTAACTAATGTTGTTAAGCCCTTATGTTTATGACTTAAGCTTGTCACATTAATTGTGGCTGGCACATGTTGCCTGCATTCTATGAATATATAAAGAGGACTTTCATTCAGTACCTTGGGGGCTGGGGTCATTGTATCAAAAAGAATGGATTGACTTGTTGTGCCACTTAGTGGCTCCTACAAGGCTCTGTTTGTATTTTGATGTCAAATCTCGTCTCTGTCTTTTCCCGGGGATCCTGCCATTCCTCTGCACCTGGGTCTAGTCCTTCATGAGTGCACCATGACAGAATGCCCCCTCCCCCCATCACCCATTCAAACCTAATGGACCCAGTGGAGGTTCTGAGTTTCTCCAGTCCATGTTCAAAATTGTTTTTGAGGTTCTCTGGGTCAACGAGGTTTGTAAAGTCTACCATGTTATGTTTTTTTCTTAAGTTTTAGGCTATGTTTCTGAGTTAAATGCAATGTTTCCAAGTTATAGGTTATGTTTCCAAGTCAAATACAATGATTTTGAGCTATATGATCTGTTCCCGATTCTCCAGTGCTGCCTTGAGCTCCAAGTCTGCCTTATGTTTTTTCAGAGCTGTTCTGGATTTTTCAAGTGCTGACTCAAGCCACAGGTCTGTCTTGTTTTATTATACCCACCTCAAGAGCTGTCATGTGTGAGCCTTAGAGGGGGAAGTACTTTCTTGAGCCCTGCAGCTTGCCATAGAGTGTTGAGCTTCTAGGGATTTGACCACCTGTATTTACTAATCAATATCTTAACTAGAGTTGATAAGCCCTTGTGGTTTTGGTTTAATCTTGTCAAATTAGTTGTGGCTGACACATATTTACCGCATTCTATGATTAGTTAAAGAGGAATCTCATTTAGTGCCTTGGTGGGAGGGGTCTTTGTGTCGGGAAAAAATGAATTGCCTCAATTAGTCGCTCCTCCTAGGTTCTGTTGGTATTCCAATATTAAACCTCTTGCTTCCTTCTCTTCCTGCTGTTCCTTCGCACCTGGGTCCAAACCTTCCTGAGTGCACCATGACAGGATAAGCAGATAAATGTCACTTGATAGTAAATTTTTCAATTCCTATCTTTCATTGTAACACCTGTCAGAGCTGGAGAGTGTTAGTGAAGTACGATAAGATTTAATAGCCTTCTGGATAGAGTCGTGTGATATTCAATTGATAGCATCTCAGGGAACACAAAAAGCAATCAATGATGAGAAACTGATGAATGAATTTTCAGAAAACCTGAAATGCTCACTAGAATTCCCCAGTATAGAATAGTCTCATTTCACTGTGATCCCAGTTATCGTCTGCTTTTCAAGAGAACAAGGCCTAGAAAATGGTTTGTAATTATTTTTGGTGTGTTAAAATGCAGACTACATTTATTGCCTAATCCTAATTAGAAAACCTGGGAAAAATCATGGAATTTTCTAAAAGTTAGCTTGAAACAACATTAAAAATCATAGTTAACAGCTGAAAGAAGAGCTGTGGAATTCCCAGTGGAACCTTACCCAATTTCGTGCATCCCCTGACCCTTAGCTGCACAAATGGCGTCAGCCTCCTATGGTAGTTATAGAGCAAAAAGCACAGACTCAAGATCAATGTGGGAGGAGAAGGCCTGCAGGGGAGAGAGGGCAGCTCTATAACAATTAAAATCAACATCCAATTTGTGGTCAGCAAGAATCTTGCTTCCTGCAGGCCAAGGGGTACAAGGCTGCTGAGATACAACCTAGGATGCACTAGAACACATCATCAGTGATACAAGCTGGGGTCATCGGGTATTTCAAGTCTTTGAACATTAGACATTCTCGCCCAGACGAGCCAGCCAGTCACACCGAAACGACAGGAGGTAGGCAAATGGGTGACACTCAAGAGAGGCAGGGGGAGCAGACAGAGAGAGAAGAGCACACCTGTGGCCGTTCCCATCAAAAATAAGTATACCGTTTTGGATACTGTTGGTGGGGATGACCTACCAGGAACAAGCTGCAGTGGTCCTGTCTCTGGCACTGAGGTTGGACCCTTGACTAGGAAGGGGAGGAGGGAAGAGAAGAGAGCGGTATTGATAGGGGATTCTATAGTCAGGGGGGCGGATAGGAGATTTTGTGGGGAGGATCTGGAGTCTCGGATGGTATGTTGCTTCCCTGGTGCCGGGGTCCGAGACATCCCAGATCGGGTGCAGGTTATTCTCGAGAGGGAGGGCAAGAATCCAGATGTTGTGGTTCATGTAGGGACCAATGATGTGGGTAGGATGAGTGAGGGGGTCCTGCATAGGGAGTTCAGGGAGTTAGGTGCGAAGCTGAAGAGCAGGACCTCCAAGGTAACAATCTCAGGATTGCTACCTGTGCCACGTGCGAGTGAGGCAAGGAACAGAAAGATTATAAAGATTAATACGTGGCTGAGAGGATGGTGCAGGAGGGAGGGCTTCAGGTTTGTAGATAATTGGGCTTTGTTCCAGGGAAGGTGGGATCTGTTCCGAAGGGACGGTTTACACCTGAACTGGAGCGGTACTAACATTCTTGCAGGGAAGTTTGCTAGTGCTTCTTGGGTGGGTTTAAACTAAATTTGCAGGGGGCAGGGATCCAGAATGTGAGAGAGGATAGCGAGAGGAAGAATAAAGGACAGGTGGGGGCTACACAGTTCCGGAATATTAAGTGTGTAGTAGAGGAAGGTGGGGCGGAACAAGTGATAAGGAGGACTCCTGTACAGAGGGATGGTCTAACGGAACATGGAGTTAAATGTGTTGAAAGAATAAGTAAATTTAGGAAGGACAACAAAATTCTAGGGGCGTATAGCCCGATGGGAGTTCGGGGAGCTGGGTTAAGCATAATAGGCAGCGATTCAAACAGAGGAGAAATGGGTTAAAAATTCTATATCTGAATGCACGGTGTCAGAAATAAGGCAGATGAGCCTGAAGCCCAGGTGAGAATGGGTAACTATGATGTTGTTGGGACAACGGAGACATGGCTGCAGGGAGATCAGACCTGGTAAATGAATGTACAAGGGTATACGTGCTATCGTAGGGACAGAAATATGGGCAGAGGGGGTGGGGTGGCCCTGTTGGTGAGGAATGAGATTCAGTCCTTTGCAAGGGGGGACATGGGGTCAGGAGGAGTAGAGTCTGTGTGGATAGAACTAAGGAACAGTAAGGGCAAAAGGACCCAAATGGGTGTTGTCTACAGGCCACCAAACAGTAGCATGGATATTGGGTGCAAGTTGAATAGGGAGTTAACATTGGCATGTGGCAAAGGTAATGTCGCAGTAGTTATGGGGGATTTCAACATGCAGGTGAACTGGGAGAATCAGGTTGGTGCTGGACCATGGGATAGGGAGCTTGTAGAGTGCCTACGGGATGCATTCTTGGAACAGCTTGTACGAGAGCCGACCAGGGACAAGACTATTCTGGATTTAGTGTTATGTAATGAACAGGATTTGATAAGCGATCTTGCAGTAAAGGAGCCATTAGGAAGTAGTGATCACAATATGATGAGCTTTTATCTGCAATTTGAGAAGGATAAGGGCAGCTCGGAGGTGTCAGTGTTGCAGATGAACAGGGGAAACTATGGAGCCATGAGGGAGGAGCTGGCCAAAGTTGACTGGACAGATAGCCTGGCAGAAAAGACAGTGGAACAGCAATGGCAGGTATTCTTGGGAATAATGCACAAGGTACAAAATCAGTTCATCCCCCTGAGAAGGAAAGATTCAAAGGGGGGAAAGGGGTCTCAGTGGTTGACAAAGAAAGTCAGAGATTGCATAGCATTTATATAAAAAAAAGGAAATATGACGGAGCTAAGGTGAGTGGGAGGACAGATAATTGGGAAGTTTTTAAGGAACAACTGAACTTAACTAAAAAGACAATATGGGGAGAAAAAATGAGGTACGAACGCAAGCTAGCCAGGAATATAAAGGAAGATAGCAAAAGCTTTTTTAGGTATGTGAAGAGAAAAAAGATAGTTAAGAACAATGTTGGGCCCTTGAAGAATGAATTGGGTGAAATTGTTATGGGAAACAGAGAAATGGCAGAAGAATTTAATGAGTACTTTAGATCTGCTTTCACTAAGGAAGACACAAGCAATTTCCCAGATGTATGGATGGGCCAAGGACATAGGGTAACTTAGGAAATGAAACAGATTGACATTCAGAAGGAAACGGTGATGAGAAGACTGATGGGACTGAAGGCCGACAAATCCCCAGGTCCAGATGGTCTGCACCCTAGGGTACTAAAGGAGGTGGCCCTGGAAATTGCGGATGCATTGGTAATCATTTTCCAATGTTCCTTAGATTCAGGATCAGTTCCTGAGGATTGGAGAATGGCTAATGTTATCCCACTTTTTAAGAAAGGAGGGAGGGAGAAAACAGAGAACTATCGACCTGTCAGCCTGACATCGGTGGTGGGAAAGATGCTAGAGTCCATTATTAAGGGTGAAATAGTGGCATATCTAGATAGCAGTGATAGGATTGGGCTGAGCCAGCATGGATTTACCAAGGGTAAATCATGCTTGACTAATCTGTTGGAGTTTTTCGAGGATGTAACCAGGAAGTTAGACGGGGGAGATCCAGTGGATGTAGTGTACCTCGATTTTCAGAAGGCATTTGATAAGGTCCCACATAGAAGATTGGTGGGTAAAATCAAAGCTCAGGGCATCGGGGGAAGGCATTGACATGGATAGAAAACTGGTTGGCAGATAGAAAGCAAAGGGTAGCGGTGAATGGGTGTTTCTCGGAATGGCAGGTGGTGACTAGTGGGGTGCCACAGGGCTTGGTATTGGGACCACAGCTGTTTACCATTTACGTTAACGATTTGGATGAAGGCATAGAAAATAACATCAGCAAATTTGCTGATGATACTAAGCTGGGTGGCAGTGTGACATGTGATGTGGATGTTAGGAGAATTCAGGGTGACTTGGATAGGCTGGGTGAGTGGGCAGATACTTGGTAGATGGCGTTTAATGTGAATAAGTGTGAGGTTATCCACTTTGGGAGTAAGAACAGGAAGGCAGATTATTATCTGAACGGTGTAGAGTTGGGTAAGGGAGAAATACAAAGAGATCTCGGGGTCCTTGTTCATCAGTCACTGAAGGTGAAGGAGCAAGTGCAGCAGGCAGTGAAGAAGGCTAATGGAATGTTGGCCTTTATTACAAAGGGAATTGAGTACAAGAGCAAGGAAATCCTCTTGCATTTGTACAGAGCCCTGGTGAGACCACACCTGGATATTGTGTACAGTTTTGGTTTCCAGGGTTAAGGAGGGACATCCTGGCTGTAGAGGAAGTGCAGCGTAGATTCACGAGGTTAATTCCTGGGATGTCTGGACTGTCTTACGCAGAGAGGTTAGAGAGACTGGGCTTGTACACGCTGGAATTAAGGAGATTGAGAGGGGATCTGATTGAAACATATAAGATTATTAAGGGATTGGACAAGATAGAGGCAGGAAATATGTTCCAGATGCTGGGAGAGTCCAGTACCAGAGGGCATGGTTTGAGAATAAGGGGTAGGTCATTTAGGACAGAGTTAAGGAAAAACTTCTTCTCCCAGAGAGTTGTGGGGGTCTGGAATGCACTGCCTCGGAAGGTAGTGGAGGCCAATTCTCTGGATGCTTTCAAGAAGGAGCTAGATAGGTATCTTATGGATAGGGGAATCAAGGGATATGGGGACAAGGCAGGAACCGGGTATTGATAGTAATTGATCAGCCATGATCTCAAAATGGTGGTGCAGGCTTGAAGGGCCGAATGGTCTACTTCTGCACCTATTGTCTATTGTCCCAATAGCATTGGTCCATGGATCACACTTCTATAGCTATCTGGAGGCTCACTCAGCAGTCTCTGTGATAGTCCTGAAGGCTCTTTTCTTTGCACCCCCTCCCGTAATGCCAATGACAGACTTCTTATCAACAAATCAAATTTTTTCCTGCCTTCAACTCTTCTATGCTTTCTTGGGAGAACTCCTCTTATTCCAATGCTTTTTCTTTCAACATAAAATCTCAGCAGTTCATCCAGTGTTACAGGTCATCCCAGGTTGATGCCAATTTTTTCACAAGATAATGAACTTGTTCCTCAGCCTCCAGACTAGGTGACCTTTTATACTTGGTGAATTCAATCTTCAGCTCAACTCTTTATACCCTCCAATTAAATTCACACCTGCGCCTTCGTAAAAATTTCCTCCAAGTAAACTGCCATACCAGATAGCAAAAAAAGAAGAAATGCAGATGTTGGAAATCTGAATTACAAGCAGAAGATGGTGTAAATTCTCTGCTGGTCAGGAGAGAGAATCAGCGGAAGTACTATAAGTCAATGACTTGATGAGCAACAACTTCCTCAGACTAAAAATCAGAAATATCAGCCATTCCTTTCAATTAAGGAAAATCAAAACCAGCAGATGCTGGAAGTATGAAATAAAAATAGAAAATGAGCAAGAAATATGTGTATAAACTCTTGGCAACTGAGGCAGCATATCTGGAAAGAGAAAGCATGAAAGTTTCAGGCATAGAACTCTACAGCAGAACTGAGAAAGGGAGGAAATAAGTTAATGTTCAATAGGAGGTAAGCGAGGGATGGATGGAACAAAGGGAGTGTCTTTTACAGGGTGAGCTTAGAAGGGTGATCAGTGGCATTTAGAAGAACTTTGATCTTAGTCTATGTTGGAGATAGTGAATCTGTGAGATAGAACATCAGTCTAGACTTCACAAATAGAACAAGAAAACAGAGCCAAAGTAACGACAGACTGAAAAGGGCAGTTCTGCTATAGATAGAGAAAAGGTAGGTGATTTTTCAAACTGGAGAATTTAATTTTGAGTTTGATATTTTATTGACACCAGTCAGAATCAGAATCAGGTTTCTTATAAGATATAGGAGCAGAATTAGACCACTTGGCCCATCAAATTTGCTCCACCATTTCATCATGACTGATCCATTTTCTCTCAGTCCCAATCTCCTGCCTTCTCCCTCTATCCCTTCATGCCCTGAATAATCAAGAATCTATCAACCTCGGCCTTAAATGTACCCAATAATTTGGCCTTCACAGCTGCCTTTGGCAATGAAGTCCACAGATTCACCACTCTCTGGCTAAAGAAATTCCTTCTCATCATTCTAAAAGAATGTCTCTCTACTCTGAGTTTGTGTTCTTTGGTTTTACACTCTCTCACCATAGGGAACATCCTCTCTACATCTATTCTGTCAAGGACTTTCACCATTTGATAGGTTTCATTGAAGTCACCCTTCATTCTTCTGAATTCCAGTGAGTGGAGGCCCAACAAACGCTCCTTGTATGACAAGCCTTTCAATCTTGGAATCATTTTCATAAACATGCTTTGAACCTTCTTCAGTTTCAGCATAATTTCTTAGATATGGGCCTAAAATGGCTCTCAATACTCCAAGTGAGGCCTCACCAATGCTTTATAAAGCCTCAACATTACGTCTTTCTCTTATATTCTAGTCCTCGCAAAATGAATGCTAACTTTGCATTTGTTTTCCCTACCATCAACTCAACCTGCAAATTAAACTTTAGGGAATCATGCACAAGGACCTCAGATTTTTGAATTTTCTCTCCATTTAGAAAAAAGTCAATCCTTGCATTTCTTCTACCGAAGTACATACTCGTACACTTCCTGACACTGATACCTATCTGCCACTTCTTACCCCATTCTCCTAGTTTGTCTAAGTTCTTCTGTAACCTCTCTACTTCCTCAAAACTATCTTCCCCTCCACCTATCTTCATATTGTCTGTAAATGTGGCTACAAAGTCATCAATTCCATTATCCAAATCAGTGACTATAATGTAAGAAGAAGCAGTCCAACACAGACACCTGTAGAACATCACTATTCCCCAACAGCCAACCATAATAGGCTCCCTTTATTCCCACTCTTTGCCTCCTGCCAATTAGTCAATGCTCTATCCATGCCAGTATCTTGCCTGTAATACTCTTAGCATGTGAAGCAACCTCACGTGTTGCACCTTGTCAAAGGTCTTCTGAAAATCCAAGTACACAATATCAGCTAATTCTTCTTTGCCAATCCTATTTGTTATTTCTTTAAAGAATTCCAACAGATTTGTCAGGCAACATTTTCCCTTATGAAAACCATGCTGACTACAGTCTATTATATTATCTGCTTCCAAGTACCCTGAAACCACATTCTTAAGCAATTCACTCCAGCACCTTCCTAAACACTGAGGTTGAACTAACTGGCCTCTAATATCATTTCTTCTGCCTCTCTCCTTCCTTGAAGAGTAGAGTGATACTTGCAACTTTCCAATCTTCTGGAGCCATTCCATGATTTTAGTGATCTTGAAAGATCCTTACTAATGCCTCCACAATCTCCTCAGCCACCTCTTTCAGAACCCTGGTGTATACCATCTGGTCCAGGGTGGCTTATCTACCTTCAGAACTTTCAGTTTCCCAATAACCTTCTCCCTGGTAATGACAACTTCACACACCTGTCCCCTGACACTCTTGAACTTTTGGCATATTGCTAGTGTCCACAGTGAAGGCCAATGCAAAATACTTATTTAGTTCATCTGCCTTTTTCATGTCCTCATTATTATCTCTCCAGCATCATGTTCCAGCTAATTGATATCCACTCACTTCTCCTTTGCAGTCTATGTACCTGAAGAAACTTTTGGTATAGTTGCCTTCTGTTGCTTTTGAAAAGCTTCCCAATCCTCTAACTTTCCGCAAATTTTTGCTCTATTATATGCCCTCTTTTTGGCTTTAATGTTGCCTCTAATTTCTCTTGTCAGCCACAGTGTGTCTTCTTTCCTTTAGAATACTTCATCTTTGGGATGTATATATTCTGCATCACCCAAATTGCCCCTAGAAATTCCAGCCATTGATGTTCTGCCATCAGCCCTGCCAGTGTTCTTTTCCAATCAATTTTAGCCAACTCCTCTCTCATGCCTCTGTTATTCCCTTTACTCCACTGTAATACTGATGCATTTGACTTTAGCTTCTTTCTTTCAAATTGCAATGTGAATCCTATCATATTATGATCACTTTCTCTGAAGGGTTCCTTTTCCTTAAGCTCTCTAATCAATTTTGGTTCATTGCACACCACCCAGTCAAGGATAGCTGATTTCTTTGTGAGTTCAACCATGAGCTGCTCTAAAAAGCCATCTTCCTCTTGCGATCCACCACCAATCTGATTTTCCCAATTCACCTACATACTGAAATCCCCCATGACTATTGTAAGATTGTCCTTTTGGTATGCATTTCCTGTCTCCATTGTAATGTGTAGACTCCATCCTTACTACTATTTGGGGGTCTATTGTCATGTTACAACCATGTTCTGGTTCATGGTCCGGTCCGTGAACTCCAGACTCCGGGTCTTCCAGCTGTCCCTTGTTTCTTTTGGGCTTAATCATAGGCACCTGATTCTCATCTTGGGGCTGGGCATTTAAGTGGCCCTGGAGTCAAGTGTAGGGGTGGGTTTGTCTTGTCAGTACCCTGTTCTTGCCTCTGTGGGGTTTGTCTTGTTGGTATCCTGTCCTTGCCTCTGTGGAGTAAGTCAGGCTGTTTGTGCTGTTACCCTATGGTGGGATCTGTCCCTTCCTGTCCTTGCCTCTGTGGAGTAAGTCAGGCTGTCTTTGCTGTTACCCTGAGGATGGACTGTTCCCTTCTGTCCCTCTGAAGCCTTACCTGAAGCCCTGCTGGCTACCTGGAGCCTTGCCTTGCTAACAGAAGGAACTATCTATCTTTGAGCTTGGAACTGTCTCTTTGTGTCCCTGTGTTTAGTGTCTGTGTATGAGTCCTGGCCCTATGTTCTGTCCCTAAGGAGGGGTCCTGGCTCTGTGTTCTGTGTTCCTGTGCTGCAGTCTGAGGCTCAGTGTTCCTGTGCTGCAGTCCGAGGCTCCGTGGAGGTTCCAGTCCGTGTCTGAGGCTCCGTGGAGGTTCCAGTCCGTGTCTGAGGCTCCGTGGAGGTTCCAGTCCGTGTCTGAGGCTCAGTGGAGGTTCCAGTCCGTGTCTGAGGCTCCGTGGAGGTTCCAGTCCGTGTCTGAGGCTCTGTGGAGGTTCCAGTCCGTGTCCGAGGCTCCGTGGAAATTCCAGTCCATGTCCAGTCTCTACCTTGGAGTCCTTGTCCAGGTTTATAGTTCCTAGTTCCCAGTTCCTAGTTCCTCGTCCAGGTCCCACTTTCCTACTCTAGTCCTAGCCCATGTCCTGTCTCCTAGTCTTGTCCAGGGCCTGTGTCTTGTCCAGCATCGTTTCTTTCCCACTTCCCATGCTTTCTGACACACTAGGTTCCACTTTCCCTAGTACTTCAGTGTCTGTGTCTTGCATTTGGGTCTGTTCCCAATGCCCATCTTATGACATCTATATACCCTTGCAGTTCCTTAACTCTACCCAATGACTTGCATATCCATGGAGTGGAAACTTCATCTAATTTGATTTATTTTATTCATGTAAAGGTACATTTTATTAAGGAAGTCTGTAGAAAGAATGTGACACTCTACAACAGAGGCTCTCAACATGGGGCATAGACCCCCCCCCCCCCAGGGGACCATTCCAGATTTCATAGGAGCCACAAATAAAAAATCAATAATCTGGAGGACACAATGGTTTCCTAATGGGCCATGATGTTTACTGTTTTAATGAAATGTTACTAAAATTTATAAATAAAAAAAGAAATGAATGCATGTAAATTAATTGGAACCCTGAATGAAATGAATGGGAAAATAAGCTAGATTTTCACATTTATTCATTTATGGGATATGGGTGTCACCAGCTAAACCAGCATTTATTGCCCATCCCCAGTGGCCCTTGAGAAGGTGGTGATGAACTGCAGTCCCTGAGGTGTAGGTACACCCACAGTGCTGTTAGGGAGGGAATTCCATTATTATGACCCAGTGACAATGAGGGAACGGTGATATGTTTCCAAGTAAGGATGGTGAGTGACTTGGAGGTGGATTTCTGATTACTGGTGTTCCCAGGTATCTGGTGTTCTCATCCTTCCAGATGGTAGTGGTCATGGGTCTGGAAGGTGCTGCCTTAGGAACTTTGGTGTGTTGTTGCAGTGCATCTTGTAGATAGTACACACTGCTGCAACTGTTCATCGATGGTGGAGGGATGGATGCTTGTCGAAGGGGTAACGATCAAGTGGGCTGCCTTGTACTGGATGCTGTCAAGCTTCTTGAGTGTTGATGGACCTGCATTCGTCCAGGTGAGTGGCGAGTATTCCATTCCACTCTTGACCTGAGCCTTGTAGATGGTGGACAGGATTTGGGGAATCAGGAGGTGAGTTACATGCCGCAGGATTCCTAGCCTTTGACCTGCTCTGGTAGCCATGGTGTTTATAGACCAGTTCAGTTTCCGGTCAGTGGTAACCCCCAGGATCTTGATAGTAGTGGATTCAGAGATGGTGATGCCACTGAATGTCAAGGGACGATGGTTAGAGCCTCTCGTTGGAGATGGTCATTGCCCGGCACTTGTGTGGCTCGAATGTTACTTGCCACTTGTCAGCCCAAGCCTGGATATTGTCCAGGTCATTTTGCATTTGATGCAAAAAGAGACATCAAAAATGGTGTGTGTGTGATCATTATCTCTGCTCCAACTTGACTGTTCTCACAGCCTTTTGAGCACCGCTCCACATCCACCACGAGTGCAACTCTATCAACACTCAAGAATAATGTACACCTGTAATGGATTGCTACCAGTCGTGACACCTCTGTGGTTTACTCTTCAGGAGTATCTTCTCACCAGATAAATGCCAGATGTAAAGCTTCCTTCACTTACAAACAGTATGTGTAATATATGAACCAAAAATTCTTTTGGTGCATGCCCTACTATAAGAATATAGTGTATTTAATATTTCAGTAATATTTGAGTAATATTGTAAATATATAATTTGATTAAGCATTCTTTGTTTACATAATTCCTTATGGGTTATATGTAAAAGTACATGGATGGCATACATCACTATGCCACCACATCATATATGAGTGTCTCGCTAAAGTAAAACCAAGTGCACACACAGTCTAGCTCCTGTGTTTTTCTTTTAATAAATTTCTGAAGTTAGAAAGCATAACAGTGATGAGAAAGTTTTAAAATGAACCTGAGATGACTACCTATTGGCTGAAGTGCAGCAAGATGATCAAGTCTTAAAAAAGGCGCAGCACGTTTTTTCTTCAAAAGGGGAGAAAGTAACATTTAAGTTTTTTAAAAAAGTGCAGCAAGTTTTCTTTGAAAGGGGGTGAGAAATACAATTGAGTTTTAAAAAAAAAAGTCAGAAAATAGATGGGAATTCATGGGTTCATTAGCAATGGGTAACAGGTGACAATAATAATAATAAAAATAAATAACAAGAGGCAAAAATGGCTAGCTATATCAGAACGATAGATGCATTCAATTGCAGAATAGATGACTGGATTATATATACTGAATGAATTGAGCAGTATTTTGAAGTATGAAGCAAGTGAAATACCCATTGAAAAGTGAGTGTCAGTGTTACTGAGTGTAAGAGCATACAGTCTGCTTAGAAGTTTGACTGCTCCAAACAAACCAGCCCAAAAGAGCTTTGCTGATATCATGAACGTAATGCAGAAACATTTAAACCAAAACAACTGTTGATTGCAGAATGTTTCAGGTTTCATAAGTGGAATCAAAAGACAGGGGAGTCCATTTCAGTTTACATGACTGAATCAAACAAATTCTCTGAGCATTGCCAGTTCAGTAATGGCCTCAATGGTGCACCAAAATATCATTTAGTTTGTGGAATCTTGCAAGAAAGTATTCACAATCAGCTTCTGATTTTGGTGAAAATCAGATCTCTGAGGATCTAACCTGGTCCCAACATATTGATGTAGTCATAAAGAAGGCAAGACAGTGGCTATACTTTATTAGGAGTTTGAAACAATTTAGCATGTCAACAAATATGCTAAAAAAAAACTTCTATTGTTGTACCATGGAGAGCATTTTGACAGGCTACATCATTGTCTGGTATGGAGGGGCTGCTGCACAGGACCAAGAGAAGCTGCAGAAGGTTGTAAGCTAGTCAGCTAGTAAGCTAGTCAGCTCCATCTTGGGCACTAGCCTACAAAGTACCCAGGACATCTTTAGGGAGTGGTGTCTCAGAAAGGCAACATCCATTATTAAAGACCTCCAGCACCCAGGGCATGCACTTTTCTCACTGTTACCATCAGGTAGGAGATACAGAAGTCTGAAGGCACACACTCAGCAATTCAGGAACAGCTTCTTCCCCTCTGCCATCTGATTCCTAAATGGACTTTGAAGCTTTGGACACCTCCTCACTTTTTGAATATATAATATTTCTGTTTTTGCACATGTTTAATAATCTATTCAATATACATAATTGACTTACTTGTTTATTATGTTTTATTTTATTGATTTTTTCCCCTCTTTCTCTGCTAGATTATGTATTGCATTGAACTGCTGCTGCTAAGTTAACAAATTTCTTGTCACATGCCGGTGATAATAAATCTGATTCTGATTCTAAATGAAGCACCTCATATTTAAAAGAACAGTTGAAATCACTGTATCAATGGAAACAGCAGCCAGAGATGCAATTGAGCTGTAATCAAGAACAAAAGTGAACATGAAAAAATTTGGAATATCCAAACAGGAACCTGCCTGGCTGAACAAACTGTGTTTCCATTGTGACAGGAGCTCGTATACAGTAGAGTATTGTAGATTTAAAGGTAAAATTAGAAGAAAATGCAATGAAGTAGGCCACATACAAAGAGCATGTCAGACAGACAAAAATAATTGGACAGCACAGGGAGGAGAAAAAGATAAAAAAAAAAAAGTTGCACTAAAAAAAGCACTAATCTGAATGCTGTTAATGAAAATTCTGATAATGATGAGAATGACTCAGGACTGAGCAGGCTTGAGACTTACAATGTGAGAACTAACGATGGACAAGCAATATGGCTTACAACAGAAGTGAAGAACAAATTAATTAATAAAATAGAATTGGACACTGGCTTGGCTGTTTGAGTTATTCCGCACAATGAGTTTGAATGGCATTTCAAAGATAGTGAACTGAAACCTGCAGATTTTCAACTAAGAATTCATACTGGGGAAAAGATATTCCTTGTGGGAATAATATCCATGACAGTGGAATAGAACAACCAACATGCTACATTGGACTTATATATGGTAAAAACTGGAGGGCCAGCATTGTGGGGCCATGAATGGCTGAGACACCTACAACTTGATTGGAAATCCATCCACTGTTTGCATGTTACATTCCCTGCAAAAGAGTCAACTAAAATGAATTAAGAAAGGTACTGGATGATGCCACAGCAGTGTTCAAGGATGATATTGGAAATCAAGAGTAAAATAGTGTTAAATAAAAATGCCACACCCAAGTTTTACAAAGGCTGTCCAGCTCCTCATACCATTCATGATAAAGTAGCCAGTAAGTTCGGTTACATGGAAGCTGAAAGAATTTGTTCCAAGGTTAAGAGGAGCCTGTGAGCAACACCAGTGATCTCAGTAGCCAGGAAGGATGGGCCGGTCAGGATCTGTGGTGATTTTAATGTTATCATAAAGCTAGTATTGAAAGTAGATCAATACTCTCTGCCCAGGATAGAGGATATATTTGCAAACCTTTCTGGAGGGAAACCATTCTGCAAATGTACTTACCTGAGGCCTACCTACAGATGGGGATGGAAGAGGAGTCCAAAGTGTTTCTCATCATCAGCACTCACAAAGGGCTTTATTGCTAAAATAGGCTTATTTTTGGAGCACCATCTGTATCTACACTGACAGAAACCTATGGGCCAGGTGCTGCAAGGTTGCCCAGGCACGCAGTGTTACCTGGATGACATCATTGTTACCATTAAGAATGTCAAGGAACATCTCCAAAATCTGAAGACAGTGTTAAGAAGACTAGAAGATTATAGATTTAGAGCATGATGAAAAAAAATGAATTCTTTAAAACATGATAGCCATGCATTATTTGGGATATCAACACATCCAGAAGATGCCAAGAGAAGTGACGCTCCATCCCTGGGAATTGTCTGCATTGCCCTGGCAGAGGATTCATGTGGATTTTGGCAGACCATTCATGGGTACAAATTTCTTGGGTGTAGTGGATGCAGCTACATAGTGGTCAGAACTGTTCCCAACAGCCTCCACTACAGCCTTACACACTGTTAAGAAGCCTCTTGTCAAGGACTGGCTTTTCAGAACACTTAAGTCAGTAACAATAGACCACAGTTTGCTGTAGAATTGTTTCAGTCTTCCTGAAAATGAATGGAATAAGACATATTACATCTGCACCATTTCACCCAGCTACAAATATCATGGCAGGAAGGTTTGTCCAGAGTCTTAAAGAATGCACCACAAGCAATGGCAGCAGAACACACTACACTGACACTAAATCAGAAGCTCACCAATTTGTTCCTTGCATATCACAAAGCAGCACACTTTACAACCAACAACTCAGCAGCTATGCTGTTCCTGGGTTGTCCCTCGAGCTCATGTCTGAGTCACCTCAAACCCTGGTCTCAGAAGGTGCATGCAGGACAAACTGAACGTTCACCAAACAAGGGGTTTCAATGTTTCACTCCCGGTGAGGAACTACTGAGATGGCTGAGGACACATCGATCAGTTGAGGGGAGCAGGGTCAATTGTTAGGGAAGAAAGGTGTCCAGAGCTGTCAGAACCACTTCCTGCAGTTCCAGAGTTAACTTCCACAACCACCACAGAGGAGGCCCCAAAACCTGAGATTGTTTCACAGCCATGAGTTTCACCTGCCGAGAAGAGTGACCACTCTTGTCAGAAAAGACATTATTCCACAAGAGTAAGAAGTCCTCCACACTGATTAAATCTTTAACCTGAATGGGACAGTTTAAAATGTATTAAGCCGTGGATGTTTCTAAGTAGTACTTGTATTATATAAATCTATTAAGATACTAATTGACATTCCAATCAAAATCTCATTCCAGATGTCTGACATTCAGTGAGATTGATCAATAAAGTCAAGTTCCTCAGCATGCATAGGAAATGCATTCCTTGCTGTTGAGCACATTCATTCACAATTTAAGATCGTCTCAACAATCAACTGCTCCTATCAACAGGATTGACTACTAATAAAGGTAAAACTTCAGAAGAGAGGCCCAAACAGTGAAAAAAATATATACACACACTGTATATATGTATAAAAACTGAGATGCATTCTATATTGAGTCTGAGTTTATAGTCAAGCTGGGAGAAGTGTGGCGTTTTTAATGTTTCAGTAATATTTGAGTAATATTGTAAATATATTGTCTGATTAAGCATTGTTTACATAATTCATTATGGGTTATATGTAAATGTACATACATGGCATACATCATTATGCCACCACATCATAGGTGAGTGCCTCACTATAGTAAAATGAATTCCACGCACATCCAGGCTCCCATGTTTTCCTATTGATTAATTTATGAAGGTACAAGACATAACATAAAATACCTCAGGTGTTAATGGTCAAAATACCCGGTCCAGTTATTCATCTGGAAATGATCCGCAGCATTGAGCATCCAATCCAGGTGAAGTCTAAATTATACTGAGTTGCGATAAAATGCCGGAGACATGCTCCTGGCTCCAAAATCTATTAAGATACTAATTGAGATTCCAATCAAAATCTCATTCCAGATGTCTGACATTCAGTGAAATTGATCAATAAAGTCAAGTTCTTCAGCATGCATAGGAAATGCTGCTGAGCAGGTTCATTCACAATGTAAGATCATCTCATTAATCAACTGCTCCTATCAACAGGACTGATCACTAATAAAGGTAAAACTGCCCAACCTACTTCCATTTATTACATTTCTGGAATCCTCTGCAGAAAATGGGCGAAAAATGTAATTAGCCATTATACGTCAGTCCCAATTGCTTTACCTTTGAAATATAATCACTGATTCTGTGTAAGAAACATGACAGGCAATGAAGCAAGCTCCTGCAAAATGATAATGATCAGATAATCCATTCTACTGGTATCTCTTGAGGTATAATTGCTAGTCAGGATTAACTCCCCAACTCTATCTTCTAACAGTTGATCTTTAATGTCTGACAAGGTTTGAGGTTCATCTAATGGTATGCTTTCCCTCACTGTTACACTGAACTATCAGTCTAAATTATTGTGTCTGCAGGAATACGATTGCACACACAACACACAGACTCAGATTTGAGAGTGATACCAACTGGTGGCTCTGAAGTGGGAATATATTAGCTTGTTACGCATTATGGCACTCTCAGGGGTTTTTTTTTTGTTTCACGGATATCTGTGAAGAAGAAGAATTTCAGGTTGTATACTGTATACATTCTCTGATATTAAATTGAACAACTGAACACAGCATTTATGGCACACAGTCTGTGACTATCTGTATACAAAGCTCTACAATAGGTGAACAAACAGTCTGCTGGAGGAACTCTGCAGTTGGAGCACCATCTGTGTGGGGGAGTAAAGTTATTGATCTTCTGCATCTGCACCTTTCCCTTGTTCCCTCAGATGCTGCTCAACCCACTGAGTTCCTCCGGCAGACTGCTTTTTGCTCTGGAGACCCGCAGCTGCAATCTCTTGAATCTCCATTCTGCCACAAAAAAATTTTGCCACCAAGCCATTGATCACCTACTCATAATTTGCCATTCGTGCACCATCAGAAACCTACACTAATTAAATCACTCCTTTGCCTTGTAAGCAAAGTTTTACATTGTTGTGTTACAATATAGGGGGCCCTTCTGTTTTGCATTAGCTCTTTTCAGAGGGCTCTCAGCAGCTGCAGCCTGTAGAATTGTCCACCAATTTTATCGTTATCTACGTCAGCTGCACACTGCAATGGGAGGCTTGCTCATGTCTGGAGACACCTGATATTTGTTATCAATTAATCCACATGCAGTTCTGGCACACTTTTCAAATTCTTAGCAAACCTTGCATGGCTAGGTGTAGGCCATAGGGTGAACATAGGTCATTCACCCCCACTTTTGCATAGTCTATGTCGTGGCACCCTTGCTTTGGAAGGCAAAGGTGATACACATTTGTGAGCGGCAGGCTCATGGAGTATTGAACACTTTGCCAATCACTAGGATGGGGCTTAACTGTGGATCATGCATTTTGAGGTGTTAGCTCTGGAAACAAGGTGCATTGTTGACTTGAGAGGAACAACTCATGTAATTACAAATCTTTCTTTTCATAGAAAGTTGCAGAACAACAGCTCACAGCTGTTCACTTCAGACTCTTCAGAAACATGTAACTCCATTTCTGAGAAAACCACATTGAGGAGATCAGATTCTTATGTTGGCTTCAAGTTCAAATAAGTTAATCTGCTTATGTTATGTTATAGATAACAGAAGGTGTTAATGGTTTGCCTGCCTATATTTCTGCAGGTCAATTTTACAGTGGAAACATCACGTTGTTTCTAGCCTTCTTATTTAACCCAAGCCTGCTACAGGCATGGTAGTAAAAACAATATTAGGATGTTGTCCATTTTAATAGATTAACAGAATCAAATCTTAGAGACAAATTGGGTATTACCTAAAAGAGCAATGTACAATGGTGGCTCATTTTAATTTGAAAACCATGGCCAGTGGAATAGATGCCCTCAAACAGATTGACTGAAATATTAATTTTAGTCTTGAAAATGCAGATGGATTGATAATTCATTCAATTTATAAAGTTCATCAGATTTTCAAATGATGGGCAAATGGCACAAAAGAAAATATCTTGCTTTATTCTAAAAGCAGTAGTAACCTGGATCTTATTACCTGTGAGCATGATGGAAACAGAATCACTCAGCACTGAAAAGGGAATTGAATTTAATAAGAAACTATTTGCAGGGCTAAGGGGAAAATGTAGGAGATTGGTACTGAACTGATTGTCCTCTGAAGAGCAGAGATGTATTCAATGGGCTAAGTGATCTCCTCCATGTTGTATCAATGGTTTGATACTGTGACTTACAAATCAACTTGAAAGTGCACTGGGAAGTATGCTATCAGCATTCAAGTGGGCAGGAAAGTAAGATGTACAGAAGTAAAATTTGACGTAGACATAATTATGGTGATTTTGCACCTCTTGGATGGAACATAAATTACATTTACTGCTGAGAACCAAAAACATAGAAGGATATTAGTACTAGAGATAAGTGTGATTAAAAATGATGGGCTCATTTTTAAAATGATGGACTCATTTTTAAAAGGTTGAGTCAGAAAAAAGATTCAGCTGTAGGAGTTGACAAAGCACTCCGTGACATTCATACACAGATGCAAAAGCAAATAAAACATTGAAATGAATAATTAGATCATTCGAATGGAAAATTCAATCATAGCACTGATGTGTCAATTAAAAGTGAGACAGCTTTTGTTGTCTTTCTGGGTGACCTTGTTCAAGAATATATACAGGACTTTGAAAAATCCCTAGTTATGTCTTTTTCACACTGCAAGAATGTCCTTTCAAACAAGTCCCTCAGTTGGGAATCTATTATATAGCATGGGGGAGGGGGGAGCGGAAATTTGCTTCAACAAATGTCAGAGACTCTAATGCAAAAACAGCCTCGGTACTACCATTTAAGTGGGAAAAGAAGGATCCAATGCTTTGGAGAATGGTGAATAAGCTTTAGCACCAGTCATATGAGTTTCAATCTATTTGCTTTTAGATTGGCTAAGGTTGCATCTATAATACGAGTAAGCTGGGGATAAACTATTGTTTCTTGCCTAGTGCTCCAAAGGTACAGACAGTTTCTGGAGCTCCTAAGCATTACAAGGCACTCGCATGGGAAGACATATCAAATCATATACAAAATGCTGCCTGGCCTGCTGCGTTCCACCAGCATTTTGTGTGTGTTGCTTGAATTGCCAGCATCTGCAGATTTCCTCGTGTTTGCCTTTGATTCATATACTGTATGTCATGGAAGAGGCGAGGAGAGATGAAAGCAGATGAAACTTGTCTGACTGAGGATAGAAGGGATTTAGAAAGAGGCAATAAATGAGGCCTGGTTCTAAATCACTAAACCAAAAAAAAAAATCTTGTTATTTTCTCAAAATGAAAAGTTATTCTGCATGATGAACAGGATATTTTTAATGGAAAAGGGAAATAGATGGCGCAAATATAAAACTTTCCTATAAGCTTGAGGAAGTACACAAGATACAAGTAATCTTTATGCTCAAGAATATTGACTTTTGAAATAAGGTATCCTCTGACACAATGCAGTGAAGTTGACTTAAAGCTGAATCCGTTTAGCTTCTGTTTGACGCAACTCAAAGGATTTGGTACAAAGTAGCCAAATGAAGCTCCATAAAACAGGTTTGTTGAACTATTTGATCTTATCATTTCCTCTGTTTGTCTCATAAAATTGAACACCAAGAGGTTCTTACTTTGTTCTTGAGCATGAAAAATCAGCAGATAAGATGTTGTATACCATGGGAATATTGGATGAGTGGAAGAAATAGAGGGTTAAACATTTTAAATGATTTGAAATAAGACAAGAGTGTGCAAAGAGGTCCAATTTGGTAATAGTGTCACAATCCAGAAGATGTAATCATTACTGGTAATTTTACCTAATAGTTTGGTAGGAGCACAAATGGGGTGGCACAGTAGCATTATGGTATAGTATACTTGTATATAGTACAGGCAACTTGGATTCAATTCCACCCCCCCCCCACCTGTAAGGATTTTATATGTTCTCCCCATGACTACGTGGGTTTCCCCTGGGTGTTTCAGTTTCCTCGCACAGTCCACAGACACGCCGGGTAGTAGGCGAGTTGGTCATTATACATAGTCCTATGGTTAAGCTGTTCAGGGGATTGCTGGCTGGTGCAGCTCAAAGGGCCAGAAGGGAATTTCTGCGTGGTATCTCAATCAATCAATAAATAAATAGATAGATAGATAAACATGAAAAAATCACATTGGTTAATGGCTTTAGTGCTGCTTTGGGGTTGTCACCTTCTATGTTTCTATAGATACTGTAATAGTTCCTGTGGATTGGAGGTTTGTAACTATTTAAGAAAGGAGAGGAGAGAGAAAACAAAAAAAAACTTCTGACCTGTTAGCCTAATATCATGGTGCTAAATGTAATAATGGAATATCGTGAAAGTTATAATGAGCAGAGTCAACATATATTTTTTCAGAGAAGTCAAATTTGGCTAAGCGGTTACAGTGCTCTGGGGAGACAAGAGGAAGATAAGAAGAAACCAGTAAATGAGGATTAACCAATAGATGTGCGGAAACTGGATTTCTGGAGTCTTACCAAGTCAGTGCTACAGAAGAGGTTGGTTAACAAAAATGGAGCATATGGAATTGAGGCTAATGTATTGACATGTCTTGAGAGTTGGTTATCGGGCTGAAGCCAAAGAATGGGAATGAATAGATCCTTCTCACATCAGGAGGTTGAGCTCAGTGAGGTGGTGGTTGGATCAGAATGAAGAAAATAATGTACTGAAGTGAAACCTGTCAATTCAGTACTATCTATTAATCAGGATTATAAGAATCAAAAATTCTACACAAAGAGAAAGGACAAAAAAATCTGTTAGTGTAATTAATGCAAAAACTCTATGAAAAAGATCTCCAGCAATGTCATTCAGAATCCATATGATGAAGAACAATCCTGATATCTTTCAGTGTGGCACAGGTTCTTATGCAATACGTCAGTACTGCACAACTGGATCATCTGCATTGAAAGAGGCTCCACGAATAGTAATATAACTCCCACTGGTAAAAAGGCATTAATACTGATGGCCCACTGCAAGTCTCTGATCCATAAACATGTTTATTGGCACATTAACCCTTTCAGAATTTTGATCTGATTTTAATAACGAAAAAATATCCTGAACTGTGCTTGATTAATGATTTTAATATTTGTTGAATATTGTTATCATGGAGGAGGAGTATTATTACAACACCAAGAATAGTATAATAGCAAGAATATAAGTCATAATTAAATTTCTCCTGTTGGTATTATTACATGCCTCACAATGTAATGATCCTACTTTATGGATTTAATTACTTAATTTCTTGTGTTTTAATGTGGTCTGCTCCTTCTGCTTTGTTCTGCAAATCCATGCTCTTAAATACATTCAAAGGATTCTTATTTTGCTCATGAGAACTAAATTACAATATAGGCAACATTATGTGTTTATGCTTAATCACTGATTGGAGAACAAGTTGATCTGAATCCAAAATGCTTCAGTCAGTAGCAACAACTTCAAGTTTTAGTTAACACATTCAATTAAAAAGAAGCAACAGTTCAATTGTGAAAGGGTATAGAACTGTGCTGAAATGACATTTGTGACAACTTTGATCTTGTATAAAATATTAAAGGAATACATCACACACTCAGAGTGCATGTAAGATTTAGAACTTTAAAAAAGAACAAGTTTTGAAAGAGGAGCTGAATGAAAGAATGGTAACTGCCATTTCTCATTCTAGCATTTTTAAGTATTTATACTACATCCATTAGGACTACATTGTGTGTTTGGCCACAGGAAATCACAACTAACTGGGGTATTTCTGCACTCTAATGATAGAGTCTGTCAAATGCGAAGTTAAACCTCCTCTGCTTTTTCAGGTATGAGTGAAAAAAAGCTGTGTGACATTATAATAGGAGAGAAGGCCGATTATCCCCTGTGTTCTAACCTTTCACCAAGACTGTAACATATTATTTGGTTTCCACAGCTTTTCCGTGGTAAAAGTTTTATTGGCGTGCTCTGTTCCCTACATTACACTGGCGATTACCTTTGTAAGTATACCTTTTAGTTGTAAAAGGCTTTGAAATCTCCTCAGTTGGTGAGATCTCTTTAAATGTCTCTCAGGTTTTTTTTGGGTTTATTACATCTACATGGCCCAATGAAATATAAAAAGAGAGCATGAAAAACAAATGATGATTTTTATGTAAATCTGTCAATGTACCAGATGGATACACATCCACATTTAACACTAAATGTTTTCAATTAGTTTGTTGCCAGTTTTGAGGAAAAAAAGAGAATACACTGGGGTTTTATTCTCAAGACTCCTTCAAGTAAGGATTTACAGCCTATGTGATGACAGATGGAATCACACATAGTCTGTAAACTTGTGCTTTCTTGGAGTTTGATTCTCTACATTATGCTGCAGGAATCACAAGCTATCCTAGTTGATTTTCTCTGATCTAGCCTGAGTAGATATCTGCTCCATTCGGATGGAAGTCAGTCGATCAGCACAAATACCAGATCCGAGTTGAATTACATTCTGGCACTCCTGATATGGTACGGCTCAGCACATACCAAAGAACTGAGTCAAAAGAAGATGAATAACTGTTCTTTCTCTAATGTTGCTAAAACATATTGAAATTCCTGATTATGGAAATGGTTTTATTATTTGCAGGAAACGTCAAATATTCGCAGGAAAATGAAAACCCAAAATTATGCTAATTATGAAATTAATATCATTTGACAATACTTTATCCAACCAGTCAATTGTAATTAATAAATTTTAAACTCCAAAACCAATTGATATCTAATCCAAGCAGTAGCCACTAATTAACAGTATACTTAATCCAGAAAGTCACATTCAATTAACACCATACCAGATCTATGTAGTGAGGTACAATCAAAAGAGTCTATGATCTGACATTCAGCTCTGCACAGCATGGATCAATGCTACCATTTCACAAAATGCAGGCACTCTGAAGATGGATTAAATCTAAATGGCTAATAAGGTTAATATTAATCCTGGTTAAAATAAGCATTCCTGGTAAATCAAACTTTTAGATTATAGTATGCCAGTGGGTAAGAATGCAGCATGTCATTTTGACATGCATACACACACACACACACAATTTGTCCAAATTATTTGGTATTTTGTGTTAGTCTCTGATATAGTATGCATTCAATTCTAATAGCACAGGCCTTTCAATGAGCCAGCAGAGCATTGTAAATTCAACAGCAACAAAACATTCTAATTCCCTGTTTAAGAACAGCTCTAATTAGATCTAAAATATGTTGAATGAGAATGCAACTGTATATAATTGACTGGCAACATCTCACCTTTGGAAGTGAAGCTCGCGAGCCAGAACTCTGTGTGGTCATCGTCAGTACTGTTGTGATGCCCAAAGCCACTCTTGCTGGAGCTGCGTCCATGTTAATCCAGAATGAGACCCAGGAGAGTATGACAATCAGCAGACTGGGAATGTACATTTGGATTAAGTAATAACCCATCTGTCTTTCCAAATGGAACTTAACCTCAATGCAGGTAAATTTTCCTGTTTTAAAAAAAGAAAATGGCATTAGAAAGCACTAGTTCACTTCCTTAAAGGTTTAATAATAAAATGAAACAGAGAATGTAGAACTAATCTGTGGGTCAGTACCATCTGTTGATAGAATAAGCATATTTTCAACAGGACCACAAATATTTCTAATGCTTAGAATTTTCACTTACATAATAGTATTTATAACCCAAATATAAAGTTTTCACCCCAAGCTTTTAATTGGAATTCAGTGCATATGCTTAGTCATAGAGTCACATAGTAGGTACATTATAGAAACAGGCCCTTTGGCCCACAGAGTCTGTTCTGACCATTAATTTCCACTAGTCTTGTATTAATCTCATTTTCTTTTATTCTCCCCACTTAGTTATTGACTCCCCCCTGTTTCTACCAATCATGTACACATCAGGAGTAACTTACAGGGGACACTCCATCTAGCAACCTGCAAATCTTTGGGATGTGAAGGAAACCGGCGCATATGAAGGAAACCCACATGGTCTTAGAGGGAAAGTGCAAACTCTACACCTATATCACCCAAGGTCAGGCTTAAACCCAGCTGGTTGCTGCTGTGAGACAGTGACTCCACTGGCTGTGCCTCTGTGCCATCTTCAGTTATGAAACTCTGCATAATACAAGCACCATATTTTCCAACTGAGCGTGAATGTGATTTGATGTTAAATTATAAAACATATTCAGAAGGTCAGAAATAAAGGTAGAAGCTGCTGGAGATACTCAACAGCTCAGGCAGCTTCTGTAGAGAGAGAAACTGAGCTAATGACTTAGGTCAGAAAGGACCTTTTATCAAAAATATTAAATTTGTGGCTTGACCAACTAAATATCTCCAGCATTTTCTGTATTTGTTTAAGGTCCCCAACATTTGTAATGTTTGTTTTTATGAATGGCCAATTAGATATATAGTCATTGGTTACTCAGTTATGCTGGTGTAGGTAGTAGATGTAGACAGCTACTGTTTTAAAATTGGGTTCAATTAAAATGGCATTTTCATAGTATTGACTATAATTTCTACCTTTAAATTGTTTATAACAAAAATATGACAAATTTGCTCCTATTATTCTTTACATGAAAAAATATTGAAATACAATTGATTCCAGTTAATTGGGCCTTCGGTTAATTGGGACACGTACTTATTTGGGACAACTCTTAAAGAATAAAACAAATGGAGACAATAGCTGGGATTCCCTTCATTTATTTGGGACAGTATGCCACTTAATTGGAATAGGAGGTGGAGGGTTATATGGGAGGCAGGGTTTAAGGCTCGGCACAACATTATGGGCCAAAGGGCCTGTACTATGCTGTACTGTGCTATGTTCTATGTTCTATGAGATTTGCCTATCACGTTCTAACTAGTATGAGAAACGTGCACTTGTATGGCTATTAGACACTTCATCATGCTTAGACCGAAGAGTTTTTAAATAGCGTCAGATGAGTATGCTTGTGTTCAGACAGCAGTGGTTTTTGTCATTGATAGTTGGCGAGGAATAAAGGTAAGACAATAAAGAACTGTTTTTCTCATTGCAGTTTCAAGCATTCAGGCTTGGAGATGTCAGAAACAGCTGGGAGTGAAAATGAAATGATTTCACTACTTAAACAAGTTAGGTACTACAAAAAAAATTTAAGGTATCAATAAATCATCTTGAATGTTGCAATGAAAATGAAATGAAGATTTGGAGGATGAAATTGTTGATAGCATTCTATGAACGCAGTTTATTGTCTACACTGATTCTGTTCATTATGTACACTGGATGAATTCCTCCATCGATAACTATAAGAAACTAATATGCAGTTTTATAGTACTATAGTATCATTGATAGTGTTCTAATTTGTTCTGTATTTCATTTAAGTACATAACTTGTTAATCTGTCTTTCTTAACTACGTCCAGGAAACTTTGGCTAATTGAGGTGGCCGCTTAATTGGGCCAAAATTTACTGCTCCCAATGTGTCCTACTTAACTGGAATCCACTGTATTTTGCTCCAGTTAATGAATGGTGTTAGTTTTGAAAGAATGCTGTTTCTGACAGCAGAATGGATACACTCATAATCACAGTCATTAACCCCGAGGGCTTCAGTTTTCAACAACCCAGTCTAACCTATTTTCTTTGAGTGCCAAGTAGAGTAATTTTTCCAGAGAAATTTCTTTGATATTGCAGTTCACTAGAGTATAGGTGCACTGAACTGATGTCACAGTATTAAGGTAGTCAGAGTCAGACAGCTATAACAAATGGAGAGGACTCCTGCAGCAGCAACACACACAGAATGCTGGAGGAACAGCAGGCATCTATGGAGGGAAAACATGATAAAGGTTTCAGCCCAAAAGCATCAACTGCTCATTTCACTCCATAGATGCTGCCTGGCCTGCTGAGTTCCTCCAGCATCTGCAGAATCTCCTGTGTCTCCTACAATCGTGAGCTGCTTCTCAGGCCAGGTGAGTACTATCTTTCAGGCATTTTAAGGTCAGCTCGCTTCCTCCGTGAATAGAAAAGCACCCTAAGCCAGGTAAACACAATTTCAGTCACAGCTAATAGCAGAAGTTCGTCTCTCTTCAACCTATAGTTACTGTGGTGTATAAAATATGTCATAAAAATTACTGAAAATGGTTCTAACCATTACAACCATATTCATGCTTCATCAAAGTGAAGTCTAATGAAAATTCATGCTGAGCCAAGAAAGAGAAACTTAGCTGCAAAGTTGTTAATTTTTAAGAATTATGTTAAAGCTGGAGAGAAAGATGGAGAAATGGTTGAGGGGGAGCAAGGAGAATAAATTCCTGAAATCAGAGACAAATAGTTGAAGATAAGGCTTTTGACAGAGAGAGAAAGCAAGTAGTATAAATTCAGGAGGCTATAAACTTGTATGTGCGGAGTCTGAAGAGAGCTGCATGGTGTTGTGACATGGAAAAACAAGGTTTAAAACTGATTTCAACATGAGGACAGCTTTAAAACTGAGATGCCAATGCAGCAAGCTGATGCACAAAGAGACATGCAGGACGTGGTGTTAGGACAACTGCAAGGATATTGGCTCAGATATAGGCAGCAAAATGTGGCACAGGAAGGGCGGAGGGTGAGTGAATGGATCCAAAAAAGCCTTCCACTGTGCCCTGAGATAACAAAATGATGCTTGAGGGTTTAGTGTGCAGATACATGCAGCTAAATGGGTGGGGAGTTGGATGGTGCTGAAAGATGGACTAATGTGGAAGTGTAAGTAGGTGGTCTTTGTGATGGCGAAGCTAGAATTTGGTTTTCAAATTAGTGAGGAAGTGAAAATATGAAATAAGGCTAACTTAAAAATAGGGTTATAATTTTACTAAATGTCAATTTAAAATGTTCTTGTATGATTCATATCAATATCCATCATAGTATTACAATGTGATCTTTTAGTCACACACTATAATAAGCTCTATTAAAACCAATTATATATCTGAATACAGAATAATTCAAAAGTCAATTTTCAACTGTGGATGGTTAATTATTCAGGTGTAAGACCAATTGTTCTGATTTTTTACATGATTGCACAATCCATCCAGCAGGCTTAGAAATTATCTATCATAACCACAAAATACAATTGTAATCTTTACACAGCTCCCAAAGGTCTATGGAGATCGGGCTGACTGACTCACAGAAGCTTTTGTAAACTGGATAGCCTGCTCATTTAATATGTAATTAAGCTTCAAATACATGATATTGAATCTTTGAAACTGTTCAGATTATTAGTCTTGAAATTGCTTTTGGTTCAAAGGGTGGCAGTGGTTTGTTGCAGACTGTCGAAGCCTGCTTATAAGGCTTGGAGATGGCTGCATTCTGAAGCAGGGGTAAATTGCACACATGAATGGCAGCACAGTGGGTCAATCATCGGAGCAGCATTAACAATAGACCCCAGGGGCTGTTGGCTTTTCTAAAGAAGCACTGAACATCCTTTAACAGTCTGCACAGCGACTATGGTGTAAAATGGTTCATTCAGTCAGCATATAATAGATCCATTGCTGGAAACAGTAGACAAGGAGGTTAAGCAATAGACAAGTGGGGAGCTTGATGAAGACGTTTGAAGGCCAGTTTCAGGCAGGATAATTATTATCTAAACAATGCAAAGTATAAAAGACCCTGCCTCAAGAATGCAATTATGGTCTAGTACCAGCTATATTTTTGGGCTAATCATGTGTAGTCCCCAAAAGCAGTTGAGCCATTTTTTAAGTGAGCCAGGTTAACTAGAAATAAAAGGCTAACCAGCCTGGCACTATCAAAAGAAAAAGCAAAGAGTAATGCATGTTTATTCCAAATGGTATCCAAATGCAATTATTCCAAACGACAAATAAACGAGGTTCAGGCATCAAATGTTATATTACATGTCAGCTACTCCAATCAACTTGCAACTCAGTAGTTCAGTGGAGTGAGAATGTTAATGTTTCATCTCATGTAGATAACTGGTCTGAAATTTGAAATCTGTTTCTTCCTCTATTAATGCCGCCTGATCCACTGAGTGTTTCCAAGTGGTACTTATACTTACCTGAAAGTGACTGAGCTATGAGCAGATTAAATACCGTGGTGAACTACTGTACAGAAAATCTGAGGGAGTCATTACAAATATATTTGCAATCTTTAAGGAAAGAGATAAGTTAAACTCTTCCAAAATGCTGAACATGGCATTGAATTTCAATGCTGGATGACAAGGCTCAAACTTTGAATACAAAAGGAGCACAGTTTAGATTTAACAGTTGAATATGGAAGAGGTAAATGTGTGGGTCAGAACACCCAGAAAAATAAGGCCTGAGGAAGAATTAGGTAACTCGGGATTAAGTTAAAAGTAGATACGCAGGGCAAGATTTTTTTACACAGAGAATGTTAAGTGCCTAGAATGTACACCCAGGGCTAATAGTGGAGGCAAATGCAAAAGAAACATTTAAGAGGCTCTTTGAAAGGCAAATAAGTTTGCAGAGGTTGGAGGGGTATGGAGTTCTTTCAGGCAGAAGGGATTAGTTCAGCTAGGCATTTAATTTCTAGTTTAATTAGCTTGGCACAGCATTATGAACCAAGGAGTTTGTTCCTGTGCTGTAATGTTCTATTTACTATATTCCTTTTGATGGTATTTTGTAATGGAGATATGCTAATTTTTAGGGACAGTCACATGCATTACAGTCCTTTGCTTTCCACTGTGCTCCTTTGATATCACCTACGTACACACAATACAGGATAATTATATTTAGTGGCCACTTTAGTAGGTACACCTGCACACCTACTCTTTACTGCAAATATCTAATCAACCAATCAGTGGCAGTAACTCTGTGCATAAAAACAAGCAGACATGTTCAAGAAGTTCAGTTGTTGTTCAGACAAAACAGAGGAATTGGGGAGAAATATGATCTAAGGGACTTTGACCGTGGAATGATTGTCGGTGCCAGGCAGGGTGGTTTGAGTATCTCAGAAACCCCTGCTGTCCTGGGATTTTCACGCACAACAGTCTCTAGAGTTTACAGAGAATGGTGCAAGAAACAAAAATCATCCAGGGACTGGCAGTTCTGTGGACGAAAATGCCTTGATAATGAGAGAGATAAGAAGAAAATGGCCAGACTGGTTCAAGGTGACAGTAACTCAAATGTTTCAACAGTGGTGTGCAGAAGAGCATCTCTGATGCACAACATGTTGAGTCTTGAAGTGGATGGGCTACAGCTGCAGAAGACCATGAACATAAACTCAGTGGCCACTTTATTAGATACAGGGGGCATCTGGTAAAGTGGCCACTGAGTGTATATGAATCCTCAATGCATTATAAGGTGCAGGTATCATATGTTAGTATTCAATAAGACAAAACATGTACAATTCAAACACCTGCCAGTCTACTTCTTCAACTTCGGATAATTTACAAGGGAGAAGGGGTTTCTGACAGCTGCTGCCTACTGTGTATTGACTGCTATTTCCACATTCCAAGCACACTGACTTTAGGTTAACACTGCTGAAATGATGGTAATGGGGGCAGGAGCAATGATGCAAAATACAGAAGGCAAAGGATTCCACTCTGAGACTAAGGTTTATGTCGAGCTCAGCACTGTGGTAGAGTCACTACAGGATCAAGGAGAGGTGATTTGGAAAATCGACAAAATGGTTTAACCAATCAAGAAGGAAAGCTCTTAAGTATCAACATCTAGGAAGTAACGGCCAGACTGTCTTTGGAAGATCTGTCCCAATGTAGATCCTGAAATGGGTAGGCTACTTGATTATATGACAATAAATATTTAATAAAGCAAACAATTTCCTTCCTAGAGAAGCAAGCAGAATAATATAAATCCATAGGGAAGATTTTCTCTTTTTGATAATACTAGTTTCAGCATTCAAAAAGAAAATCAAATTCATTCCTTCAGTCTAGTTACCAAATGAAAAAGACCTTTACCATGATGTAGTGATTAAATTACACATGCCACTCAGGTTAATTCTTACTCTCACAAGGCAACTTCCCATTAGGAGATTCAACTGCTCTGTTAATGAAGTTGACCTACCTGTATTATAATGCTTTGTGCAATATCCTAGCTCCTTCTCATCCTTCAGAAGAAACTGTGGAAGGGTCAGACCATCAGCAACCTGCACTGCACCTTGTTCCAGCCACTCGAATATCAGGTCGTTCATTGTGTATCCAACTGCAGGCCATTACCAACGATATCAGACAATGCGCTCAAGAGACTTAGTTATACTAATGAAAATGGTAAGAACCAGATGAGCAAAGCTAGGCAGATGATCTGAAGTGAATTACTGAAATTAAAGATTCACTAACAGAATAGTTACCTTTGATGTCCACTCATGATATGTTTTCATGAATTTGAAGCATGAAAGAGATTCAGGATGTTGGGAATGGTCAAAGATGCAGTGGAAATGGTTGTAGGCAGATGAGAACCAAACATGCCAGTAGTCTAATGGAGGTGAAAAGAAGCAGAATGTAGAAATAATGCATTTTCATTTTAATGGTGAAGCTGAGCACAAGATCAAAGAGATTAATTGGAGGCTGCTCAAATGATATAAAATTATAATGGTTGCACATGAAAGAACACATTTATCTTGCTTTGGAACTTTGATCATTCATTATTGACAGGTATGAGATAACAACCACTGCAGGACCCGCCAATCTTATCAAAAGCACAAACTACACTAAAAAGCTTTGGTGTAAAATATTGCTTATTAGCTCAACAGGCTTCGGTGACAATGGGCGGAGGCTAAAGGTGCTGAATCATTTAGAATCACTTAGTTGATTGTGGAATTTAAACTTAAGTTAGAGCCAAAGGTATAGTGAGTGTAGGCAAGATGGTAGTTAAGACAGTGGAATGCTCCTGCTGTAAGATTTGGGATTTCAGGGTACCTAATGGTCTCCCTGATCTGCAGGAAGTGCACCCAACTTCAGCTCCTGACTGACAAGGTCAAGGAAATGGAGTTGGAACTGGGTATACTCAAGATAATCCAGAAAGCTAAAAACCTCATAGAGGAGTTTATCACTGAGGTGGTCACACACAGCTGCAGGCTTCGGATTGAAGATGGGTGACCACCAGGAGAAGTAAGGGGAGTAAGCTGTTAGTGCAGAGTTTCCCTGTGGCCATTCCCCTCAGCAACATGTATACCCCTTTGGATACTGCTGAGGGGAAGGACTTACTAGAACACAGCAGAGGCAGCCAGGCCGGTGATACTGTGGCCGGTTCTGAGGCTCAGTAGAGAAAAATAAATCTGGTTCATTACATAATGTGGATATGGGGGATTTCAATATGCAGGTAGATTGGGAAAATCAGGGTGGTGCCATCTCCCAAGAGAGGGAACTTGTAGAATGCCTATGCGATGGATGTTTAGACCAGCTTAAGGTTGAGGCCACTAGGGGTAAGGCAATTCTAGATTGGGTGTTGTGTGATGAACCAGAATTGATTAAGGAGCTTAAGGTAAAGGAGCCTTTGGGTGACAGTGATCATAATATGATAGAATTTACTCTGCAGTTTGAGAGGGAGAATATAAAGTCAGATGTATCAGTATTACAGTGGAGTAAAGAGAATTACAGAGGCATGAGAGAGGAGTTGGCCAGGAATGATAGCAGAATGGCAGGAGTTTCTGGGGAGGATTCAGAAGGCTCAGCATAGATACATCCAAAAATGAAGAAATATTCTAAAGGGAGCATAAGGCAACCTTGGTTGACAAGGAAAGTCAAAGGCAGCATAAAACAAAAAGGGAGGGCAATACGGGAAGTTAGAGGATTGGGAGGCTTTTACAATCAAACAGAAGGAAACTAAAAAAGCTCAAAAGGAGAGAACAGATGAAATATGAAGCTAACTTAACCAATAATATAAAATAAGATTCCAAAAGCTTTTTCAGATATACAAATAGCAAAAGAGAGATCAGAATGGATATTGGACTGTTAGAAAATAATGCTGAAGAGGTAGTAATAGGGGAAAAGGAAATGGTAGGCAAACTTAATAAGTGATTTCATCAGTCTTCACTGTGGAAGATTTCTAGCAGCATGCCAGAAATTCAAGGGTGTCTGGGGGCTGGAGTGAACGTAATTGCTATCACTAAGGAGAAGGTGCTTGGGAAGCTGATAGGTTTGAAGGTAGATAAGTCACATGGACCAGGTGGACTACACCCCAGGGTTCTGACAGAGGTAACTGAAGAGATTCTGGAATTTTTCTGGAGGACTGAAAAATTGTGAATGCCACTGCACTCTTTAAGAAGGAGGAAAGCAGAAGAAAGTAAATTATAGGCCAGTTAACCTGACTGATATTGGAGCCCATTATTAAGGATGAGGCTTCAGGGTACTTGGAAGCACGTGATAAAATAGGCCAAAGTCATCATGATCTCCTTGAGCGGAAGTGTTGCCTGATAAATCTTTTGGAAATTTTTGAGGAAATAATAGGTGGAGAAGTTAGTAATTTACTTGGAAAGATAAAGGAAGGTCAGAAGATGTTGTTTATTTGGATCTCAGAAGGACTTTGACATGGCGCTGCACAGAGGCTGCTTAACAAAATAAGAGCCCATGATATTATAGGAAAGTTAGAAGCATGGTTAGAAGTTTGGCTGTTCAGCAGGGGGCAACGAGTAGGAGTAAAGAGGGCCTTTTCTGGTTGCTTGCCATTGACTAATGGTGTTATGCAGGATTTTGTATTGGGACCACTTCTTTTCACATTATATGTCAATGATTTGGATGATGGAATTGATGGCTTTGTGGCCAGGTTTGCAGACAACACAAAGATAGAGGGAGAGGCAGGTAGTGTTAAGGAAGCAGGGAGTCTGCAGAAAGACTTAGACAAATTGGGAGAATGGGCAAAGAAGTGGCAGGTTGAATACATTGTAAGACAATGTAGAGTCATGTACTTTGGTAGAAGGAATAAAGATGTGGACTATTTTTTAAATGGGGGAGAAAATTTAAAAATCAAGTTGCAAAGGGATTTGAAGTCCTTGTGCAGGATTTCCTAAAGGTTAATTTGCAGGTTGAGTCTGCAGCAAGGAAGGCAAATGCAATGTTTGCATTCATTTTGAGAAGACTAGAATATAAGAACAAGGATGTGATATTCAGGCTTTATAAGGTAGTGTCAGACCACACTTGTGCTAGTGTGAGTGGATATGGGCCGCTTAGCTAATAAAAGATTTAAGAGGTTCAAAGAGGTTCACCACAATGATTCTGAGAATGAAAGAGTTAACTTATGAGGAGCATTTGATGGTTCTGGCCTGTACTTTCAGGAGCTTACAAGAGTTAGGAGGCATCTCATTAAATATTGAAACATCTAGATAGAGTGGGTGTGGAGAGAACGTTTCTTATCGTAGGTAAGTCTAGGATCAGAGGGCAAAGTCTCGGAATAGAGGGACATCCATTTAGAATAGAGATGAGGAGGAATTTCTTTAGCCAGAGGTGGTGAATCTGAGGAATTAATTGCCACAGACGTCTGTGGAAGCCAGGTCATTGAGTATATTTAAAGCAGAGATTGGTAGGTTCATGATTAGTGAGGATGTCAAAAGTTATGGGGAGAATGCAGGAGAATGGGATTGAGAGGGATAATCAGCCATGATGGAGTGGCAGAGCAAACTCAATGGACTTAATGGCCTAATTCTGCTCCCATGTCTTATGGTCTTCTGGTCTTATAAATTGAATGGGATAGATATAACTGCATCAATAATATCAGTAGAAAGGTTTATTGTTCCCAGATATCATTGGGCAGGGTTTAAGAATGGCTGAAATGATTTTGGTAAACATGCACATGTAATTCTATTACTTACAGCTCTCCAACTGCATCGCGCATGTTTGCACATCCATTGGGAAATTTTTCAGGTCCATTGGGCAAGATAATGTTAATGTCAGCCTGAGAAAAAACAAAAAAGTTCTTTATGAATTCTTCTCATCACAAGGGAGTGGACAATGTTGATATCTAGATGTGGATTTGTCATCCATCTTACGTTGAATGGTAGGACCTGAAATTTTTTGAACAATTCAAGTGAGAACCAAAGAACTAACATGGTAACATTTTCTACACGAATGGAAGCTTAAGAAAAGTGACTGCTGCCAGAGGTAGGCCTGGAAAATTGCTGATGCTTTTAGTCAGGTGTCTTGCAAAATTAAAGTCTATCTTCATCTCTGTTCCTGTCTCATTGTGCAAAAGCATTCATTATTTGTGTTTCAAAATAACTGTCATTATCACCAAGAATCAGTGAAAAGATCAAGGTTTTAATCTGCATTTTGTTCTGTGGCAATATGACTAATAACATTATTTCAGCTTTATGGCTGAAATCCAAATCCTAGTCGACATTAGGAAGGAAAGAATGTTTGGGTGCTAGCTGAAGAGAATTGGCCTTTTTTTTCATTTGTTGTATCCAGTGTTCCTGATTGGGTGAAATCTAATGCAAATTAGGGGAGCGCTTTGTCAACCAGTTTCACTCTGAACAACCACAAACAGCTGGATCTCCCAGTCCCCACCTACTGTAATTTGATTTTCCATTCCCATTCCTACATGTGTGTCCATGGCCTCCTCTACTGCCACAATGAAGCCGTATTCATGTTGGAGGGGCAACACTTCATATTCCATCTGGGCAGCCTCCAAAATGATGACATAAACATTAATTTCTCTAACTTACAGTAATTTCTCGCTCCTCCTTCCTTCTCTCTTTTCCCATTCCCCATTCTGGTTACCCTCTCACCTCCATTTCTTCTGCTTACCTGCCCATTACCTCCCTCTGGTTCTCCACCTCTTTCCCCTTCTTCCACAGTTCACTATCCTCTGCTATTAGATTTCTTCTTTTTCAGGCTCTTACCTCGTCCACCTATCACCTCTAGCTTCTTACATCATACCCCTCCTCCCACCCTTCCACCTTCCCCTTACGTGCTCTTACTATCATCTACCAGCTTATGCTCCTTCCCCTACCCCCACCTTCTTCTTCTGGCTTCTGCCTCATTCTTTTCCAGTCCAGATGAAGGGCCTCAGGCCAAAACATCATCTGCTTATTTCCTTCCACAGTTATAGCCTGACTTGCCTCAGTTCCTCCTGCAATTTGTGTGTGCCGTTCAAGATTTTCAGCATTTGCAGAATCTTGTGTTCTTAAAACTAAATTAGCATTATAGATTAAAATGGGGCTGTTTATGTGTATCATGGAGTCCCTTGCTCTGTTAAATTAATGATGTTAGGTTCAGCAGGCAGTGGAGCGATATAACCTTGGCCCGCACTGAATTTTCTCTAGAGGTCATATTATTTGAGATAAGTGAGGAAGCTCCAATCTGCTGTGTTCAACTTCGTTGCTGCAAAAGAAAGGAAGGTGTGTGTGGTTGGCTTTGATATCAGATAGATGAATATCCTACACCGTAGTTTATTTTGTATACACTGGTGGAATACAGTAAATGAATAAAACATGCTTCAATTTTTCCAAAGCCTTCCCCTTGTCAGAATGCTTTTAATGAAGCTTCAACAATCAAATTACTGACCTATCCTGTTGGATATGTCTATAGCAACCGTCTATATTTGGCACTTTTTGATTTAAATTGGTATATATTTGTTCCATTCGCTGATTTGCTGTTATTATTAGCACCAAAGACAGGAAATATTCTGAGGAATTTTCTTGAAATAGTTTAATATTTTTATTCACGCTTGGTGGGATCCACTAGAAAACATATCAAGCTGGAAACAAACCAAAAACACATTCAAAGGTGGTAATTATTCAATAAAAACATTGGCTGTTTTTCTTGTATTTTATTATCAGTCTCTGATACGTTTTACTGTAACCTAAAATGACTGAAACAAGCCTTGTGATTTTCTGTTTCTACAGTGCCTGCTGCCTCATGTTCGCTCCCTGTCTTAAGCATTTTGCATCGATAAACATTAAAGGTGAGGCACAAAATATTTATCCAAAGCTCTGTAACTTGCACCATGTCATGATCTCAGACTACCAGTGCCATTATTGTATGTCATTTTTTTCTCAGCATTCAAATCCTTTCATGGTCTCACCCCATTCCTATCTTTGTCAGCTTCTTCACCCTGTGAGAAATCTGCATTCCTCCAGCTCTGACCAATCTTCCACTTTCTTCAACTGCCACTACATGAAATCATAAAAGATAAAAGCACTCAACCCCTTATTTCTGTCCATCTACTCAATACCATGGTTGATCTGTTTGTCATTTCAATTCCATATCTCCGTCACCCTCAGTAACCTTCCAGTCCTTTGCTTATCAAACATCTATTCAACTCTACATCAAAGGACACTGATTCCACCATTTTTTGAGGAAAAGAGTTTTAGAGACTAAAACTTCAATGTATAACTCACGCAACTTTGAGATTTGTATCCTTACAGGCAGCCACAAAACAAGAAACCTGGAAGTAGCCATTAAAATAGACCACCAAATAGCCAGTGCGCAGAGAAGGAGAGAAAAGAAAGCACAAATCATGCAAACAATAAAAGCAAGCACTAGCATTCAGAATGAAAGTGAGCCCAAGAACACAAAGCCCCGAGCAGCCAGAGCAGGCCCACATCCTCAGCCTCAGTTCATCACAGAGGGCAGCAAAACATCATGGAGCTCACAGACGAGAAGCCACCACTGAAAAAAAGGACACCTTATACCTGTGTTAGGTGGCTGAACTCTTTCTTTCTTTTCTTTTTTCAATCTTTTTGTTGATTAAAAAAGTGTGTATACAAACAGGAGGAGAATATCTCTGGTATATATGTCAATAGCAGTACATGCAGAAGGTAAAATAAACAATATCAGAATCACACGTAGTGTTGATCTACAAAGTATAAATTTGATACAGATTATATAATTCTCCTCTTATCAATTTATGAAGAAAGGAAGGACTATTAGAAATTTTTATATAAAAGAAAAGAGAAAAAAATGCACGATTCTAAACAGAAAAAATAGGACTGGGCAGTCCATCCTGAGAGAAAAACCAAGAGAAGAGAGACTCTCAGATCAAATCCAAGGTTCTGAGAAAACAGCTGGAAGAGAATCAGTACAAAAATCAGATCAAATGAAAAAATTAAGTAAGAGGTCACCAGATTTCTTCAAATTTAAAGGATGTATCCAACGTCCGATTTCTTATTTTCTGTAGTCTTAAACAGGACATGATAGAAGAAAGCTAATAAAAGGTGGTGGGAGGGAGAACTCTTATTTTTATAGAGTGACCATTAGTTCTGGATTTAGACACAAGAGAATACATCCTGGCCACACTTTGGATGTAATAGGTTTCAAACAAGTTGCTTCTCATTCAGCAAATCCTATTCAATCTTTCCTCATAAGACAAGTGGTCCTTTAGAGGTATTAACCTCTGAACTGTTACAAATATATGAACATAATTACTTAAATAAAGAGATCAATACTGTACGTAGTCTGTCAAAATGTGGTCTCACCAATACTCTATATAGCTGAAGCTATATACATGCCTACTTGTCTGCAGAGTTTCCTCAGCAATAATTGATAATGTTCTGTTAGCTTTCCTAATTACTTGCTGTACTTGCATATTAGCATTTTGCAAATCACGCACCAGGATACTCTGATCTCTCTGTACTTCAGTGGTTCTGCAATCTCTCACCATCTGAATTAAGCATTTGTTTTCCACCTGTACAGCCAAAATGGATGAGGTCACATTTTCCCCACATTGTACTCCATTTGTCAGATTTAGGTATGCTCACTCATTTAAATTATCCCTATCTTTGCAGTCTCCTTATGTCCTCTTCACAATTTATGTTGCCACCTGTTTTTATGTCATCAGCAAATTTAGCAATCATATCTTCATCCAAGTCACATTTATAAATCAAAAGAAACTAAGGCCCTAACACTGATTCCTGTTTCATCTTGCCAACCAGTAAAGACTTTTTCATGTTCAACCTAGAGCTGTTCAGACCTAAACTCTATATTTGCCTTCCTAAACCTCTCTTCCTCCATCTGAGCAGCACCCTTCCTGCCGGAAGGTTTCAGCCTAAAACTTCACCTGTACTTTTTTGCATAGATGCTGCCTGGCCTGCTGAGTTCCTCCACCATTTTGTGTGCGTTGCTTGGATTTCCAGCATCTGGAGATTCTCTCTTCCTTCTGCCACCATCTGTATCAGATCCTCCTCAAGAGCCAGACACAACTCTCCTAGCAATTTTTAAGTGGGTCATATCCAAAGGTTATTTGATAATATTCCTGTGATATAGTTTGCACTGTCTTGTCATGGTAAATTCATACATATGCTGTTGCAAATGTTATTAATGTACTGGTTTTCATAAGAGAATTTTGCCTTTCTCGCCTCTCCCATTGGGGAGAAGACACAAAGTCTGAAAACGTATACCACAAGGCTCAAGAGTAGCTTCTTCTATCCCACTGTTATAAGATTAGTAACAGCCTTCTGACTATCGTGGCTTTGTACCTCACTGCCTGCGTGGTTTGCATTTTCTCTATAACTGTAACAATTTATTCTATATTCTGTTGTTTTTCTCTTTCTCTACCTTGATGTACTAGTCAGTAGGGTTGGTATGCAAAACATATCCTTCCTCAAGCAAGAAGACCAGAACTGCATGCACTATTCTAGGTGCAGCTTCACCAATACCCTGTACAGCTGCAGCATAATCTCCCTGCTCTTAAATTCAGTCCCTCTAGCAATGAAGGCCAACATTCGATTTGCCTTCTTGATAGCCTGCTGCACCTGCAAACCAACCTTTTGCCATTCATACACAAGCACTCCCAAGTCCCTCTGCACAGCAGCATGCAGCAATCTTTTACCATTTAAATAATAATCTGATCTTCCATTTGTCCTTCCAAAGGGGATAACCTCACATTTACCAAAATTATACTCCATCTGCCAGATTTTTGCCCACTCACTTCACCTATCTATATCTTTCTGAAGACTCTCTCTATCCTCTGCATGGATTGAATTTCCACTCAATTTTGTGTCAGCAGCAAACTTCGGTACACTACACTCGGTTCCCTCTTCTAGATTGTTAATGTATATTGTGAACGTTACGTATAGCGGGAGCGGAGCAAAGTTAAGTTGGTGCTAAATGGCGACTCCTTTGCTTGCATCTTCAGAAACACCACTACGTCTATCTTTAATATCTTTATTTTATCCTTTCAGGGTTCTTTTGAAGACACTAACCTGGAGTTACACGCTGACTTCGGCTCTTTGCGGGAATGGGACCCGTTTTTGGGGTTTCAGGACTGGCCATTATTCGGCATGCCAAGAGTTCGGCTTGAGAGTCCGGCTCGGATTTGGAAGCCTAAGATCTTGGGGCTCTGGAGACGGGCGGATTGAGGGATGGTGTCACGGCAGAAGACCTGTGTGTCATCAGGGGTGTTGGAAAATCTACTGCAGTGTGCCCAAAGACCCAGGATCTTTGAGATCTTTGGGAACAGAGCTCGGAAAAAGCGACATAATGGACTTTTAACATGGTAAACCAGAGAGTAGTTTGTTATGTCTCCCCATTCACTGGGAAATAAAGGAGACACCTCCTTTTCTCCTACTAAGGAGAGAGAGAGCCTGTGGTATGTCGATTGTCGGGTAAAACATGACGTCTTTGGGGTAACTGCAAGTCTGTGTCTTTGCTGCTGCTTTGTTCATGCTCGAGTGCTCGGTGGTGGGCGCTGATGTTTTTTTGCTGGTGGGGGGAGGGGGGATCGTTGCTTGCTGCCACTTACGCGTGGGAGGGAGGGGAGCTTGGGGGAACTTTGGGGTTCTTACGTTTAACTGTCATTCATTCTTTGGGGCACTTCTCTGTTTTTGTGGAAGTTTTTCAAAGAAAAAAACATTTCAGGATGTATATTGTATACATTTCTCTGACATTAAATTGGACCTTTGAACCTTTGAACAGTTGTGGGCCCAGCACTGCCCTTTAGAATCTTATTAAAATTCAAATGAAAAAGATATTGATGGAAAACATTAAATAAAAATGCAGTGTATTTTGCTTCCTTCTCCTCAGTTGTACCTGTTGTCAAAAGAAATCTCAACGAGGGTTCAAGAGGTCTTTGGTTCCTTCTTCATGACTGTTTCTTAAATATAAAACCAGTCAGCCATTTGCTCACAAACGTGTACCATTTAGTTTCTAGCTTCATCTAAAGTCTTTGCAATTCCCTTCCCAGCAGTTACTAATGGATAGCAAATTTGAGATGAAATCTCTACCTGGCCTCTCTTTTCATGGGTCTAGGTCAGAAATCTGAGGGCAATTGTACCACAGATCTGCAGTGAATTGGCTGCCCACAGGTGAAAGAAAGAAGCTGGTGCATTTCTGGTCTGCACTGATCAGTATTTCCGAATACAGTGGTAGTCACATTTAGTATACATGAAATGCAATCCAAACGATATCGACATGTAAGGTGGCTCAACACAGACCATTTTGAATGCATTTAGGTTTGCTCAAAATCAGGCAAAAGTCAATTCCTCATGTCTGTTTAATTATTGGCATTTGACAATGCATCTATTTGAACCTAAAACGGTGCTACTAGCAATGTGCTATCAATTGGGTTGCAGTTCTATGAAATAAGGGACTATTTGTTCCAAATTACACTGCCAAGAAAAGGAATTTTGCATCCTACTCTCTGTTAAGTATTAATATTAGCTTTTGGGTAACTCCAATGAGTGATAGTTCTAGTCTAATTTTGAGCCTTTCAAAATGTTCCTAAGTTTAGCTTTGTGAATTGCTCACTCCTGTACTAACACATTTTTTTAAAGATGTGAATTGAAATTCTGTAACGTAGACAAACAAAATCCACGTTTAGTGAAACAGTGCAAAAGGTAACAGCAGATATAGTGAATGAAATAAAAATGCATACCATACAGATGTTTATGACTGGTTTGACAATAGCATGATATGAAAGAGTTCACAAAGGCAGTGGAGTATTTCATAAACAAAAACGAGGGATTGCTTTTTGTTCTGATGGTTGTCAGTGAAATGATCAGCTCGACTGAATACCAATGAATCCAAAAACAACACAAAATGTCTTCGAGTCTTCATTAGATCTTAATCAATAGAATACTCTCACCTTCAACATTGCACAATTATGTGCAAGAAATCCTTTAAAATGGAGTGTATCTAATGATAAACACAGATTAGTAGCTTAACGCAAATAATCTAGATATCAATGTGCTTTATAATCAAATGCAATGGGAAATGTTATGCTTGGGATTCAGAGCTGTGTTTTTTTTATATGGTCACTGACTTTGAAATAAAAACATGGCTATAAAGAAACCAATAGGAACAGATGTGAAATCTGGCAATAAACCAACATGTAGGAATGCCTCTTACCAGTAGAATATTTACTACCAAGCAGATGCCTCCATTACATAGTAACTAAGTAACATCAATTGTCAATGTCACCTAGCTAAGATTTTATTTCATTACAAATGATCACAGTCTGCAATTTTAAAAGTTACTTTAGAAACCCAAAGGTAATAGCCACTAGACATAAAATCCTTAATGCAGGGTTTTTTAACATAGAGGCTTGTTAATGCTACCATAGCTAATTTAATGTAAATGATGGGACTATTTGGGTGACCAAATGATTTTTATAAAAATAATGACCTTTCTCAATTGTAGAACTCACTTAACATAGTGACATTTAGGTATTTGATAGTGGTAGGAGTTTCACAAAAAAAGTAAAATTTTAAAGGCAAAATGACTTATATGGAGCTATCTAGGACATCCATCAATTTGGAATAACTTAGAAAATAATGAATAGATTTAACAGAATCTACTAATTTGGCAAAATATGATTTTGTAACTAGTGGTAATTGATTAATCCACTATTGAAGGCTAATTCTGCCTGTAATTAATTTATAAAAACTCAGCCTATGATGCATTAATTACACACTAAGTACTTCCAGAAGTGTACCTTTGATACTTCATACTTCAAAACATCAGATTATGCTTTTGAACACTAGCTGCTATGAATATTGCTGTCCATCAGTACCCACATCATATAAAACAATCCAGGGCTTTGCCCTTGCATGGAAGCCCATTCTTTTAGTTTTAACTACCATGAATTATTCAGATATTCCATCATTTATTAAACAAGCAATAGCGATAGGCAGTGTCAGTGTCAGCTCGCATATTTTAATTCATTATAAATGGTTGCAGCTTTCAATTTTATTTGATATCCACAGATCTGACTGTATCCTCCACAAGGGAGAATAGCCACTAGTGCAAGGTGGGAGCCATCAAAGCAAAGAGCAATTCTACTCTTCTGTTAATGAAATATCCTACTGCCTTTGTGAACTCTGTTATATCATGAAGACAAAAGACCGCAGGAGATTGATGTGAAGGCACTCCGATTTAAATCTTACTTTCATTATGTTTTAAAGCATGAACAAGGTGGTAAATGCAAAGAGGTCCCAGAAAAGCACCTCCAACATTCTGCTAGAGCTCGAGCATTCTGGTTCAATAATTTGAGCTCCGGGTGCTCAAAGCAATGTAATCGTATTTAAATTTCCATAAAACAGGCTTATTTTCCATTCATAATATTTGCCATTCTTTTCCCTCTGCCCACTTTGGAATCATCACTTTCTAGAGTGCACTCATGCCACAGGACGCAGGAGAAAGAATTAAAGGCATAAGCAGTACAAGTCATAGGCAGTTACAAGAAGTAAGGAGCTCGTGGGGCTGCATTGACAGGGAAATGACAACAGCAGGCGTGTTTTCCGAAATCCGTGCCTCTCTGGAAAGGCTTCAAGAGAGTTCCCCTTCCCCGTGGAGCAGTGTGTAATACGTTCTTCTGGCCCGTGTTTGGAAGCCAAAGCGCATTGTGTTCCCAGGGTTGTAGAGCACTTGAATTTGTTAATTGTTATTTAACAAGAGTCGTTAATCGTTTAAATTTCCTTGTGTTTTTCTCAAGCGACTTGCTCTTTGTAACTTGGTCTTTGTGTGCTTTCTGTCTAAACTTGTTAAGTTTAGCTTGAAAAGCTGATCATATTAATTGTATTATTTAAGGGGTTGTGTTGGCGCGTGGCCTAGTGGGCAAGGCATCAGACTAGTAACCTGAAGGTCACTGGTTCGAGCCTCAGCTGAGGCAGCGTGTTTGTGTCCAGAGCAAGGCACTTACCAACACATTGCTCTGCGACGTCACCGGTGCCAAGTTGTATGGGTCCTAATGCCCTTCCCTTGGACAACATCGGTGGCGTGGAGAGGGGAAGGCCTGCAGCTTGGGCAACTGCCGGTCTCCCATACAACCCTGCCCAGGCCTGTGCCCTGGAAACTCCAGGCGCAGATCCATGGTCTCTCGAGACCGACGGATGTCACCACCACCTATTTAAGGGGATGCCTGATCAGTGCTATTGGCAAGGTCCTAGTTTTAAGAATGTTGTGTCTTGTAGTATTGTTTGGCTGTGCCACCAATGTTCAGTTGGAATTCTTATGAATAAATTTTGATCACTGTCTCTACATCGGAATCTGCCTTTCTTCCGCACCTGGGTTCCGACATTGCCAGCACACATTGTGACAGAAGGACCCCCACCAAGTTATGGACTCAGCGGAGTGTGAACAGCACTGTTTTGACATCAGTCGGCTTTAGGTGAGAATGTCATGTATTCTTAAGTCCACATTCCAAGTTTCTCAAGGTTATGCTCCAAATGTCTCCAGTCTACATTCTGAGTATCTCTAGTCTACTTTCCGAGCTTCTTAAGTTCACATTCCAAGCTTCTCTAGTCTACGTTCAAGGATTTTTCCAGGTCTCAAGGCTTTTTCTGAGTCTAGGCATCCTGGTCTAAGCACACTCAGTTCTCAAGGTCATCAGGGTTCTTAAGATTTCCCATGGCCCTCCAGATCTCTCAGGTTTCTTCAATGTTTTCCCTGTCCTCCCTCGTGTCTCCCAGCTCACTCTGTTTCTTGTGTTTTCAGGTCTCCCTGGACGGTCAGGTGCCAGCCATAGAGAGGGGGGCAATGTAATAGGCTCTTTGGGCCTCTGCAGGGAGAAAGAAAACATTGGGCTCCAATGTTTTAGAGCACTAGAATTTGGTAATTGTTGCTTAACGAGAGTTGTTAATCGTTTAGCTTTCCTTGTGTTTTCTCGAGCAGCTTGCTCTTTGTAATGTGGTCTCTTGGTGCTTTGTGTTTAAACTTGCTAAGTTTATTTTTATAGGTTCAGGGATTCTAAGTTACTTGTATTATTTAAGCAGATGCCAATTAACGCTAATCGTGGGATTCTAGTTTAGAGAATGTTAACATCTCGCAGTGTCGCTCGGCTGAACTACTGATATTCCGTTGGAATGCTTATGAATGAACCTCGGTCGCTGTCTTTACATTGGAGTCTGCCTTTCCTCTCTGCTTGGGTCCTGACACTGCTAGCGCACATCATGGTAACACTGTATGGGAAGACTACACAGTATAGCCTATAAAACAGAGCCAACCACCAGACTCGTAAGTGCAAAATCAATTCCAACCAAGGGCACTACTATCTTCAGTTTCCTTGGCTCCAGCTCAGTATAGGCTACCATTGGGAATATCAGGTATAAGGCTGCTTGCTTTAGCAAACTTGGCATGAACCACTGGCAACATCTTTTTATATTTCTCACATAAAAGTGAAACCTGGAGGGTAGAGATCTAATGGTTTATTCAAATTTATTATCTTCCACTATGCCCAGATCTTTTTGTTCAATTAATGAAGGGCAGTCAGATAGCTAATACAAAACCAATGCAGGTGCATGCACCAGGAAACAACCCGGGACACGACATGTGCAAAATAATTATTATAGCTGGAGCTGATAGATACAAGTGTGCACAGGCTCACCCCAAAACATAACTAATGTGCCCATCCATAATCCAACCGATTTAAATTTCTAAGCATACACCGAGATATGTTGGTAACATGGCAGTGTTAAATACAAAGAGTGAGAAAGTGGGAGAGAAAGAGACAAGGCAAAATATCTAACTGCTCTGCTGCAGCTGGCTGTTTGCCCACCATCCATTCTCTGCCAACTACAAGGAAAAAGGAAAGGGGGTAGAAGGATAGGTAGAGAAATAGAGAAATACAGAGACAGAGAGAGATGGAGACCATCAAATGTGTCTTCATAACTGTTTGGCCCAAATACATTGTTAAAAACACGAATGTGCTAGACTGGCAACAAATATGAATGGGACCTTGCTCTATAAGCACATTCATAAAAACAACAATCTTGAACAAAGTAATCTTGCTGTGAGGTTCAGAACACTAAAAACCACCAAGCATGCTGAAAAGCAGAAAGTGCCTTTTGGGAGATTCAACCTTCCTTTCAGCTATGGCATGTATTTTGGATTCTCCATTGGTGAACGACTGGTGAGGAGCAGTGTAATTAACACAAACAACAGACAATTAAAATAGAATGCAGGCACATACACAACAAGGTTCCAGGCTTCTTGTTGACATCATTAAGAAGATGACATTCTTCTTTCATCTACTACCCACCGGCACTGTTCTCCATGCTAAGGTAAATTTCTTTGTTAAAATGGGTGAAATAGGAACCACGATAGATGGTTTTGTGTATGAATCAGCTGATTCAAAATTAGAAACTATTTTTAATATACATACCATTCCCTCCCCTCTTCTTTTGTTTCTCACTGTGGCCTTTTAACTCTCCTGACGTGCTTATCATGTTCCAATGGGTCCCCACCTGCTTCCCTTGCTCCAATGGTCCACTCTCCTATCCTATCAGATTCCATCTTCTCCAGTCCTTGAACTATCCCCCACCCACCTAGCTTTACCTATCATCTTCCAGCTAGTCTCCTACCACTCCAGCCACCTTTTCATTCTGGCATCTTCCCCCTTCCATTTCAGTCCTGAGGAAGGGTCTCAGCCTAAAACAATGATGCTGGCTTGACCTGCTAAGTTCCTCCAGCATAATGTATGTGTTGCTTTAGATTTCCAGCATCTGAAGACCTTTTCATGTTCATCACATACCTTTTCAGTTTTTAAATCAAACTTCATTTTTAATAGATATGAATTATATTCTTCTCACTCCTCTTGACAAGTTTTCTGACCGACTCTGCCGAAATAGCACACGATTGGATCTCTCAGGTGTGAATCCCATTGGAACTCTCAGTGTGAATCCCATTGGAACTCTCAGCTGTGAATCCCACTGAAACTCTCTGGTGTGAATCACATTGGATCTCTCAGGTGTGAATCCCATTGAAACTCGCAGGTGAGAATCCCATTGGAACTCTCAGGTGTGAATCCCATTGGAAATCTCAGGTGTGAATCCCATTGAAACTCTCTGGCGTGAATCCTATTAGAACTCTCAGTGTGAATTCCATTGAAACTCTCAGGTGTGAATCCCATTGGATCTCGCAGCCTTGAATCCCATTGAAACTCTCAGCTGTGAATCCCACTGAAACTCTCAGTGTGAATCCCATTGGAACTCTCAGGTGTGAATCCCATTGGAAATCTCAGGTGTGAATCCCATTGAAACTCTCAGGCATGAATCCCATTGGAACTCTCAGGTGTGAATCCCACTGAAACTCTCAGGTGTGAACCCCATTGGAACTCTCAGTGTGAATCCCACTGAAACTCTCTGGTGTGAATCACATTGGATCTCTCAGGTGTGAATCCCATTGGAACTCGGAGTTGTGAATCCCATTGGAACTCTCAGGTGTGAATCCCATTGGAAATCTCAGTTGTGAATCCCATTGGAACTCTCAGGCATGAATCCCATTGGAACTCTCAGTGTGAATCCCATTGGAACTCTCAGGTGTGAATCACATTGGAATTCTCAGGTGTGAATCCCATTGGAAATCTCAGGTGTGAATCCCACTGGATCTCTCAGGTGTGAACCCCATTGGATCTCTCAGGTGTGAATACCAATGGAACTCTCAGGTGTGAATCCCATTGGAACCCTGAGGTGTGAATCCCATTGGAAATCTCTGGCATGAATCCTATTAGAACTCTCAGGTGTGAATCCCATTGGAACCCTCAGGTGTGAATCCCATTGGAAATCTCTGGCATGAATCCTATTAGAACTCTCAGTGTGAATCCCATTGGAACGCTCAGGCATGAATCCCATTGGAACTCACTGGTGTGAATCCCATTGGAAATCTCAGGCATGAATCCCATCGGAACTCTCTGGTGTGAATCCCATTGGAAATCTCAGGTGAGAATCCTATTAAAACTCTCAGGTGTGAATCCCATTGGATCTCGCAGCCTTGAATCCCATTGAAACTCTCAGCTGTGAATCCCACTGAAACTCTCAGTGTGAATCCCATTGGAACTCTCAGTGTGAATCCCATTGGAACTCTCAGGTGTGAATCCCATTGGATCTCGCAGTGTGAATCCCATTGGTACTCTCAGGTGTGAATCCCATTGGAACTCTCAGGTGTGAATCACATTGGAACTCTCAGTGTGAATCCCATTGAAACTCTCAGCTGTGAATCCCACTGAAACTCTCTGGTGTGAATCACATTGGATCTCTCAGGTGTGAATCCCATTGGAACTCTCAGGTGTAAACCCCATTGGAAATCTCAGGTGAGAATCCTATTAAAACTCTCAGGTGTGAATCCCATTGGATCTCGCAGCCTTGAATCCCATTGAAACTCTCAGCTGTGAATCCCACTGAAACTCTCAGTGTGAATCCCATTGGAACTCTCAGTGTGAATCCCATTGGAAATCTCAGGTGTGAATCCCATTGGAACTCTCAGTGTGAATCCCATTGGAACTCTCAGCTGTGAATCCCACTGAAACTCTCTGGTGTGAATCACATTGGATCTCTCAGGTGTGAATCCCATTGAAACTCGCAGGTGAGAATCCCATTGGAACTCTCAGGTGTGAATCCCATTGGAAATCTCAGGTGTGAATCCCATTGAAACTCTCTGGCGTGAATCCTATTAGAACTCTCAGTGTGAATTCCATTGAAACTCTCAGGTGTGAATCCCATTGGATCTCGCAGCCTTGAATCCCATTGAAACTCTCAGCTGTGAATCCCACTGAAACTCTCAGTGTGAATCCCATTGGAACTCTCAGGTGTGAATCCCATTGGAAATCTCAGGTGTGAATCCCATTGAAACTCTCAGGCATGAATCCCATTGGAACTCTCAGGTGTGAATCCCACTGAAACTCTCAGGTGTGAACCCCATTGGAACTCTCAGTGTGAATCCCACTGAAACTCTCTGGTGTGAATCACATTGGATCTCTCAGGTGTGAATCCCATTGGAACTCGGAGTTGTGAATCCCATTGGAACTCTCAGGTGTGAATCCCATTGGAAATCTCAGTTGTGAATCCCATTGGAACTCTCAGGCATGAATCCCATTGGAACTCTCAGTGTGAATCCCATTGGAACTCTCAGGTGTGAATCACATTGGAATTCTCAGGTGTGAATCCCATTGGAAATCTCAGGTGTGAATCCCACTGGATCTCTCAGGTGTGAACCCCATTGGATCTCTCAGGTGTGAATACCAATGGAACTCTCAGGTGTGAATCCCATTGGAACCCTGAGGTGTGAATCCCATTGGAAATCTCTGGCATGAATCCTATTAGAACTCTCAGGTGTGAATCCCATTGGAACCCTCAGGTGTGAATCCCATTGGAAATCTCTGGCATGAATCCTATTAGAACTCTCAGTGTGAATCCCATTGGAACGCTCAGGCATGAATCCCATTGGAACTCACTGGTGTGAATCCCATTGGAAATCTCAGGCACGAATCCCATCGGAACTCTCTGGTGTGAATCCCATTGGAAATCTCAGGTGAGAATCCTATTAAAACTCTCAGGTGTGAATCCCATTGGATCTCGCAGCCTTGAATCCCATTGAAACTCTCAGCTGTGAATCCCACTGAAACTCTCAGTGTGAATCCCATTGGAACTCTCAGTGTGAATCCCATTGGAACTCTCAGGTGTGAATCCCATTGGATCTCGCAGTGTGAATCCCATTGGTACTCTCAGGTGTGAATCCCATTGGAACTCTCAGGTGTGAATCACATTGGAACTCTCAGTGTGAATCCCATTGAAACTCTCAGCTGTGAATCCCACTGAAACTCTCTGGTGTGAATCACATTGGATCTCTCAGGTGTGAATCCCATTGGAACTCTCAGGTGTAAACCCCATTGGAAATCTCAGGTGAGAATCCTATTAAAACTCTCAGGTGTGAATCCCATTGGATCTCGCAGCCTTGAATCCCATTGAAACTCTCAGCTGTGAATCCCACTGAAACTCTCAGTGTGAATCCCATTGGAACTCTCAGTGTGAATCCCATTGGAAATCTCAGGTGTGAATCCCATTGAAACTCTCAGGCATGAATCCCATTGGAACTCTCAGGTGTGAATCCCACTGAAACTCTCAGGTGTGAACCCCATTGGAACTCTCAGTGTGAATCCCACTGAAACTCTCTGGTGTGAATCACATTGGATCTCCCAGGTGTGAATCCCATTGGAACTCGGAGTTGTGAATCCCATTGGAACTCTCAGGTGTGAATCCCATTGGAAATCTCAGGCGTGAATCCCATTGAAACTCTCAGGCATGAATCCCATTGGAACTCGAGGCGTGAATCCCATTGGAACTCTCAGGTGTGAACCCCATTGGAACTCTCAGTGTGAATCCCACTGAAACTCTCTGGTGTGAATCACATTGGATCTCTCAGGTGTGAATCCCATTGGAACTCGGAGTTGTGAATCCCATTGGAACTCTCAGGTGTGAATCCCATTGGATCTCTCAGGTGTGAACCCCATTGGATCTCTCAGGTGTGAATACCATTGGAACTCTTAGGTGTGAATCCCATTGGAATCCTGAGGTGTGAATCCCATTGGAAATCTCTGGCATGAATCCTATTAGAACTCTCAGTGTGAATCCCTTGGAACGCTCAGGCATGAATCCCATTGGAACTCTCTGGTGTGAATCCCATTGGAAATCTCAGGCATGAATCTCATTGGAACTCTCTGGTGTGAATCCCATTGGAAATCTCAGGTGTGAATCCTATTGAAACTCTCAGGTGTGAATCCCATTGGATCTCGCAGCCTTGAATCCCATTGAAACTCTCAGCTGTGAATCCCACTGAAACTCTCAGTGTGAATCCCATTGGAACTCTCAGTGTGAATCCCATTGGAACACTCAGGTGTGAATCCCATTGGATCTCGCAGTGTGAATCCCATTGGTACTCTCAGGTGTGAATCCCATTGGAACTCTCAGGTGTGAATCACATTGGAACTCTCAGTGTGAATCCCATTGGAACTCTCAGGTGTGAACCCCATTGGAACTCTCAGTGTGAATCCCACTGAAACTCTCTGGTGTGAATCACATTGGATCTCTCAGGTGTGAATCCCATTGGAACTCGGAGTTGTGAATCCCATTGGAACTCTCAGGTGTGAATCCCATTGGATCTCTCAGGTGTGAACCCCATTGGATCTCTCAGGTGTGAATACCATTGGAACTCTCAGGTGTGAATCCCATTGGAATCCTGAGGTGTGAATCCCATTGGAAATCTCTGGCATGAATCCTATTAGAACTCTCAGGTGTGAATCCCATTGGAACCCTCAGGTGTGAATCCCATTGGAAATCTCTGGCATGAATCCTATTAGAACTCTCAGTGTGAATCCCTTGGAACGCTCAGGCATGAATCCCATTGGAACTCTCTGGTGTGAATCCCATTGGAAATCTCAGGCATGAATCTCATTGGAACTCTCTGGTGTGAATCCCATTGGAAATCTCAGGTGTGAATCCTATTGAAACTCTCAGGTGTGAATCCCATTGGATCTCGCAGCCTTGAATCCCATTGAAACTCTCAGCTGTGAATCCCACTGAAACTCTCAGTGTGAATCCCATTGGAACTCTCAGTGTGAATCCCATTGGAACACTCAGGTGTGAATCCCATTGGATCTCGCAGTGTGAATCCCATTGGTACTCTCAGGTGTGAATCCCATTGGAACTCTCAGGTGTGAATCACATTGGAACTCTCAGTGTGAATCCCATTGGAACTCTCAGGTGTGAATCCCATTGGAAATCTCAGGTGTGAATCCCATTGGAATTCTCAGGTGTGAATCCCATTGGAACTCTCAGGTGTGAATCCCATTGGAATTCTCAGGCGTGAATCCCATTGGAAATCTCAGGCGTGAATCCCATTGGAACACTCAGGCGTGAATCCCATTGGAACTCTCTGGTGTGAATCCCATTGGAACTCTCAGGTGTGAATCCCATTGGAACTCGCAGGTGTGAATCCCACTGGAACTCTCAGGTGTGAATCCCACTGGAACTCTCAGGTGTGAATCCCATTGGAACTCGCAGGTGTGAATCCCACTGGAACTCTCAGGTGTGAATCCCACTGGAACTCGCAGGTGTGAATCCCACTGGAACTCTCAGGTGTGAATCCCATTGGAACTCTCTGAGTGAATCCCATTGGATCTCTCAGGTGTGTATCCCATTGGAACTCTCAGGTGTGAATCCCATTGGAACTCTCAGTGTGAATCCCATTGGAACTCTCAGTGTGAATAGCATTGGAACTCTCAGGTGTGAATCCTATTAGAACTCTCAGTGTGAATCCCATTGGAACTCTCAGGTGTGAATCCCATTGGAATTCTCAGGTGTGAATCCCACTGGAACTCTCAGGTGTGAATCGCATTGGAACTCTCAGGTGTGAATCGCATTGGAACTCAGAGTTGTGAATCGCATTGGAACTCGGAGTTGTGAATCGCATTGAAACTCGCAGGTGTGAATCCCATTGGAACTCTCAGGTGTGAATCCCATTGGAATTCTCAGGTGTGAATCCCATTGGAATTCTCAGGTGTGAATCCCACTGGAACTCTCAGGTGTGAATCGCATTGGAACTCTCAGGTGTGAATCACATTGGAACTCGGAGTTGTGAATTGCATTGGAACTCGCAGGGTTGAATCCCACTGGAACTCTCAGGTGTGAATCGCATTGGAACTCGCAGGTGTGAATCCCACTGCAACTCGCAGGTGTGAATCCCACTGGAACTCTCAGGTGTGAATCCCATTGGAACTCGGAGGTGTGAATCCCACTGGAACTCTCAGGTGTGAATCGCATTGGAACTCGGAGTTGTGAATCGCATTGAAACTCGCAGGTGTGAATCCCATTGGAACTCTCAGGTGTGAATCCCATTGGAATTCTCAGGTGTGAATCGCATTGGAACTCTCAGGTGTGAATCCCACTGGAACTCTCAGGTGTGAATCACATTGGAACTCGGAGTTGTGAATCGCATTGAAACTCGCAGGTGTGAATCCCATTGGAATTCTCAGGTGTGAATCCCATTGGAACTCTCAGGTGTGAATCCCATTGGAACTCTCAGGTGTGAATCGCATTGGAACTCGCAGGTGTGAATCCCACTGGAACTCGCAGGTGTGAATCCCATTGGAACTCGGAGTTGTGAATCGCATTGAAACTCACAGGTGTGAATCCCATTGGAATTCTCAGGTGTGAATCCCATTGGAATGCTCAGGTGTGAATCACATTGAAACTCACAGGTGTGAATCCCATTGGAATTCTCAGGTGTGAATCCCATTGGATCTCTCAGGTGTGAATCGCTTTGGAACTCGCAGGTGTGAATCCCACTGGAACTCGCAGGTGTGAATCCCATTGGAACTCGGAGTTGTGAATCGCATTGAAACTCACAGGTGTGAATCCCATTGGAATGCTCAGGTGTGAATCACATTGAAACTCACAGGTGTGAATCCCATTGGAATTCTCAGGTGTGAATCCCATTGGAACTCGCAGGTGTGAATTCCATTGGAACTCGGAGTTGTGAATCGCATTGAAACTCACAGGTGTGAATCCCATTGGAATTCTCAGGTGTGAATCCCATTGGAATGCTCAGGTGTGAATCACATTGGAACTCGCAGGTGTGAATCCTACTGGAACTCATTGGTGTGAATCCCATTGGAACTCTCAGGTCTGAATCCCATCGGAATTACTGGTGTGTACCCGAATTTCACTCCTATATGTGAACCCTATTGGAACTCCTTAGAATCACGGGAAGTTTTTATTTAATCCTTTAGGGAGAGGTTTTTATTGACCCCTATTAGAAATGTGATCAGGTCTCAGACTACATGGGCTAATGTGACTGTCAAATGCTGTGCATTTATCATTGTTAATTACAACTGGAACCTTACAAGACCCATAATCCCCTATTTGGATATCTAAACAGTCAGCTACCCATTTGCAAAAAAATCGCAAAAATATATAAATTAATAGCACAGAACAGGCCATTAAGTTTAGCTTTCATATGCCTGCCAAAAATAGTTTTCCCAAATCTTGAGCCATAATCCTATATCTGTGGATTTTCTGGAGCTCATTCAGGTACTTTTAAGTCTGCAGGGGGCTTCTACCTCCACCACACTTACAAGTAGAGAGTTCTAGACCACTATCACCTCTTGAGTAAAAGATGTTTTTTTCTGAATTCCCTTCCATCCCATCTACCCATAAACTTCAATGTATTTCCCCTAATGCTGAGTAGAATGCATACCATCCACTTAAAGCCTTTCTTGAAAGTCAGTGCCAAAATACCCACAACTTTTATTTATCTGTCATTCAGCTGTTTCCAGTTCCCCACTGAAGCTCTTCTTAAATATAATTAAAGTCAGATTTCTATTCATCATCATCTCAGCCGAATGCTTCTCCCAACATTACATCAAAGTATAGAAGGAACATCAGCTATTATTGGTGAGCAAGTCTTACCTGATACTGTACAAAACATTTCCGTTTTTAAAAATGCGAAGCAGTTTATTGTCTGTTGTCACTTCGTGAAAGTTGGCCCCCTTTTCATTAGCAAAGAACAAATCAGGCTTCCAGATGGAATCCAACATGGAAGGATCCAGATCTAAGGAATCATCTGGGTATTCGCTATAGGCTAATCGTGGATCATTCCATGCTTGTCGCAGGAAGATGTTCACTCTGTAGTCCTAAACAAATTCAAAATTAGTTTAAAAGGTGTGTTCACTGAACTGCCTTACATTTTCATTTAATAATAAACATCTCAACAAAATCTCAAATTACTGCAGAGCTGTATGCTACTGCTTCCAGATAAAATATCTTGAGAACATGATAAAAGTTAATTACATTCTTATGTGACAGTGGTTCACAAACTAATGGTAGCTAATAAGATCTGCCTACATAATAATAGTCACTGCAATTCAGAGTACATTCATTGTACAGACATTTTGAGATGCTTTGATAGTATCATATTATATAAGTGGAGAGTATTCTTAAGTATTTTTAATATATGAAGATTAATTACATGGTATTTATAAAATATAGCAGATTAGTGGTTTGTGCCAGTTCTATGAATTTCCAGGCATAGAGATTTTATTTTTGTTCAATGATGCTTCCTTATTGAACTGACTCCAGTAATGGCATAGTGGTATGTTACTTAATCACTTGGACTACCACACCAATAAATGCAAGAGCATTGAGTAAGGGACATTCCAAATGATCTTTGTTTGCTAGCATCCAAAGATTCAACATATTTATTCACAATGCAAAAAAGTTGATGACATGGGTTAAACAGATACCCTGTGGTTTAATGGCTTTTGAACAAACATCAGCTTTTGGTGACAGACGAAATATGAAGCTTGCCCCTTGACCCTTATTGACTAAAAGTTTAATATATGTAAACCATTTCTCCCTCCAGGCATAATCAGATTAAAGCACCAACCCTTGCAGCTTCATGAAACTATGCACATTGATTTTTATTTTTGAGCATCTACTTTTGAATATTTTAATTATTTAGCCATTGCACACTTTGACCATGCTTATGGGAAGAAAACATTGACACGTTAAAGTTTGTGCTTAGTTTGATTTGCATTCAACTGACTCTGGTTTAGAGACTGAAGCATTTTATTTGTCTTAGTTCCTTAGAGTCCAGGATACCTTCCATCTATCTTTCATGTATACCATACACAGTCCCTGTGGTACTTCATACTGCCGATGTTTTAATAAACTCTAAATTAATATAATGATATGACAGTGCCATGCAAATTTTGAGATGCTTCAGTGTCTTCATGTTTTTAATTAGATTTGGTTAGGTTAGACTATTCAAGACATGATCATTTTTAAGGTTCATTAAATCGTTGTTTCAGTGACATTTATAGTCATATTGTATTATTTCCCCTTCACTACCAAAGAACACACACATTCTCTGCATAATGTCATGCTACTAAGGATATAACTAAGACGAAGGAAGCAGATTGGTTACAGCACGTAAGTTTAATCATGTCTTTAGGAGTCCCATAAAATCAGCTCATTTATTTCCTTAATGGGTTATTTATTTTCTCCAAATTATGTTTCTCATCCTTGACTACCACCCATCCTCTTCCCAAAGGTGCCATCTTACTACAGGGTATGGATACACAGGTAGCATTGTGTCATTAGGCAACATTCATTACACAAAAAACAAGTATTTAACATTTTTGTTGTAATATGGAGGGTACTGGACACAAGCTTTTTCTTTTATCTCACTTCAGTCCTTTACTAATATAGGACTTTGCATATGACATGCCTCAATGGCAGTGTTATATAAAAAAAGAACCAAATAGTTCTGATCTCATCTAAATTAAGTTTAATAGGTTCCACTGACTACAAGGTTATTGAGTCAAGTGCACGTGTGCACAAGTCAGTAGCCTAAAACTACAAGTGATTTAGTACTGAGTTAGCTCTCCCAATCGAAAGACCACTAATGTGGTAAACAAATAGAAGCTACAAGCAGTGAACCAGACACTTAAGACATAGACACTGAACACATAGTGTTCATGGCCTGGAAGCCCAAATAGAAAACAAAATGAAACAAAAATCAGCTTCTTGGAAGGAAGCAGACACAGGATTGGTAAATTTAAATTGGAATGTAATGCTATAATGGAAAAAAGAGAGAGAAAAGGAAAAGATGAGAGGCAAAATAGGTCAAAGAGAAACTGATATATTTTAAATTTGTACCTGTTTTATATATAATTAGTTATAATTTTATATAATGAGTTAAGATCATTCATCTTATTGTGGATCGAACCCTAAATGTTAAAACTTGAACTTCCCAGAACTTGAGAGATCATGGGTCCTATAAATGTGCTGTTGGGGATAAAGAGAGGTAATATTCCTTGAAGTGCGGTGGGTGGAATACTACAACATCCTAATCCGAGTCTTTTCCCATTATATAACTGCCTCCTGAAATATTTTGATATATATTTGCAAATGTGTAAAGTATGAGTGATTATTAAATATTTCAGCATTTGTGATTGTGTATTGTGTGCATAATCAATGCTTTGCCATTGAGTATGCGAGATTCTTTGCACATGAGATTTACTCAAATTAGATTTTAGAAGGCCCCCACTAGTCCACTTCTCTACAGCTTTAACACATAATAGTTTATGGACCACTTTTTTAAATGATGTCAATCTCTAACAGTTGCAACTTAGTTCAAATTCTAACATGGTAACAGTCCTCAACTCTATTCTACTGGCTCCTTCAGAGGATGAATTGATAGCTAGACTGTTAATCATAACTGTTCAAGCTCTCCTGTCAGATGTTCATGTAAAGTTTTATACAGAGCTAATTATATGATTCAGATTAGGCATATTTAAATCTGTGTATTCATCTGCCTTCTCTGTGCTGTTAATGGGCTGTGTTTGTAGACATGAATGTGATATTAGCAAATTGTATAACTTCCTGTGAGAAGCCCTACAGAAGATAAATATTTCTAGCAGTCATTCAGAGAATTAATACTTATCAATGACAACTTGCATTTATATAGTGTCGTTAAGAAAAATGCCCCAAGATGCCTCACAGCACAATCATCAAAAAATATTATGAACAAGCCATCCATGAGGTAACAGAAGCAGGTCAAAAAGTTTGGTAAAAAGTTGATTATTTTATTGAGTCTTATAGGGTAAAGGGAGGATTTCAGATTAAGTGCTTCAGGGAAGAAACTTCAAGGTTTGGAGGCTCGGTTGGCAACTGAAGGCACAGGCCCAAATGGTGGAACAACTAAGTTCAGGGATGACTAAGGAGACAGTATTGGAGGATGGAAAATATCCCAGAAGGTCATAAAATAGGGAGCAATACAGAGACAAGATCATGGAGTGGTTTTAAAGCAAGGATGAGAAATTTAAAAATGCATTCTGCCTAACTGGATCTAGTGTATATTAGCCAGCAGAGAGATGATGAGAGAACAGGACTTTGAACATAGATTGCAAGGTTAATGGAGAGAGGAACAGGGAATGCCCTATTCTAAAGTGAGATTCACATGATAAACAGATAAATACATATTATTGGCACTTTTAAAGTTAATGGATTTGGATTTGAATTTATGTTTTCAGTTTTATTGTTTTGCTGTCATATTCTTGCTTTTAATAGATTATGTTACTAATTACCATAGTTTTGACTAGGTTAGAGAAATAAATTAATCTTTGACTTAATGAATAATCCTTTTGTTTTTGCAACATAGCTTTTGAATCCATTCCAACATGAAGTTGCACAAACCACTTTTTTCAATTTACCACTAGATTCTATTAAATTTCTTTTGGCAATCTCATCTCAGTTTCCTTTGAGGATCAGATCACCACATTAAGTTGTCATAATTCAATATCAGTTGCAAATTAAACTAACAATGTCTCTCAATAAATTGTGGAAACCTAAGATAGTCAGTGGGAAAGTATTCACAGAGCTCGATTTCTGGGAGAGAACTAAATGTATTAATGAGGCAGATAATGTTAATGCCGTTCTGCACCTGAACTGAGCTTGCTTGGTGCTGAAACTGTAAGTAAATAAGCAAACTCATTTCTTATATTTAACAGGTCCTGTTATAGGGTGGCCTGTTGAGTTCCTCCAGCATTTTGTGTGTGTTGCTTGGATTTCCATCATCTCTAGATTTTCTCTTGTTTGTGATTGACTTAACAGTTAAATTTATTAGCTAATAACTTGGCTGAATTTTTTCTCACTGCTCCCATGGTTTATTTATTTATTTATTTATTTATTGGGATACACTGTGAATTAGGCCCTTCCAGCCTTTTGATCTATGCTGCCTAGCAAACCCCCCCCCCACCCCCAATTAGCCCTAGCTTAATTATAATTAACTTACAATAGCCAATTAACCTACTAATTGCTATATCTTTAGACTGTGGGAGGAAACCGGAGCTCCTGGAGAAAACCCACACATTCCAAGGGGAGGACATAGAGACTCCTTACATGTAATGTTGGAATTGAACTCTGAACTCTGACATGCCAAGCAATAATACTGTTGCGCTGACTGCTACACTACAGTAGTACCAACTGATTTATCAGTGTTAGAGAAAAAAACATTTAAATGTAGTGTGAATCATTTTAATTTTGTTATACTATGAATGTGGTTGCAAAGCTTAGTACAGAAAAAAACATGTCAACATGAAATTCAGTCAAAAAATATTGATTATAATACCTTCAGTAAATTTTATATTGGATTAATGGTGGTGGGTGTAGGAATTCTGGTTAATGTCAGCTTAGTTTGTAAACATAGATGATGTTATTTAACTATGTAATTATTGCACTTTTTATTAATGTATGGCAGCTATTTTATAGATATGGTCTCAGCATTAGTTGTGGTACATGTGATCTGAAGACACTGAGATTCAGTTGATGGTAACAATCATGAGATTTGGTTGTTTCTTCATAGCAAATGTGTGATCTGAATGTCAGTGCATGATTTGACGGTTTTAAAGCAAAGCACAAAGGAGCTGGGGGACCTTAATGTGCTATACAACATCTATGGAGAGAAATGAATAGTTTTAATGTTGCATTTTAAGGCTAGCCGCTTATTAAAATGGTAACACAGTCCTCATTTTATGTGGTATTGTTTATTCAACAATAGGAGGTGGGGTTTAATACCCTAATAAGCCGCTTCCAACTAGAAACTCCTTGACAGACTTGAATGGAAGCAGTCAAAATAATCACACCTTAATGACAGGCAAAGCGCTTAATGAACAATCATTGGAAGACCTGAGATTGCCTAACGTTATTGAAGCTTTTCTATCAGTAAATACAGGGGTTCTGAGAAATTAAGGTAATTACATCTTAAGAAGTTTATTGAACAACAGAGACTGCCTGAAATGGCCTGCATGGTTATAAGTGATTCCTTTGTAAATGATCCATATGATGATGGAAAACAATTAATATTTATTATCTAGTATTGACAGTTGCCCTCAATAAGAATAGGCTATATATGTGGTGGTGGCCACATAAGTTCTTACTGCCTGTTTGAAGGTGATCTATTGATTACTTGAGGGAGAACTTTTTAGCATTTAATAAACTTGTATACTTTTACCATTAATGACAGGGCAAGATTTGGCAGATAATATCAACCAAACCCGTGATTGTTGACAGACAATGACAAGGAAAAAATGTCGTTTAACTGCATCTTCCTGATTGATCATGGAAGGTGTGCCAGAGGAAAATGATACTTGGGTTTAGATATTCACTTTGAGAATACTGAAACTGCAGTACGGTCATCAAAGCATTCCTGTTTGTTACAAGCTTCAATTGTACTCCCCAGCACACTGAGAAAAGGATGCAGTGCTAATGCCTGAAGCTGGCATTCAATGTGCAAATAAGACTCTACTACCTGTCTGATTTTTCTTCCCACTGCAAGACTGTAAAGCAAATCACCCCCAAGCTTCGGATTGCGCAGCTCAACAAATGACTGGAAAATGAATGCTCCTGACTTTCGAAACTTCCGTTGTTGAGGTGTGAAATTTCAATGTCAAACTTCTAATGAAAATCCAAGCTAGGTGTACCTGGTAATGGCCAAAGGGATTTTTTTGAATGTCTGATCTTAGCAGTAGGAAACATAACTAACACTACATGTTCACGATTCTTCACATATAAAGCTAAACATACTCGACACTGCCCTGAGTGGAAACTGCCATCTCAAGATATTTTCATAGCTCATAGAAAATGGTTCAAGAAATAAAACAAATTGAGAAATGAAATATCTGGAGAAAGAAAGCAAACTAAAACAACATTCTCTTTTAACTTTCTTAATTAGTTCATTTCATTTATATTCATTACAGGATGCAGGAATTAGTGGCAAAGATTGTACCTGTTAAACTAGTTATTTATTTATTGACATATAGCACAGAGTGGGCCCTTCTGGCCCTTTGAGCCACTCTGCCCAGCGATATCCAGATTTAACTCTAGTCTAATCACTGGATAATTTACAATGACCAATTAGCTCACCAACTGGTACATCTTTAGACTGTGGGAGGAAACCGGAGCACCCAGAGGAAACCCACGTGGTCACAGGGAGAACGTACAAACTCCTTACAGGCAGTAGCGGGCATTGGACTTGGGTCGCTGGTACTGTAAACTGTTATGCTAACCACTATGCTGACATGTTGTCCCAAGAGCAGGTTAGGAAGAATTCCTGCTTGAAGAGCAGGAGTCAATCAGATATGTGCTTACAACAAGTCAGTAGTTTCATGTTCATCATCTTTAATACTTTCTTTTTTTAATTTAAGCTATATTCAATAACACAAATTTTAGTTCTTTAGCTCTCATGCTGGGAATTGAACTCAGATATCCAGTTATTTCCAGACTTTTGTACATTGGTCCATAACTTGACTTGTATGTGACTACATCAATAAATAATTATGAACTCTATTTTGGAATTGCATTTACAGCTTTATTCAAAGGATTAGCACAGAGGTGCCATATTATGCCAGATGCCTGGATTATGTCTTTGTAGAGTTTGCACTTCCTCCCTGTAACTTTGTATGTTCCCCTCAGATGTTCCAGTTTCCTCCCACGCCCCAAAGTTTGGTTAGTTAATTGGCGACTGTAATTTTCCTCTTGTGAGTTGATGTGTAGTAGAATCTGAGGGAAGCTGTTGAGAATGTGGGGAGAAGTAAATGGGAATAAACGTGGGACTGGTGTAAACACGCGGTTGATGGTCAGTGTGCAATCAGTGGTTCAATTGGCCCAATTCTCAGTTATGACTCTATGAAACAGCCATTGACTGAACATCAGGAAATCAGTACTCTATGCCTACAATAACCTTATTATTTAATAAATTTATAGAATGTAAAACAAAAGTGGGCTGTGCAAGTCCACGTTGCTTTCTCCGCCCTCCTGTTAATCATGGATGTCATACCTTACATTGCCAGTTTTGATTTTATTCCATAAAATTTGTTTTCAATCAACTGATTCTGTATTATTGATGCCCTGATGCAATGTACATAAATTCAAATTAGCTAGTCAAGTTCAGATTCTAAGATAATATCACATTGTTCTAAGCTCCCGAGATCCTCCTGCCAGGTAGTAGTGTGCTTTTATCTACACTCAATTATCTTCAAACTATCAAATCAGTTCACATCTTGATCTCCAAAATTTCGTAATAATGTAACCTATTTCTATGGTTTATCATAAGAAAGTTCTTTCAGATTGGAGAAACTTTTCCAAATTTAATATATCTTCTCTACCATGACATTGCACTCAATACTTCAAATGATATTAGGAAAATCTGTGAAAGAATATTTTTCTGTCATTTTCCATGTAGTTTGCATTGAGTTTTATGATCATTCCTTATATCCGCATGCAGATTTTCTGTGACTACGCACTAGGTTTTAATTTAATAGGCTGACTAAGAAATTGACTACTTTGGAAATGATATTAGTAGCTACTACTGGCCTTTGGGTAACCAGTCAAATATTTGCCCACACTGAAGTGAATTGGAACAACAATGGATTATAGTCTAGTTGCAGATGATGATTCTGTTTATTGTTATAATTAGGATTTATTAGTTGCCTTGACTGTGGAGACTGAGGAATCACTGGAACACACCATGAACAATCTTTCTAATATGGATATACTATAGCTCATTGATTACCTGGGTTATCACAGACATCCCTTTTTGTTGTTAATATTTAGCTTTCTCCCCAAAGATCCATTGTATTAAGGGGCATTTTAACTTCATTATCACTATTTATTTCCTGAAGATGAAATAATTGGTACATTTTTAAACCAATTGCTATATTAAAAACATGTAGTATTGACAACTGGCAGTATTTGCTGTCACAAAAACTCATTAAATGCTAAAACAATTGTTTGAAACCTGGCTGTCCAGGTAGACCCATTGTCCCTGCCTAATCTTGCCCCACTAAATTTGTGATCTCATATCTCAATTCCATTCTGTCTATTCCCTTTGGTTTAGTCCCTTGCCACGGACATCTGCAACACTTCCGATGCTCTCGAATTCCTCACTAACTTCCAGTTCCCTGGCCCCTAACTGCCTCATTTTCATCATGATGTCCAGTCCCTATACACTTCTATCTCCCATCAAGAAAGCCTTAAAACTCTCTGTTTCTTTCTCAAAAGAGCCAACCAGTTCCCCTCCACCTTCACCCTCCTCCGTCTGGCAGAACTGGTCCTCACCCTTAACAATTTTTCCTTTGACTCCTCCCACTTTCTCCAGACTCAAGGGGTAGCCATGCACACCTGTGTGGGCCCTAGCTATGCCTGCTACGTAGAACAGTCATACACCAAGCCTTCCCCAATAATTTATTTTCTTGCATCCTTGATGCTGCCCTCACCTGCATCTCCTCCATCTCCTGAAATTCCACGCTCACCCATCTTCCAATTGCCTTAACAGTGATAGAGTTTCTCATGTCATTACCTGTTTACCTGTCACACCATGAGCCTCCGCATCCAACGTATCATTCTTCACAACTTCTGCCACCTCCAAAGGGATTCTACCGCCAAACACACCTTTACCTCCCTCTCTCTCTCTCTCTCTCTCTCTCTCTCTCTCTGCTTTCCACAGGGATCACTCCCTCTGTGATTCCCTTGTCCATTCGTCCCTCCCCACTAATCCTCCACCCAGCACTTATCTCTGTAAGCAGCCAAAGTGCTACATCTGCCCATTCACCTCCTCGCTCACCTCCATTCAGAGCACCAGGTGAGGCAACACTTCACCTATGAATCTGCTGGGGTCGTCTATCGTGTCCGGTGCTCCTGATGCGGCCTCTTCCACATTGGTGAGACCCGTTGTAAATTGGGGGACCTCTTCATTGAGCACCTCCGCTCCATCCGCCAAAAGTGGAAATTTGCAGTGGAAAAACATTTTAATTTTGATTCTCATTCCTGCTCCAACATGTTGGTCCATGGTGTCCACTGTGTCAAGAAAAGGGTACCCTCAGGGTGGAGAAGAATATATTATATTCCGTTTGGGTAGCCTCCAATCTGATGGGCATAAATATCGATTTCTCCTTCCAGTAAAAAAAAATCTATCCTTCTCCCCTCTTCTTCTATTCTTCACTTTGGCCTCTTACCTCTTCTCAAATGCCTATCACCTCTCCTTGGGTCCCTTCCTCCTTCCTTTTCTCCTATGGTTCACTCTATCTGCTATCAGTTCCTTCCTCTCCACCCTTTTTACCTTTCCTACTCACCTGACTTCACCTATCACCTTCTAGTTAGCCTCCTTCCCCTGCCCCCAACTTTTTATACTGGCATCTTCCCCTTTCTTTCCCAGTACTGAAGAAGGTTCTCGGCCTGAAACATCAAATGTTTATTTATTATTATAGATGCCGCCTGACTCGCTGAGTTCCTCCAGCATTTTGAGTGTGTTGCTTTGAACAAGTCTGTGATGAGGCAGCAGTTAGAGCCTCCTGACTAGTCTTTTCTCCACTTAGGATCTTAGAATTCTCCCTGGGCATCCATTTTAACAGGCAAGAAAATCACGAGTTGGTAAAAACTGAATATAAACAGATACAATTCATCATGGTTTAATAGGGAAGCTTCACTTACTATTTGTGGTTAATAAGAAATTAAGTATCTTTGAATATTCAGGAAAATGGAACAGTACCATAGCAGAAGAAAATGTAAGTACTGATGCATGCATAACATTGTTATTTGATAAATGATGTAATGAAACCTGTCTTGTGTAAACAACATGCAAAATATGCTTTAGCAAGAAACTAAGTAAGAAATTTGTTCTGCCTTTCCACTCTATTTGGTGAATTGGATTATGTTATCTATAAAAAATGAGAATTTATAGAAAAGGAACACAATTACTGATTAATCTTGGACAAATGATGGTTTGAATCTTTAGAAGTGATTCCAGCGAAGGAGAGATGAAAAATAGGTTCTCAGCTTACTCCCCAACCATTTTAATCCATCAGGCAAAGTCAAAACCAACCCCAGAGAACCACATGGCACAAATGAAGCAATGTGGTCCATTACTGCTATATCAGGTTTTGAAAGAGCTATCCAACTAGTTCTATCCTCCTTTATTTGTTTGTTTGTTTGTTTATTTATTTATTGAGATACAGTGCAGAGATGGCCCTTCGAACTGCACCACCCAGCAATCTTCTGATTCAATCCTAGCCTAATCACGGGACAATTTATAATGGGCAATTAACCTACCAACCGATAGGTCTTTGGACTGTGGGGGCAAACTGGAGCACCCGGAGGAAACCTATGCTGTCATGGGGAGGCATTAAAGGCAGCAGCGGCAATTGACTCAGTTCGCCTGTATTGTGCTAACCACTATGCTACCGTGCTGCCTTGAACTTTCAGTATTGCACTTTCTACATACTACTCAATTCCTTTTAAAATATATTGATTGATAAAGCAACAAAACTATTCTCATTTACAGTAATACTACATGAGTATGCAGGATATAATCACTAAATGACAATTTATTTTCTATTAACTCTCTCTGTTATTCCACTGTGGAATTTCTTATTGAAGTCATCAATTCAGGATGAGGTAGTAAATTGGATTAGACATTGGCTTTGTGGCAGAAGCCAGAGAGTGATGCTGGATGGTTGCCTCTCTGACTGGAGACCTGTGACTAGTGGTGTGCCACAGGGACTGGTGCTGGGTCCATTGTTATTTGTCATCTATATCAATGATCTGGTTGATAACGTGGTTAACTGGATCAGCAAATTTATGAAATTTATGAAATCAGCACCAAGATAGCGGGTGTAGTAGACAGTGAGGAAGGCTACTGAGGCTTGCAGAGGGATCTGCATCAGCTGGAAAATGGGCTGAAAAATGGCAGATGGAATTTAATGCAGACAAGTATGAGATTTTGCACTTCAATGGGACCAACCAGGGTAGGTCTTACACAGTGAACAGTAGGGTACTGAGGAGCGTGGTAGAACAAAGGGATCTGGGAATACAGATCGATAATTCATTGAAAGTAGCACCACAGGTAGATGGGGTCCTAAAGAAAGCTTTTTGCGCATTTCCTTCATAAATCAAATTACTGAGTACAGGAGCTGGGATGTTATGTTGAAGTTGTATAAGACGGTGGCGACGCCTAATTTGGAGCATTGTGTGTAGTTTTGATCACCTACCTACAGGAAAGATGTAAACGGGTTGAAAGAGTGCAGGAACTGAGTTATAAGGAAAGATTGAATAGGTTAGGATAGTATTCTTTAGAATGCAGAAGACTGAGGGGAGATTTGATAGAAGTATACAAAGTTAAGAGTGGTATGGATAGGGTAAATGCAAGCAGGCTTTTCCCACTGAGGTTGGGTAAGGCTACAATTAGAGGTCATGAGTTCTGGGTTAGAAGGGGAACCTGAGGGGAAAGTTCTTCACTCAGAGGCTGGTGAGAGTGTGGAATGAGCTGCCAGCGCAAGTGTTCCATGCAAGCTTGATTTCAACATTTAAGGTAAGTTTGGATAGGTACATAGATAGTAGGGGTATGGAGGGCTATGGTCCTGGTGCAGGTCATTGGGAGTAGACAGTTTAAATTGTTTCGGCATGGACTAAGTGGGCCAAAGGGCCTGTTTCTGTGCTGTACTTCTCTATGACTCTATTAGTTATATCAACTACATGGGACTTCATGTGGGCAAGTTGATTTGCTGAACCTAATTACTTTTGCTGTTTATTCTTTTCTTGCCATTTCTAAGCTTCTGACCTTCCATTTATTATTATTCTTCCTTGCTTTAGAACTGTGCAAATCATTTATCAATTGAAGCTAAATGTAACCCTTTTTCACAAGAGGCAAAATAAACTGCAGACCTTGATTTATTTAATTAACTTCATGATTGGTAAGTGTACAGAAAAACAGGAATAAGTTATTAGATATTTGTTTTTTTTAATAAAAACAGTTAATTATTTGTCAAGAGTCCAGGATAAATAATATTAAAATATGATAACTAATTATGGGGTATTGGAGACTGCAAAGAAGAATCTCCATCACAGAGGGATTTTTTGTAGATATGTCAATGATTGGAGTGCAAAGTAGACAAATGATGTTGAATGTAAAGAACTATGCAGTCAATGAACTTGAAGGAAATGATGGAGAACTGAAATACACTGCAAATAACAAAATTCTTCATGAAGCAAAGGAATAGGAAGAGTTAAGGATACAGATACAAGTACAGTACAATAAAATACAAATAGTTTAAAACAGGATTGCAAGTAGTAATTGGAAGATTGCATTGATCGCAATGGATTTAAAAATGGAAAACTCAACTGAAACAGGGAGAATTGAATCCAAAAGATGGCATGAGTATTGATTTCTCCTACCAATAAACAAATTCCACCCCCTCCCAGTCTTCCTCTATTCCCCTCTCTGACCTTTTACCTCTTCTCATTTGCCTGTTTCTTTCCCCCAGGTCCCCTCCTCCTTCCTTTTCCCCCATGGTCCACTCTCCTCTACTATCAGATTCCTTCTCCTCCAGCCCTTAACCCTTCCTACCCACCTGTCTTCACCTATCACCTTCCAGTTAGCTTCTTTCCCCTCTTCCACCACTTCCTTCTGGCATATTTCCCCCTCTTTCTCAGTCTTGAAGAAGTGCCTCAGCCTGTAATGTCAGCTATGAATTCATTTCCATAGATGCTGCCTGACCTGTTGAGTTTCTCCGGCATGTACAAGTCACAAAACTGTAAACTTAAAGCTTAGATAAACTGCAGTATAGGACTGTGAAACGAGGTATGATAGGTGGATGGGGGTCTGACTCAGCTTATACAAAAATTGTCATTCACTATGAGATTCAGTTGGGTGAAGTAAAGCACAAGTGGGCCATGTTTACACATGCCTGTCAGGACTATTCACTTTTTCAGGAACAATGTAGAGCCAGAATTTAACACTCAACTTTGTTCTCTACCGCCAGCTGCAGGAACGCCTCTCGCGGTTATTTTCCAACCTCACCTCTAATGATAAGATCAAGGAGCTGGGTCCTCTTTCTCAGTATCAGTGAGATCATCCAGTCAGGCTCCTCCGCTGATAGCAACTTCTTTACCAGCCCTCTAAAGATCTACATCCCAGCCTTCTGGCCACAGATTTGCAACTTTTTGTAATTGTTTGCTCATTTCTTGTTACATCCACCCAAACAACCATCTTGCCAATGAGACCACACTCACTGTTCCCCTAACATTATTCTCACTAAACCTCCCTTCCTGTGCTCATTCCATCCCAGCCAATATGTCTTACATCATTCTCCTGTAGCAGGTGCTCTCTTCCTCTCTTTCACATGGCAGATTAACACCACTTCTTCTCAGAAACCCCAACCAGGGCTCCACTTCCATTGTTTTTGAATGTGCTGCAGTTTTTTTCAAATTCCCCAGTATTTCTGGTATGAGCATTTTGCACTGGCTCTCACTCCCACCACAGTATTGAAATCACGTACTTGGGGCAAAGGTGTCTGCCTAGAAACCAGGTCATATTTTGCAGGTGCTGAAAATCTTGAGCAACACGCACACAATGCTGGAGCAACTCAGCAAGTCAGGTAACGTCTGTGGAGGGGAATAAACAGGCGATCTTTTGGGCTGAGATTCTTTGTATGGTTTGTGTTGGCATATGGTATTGATATCCTAATTTAAAGAAGTATTTCAAACATTTCAGAGGAGGTTTGATAGTTCAGTGCATGGAATAGGCAGGTTGTTTTGTGAGGAAAGCCTGGGCAATAAGCTGATGGAATTTAGTAGAGAGAGTTGTATGATGAAATATTAAAAAGAAATCAAAGATTTTTTGTGAGCCTCACAAGTCCCTCAATTTTACTTTTTAGTCCACTGTGCATCTGGTCTCAATAGTTGGCACTCTCATCTATAAGACAGAAAGTTTACATTGCATTCAAGAAACTTGAGGAATATATTTTAGACTGAGATTTCCTGAATTGCTGGAGATGCAATCTTTGAGATGCGACATCACACCAAGTTTTAGTTGTTTTAGTTTTTTTTTGCAATTTTAAACTGTTTAAGAGGAGTTCAGAAATTTGATTAGTCTTAACTCTTCTAATTGTTTTTAGATGCTTCTGAGTGTTAGAAACATTGATGGTCGTCTAAGCTAAAGATATTGACTGAGTCAGCTGTTGGTGGTGTTCCTCCCCATTAGTGTGTTGCTATTTACTTTTCTGAGGGCCCAGGATGATAATCAGTTCTTGTCATAATGCTAGGAGCTGGCTGCCCTCAAAATGGTTCCTCCTGGGAAACAGCACATGTTAAGATTGATTATTCCTCATTAGTCAGTGTGCTGGTCACAGGTTCTGGGCCATTACAGCATGCAATTACAAAAGGTCTATTGCCCTGATTTTAGTAAACTATTCCCATCCCTCTGCCTTCCCACATTGCTCTTCAATTTTACTTCCCTAAATGACTTATCCATTTCACGTCTCAGTGTTATTATTTATTCTTCTCATAGCAGTCTAGCTCATTCCAACACACCATCAAAGGAAATTTCTTCTCTTTTTTTTAATCTTTGTCTTCTGCCTTTGATCTCTGTATTTTGGTTACTGATGCACTTACCAGCGGAAACAGATTCTCCCTATTTAAAATTATTCTGGTGTTCTTGGTAGGGATTAATTACACCGTAAGGCTGCCTCTGCAGGCAAGTTTGTCATCAGAAGCTGGCACATTGTATGAAACAGTTAAACCACCAAACATTCTGGTCACCATTACTGCAGTAATCAGGCAAGTTTACATCTCTCACTTATCAGGGAAATGTCATAAACTGTGTTTTTTTATTTATTAAAAACATGAGAGGATGAAGCTTTCAGCCACTATTGTTTAAACTGCGTTTTAAAATAAATATTTATCTATGCATATAACAAGAAGGATGTCTCAAATTTGTTGTTCTGCAACAATACACAATAGCTGCTGGAAAGCCCATTGAGAACCAGCCCATCAGAAAATGGCATGCAGCAAGTAAAAGCATCATGAAAAAAATAACACCAATTAACCAGCGTTTGACTGCCATCAAGTTCAAAATTGCAGCCCCTTTGCATGATACTTTCAATGAATGATTTGTTTAAGTGCTGTCGAAAGCAGTTTACACACAGTTAAAATGCATCTGTTACAGAGCTAGCATCCGTGCACAGACATCCATTGAGAGCCATCTTGTAACTTAAGTGTCAAGGCAGAGTTTCTCAGGTACCACATGACCCATTGACCATTTTGTGCCATTTGTTAAAATTTACTGTTGCAAAACACTGGCAACTAAGGACAACAAGTTTGCCTTTATTATGAAGGGATGTTCAGTTAGCATCTAAGGACGTGAAAACTATTATAGTTACCTTTCCTATAAATTCATAAATGACAACCATCTACATCCTGTGAAGTAACTAACATTTGTGCTATATATTAGTGATACTTCTCATTTTTCTCTGTACAAGCATTTTGGGTTGTGTTACCTCCCTCACCACAGCAACCCCCCCCCCCTCCCCACCCAAACACCGCAATTTAAACACTTGGAAAACAATGGGTAATAGTTTGAAACATGGACATTACAGAGAGAGCACTTTTACCTACATACTCTCAGAGTTAAGAATCGATAAATCACTGTTCCTTAAGGGTGTTTGGTAACAAAAATAAAAGCAGAGATCTATTCTCTAATCCACATGTTGAACCTGCAACTGACATACTCAAACCTCTTCCAGCCATGCATCATATCTGGGACTTGCTCCCTTCCTATTCCTCCCTGAAGCTGATTAAGGGCAGAGATAAGTAAACAGCATCTGTTGTTTGTGTCAGTACCACACCATCTGAGAACATGAAAAATTGGTTGTTTGGTCCACCTAGCATTTCAAAGTCACTAAGTTTATTATGTGGAAGTTTAACTTTGTTAAATACTACATTCCTGCTTTATTATTCTATATTGAGATGGCAGAAATCACAACACAGTCGGGCTCCGATTTAGTACCTTTAAACTAGTTAGCGCAGGGAAATGCTTTTAACAATTGGAAGATAAGTATTCTGCCTGTTGCATGGTAGCCAGTGGCTGTATATTAATAACAGTTAGAATCCAATGACCAAAGGAAAATGGAATTATTTGTGTGCTCTGGATTTAACAGGATCAGTCGTGGTGCAGCTGGCTAAGCTGCTGTCTCACATCTCTAGCAAGTTGGGAAGACAGGGAAAGCGCTTACACATTCTCCCCGTGGATATGCCACAGGTTTCCTTCCATGTCTTGCAGATATGCGGGTCAGAAGGCTAATTAGCTACCAGACTGGGAGCTTAGCACGAGAACCAGAGAAGCTGGTAATGGTAATGTGAGAACAAAAGATTACAGTGAATTAAGTGGATGAATAAAATGTGATTGTTGTGAGATTTGGCACGGACTCAAGGGGCGGACAGTCTCCATCTACCTCATAGGAGATTTCTTGGCAGGGAAGAAGTAACAGAAGGGCAGGGACATGAGAATTTAAAAGCGTCTACCGAGTGAGAGGCACTTGCCTGGGAATGATACTCTGTGGTAAGTACTAATGGCTGGCTGTTCAGATGCACCTGAAACAGTGTATGCCTAAAAGGGTTATGTTCGGAGTTTGGATAGCTCAATCAGATTTTAAGACAAAGGGATTTTAAGATAAAGTGCGTTCTACGGAAGAAACACCTTTGGAAACAATAAAAAAAGACTCACCAGCTCTACCAGGAAAGAGACGTTGGAGCCAAAGCATTGCACTGGGGTTAGCATTCAGGCTGGAGTCAGCACTGCCCCTCCCAGTGTTTGCCTGGCAGAAGACAAGCTGTATTGTCGCTTTCTGTAGATTTCCGCACCATTCATGGCTCGGGTCTGGACTTTATTTTTGCATGGCTGTAGCTTACTGATACCTTTACGTGCTTGCCATCTTGTATGTGCTTTGTGTGCTTTGTGCTGTGTGTGATTGTTGGTACTGCATTTTGTATCTTGGCCCCAGAGTGATGCTGTCTCAATTGGCTGTATTCATGGGTGTTCATGTATGGCTGAATGACCATTAAACTTGAATTGAATTGAAAGTAGGAAGAAAATACATAGTGATAAGGGTTGAGACTGAATGCTCAAGAAACTGGAAAGAGGCAGTAAAGTAATTTTTGTAGTCGCCTCTTTGAAATCTTTTTCCAGTTTTGTAATCAGAATGTACATGCTGTTCTGGTTAAAGTGCAGTATATCAAACAGCATTCTCATATGGCCTACTCATCAATTTTCAACGGATAGATGCAAATTTAGCTTTGTATTTATTCAGATCTCATCTGAACAATTCCATTATAGCCTCCTCATGATGAATAAGTACATGGAAATAATACCAAAAAGTAAGGATTGAGTTTTAAAAATATTAAATCACCTAGTAATATAATTTGATTTAGTTTTGAATTTATCCAATAATTTGAAAATGGTGGTGTTGAAATAAGAATTTATTTATACAAATAATTCTTTGAATCAAACCGTTGTGTTAATCATTCTCTAACCCATTGCCGAAAAGGTAAGTGTGGCTTTGAGATGGCGATGTCGTCATATTTTTTTTCATTTTCGTTGTGCTTCACCTTTGGTCATGGGAAGGGTTTGGCCTAAGGCTGGATATTTTCTCTTTAGTTCTCATCTATGAATTCACCATTTAGAAAATCCAAGGGTATACAATGGATCTTTCTATTATTACACTGGGGTCAATACAAACCCAAATCTGTAGCTAAATATTTCTTTGAATATCACTACTTCTATTGAACTAAAGCAATGCCTTTACATTACTGTAAAGCATGCAATATCTTTGGAAATTATGAAGTTAAGTTCCCAGTAAAAATTGAAAATAATTTGTTAATAATGTTATATGATTACCTAGCCTTCATGTGGGATATTATTTTTGAAAGAACAGAAGGTGATAAACATGGCAGATCTGTTGAATTTACATATATTCCTTAGTCTCAGCAAGTAATTTGGTGTGGTATTTGAAGTGATAATTATTTGTCTTCCTAAAACTCATTTTGCTGCTGAGGTGAACTTTATTTATGAGAAACAAACTCGCAATTTTTTTCCAATCATTTCTAGGTTAGCATTAATCAGTAGCTCCTTTCAAATATATAAATTAATAATTATTTAAAATTTTTTAAAGAACATAAGAAACAGCAGCAGAAGTAGGTCATCTGGCCCATTGTGTCTAGTTGCCAGTCAATAAGATCATAAGGAGCGAAAAGGTGAAATATGATAAACTAGACAATAATATCAAAGAAGATAGCAAAGGTTTTTCAGATATATCAAGAGTAAAAGAGAGGTGAAAGCAGATATCGGTCCACTGGAAAATGATGCTGGAGAGGGGACAAGGAAACTACAGAGAAACTAAATAAGTATTTTACATCAGCCTTTTAATCTGGGTGTGGACCCAGCTCCAGCTTCTTGACTTCCCCTCATCGCAATATGAAGAGGACTGAGCTAATTCAGTGTTTACACATAATCATTGGACTACTGAGATATGCTTCTGTAAGAAAATGCTCAATAAATATGACCAATAATTTTGGGAGGTGGTACTTTATTTAATCTTGGAACATTAATATCAGTGGCAGGACAGGCATTTACTAGTCATTCAAAGCTGCCCCTGTTTAGGGGGATGAGATTTCTTTTTGTGCCATTGCAGTGTACAAAAGCCCAGTAGTTATGCCATGGAGACAGGCTCTCTATCTTTTAAAACTTAATCTTCTTAAATCCTAAATTTGCATTGTAGATTTATATTTATATATATATATATATGTATATGTGTGTGTGTCTGTGTGTGTGTGTGTGTGTGTGTGTGTGTGTTACCAAAGAATTCCTTGGCCTGTTATTTTATCAGAGGTGTTAATCTATTGAAAACAAGTTGCTGAACATCTTCACTAAAATATGGCACAAAGGAAATTAATTAGCAAAATTATGTTGTTGCAAGGATTAGTGTGCATTTTAATGTACATGCATTAATCTTCAAAAGGCAGAATTTCAAGGCTTCTAGAAGTGTCTCCACATTTACAACATTGACCAAAATCATCCTGAAATCTTACAGTGAAGTGAGTATATGGTGCTATTTATTCATGCCATCTAGAAAACCAGGGAATGCGTGAGCAATGCTTGTTTTTACTCTATGACTTAATCTCCATAATTTATTACTCACATTTGCAAAACCTTAAAAACCAGTTTCTGGCTATAAAGGCCAAATTGAGTGAGTTTCTTGTACATGTACTACTCTGAATTGGGCTGGGTCCAACTTCGTATTTCTGGTGCTTTATGTTAACGTTTGAAGTGATTTTCAAACATCCCTACTCCTTGAGAGCCACACTCTCTCTTTGGATGCAGTCTCACAAGATGAAAAGGAACAACAAAAATAAAAATGAAACAATTTCTTAATCCTGCTGAATGCAGTATGAGTGCAGTTTCATTGCTACGTACTTAAATTCTCTTTCAGAATGATCGATTTAAAAAGGAAGGGTGCAACATGATCTGGATTTTTCCTTGAGCTACCGGTCTTTAAGCTGATTCCCACTATGTTGTATTTTGTAAGTCATTGGAAAGCTCAGAACAAATTTTTATGTGACTTTCTATTAACGGCTTTTGATGAAATTCCAGGACTTTTTTTTTCAGAAAGTGAAAAAGTCTGAGAGCAGATCATCTGGCAAGTGATCGGCCTCTCAGTAATTCAGAAGATTGGGAACTGCTCTTGACACACAGAATTTGGAGCATGATAGCTTGATCTTGATCACCTGCTGATAAAAGCCCTGGTGGTAGGCTGACAAACTAAGCAATTCATTACAAGATGGCCTCATGATCAGTCCCACTCACCATCGTTGTTTCTGCTATTGAACCAAAGCTGTTGATAAATATGTTGCATGTAACATTAACAGGAGGACCTGCAATTTAAATGATAAAACAAAAGAAAGAAAATTGACAAACTGCTACCGGGCAAGACACCAAGTTATTTGACAGTCGTCATCAGCACTTACCATTGTAGTTTCTGTGACAGAGCCGAAACTGTTGATAAAAATATTGCATGTAACGTTTACTGGAGGACCTGTGAAATGCAAGGACAATGTTGCAATACAAGTTGGAGCAGTGAACGTACATGGGAGATGCCATGATGACAAACTTTGATAAGTGATGAAACATAACCAGTCATTCCATAACCCTTTGGGATAGAAATTTGTCTCTGGCAGCTGCGGAAAAGGCACGGTATTGAATAGATTACTAATGTTATTGCCTTTGTGAGAATTGAACAAATTGAGATCAGGAGGGCAAGGAGGTATAAAATGTGAACTTAATACAATACCATTCGTTCAGCACCATCTCCAGAGACAAATTCCTAACTCTGAACTTGGTGCATCTTTCTCTTACTTCACTCTGCATAGCTTCATTAGTGAGATTCAGCTTGGAGTGGGCTCTTCCAACCCTTCGAGCCACGTCACAGAGCAACCCACCAATTCAACCCTAGCCTAATCATGGGACAATTTACAATGACCAATTATCCTTCCAACTGGTTCGCCTTTGGACTTTGGGAGGCAATCGGAGCACCCAGAGGAAACCCACATGGTCAAGGAGAGAACATATAAACTCCTTACAGGCAGCGACGGGAATCCACTTGTTTTCCACAAGTCGTCCACTTGTTTTCTTTTGATTTTCATCACATCCACCCCACTACTCCTCAAGTTTCTTGCCTTCACTCTTAAGTCACTCTCTAGCACATCTACGTCTGTGAGGTGAGACTGTGGGCCTCGGGGGGGTGGGGGGGTTGGGGAAGGAGGAGGAGTGCTGCCACCTATCGCAGTGCTGGTGGCTATGAGTATTCCCCAACAAAGGAAGGGACAATGTTGTTTGTGATCAGTAACTGGGAGGGGAAGCAGAGTCAGCAATGTTTCCTGAGAAACATTTTATTGGAAGATCCTTAACATATCCATGTCCAGGTTGATGGGGAGGGAGAAGATTGCAAGAACCAATGCTGAACAAGTAGGTAACTAAACATGAATCATTGGGCCTGCATGATGTACCTTCACACCAAGCCACTGGATCAAGGGAGCCTTCTTCCTGCTGCATCATAAATACGTTTTATTATCATATCTTTGATATGATTATCCAGCCTAATGATCCAAATTGAATTAATCAAATTAATTGAAACCAGGCAGAGCACTGAGCAACAATAGCCCAGCACCAATAGAGAGTTGAATCCAAAGTAAGTAAAATTGAAAGAAAAAAGTTTCATAAATATTCCATAAACTGAATTTCAGTTTGGCATTCAACACTAGACCTTGGTGAACGAACTCCTTCTCTTCAGTCTAAATACACCACCGTGGAACTGGGCGTTGCACTTCCTAGCCAGCGGACTGCAGATAGTCAAGGTGAACAATGTCTTCTCCCTCCTCAGCATGGGCGCCCGCCAAAGCTGTCTGCTGAGGCCATTGCTGTACACTCTGCTGACAACCAAACACCCGAGTAATCACATTGTCAAATTCGCCGATGACGTGACAGTGGTGGGGTCTAATGGGGTTCATCACCAGCATAGATGAGACAGCTTACAGAGAGGAGATGAAGGAGCTCAAGGTCCCAGTTCCTGGCCAGTAATCTTTTCCTCAATGTCAACAAGACAAAGGAGATGGACGTAGACCTCAGGAGAGCCCTTACCGCTCACACCCCCTTTACAACGGCGGCACAGCAGTGGAAACTGCAAACTGTTTCAAACTCCTGGAAGCGCACATCACACACAAACACTCATGGTCCCAGACCACGTTCTACATAATCTGGAAAGCTCACTAAAGCCTCTACTTACTGAGGAGGCTGAAGAGAGCACATGTATATTCACATCATCGTACAGATGCACAGCAGAGAGCATCCTAACAAGCTGCACCACTGCTTGGTATGGGAACCGCACTGCGGCGGACGGGAGTTCTCTGCATAGCATAGTCAAAACTGTCCGACCTATCATCACCACCAAGGACATATATACAGAAAGGTGCCAGAGAAGGGCCAGTAATATCATGAAGGATCCACCACCCTGTTCCTGGACAGATTGTCCCATTCCCATCAGAGAGGAGGCTATGCAGCATCCAAACCAGGACCACCAGCCTCAAAAAGAGTTACTTTCCCCAAGCAGATCATCACCTCCACCCACTAACCCACCAAACCACACCCCTAACGACCACTACTTTATCATTTCCTGACAGCCACCTTGTGTATAGACGCTCTAGTGCCTGGTGTCACTATATGGACGTACTATCAATCTATGTATATAAGCTATCTTATATATTTATACTTATTGTGTTTTTGTATTATTACAGTGTTCTTTATCTTATTGTGTTTTTTGTGCCATATTGGGTCCAGAGTAACAATTATTTTGTCTCCATTACACTTGTGCACTGGAAATGACATTAAGCAGTTTTGAATCTTGAATAAATTCTAGCAGCCTCCAGCGGGTTATGTGGCACAAGACTAATGACTGCATCTCTAGGTCCGCTATTCCAGAACATGAGCTGTTCTGTTTTTAATTGCAATACAGATATCAGCAATACATCAATCTCAGGCTCCAGCAGCATTCATCAGATAGCCTTTCAATAACACGTATTCGGTACATTAATGACAGGATAATTAGCCTATAAAACATGCATAAGCCTCTTACATATTAAAATATTATCTCTGTACTCACAATTATGTATGCAAGTGCAATAAATGATTCAAACAGTAATATTGCAAATAGGACATTACTTCCAACAGTCTATGAAAGGTGTGAATAGCACAAAAATTCAAATCCGCTTTTGGAAATTAACAACTCAGGTTCAGGTTTGTTATCTATGACATATGTCATAAAATTTGTTGCTTTGTGACAGTAGCAGAGTGCAATACATAAAAATTAATGTAAGTTACAATAAGCAATATTTAAAAAATAGTGCAAAAAAAGAGCAAAATGGTGAGGTGGTGTTCATGGGTTTATGGCCTGTTGAGAAATCTGATAGTGGAGGTGAAGAATCAATACATTCTGTGATCCCTGATCTCATTACAAAACCACATGGTCACTTCCACAAGTGACTTTCTTCCATGAACTATGGTTACCAGAAGGAGACTTCCAATCATAAAGAACAGGTCCATGACAATCTTCTCCTGCCGAGACAACTGGACTCACGGGAGGGAAATCATATTTATTGGCATGATCTCATTAGTACACATAGCTAATATTTGAGTTGTGCAAATACAGTAATCTATTATGAACATAAAAACTGAAAATGTTGGAAATACTAAGCAGGCCGCCATAGAGAGAGAAATACAGTCTATATTTTGAACCAATGAATAATTATTGAAACATTAATTTTCTCTCCACTTGTGCTCCCTTACTCAGTGAGTGTTTCCAGCTTTTTCTGTTTTAAAATCAAAGTCAAAGTAAAATTTGTTATCAAAGTATGTGTATGTTACCATATACTACCTTGAGATTAATTTTCTTGCAGGCATTTACTGGACAATAAAGACTACAATAGAATTTATGAAACATTATATATAAATGAAGACTAACAAATAACCAATGTGCAAAAGAAGATAAATTGTGCAAATAAAATTATAATACTGAGAACATGAGTTGTAAAGAGCCCTTGAAGGTGAGACTGTAGGTTATAGAATCTGTTCAGAGTTGTGGTGAGTGTAGCTATCCATGGTGGTTCAGGAGCCTGATGGCTGTAGGCTAATAACTGTTCCTGAACCTGGTGGTATGAGACCAAAGTCTTCTGTACCTCCTGCCCAATGGTAGTAGTGAGAAGAGACCATGGCCTGGCTACGGGGGCTCCTTGATGATGGATGCTACTTTCTTATGGTAGCACTCCATGTCTGTAAACACTCCAGCCAGCTGATTAGCACAGATCTTCAGTACTTGGCCGTTATGCTGTCTGGGCCATGACATTTTCCGTGGATTCATCCTCCTGAGGAATGCTTTCACAGTGGCTTCAGAGACTATCACAGGGTTGGCGGGGCTGTGGAGGTTAATGAAGGTGCCTCTATGTTCTGTCAGTCAAAGTGACCACGGACCCGAAGCACTCCCATAGTATGCGGGTAGGAGGTAGGTGGTCAGATTTCTAATAATGCTGTCGAGGGATGGGATGGTAGGCATTCTTGATGGTATTCATACAACCACGGGAATGTTCAACACAGAAACAGGTCCTTTTGCCCACCAAATCCATAACAATCATCAACCAGATTCTAACCGGAAGTGCAATGTAATGGCCAATTAACCAAACAACCAACACATCTATGGGATTTGGAGGAAACTGGACCAAATGGTGGAGACCCATGTGGGAATAGGGAGAACTTGCAAATCAAAATAGACAGCATCCAACGTCAGGACTGAACCTGGCTCTCCGCCACAGTGACACAACAGCTCAACCAGCTGTACCTTCTTCTCCTTCTTCTTCTTGTTTTACGGCGGTTGGCACCCAGCTTAATTGTGCATTACCGCCACCTTCTGCTCCGGAGTGTGGATCAGACAATAGACTTACATTCTAAATCCCTTCATACACACACACACACACACACACACACACACACACACACACACACACACACACACACACACACACACACACACACACACACACACACACACACACACACACACACACACACACACAATCCACACTTTATCCTTCCTTCTTTGGCAATCCTAGTACCCTATTCCTGATTATCCATCATATCCTATTAAAAAAACCCTGTATCCCTTAAGAAAGCTAAAAGTACCCTGAACTGTGCCCGCTCACCCATGCCCAGTAACCCTTTTAATGTGAATTCCTGCACCCCCAATTCCCTTAGATTAATTCTCATCATCTCTCTCTGTATCCCATACTTCCTGCACCTCAGATTACATGTTCTACTGACTCCTCTTCCTGACATTCCTCACACAAACCTGTCTAGTATTTCCCTATCATTTTCAATGTTTTGTTTAGTGCACAGTGCCCCAGCTTTAACCTAGTCCGCACAGGTTTCCTCTCTTCTGTATCCACTGCCTACCCTAGTACCTGTAACACTCTTTTGAATTTGATATAAATGCCTCCCTTTCCCCTCTCTGCCCCATCATTCTTGCCACTTTTGGATGATTTTTCCCCAGATTACACACTTAGCCTCTGCTCTACTGATACTAATGTGCATTTCTATATTTTCTTTCTTTAACGCATTCTTTGCCAACTCATGCACCCTCTCATTCCCCTTCACCCCTACGTGAGCTGGAACCCATAGAAATTTAACCTGACCTCCCTGATTTGCAACTCTTGTGACTGACTGAAGGACTTTGTAAAGTACATCTTGCCAGCTGTTTGAGTGAAAAGACCTTAAACTTGCTAGAACTGAGGATGAATCTGAGCATATCAACACGTTGACTAGTCAAGCTTTCACCACCCATCGCAACATAACCAATACTGTCAACATCTCCACTGTATACACCCTAACTTATCAGATGTTCTTTTGCTGATTGCAATTTCTTTTGCTGGTATAGCCACCCCAAACCCTGTCACTCCTGTTTCAGGTTCCTTAGCACCATCCGTATAAATCTGAGTATAATCACTATACTTTTCCATCACATGACAGTTAAATGCACGTACCAAAGCAGTTTTATATTTTTCTCTCCTTTTTACCTCTAACAAATCCCAGTCTATGTCAGGCCATACAATCTTCCATGGAGCTACAACCGGATAAACTACTGAAGGACTTATCCTTAGATCAAACACTCCACATTCTTTAGCAGTATCATTCCCTACCCAACTAAAGTTATCCTTATTACTTCAGATTTTATGCAGCTCCAGTATTTTATATTTGGAATGTGAATGCAACTCAATCAATGTATAGATTTCCCAATCATGAATATGCTCCAAAGTAAGCAGAATCATAAAATAGTTACAGCAGGGATAGAAACCACTCAGTCCATTAAATCCATACTACAATTCCATGTAAGAGAAAGCCAACTATTTCCACTCTGCCACACTCTCCTCAGCAAGTCAGCAACTACTGTCCTTTCACATACTTATCCAACTCCCTATTTGCTTCTGCCTCTACTGGCAGTTTGTTCCAGACCCAAACTAGTTCTTGAATAAGGAATTTCTCTTCAGGTCAACTTTCCTACTTTTTCCAGTCACTCTTAGTCCATATCCTTATTTTTCTGAGCCTTTTCTGAACCAATAGAATTATTTTGATCCATCTGTTGTTTTGAAGTTTATTATTTTAAATAGTTCTATTCAATCCTTTGCAAACTCTTCTGTTCTAATGAGCACAAAAATAATTTTATATAGTATATTTTGATGATTAAAATCTGTCACTCCAGAATCATTTTGATAAATCTCTTTGGAACCCTCTCTGCAATCTTTTCTGAAGATTCACATCTTTTCTGAAGCATAGCACCAAGAAATGGACCCAATAGTCTACTTTTTGTTAAGTCGGTATTTTATCTTCATAGCCTCTTTGTTCTTTACCTCAGTGCCTTCGCTTAAGAGTGCCAGGATTCCAAACACTCCTTACCACGATAAAAACAAAATATATTCAGTTAATAACCAAATCACAAAAATGTAACATTTCACACACACTGAATTATCTGCAGTATGCTCAACATGATAGTTTTCTGGTAAGACAACCTTTTTGCCACCACCAATTAAAAAGTAAACCCTGTTCTGAGATGGTTGGCTATTTAGCCTTTTGTTTCTACTGTAAACCATTAAGGATTTTTGCTGAAGTTTAATCAGGGGAAACCACTGCAGAACAAAAATATTGATTCTTATTATTTAGCCAACAGTTTTTCTTCCAAATATAGCCAAACAAACCCAATATCATAGAACCAAGGTTTGCATCGTCTCTTCTATTGGTATTTCATCTTCTCCAGTGCAGCTCAATGTTTTGGGAAACCGATGGTTTAGGTGTGACAGAGAAATAGGTATGGGTGGACGAGATGTTGCCTTTTCTGATAAAGGATAACTTCACCACAGTGCTGAGAGAGGATATTCTTGATGTATCATCTGACAAAGCTATTTGGGTAGAATTTAGAAATAAGAAGGGAATGGTCACCTTGCTGGGGTACATTATAGAATCTCCAACAGTCAGAAGTAACTGGAGAGGCAGATTTGTCAAAAAATTGCACGTGGTTGTGGGAATAATAGGGTAGTGCTAATGGATCCTGGGACACCCAGAGCAGAAAGGGACTGGATGGGTTTGTATAATACATCCAAGGTGGTCACCTCACACAATATATAGTGGAATCTGCTCAGGGAGGAGCAACACTGGACATCCTCTGAGGGAGCATGTAACTGAGGTATCAGATAGGGAGATTTCAGATGCTATGTCCCCAATTCCATTTGTTTTAAAATAGTTTTGGAAAAAGATAGAACAGGTTCACAGGTTAAAGTCCAGAACAGGAGCAGGACTGAATTTGAGTGCATTAGATAGGATCTAGCTGGGGTTGACTGGGTGACTCTATTTAAAGGCAATGAAACAGTTGGCAAATATGAGGTTTTTTCCAAGGATAATATGAAGAGTCCAGGGACAGTGTGCTCCTGTCAGGATAAAGTGTGGATATAGCAAATTCAGGGAACCTTGGCTGATGAAAATATCGAGTCTCTGGTAAGGAAAAAAGAAGGAAGTGTATTTCTCATTTTGGCAGCTAGGTTCAAGCAAATCCATTGATAAATATAGTCAGTTTAAGATCAGGCTTAAGAGGGAAATCAGGAGCGCAGGTATCAAAGAGATTTCATTGGGTTAACGATAATCCCAAGAGGTGTTTTAGTTACATTAACAATAAAAGGGTGATATGGGAGAGATTAGGTTCTCAAAGACCATCAGGGCTGCCAATGCATGGAGCTTGAGGGTATGACTAAGATTGTCAATGTCTGTTTCCTCTCAGTGTTTACTAAGGAGAATATCATGGGTGCCAATGAAATGAGGGTAATAAGTAGCGTGGTCTACGGTCATGTGCATATTACAAGGAAGAAAGTATTGCAGCCTTGAAGTGCATTAAGTTGGGCAAATCCCTATTGCCTAATCAAGTGCATCCCCATATCATATGTGAGGCTTGGGATAAGATCAGAGATATTGGCTTCATCATTAACCTCTGGCAAAATTCCAGACAACTGGAGGGCATCTAATGTTGTCTGTTGTTCAAGGGCAGGCCAGTGAACCTGATTTCAGCTGTCGTGAAGTTACTGGAGTGAATTCTGAGAGTCAATATTGGACCACTAGAAAATGACACTGGAGAGGCAGTAGTGGTGGATAAAGAAATGGCAGACAAACTTAATAAGCATTTTGTGTCAGTCTTCACTGCGGAAGACATGAGCAGTATATGAGAAATTCGAGTGTGTCAGGCAGCAGAAGTGAGTGTAGTTGCTATTACTAAGGAGAAATTACTTGGTAAGCTGCCACACATGAGGCTGTTTATCAATATAAGAGCCCATGGTATTAAAAGAAAGATAAAAGCATGGATAAAGGATTGGTTGACTGACAGGAGGCAAAGAGAGGGGACTTTTTCTGGTTGGGTGCTGGTGACAAGTGGTGTTCCACAAAGGTCGGTGATAGGACCACTACTTTTCACGTTATATGACAGTGATTTGGAAAACATAATTGATGGCTTTGTGGCCAAGTTTGCAGACGATATGAAGATAGGTGGAGGGGCAAGTAGTGTTGAGGAAGCAGGAAACCTGCTGAAGGACTTAGATAGATTGGGAAAAGAAGTGGTAGATAGAATATAGTGTGGGTAAGTATATAGTCATACACTTTGGTAGAAATATGTTGAAAATTCAAAAATCAAAGGTGCAAATGTAGCTGGAAGTCCTCCTGCGGGATTCCTTAAAGGTTAACTTGTTGGTTGTGTCAGTGGTAAGGAAGACAAACTTAATGTTTGCATTCATTTCAAGAGGATTAGAATATAAAAGCAAGGATGCAATGCTTATGCTTTATGAAGCATTGTTCAGACCACGCTTGGAGCATTGTGAGCAGTTTAGGGCCCATTATCTAAGAAAAGATGTACTGGCATTGGAATGGGTCCAGAAGAGGTTCATGAGAATGATTCTGAAAATGAGGGTTAGTGTAGTGTCTGAGGAGCTTTTGATAGCTCTGGCCTGTACTCACTTTTAGAAGAATGAGGGTAATCTCATTGAAACCTACCGAATACTGAAAGGCCTAGAGAGAGTGGATGTGGAGAGAATGTTTCCTATAATGAGGAGTCTGGGACCAAAAGGAATTGTCTCAGAAAAGGGCATATCCATTTAGAACGGGAATAAAGAGGAATTTCTTTAGCTAGAGTGTAGTGAATCTGTGGAATTCATCACCACAGACGACCGTAGCGGGCAAAGTCATATGGGTATATTTAAAGCAGAGGTTAACACTTTTTTGATTAGTCAGGGCATCAAAGGTTATGATGAGAAGGCAGGAAAATGGGTATGAGAGAGATAATAAATCAGCCATGATGGAATGGTGAAGACTTGATAGGCCAAATGGCTTAATTCTGCTCCTATGTATTATGGTCTTAAGGTCTCAAATCTTCTGGAGTTATTTGAAGAGATAACTAATGGGATAGATGGAGGTAGGTCAGTGGACATTATCTACATGGATTTTACTAAGGCTGTTGACAAGGTCCCGCACAGCAGGCTGTTCTGGAAGTTTAGGTCGCATAGGATTCTGGAGGAACTAGTGTGGTGGATTCTGAATTAGCTCAATGATAGGAAGGAGATGGTGATGGTTGAAGGTCAATTCTCTAGCTAGATGCCTGTTACCCCAGGGTTCACTCTTATTTATTATTTATATAAGTGGTGTGGATAGGAATGTATATGGCATGATTAGCAAGCTTGCAAATGATACTACATTAGGCTATTTTGCTGATAGTGAAGCAGGTTACAATGAATTGTAAAGTGATTTTGATCAGTAAGGGAGATGGGCTGAGGGATGACAAATGGATTGCACTTTCGATAAATATGAAGTGTTGCATTTTAGACATTCAAGCCAGGGCAGGACAAGCGAGATGCTGGAGGAACTCAGCAGGTGAGACAGCACCTTTTCAGGGAGATGGCTGGTTAATGCTTCAGGACAAAATTCGTCATTCCAGTCTAGATGAAGGGCCTTGATGCAGATACAGATACAAGGTAAGAGGGGTGAGATTTAAAAGAGGAAACTTCATTACACAGTCAGTAGGGAGTAGCTGGATGGAAATACCCTATGTCATCAAGGCAGGTACAATTACAACATTTGAGAAGAATTTGAATAAATATAGGGAAGGGAGGGGCTTGGAGGGTTATGGAGCAAATGTGGGACTAGCATGGAGAATGCTGTGGTGGGTTGAAGGCCTGTTTCTGTACTGTTTTACTCTGTCATTACTGCCAGCCATACTCTTACTTCCACAAACCACTACGTCCCAAGCTCTTGAATATATTATACTAGAAGGGCTAGCACACTTGTTTCACTTGAACCTGCATTCTTTCTGATTAGTGCTACTTTGGCATTTTAACTCAACTGTTTGTGTTCTACTTGGGAATTTAGATGAGACTGAGTTAGGCTCAAGTGCGTTCTCCGTCTTCTCTTCATAAAGAGTTCTGCAGGTGTCTACCCTGTGGTAATGTGATGATTTGTTCTGTACTTCAGCAAGATGTTAGCTAAGTGATGATTCATCCTGAGCTTTGAATATCCCTGCAACTGCCTTGAGAGGGACTTCAAATATGATGACTAACCTCTCATCAGATTTTTAAAATCAGATAGTATGAAGGAACAAGAGTGTGTTTTGATACTATTCTGCTTCATAAAGCTTCGAAACAAGATTATAAATGAAGGACTATGCCAGATAGGCCACAGCATATGGATAAAGGCTTCAACTCATCAATAGTACACTCAGTAGCAGAAGATGAACCCATGTGTTTCACCTTAAAACACTTTGAGCAAGTGTTGATCGCTATCATGAAGCTGTCATTTCTTTATCAGAGAAGTAACATGTACTCTTTTGTAAGGCCTAATAGGTCATGTCCCTGAATGCAAAGGAGATTTTGGCAGCTTGTTCCTTGCATGCAGTCAGCCTCTGAATTTGCTTAGTCAATGATGCAAAGTCTCTGTCCTACTCAGCCAATAAAGAAAACAATTCACTATTTTGCTGCCATACTGAGTGTGTAGTTCAGCTGAAAATCTTTTCTCTCAAAATATTAACGTCATTGCCATGTGATGCTTCAATTGACACAAAATGTTACACTGAACAAGGAAAGCTTCATTTCCCGAGCTTTTCTTACATTCATCATAAACACATGGTGGGATTTTGCTCCATATCCATATAATATCTCAGTGGATCTCCTGGAAAAATATGCTTCTAAGGCACAATAAAGGGAAGTCCAGGAATCGTTTACCACCAGACAAGGCCACTCAATCCACTGATCATGCTGGCTTTCAGCAGACCACCACTCTTTTCCTGTAGCTCTGCAAATTACTTTCCCTCAAGTATCTGACAAATCTGTTTGAACAATCTAATTGATTCTATTTCCATCACTCCTACACACAGAGTAAATTGCATTTCATAACTGCTCTCAGGATATTTTGCCTCTCTTCTGGCCCAGGTTTTACAAGTATGAATGATAAAGTCTGCGGAGGTAATTTGCCTCATTTCACCCTGAACATTTTAATAATTTCAATGCACTTTCAGTTGGAAGGTATAATGACATACTATTACTTAAGATGTAGGGAGGCCACAGATAAAGCACTATATACTTACTGGTAACTATGCATTATTTCTACTGTTAGTTCATGCCAGGAAGTACCTTTACCTCAGGAACTCTGATCCCATTAACTGATGTTCATCATTTGTTAATGATCGCACTTGGAGTACTGTGTTCAGTTCTAGTCACCTCACTACAGGAAGGATATGGAAACTTTAGAAAGGGTGCAGAGGAGATTTACAAGGATGTCACCTGGATTAGGGAGCATTCCTTATGAGAATAGGTTGATTGAACTTGGCCTTTTCTCCTTGGAGCGACGGAGGATGAGAGGTGACCTGATAGAGGTGTATAAGATGATGAGAGGCATTAATTGTGTGGATAGTCAGAGGCTTTTTCCTAGGGCTGAAATGGCTAGCATAAGAGGGCACAGTTTTAAGGTGCTTGGAAGTAGGTACAGAGGAGATGTCAGGGGTAAGTTTTTTTTACACAGAGGGTGGTGAGTGCATGGGATGGGCTGCCGGCAATGATGGTGGAGGCAGATACGATAGGGTCTTTTAAGAGACTCCTGGGTAGGTACATGGAGCTTAGAAAAATAGAGGGCTATGGGTAATCCTAGGTAATTTCTAAAGTAAGTACATTTTGGCACAGCATCATGGGCCGAATAGCCTGTATTGTGTTGTAGGTTTTCTATGTTTCTAAACACTAGTGTCAATCATTGTTATACAATTGACAATTATTTTGCAACTAACTTTATCTCAGTGGACAGCAATCTCACACCTCTAAGACCATAAGACATTAGGTTGTTCTGCCCGTCGAGTCTGCTCCACCATTCAATCATCACTGATTTATTTCCCCCCTCAACTCAATTCTCCTGCCTTCTCCCCATAACTCTGATTCCTTACTAATCAAAAACTATCATTTTCCACTTTAAATATGCCCTATAATTTGCCCTCAGAACCATCTGTGGTAAGGAATTCCACAGATTCACCACTCTCTGGCTAAAGAAATTTCTCCTCAACTCTGACCTAAAGGAACCTTTTCTATTCTGAGACTATGCTGTCTGGCCCTCAATTCTTCCACTATTTGAAAAATGAGATGATAAGTAACGGGTTTGGGTCCTGGTCTAGGTTATAAACTAGGGTCAAATTTGTGATGTAAACTTTAAGGTGATCCTAATTAATGCACTGAAAGTACACAGACTGCTCTTATCTCAGTTGTAATATTGTATGTGGGTTGAGAAATTCACATGCAGTCTATTCACCATGTTATTCATTTGGAATAGAAATAATTCTGTGCACTCACAGTGCATTGTGAGAAAGATATGTACCATGAAGAGCATTCTAACTGGCTGCATCACTGTCTAGTAAGGGGGCGGCATGCATTGCACAGGATCGAAATAAGCTGCAGGAAGTTGTAAACTCAGTGAGCTCCATCGTGGGCACTGGCCTCCCCAGCATCCAGGATATCTGAAAGGACTGATGCCTCGAAAAGGTGGCTTTCATATTTAAGGATGCCCATCACCAAGGACATCAAGAACCTGCCCTCTGCTCGTTGCTGCCATTAGGGAGCCTTAAGGCACACACTCAATGATTAAGGAACAGCTTCTTTCCCTCTGCCATCAGATTTCTGAATGAACTTTGAAACCATGAACACTATCTCACTACTTTTCTGCACTACTTAAATTTAGCTTTTTAATATATGTACACTTCTTACTATTATTATTATTATATTGCATTATTATTATTTTTATTATTATATATACTGCTGCCACGTAACAACAAGTTTCTCAACATACAGTATGTCGGTGATATTAACCCTGATTCTGAAACTCAGTCCCATGTATAATAACCACTCACTGAGCATGATGTAGTGTTGTCAATCAGTAGTAAAATCATGGGATTGCTGGAATCAATACTGAATCATATATATGGGCTTTGGCAACCTATGGGCGTCAACAGGAAAGTAAGCCTTAAGCAGAGCTGATGGTCTGCTAAAGCATGAGGGACAGTTGCTTTAGTTGAGTAGCTCTTCGGCAGTCTCAAGATCTAGATCAGGAGTAGATGGGGGTTAGAGGACAACTGATGCTTCCCCTTACTGATAGCCAATCACCTGTTGGAGACTTCGTGCTCCATTATTCCACCTTTGGGAATATACTGCTTGCACCAGAAATTCCCACTGAAGTCTGTTGTTTTAAGAGTTCCCAGCATGTCAGCAGTGATTCCGTTTCTAGGTTTGTGCATACAGTACAGTATGTGGCCATTTTATGCAAGCATACTGAAGCCCTGGGGATTACATCGTACTCCTTGCACACAATCAAACACCCACAAGAAAATGACGTTGGTTCTTCTTTTCTTTGCACCACTTTATCACCAGTTACCACGTCAATTTTTAATCCAAGTCCTTCGCACAGTTATTTAAGGGAACTGTCTAGACAGCGAGCTCATTGTTAGTTGAAAGGATGTACTGTGAGAAAGAATGTGCCCAAATGTCTCACAACAGGTTTTCCATGTCTATTAACGTATTGCAATGTAGAAAATATAGCAGGCATAGTGTGCATGACAATATCCCACAAAGAGTAATGTAATAATGATGGAACAAACTATTTATGTGGTATTGATCACAGAACAACGATTCACCAGTAATAACTCTGAGAATAGTGCTGAGAGACATTTTCTATCCAGCCAAAGGAGCAGACAGGGCCTTAGTTTGATGGGCCAAAATGGCACTGACAACTAGCTAATGGTTCTACACACTGTCATTAACAAACTTTCATGTACATCAATGGATTCAAGACTTCTGCACCAGCACCATGAAAGCATGGACACTGTTGACATATGTGAACTCGTGCTCCATTCTTGGACTCACTATTGGGCCCATGACATACTTTACATCCAACTCTAATATGAGAGACTTTCGATCAAAGTGCAAAGTTAACAACCTTTTTTTCTTTATTTTTCTTCATTTCACTGTATATTTGAGTTTATTTAATTTTTCTGTATATTTATGATTTTATTTAATTACGATTTTATTTCACAATTTTCTGGAGTTTTAAAAATTCCACAATCATTTATAACCTCATACTTCTTATTTACTTACTGCCAGTTACGCCACTGGTGTTTAGGGCAGCGATGAAGGTCCTCCATCTCTGTACAGAAGGATTCTCCATTTCCCTAACAACTTCCTGTTTCCTGACAGTCAGGGTGGTTATCCCTGAGCTGAACCTCCAAACCTGAAAAAGCAGTGGAGCTCTGTTAGTCTGACCTTTACCTTTTGACCTGTTTGGCATGGGTGACCCAACCAAGAGTCAAAGCACAAGTCCCTAACTCCAGCCAACATAGCTCTCTGGGTCATCGAGGCGCAGAAGGCTCCAAACCCTACAACAAGATTGTGTTTTTCTTGAAGGAACCTTGTACTTCATGCTTTCTGAAGTCTCTGAATATCAGAAATATTTAAGGGAAAATATAACAGTCCTTGGAAAGTACAAGCTAGGGGTCATAATGTTTTAGAGTCATCTAGTTAACAGATGAATGAGGAGTGAGAGTATGAGAGAGTGTGAGAGAGAAAGAGAAAAAGAAATATAAGAGGTTCTGCAGATGCAGAAAAACCCAGAGCAATACACACAAATGCAGACGGAACTCAGAAGGCCAGGCAACATCTATGGAAATGAATGAATAGTCAACAAGAGAAGAACATGCTGGAACTAGCCTTTGCTATGACCTGGTCTAGAATGGTCATCACTCTACTCTCTCAATTGCTGCACAACAGAGGCCATGCCAAGCACATAGCATCAACAGTTTAATGGAGTTATCAAGCAAGCAAAGTCTGATGTTTTGTAAAGAGTAACTATCTATTAAATATAATCTTCATAAAGCTCACTTTTTTAGATGTTTACGAATTAGAGACTTCTTGCGTTTTCAACTTCATACATTTCCTAAATGTCCAGATAAGAATCTAATTGATACAATATTTACTCTGAAACCTTTTCATAATGCATCTATTTCTAATATTTGTAGTATGTTGTTGGCAATGAGAAACATTCCGTTAGACAAAATTAAAAAGACCTACAGATTTCAATTGATGAGGATACTTGGAATTAAATTTTTAAACTTGTTCACATCTCTTCGTTATGTGTGCGTTACTCTCTTTTACAATTTAAAGTAGTTCATAGAGCCTATATGACTAAAGATAAGCTCTCTCATTTTTATTCATATTTTTGTCCATACTGTAATAGGTGTAATGTCGAAGAGGCCTCTCTAGTTCATATGTTTTGGTCCTGCCCACGGCTTGATAAATTTTGGAAAGGAGTATTTCAAACTTTTTCAGAGCTTTTTAAAGTAAACTTTAAACCCAACCCTCTGACTGCCTTGTTTGGCATTGTTGGAGTAAATGATTTTATTCTTAAGCCAAATGATTTGCATATTTGGCTTCAACTTTGTTTCTGTTTTCATAATATCATAATGTATTTTCGTCTGTGCAAGTAATCAATAAAAATATTGAAAAAGAGAAGAAAGAGTAATGTGACTGGTTCAATATTTCATCAAAATAAAAACATTTCTTCCAGTCCAACTCTCCATCAGTATTGCACTGGAGCATCAGATGAGACATTTTGTGCTCAGGTTTCTGAAATAGATCTAGAACCAAGAACATTCAGATACAGAGATGCTATCTGTGCTATGTGCTTCAGTATGTGCAGTTTGCAATGTGCTTGGCACCTTGGCTCTGTGGGAACACTGTTTTGCCTGGCTACATCCATGAATGGTTTAATGATAATTGAACTTGAGAATCAGGTTTATTATCACTGACATTCTGTATGTGTGAAATTTGCGGTTCCTGAGCAGCAGGTGGGAACCTAAAACTGTAGCAGTGAGAGGCTGGAGATGTCCTTGAATACTCCACCTGGTTGGTTAGCACAGATTTTCAGTACCCAACCGGGTATATTATAGGGGGTCTGATGCCTTGTGAGGGTTCACTCTGTTGAAGGGGTGCAGTTAACCCACAGCTAACACCGACAACCATTCCAACTAATAAACTCACTGTTTCTCACCAAATACCACCATAAAATTCTTAATATTCACCTTCATCTGTGCAGGAAAATCAGTATGGTCTCATTCGAACAGAAATTACAAAGAAAAAATGCAATTGCAGGAAATCTAACAAAAAAGTTGCTGCAAACACTCAGCTGCTCAAGTGTTTTATATATAGAGAGAAAAAACAATCATGTTTCAGATCAATGACCCTTTATTTGAACTGGCACAGTGAGAAAGCAAGTGTGTTGAAACTGTAGATAGAGGAAGAGGTGGAGAGAAGAGAGGAAATATTTGTGATCGGTAGACACAACAGTTTCAGGTGCACAATGCTTTTAGTGCCATCTAAGTTTATCTTACTGTTCTGCTATGTTCTTCTCTCTACATCTGTCTGTCTCTCACTCACTAACTCACTTCCCTTTTTTTAATTTCCTTTCCGCACCTTGTGGCACATTGGGCAGCAGTCTTGCTGGTTCCTTAGCACTGGTCTGTTTTTTCACAAAGCGGAGTTGCTAGCTCGACGCTCAACCCAGCACGAAAGGAAAGCATGCAAGGAGCCGGCCAGATTCGAACTTGGGACCACTCGCCTCGAAGTCCAGTGTGGATGCCACCTCACCTCTCGGCCGGCAAACTCACTTGCCTTAGATGTACATAAAGCAATGAGTCATCTGGACAATCTTGGCGTCCACCCTACCACAGAGATACCTTTTGTTCTCTCCACCTCTCCTCCCCATCCCCCACTCTCTGCTACATAAAATATATTTCTTTTCTCATTTCCCCTTTTCTGATGAGGTTTATCGATTTAAATGGAGAACTCTGATTCTTTGCTCTTCGACGCTACCAGATCTCCCCATCACCCTGTATTTATTTCCTGATTTTAACTTCTCAGCCAATGGGCTTCCAACAGCAGAGCCTTTCTTCAATACCATATTGTGTCATTATTATTGACTGTGTTGAATCCACAAAATTCTGATTTCAGCATAATGCAGGAACTTTAACCATGCTGAGCTATTTATATATTTTCTGACTGCCTTCCAGTTTATGTCAAATGTTTCTCTACGCTTCTACTTCATGCCATAACTCTGCTAAAATCATCAAATTGAATACAATCATAGCTTTCAAGAGTCCTGAATAATTCAGCACGCTCTGTTTCGAATGCAGGAATATCAGTAAAGTCCCTCTCTCATTGAGTCTAAAACCAAGTACTCAATCTAAACTGGGGGAGTGAGACAGATGCAAGTATGATATTATGGGGATAATTAGAAAATGGAACTTAAGCTAAAACAGCAACACATCAATCAAACAGTAGGTGGGAGCTGAAGTTACAGAAAGCGTAGGAGGCAAACAAAGAAAGTTGGAAAGAAATTTAAAGGCAAACACTATTAAAGTACCTGAACGATGAAGCTCAAATCTAGCTACAGCTCTCTTTATAAAACAAACTATAACTGGCAGCACAGAAGATTGTTCCTTCTGAGGTAGAATAGTAAAAAAGTGTTTTTTTCATAACTTAAATTTTACTAAGGGAAAGCACACTGCCTCGAAAATGAGCTTGCAGTGGAATAAGAAGCCCAATAAAAAGGGAAGCAGCTTCAGGATTTCAAACAAATTGCAAAACCCTCTAAAATGTAAAATGCAGTTGATTATGTTCTAATTTTTTGTTACATTCTCCGTGTAACTTGCTGCGATCCTATGAATTTTTTGGGCTGCTCTCTCAATCTGCTTGTAGAGCCTTTCTGGAAGTTCATACAGTCTACTGGAGATTTCTCCCACAGTGATGGCATGATGTGGGGAGATGATTCTCGGAGGCAGTTCTTGCAGATGCCTGTACTCAGTCAGTTTATTCTAAAGTACAAAGTTCAACATAAATTTATTATCAAATTACATATGTATATGTCACCTTATACGACCCTGAAGTTTGTTTTCTTGTGGGCATACTCAGTAAATCTAAGAACCATAGTAGAATCAACGAAAGACTGTACCCAACAGGGGCAAACCAACCAACGTGCAAAAGATAACAAACTGCAAATACAAAAGAGAAAATGATAATAATAAATTAATAAGCAATAAATATCAAGGACATGAGATGAAGAGGCCTTGCAAGTGAGTCCATAGGTTGTGGGAACATTTCAGTGAAGGGCCAAGTGAAGTTGAAAGAAGTTATCTCTATTGATTCAAGAGCCTGATGGTTGAGAGATGATAACTGTTCCTGAACCCGGTGGTGAGAGTCTGATGTTCCTGTACCTTCTTCCTGATGGCAGCAGCATGTCCTGGATGGTAGGATCCCTGATGATGTGGAGGTTGCATTCCTGCGACAGTGCGCTGTGTAAATGTGCTCCATGCTGGGGAGGGCTTTACCCATCATGGACCAGGCTGTACCCATGACTTTTTGTAGGAATTTTCATTCAGCGACGTTGGTGATTCCATACAAGACCATGATGCAACTAGCCAATATACTCGTTACCACACATCTTTAGAAGTTTCCCAAGTATTAGATATCATGACAAATCGTTAGCTATGTAAACAGAAAATGCTGGAAACTCTCAGCAAATCAAACATTATCTATGGAGAAAGAACTAGAGTCAATGTTTCAGGTCAATATTTAATCAGGTCTGATGATAGGCTCTCAACATAAAAGGTTAATTCTGTTTCTCTCTCTACAGCTGCTGCCTGACCTTTTGAATATTTCCAGCATTTTCTGTTCTTACTTCAGTCCCTGCAGCTTATTGCTTTGGATTTGGCCATTTTAAATACTGAAATTTACTATCTACTGGCAAAAATGACCGATAACCCTTGAACCATATGCAATGCTTCTACAGATGTGAGTCATTAAGTTGAAGGTGAGCCTTCAATCGATTTTGTGTTTCTGGGCCTGATTGCTCAATTGGGCATCTGCCCACAATTCCTAAAAAGTTTGCAGCCTGAAAGTCCATCTTTTACTTCCCAACCACACACCCAGTTCACCAGGCTGCATTGTAGCAGGATCAAGGCCACCTTGTGGTCATGTGGTGGTGGAGGAGGCCCCGTAATTAGCCTCTTGCATGCTGATAGCATCACTTCCTTTATGTCATGATTGATTGATCTGGAGGCCTATGGGAATATTCCTCAGTTATGTCCTTCCTTGAAGTAGGGAGAAGCGTCATACCCAACACCCACCCATGCCAATGAAAGAACACAACTGAGCAGTATAGCTGCTTCAGGTCAATCATCTGGAAGGAAGCTGATATGAAAACATTTTTAAAATATTTAAAAGATCTATTAATATGAGCTTCTGTCATTACTTAATTAAATTCCAAAAATAATTCTGTTTTATGATTTCTCTTGTCGTTGGATCTTAGTCATATAGTACAAAAATGGACTCTCCAGCCCAATCCATCTTTGCTGATCAAGTTGCCTATGTGAGCGTATCCCATTTGCTTGCATTTGACCCTCTAAACGTGTTCCTGTCCAACTTTATTTTAAACTTTATAATTGTATCCCTCTCTACCACATCCCTTGCCAGTTCTTTCCATATACCCAGAATACTCTGTATATTCCATATACTCTGTGTGAAAATGTTCCTCAGTTCCCCTTTAAGTCTTACCCTTCTAACCTTAAACCTATGCCCTCTAGTGACCATTCACCTTATCTCTTCACCTCATGAATTTGCATACATCAATATGATCACCCCATCAGCCTCCTAAATTTCAGGGAATTAGCCCCAGTCTGTCCAGTCTGTCCTTATAAATGAAGCTCTCCAGTCCCAGTAACATCTTTTCATATCAGCTGAATGACATCCTTCCTATAGCAAGGTGAACAGAACTGTACACCATACTCCAATGTGTTTTCACCAATACCTTGCACAATGACAGCATGATATCCTAACTTGTCTACTCAATGCCCTGACCCATGATGGGAAATGTCTTCTTCACTACCGTGCAGATCGGTGCCACCACCTTCAGCAAAATGGTGTTTTTGGCAAAACGATGACACAGGCAGTATTCATCAATCTTCATTTTCCCACGGCACCAGGAGTCCAGGATGGAAGCAAAGATCCGGAGAAGGGCGAGGTCGAGGTCTCACTCACCTAGAGGCCCCTTGCTGTCTGTTCATCCAAATGTGTGAAGGGATCTCGGTGGAGCTCTGTCATTGATTGTGGAGGTGGGCAGACCTCCCATTACATAATGCTCTGGAGGTTCCACAGCAGAAGGTAGGTAGCTGGAAGGTAGTCAGCCACTACAGTGACCTGCCCATCTTCCACTTGAGGAGAAACAAAAGCATTGGTTGTTACCCCCATAACGTCAAGTCAAGTCAAGTCAACTTTTATTGTCATTTTGACCACAACTGCTGGTACAGTACATAGTAAAAATGAGACAACTTTTTTCAGAACCATGGTTTTCATGACACAGTACAAAAAACTAGGCTGAACTACGTAATAAAAAAAACACAGAGAAAGCTATACTAGACTACAGACCTACACTGGACTGCATAAAGTGCACAAAAAACAGTACCGGCATTACAATAAATAATAAACAGGACAGTAGGGCAAGGTGTCAGTCCAGGCTTCTGTGCCATCTGTGGATCAGATTATTTGCCTAAAGCATTAGTACCTAGATGCATACAGCCTCTTTCCCATTCAAACCACTGTTAATTACCATTTCAAGCTTACAGTTTATCAGTGCATTCTACAGATCAAAAGCATTAAGATTACTGCATTCTTGGGATGTCATAGTTAGAAGAATTACACAGAATGAAGTTTAAGGAGGAATACTGATCTGTAATTGTTGAAGAGATTCACCAGAAGACTTTCTTATTCCTATATTTAAAGCCACTTGTAGTAAAAGAGAATATACCACTTGTCCTCTTCATTGCTTGCTATACCAGTATGCTAGCTTTCAGTGACTTGTGTACAAGCACACCTGGGTTTCTTTGCGTGCCGAAATATCGAAACTCTAAACATTTGACAAATATTTTGTGAATCAAAAGGTATAATGTCATAGTATTCCATATTGATTTCTGCCTGCCACATTATCACCCATTCAGTCAGCCCACTTATTTATATAGTTTTGATTCTTCTTTTCTTCTCTCTCTATATATATTCTCCTATTGTCAGCAAAATTGGAAATATGACATTTGGTCATCTCAGCCAATTTGTTGATATAGGTTGAGTTTGCAGGCATTGGGGTCTAAGCACTAGTTAGTGCCTGCAGAACGCACTGGGCATAATCAGTTAACCTTAGAAAATTTGCTTATTGCCATTCTGCTTTAGGTTGATAATGAATACTCAGTCCTCATCATTATATTACCCCCAATTCCATGAGATCTAAACTTGTTGATGAACTATCAATGAGAGACCATTACAAAAATCTTCTGAACGTCCAAGTACATTATATCTACTCATTCCCCTTTTACTTTCCTCATATTCTGAAAGAACTCCGGCAGAATGGTCAAGCAAGATTTTTCTTTTATAAGTCTCTTTCTTGGATTTCAAACTGTCTTTAATTTCTCTTGTCTGTCATGGATTAATTGGATTTTCTGGTGGACTTTAATGCCTTAAACATAGTTTATTGTGATTTCTTTATTGCATTTTTTCTTTAAGAAATAACCATTGCCTTTTCACTGTTACTTGTTTCAATGTGTCCTCTCAGCTAACAGCAGCAGCTCCAGTGTCTTCATGATTCATTTAGTGAGATGTGAGACCCCAATTTTGTATTGTACATCACCTTAAAATCTAATATCAAATCCTATTACATTAATATTACTTCTCCTCAAATGTCAGTTGATAACAAGATTATCAATAATCCCTTTTCTCATTGCAGAAAATGAGATCCAAATTACACTTGCCCACAGTTAGTTACTCAATGCATTGATCTAGAAAAGCAATTCATGGACACTCCATGAATTTATCTTACCTCCTTTTCGACACAAACTTGATTTGTCCCATTTTTCATAGGTTAAATTCCCCTCATGATCCCCTTATATGTACCTCAAATTTCCTGATTTACACCACAGGAAATGTTACTATTGATAACCATTAAAGTAACTATCAATGTTTTTTGTGCTATTCTATTTCTTTACTTGACCTAAATTAATTTTGGTTCTATATTCTGACCTACCAAGTCAAGGTGTCCTCCCTTATATATAGTCTTTCTTCATTACCCTTTATATTCATTTTCTTTTCTGCAGCCTTTCAAAACATCAAGTATCCTGGAACTTTTAGTTCTTGGCTTAGTTACCCTGCATTTACGTTACTGTACTGCTAATCAGATTATAACTGTTTACTTCTGTTTATGAAATTAATTAATTTATCTTGTTAAAATACTGTGTTCATTCAGCTTGAACAGGAGTTCCCAACCTTTTTTATGTTATGGACCCCTACCATTAACTGAGAGGTCCGTGGACACCAGGTTGGGAACCCCGATAGACTATCTTTATTTTGGTCTTTGTACAATCTTCTGTATTTTGATTCCTCAAACCCCAGTCCCTTTTTGTGGATGTCCTTTGTTTTTGCCATCAGTTTATCTCACTTACTACTTTTCGAACTTACCTCTAACTTCACTGAATTCCATGTGATGTTCCCATTCTCAGCCAAGCTATTTTAAGCTTCTCCAATCGCACGAGTAAACCTCCCTGGTCACCACGACCCCCTTCCCCAATCCTACATCTAAGAACGTTGATCCCAGGTCTGCTTAGGCATAACAATTTGATTGTAAAGGTGCCAGATGCTCCAGAGACTATTCCAGCCCTTCAGAAGTCTGAGGTCTTCCTTTCTGCACTATCTCTCTCCAGCCAGACATTCACCTGGTCCAGCTTCCTATATCTAGAGGGTTCATACTGGGGCTCTGGCTCTGTTACATTTGTTTGTTCACTCGTCTTCTCATACCCCTGTGCAGTGGGGCTACTCAGTCCCACACCTGCATTCCACTGAGAAAGCATCACTGCCACAGCAGCCAAAAGGGAAGATCTATTTGAGAATGATACTGCCTCAGTAGACTCCTGCACAGCCTGCCTACTCCTCCAGGTCTGTCTAGCAACCGCCCATTTCCTCCCTACTTGCTTGTGTTCAATCTGCGGTGTGGCCACCCTGCTAAATATGCTTCCCGCAGATCTTACAGTCTCTCAGATGCCCCTCGGGACTTCTGCTGCCTTCCGGCTCTGAAATGTGGAGGTTAAGCTGCTGTGGCTGGAGACACTTCCTGCGTATGTGGTCATGTTGAACACTGGAGGCAAGCATGACTTTTCATACAAGGGGTGATTGATAAGTTCATGACCTAAGGCAGAAGGAGTCAATTTTAGAAAACCTAGCACATTTGTTTTTCAACATAGTCCCCTCCTACATTTACACACCCAGTCCAGCGGTCGTGGAGCATACGGATCTTGGACCTCCAGAAAGTGTCCACAGCAGGGGTGATCGATAAGTTTGTGGCCTAAGGTAGAAGGAGATGATTTATACAGCTCTCGTTACATGTACATGCAGGTCAACTCTTTGAGTGATTATGCAGAAAGTTTGAAGTTAATAACTCATCTCCATCTACCCTAGGCCACGAACTTATCAATCACCTCTGATGAGTTACTAACTGATGAGATATTAACTTCAAACTTTCTGCATAATCACTCAAAGAGTTGACCTGCATGTGCATGTAACAAGAGCTGTATAACTCACCTCCTTCTACCTTAGGCTACAAGCTTATCGATCACCCCTGCTGTGGACACTTTCTGGAGGTCCAAGATCCGTATGCTCCACGACCGCTGGACTAAGTGTGTAAATGTAGGAGGGGACTATGTTGAAAAATAAATGTGCTAGGTTTTTTAAAATTGACTCCTTCTACCTTAGGCCACAAACTTATCAATCACCCCTCGTATATTGTAATGATGCAATTATGCAAGCAGTTCTGCCGTATCTTAGCCTCACCAATAACTCAAATCAGTAAAGAATTTCCTCTCACTTACGTGACTGGCACTGATGTCCAAGTGTCAAATCAAAGTCCCATGATGAGGTTCTTCCAAAGTCTCTACTTTATGTCACAAAACCCATACCCTGGTGACTGCTGTGTATAAATCTCTATAAACCTTAATAATAATAATGGATCACTGCCCTTAATATCTACTGGATTGTAGTAAAAGCACATCAGGCCCTCTAATACATTTTAGGGGAGAAACTCTGTTATCCTTACCCAGTCTGGCTGATGTGACTCCAGGTCCACCAGTGCAATTAATCCTAATTCTAGCAAATGGGGATGAGCACTAAATGCTGGCTTTGGTAACAATGCCCCAGATCCTATCAACTTTCCCTGTTGAACATTAATTCTCGTTCATTCAATCATTTGATGGGAGAAATCTTCTAAGCCATGGTCGTGGAGCAGTTAGCACAACGATATTACATCTCGAAGCGTCGGAGATCAGAGTTTAATTTGGGCGCCATCTGTAAGGAGTTTGTATGTCCCTTCCCTGTGTCTGTAGGTTTCCTCTGGGTGCTCCGGTTTCCTCCCACAGTCCAAATACATACAGTTAGTAGATGAATTGGTCACTGTAAATTGTCCTGTGATTAGGCTAGAGTTAAACAGGTGGGTTGCTGGGCAGCATGGATCACTGGGCCAGAAGGGTCGGTTCCATGCTGTATCTCCAAATAAAATCAAAAATAGAACAATACCATCCACCCAACTCATTCAGAGGACTTCACTACACGTATTAAGGGGAACAGAGAAAATGCAAAAACTGGAAACCACTAAACATCTTCAGCCTGGTCTGCCACCCAGTAAAATCAGATTACAATTTCACCTCAGCATCCCTGACATTCACAGTAGCCTTCAACCCTCACTATCAACTATCCATCTACCTCCACATTAAAAGCATTCCTTGGAGGAAGAGAGTTCCTCCAAGTTAACAACCCTCTGAGAGAAACAATTTAATCTCATCTGCATCTTAAATGGATTATCTTTTAATTTTAAACAGTGATGCCTAGTTCTAGATTTTCAAGGAGTAAACATCCTCTGCACATCCACATTATCAAGTCTGCTCTCGGTCTTCTGAACCTGGGCAGGCCTGGCGTCTAGAAGCAAGCTAGGCCTGTCCAACCTTCCCTGCCCATTCCAGGTTACAGTTCAGTAAACTGCCTGTAGAGATGTAATATCCTTCATTAAATACGGACAGCAATTCTATGCACAGTGTTCCAGATCCGGTCTCACTAATACCTCGTATTCACTGAAGCATGATCATCCCAGTTTACTTTTCAATTCCCCCAGCAATAAACTATGACATTCTTTTAGTTTTTTTTTTACTACTTGCTATTCCTACAAATTAGCCTCTTGTAAATCATAGGACACCTAGCCCGGTATCTCACAGCTTTGAAATCTCTTGCCAATAAGACATTATGCATCTTTTTTATTTTTCTTGCCATAAAATAAAATGTCACATTTCCCCACATTATATTCCATTTGCCAAATCTTTTCCCTATCACTTAAGCTATCCACATCCCCTTGTAGTCTTAAGTGTGATCTGCAGTTGTGAGGCTCCTCTGAACGTGTCTGGAATGGTACTCATTACCAGTGCACTCTACGTGGATGGAAAGAGCAGGATAGTTGATTGGCAATCCCTGGTGCCTTAAGCAATGTTCTTTCAACCTTGTGTACTTCTTCCTGGTCATCTATAAGTCAGTAGAGAAGCTATTACAAAGATTTCAGCTTTGCTTCATAAAAGAATAAGTGAGTGGAGATATTGAATTTAATTACTTAACAGTGATCTAAAAGTCAAAGGTGGGAAGAAACACTGCTGAGATTTAGAGCTATGGGAATCACTATTTTTCAGACCATTGGAGTGAGGGTTACAACTATAGTGACGCCTTTGTTAGCCTGCCAGGTCACAAATTTAGCATGCAGTCCATGTTCACATAAAGATTTAGGGCATGAATTATCATTCGGTTCTTGTCACTAGTGGAACTATACTCTCATATTAGTATTGGGAGTGAGTTTGCACTAGAAGTTAAGCCAGCCCCATCTGAATAATCTTTTTGTTTCTGCAGTTACTCATTCCCTTTTGAAGCCTGTCTGTGATGAAACACTTGCTTTGGAGTATTTCTGTATTATTAAGGAACTCTCCCACCATAGGCTTGCTTGTTACTTCTCTCATTTTGTGATTCTCATTGCACTTTAACAAATCAAGCAGCTACTTTTTGTGTGACCTCTGCCTTCTCAATTACTCTGAATTCTACTAAAGGTGCTAGTGGTTCTTGTTCTGCAGCCAAATGGGTATAGTGAAAACACAGAGACACAAAAAAATACTTTTTCACCCTAGTGGTTTCATCGGGGCCAGGTCAACATGACAGCTGTCAAATATGTATCCCGACAGATAGGAGACACTGTCTCAGCAATCTAAAAATCGGTAATTCAGGTTCAACTATGCTTTCTGCATTGTAGCAAATTAATGTTTTATTCAGAAAGGATTGAGAGTGTATTTAAGAGGAAATGCAGCAACCATGAGGGTGAATAAAGTAGGGCATTCTGGTGGGGTTAACTATGTCAGAGCAAGTGAAAAGAAGTTAACTACAAAACAATAATATTTCCTTATTTTGTTATGTCACAAAGGAGGCCATTCAACCCATCAAATCTATCCCAGTTCAATCCCAATCTCACACTGAGTAGGCCTGTAATCCACACCTTCCACATTCCTGATATTTCTACCATCTATTTACACGTGGGACAATTAACATTATCAACTAACGCACGAGCTTGTACATCTTTGGAAAGAGAACAAGACCACCCAGGAGAAACCCAGTGGTCACAGGCAGAGGATGTAAACTCCACACTGGCAGTCCCGGAGATCAGTATTGCACCATGTTGCTGGAGTTGTGGGCCAGTGATGGTGTCACCAGTGCATTAATGTACAATTCATGCACAGAAAAGTTTACAACAAATTCAGGTCCATCTTGGACTGGTTTTCCTCAGTTCTGAAATCATTGAAGAAAATGCCTAATGTCATGCCATTCCTTCAAGCATGGTACAGGAGCAGATTTCCTCAGGGGGGCTGGCTCCTCTTATGTTGTTGTGATCTAGGGCAGCAGGTGGCTCTGTCAGTGCCAGTGGCTGATTGTACTGACAGAATAGCTTTGTTTGTTGATGAGGCCACATCTCCAGACACACAAAAACACACAAAATCTAAAAAAAAATATAGAATCAGTCTTCTTAGTGGCACAAATAGCAGAGCAACTTGTCACTCAGTGCCAGAGACCTGGGTTAGTCTTGACCTCAGGGGCTGTCTGTGTGGAGCTTGCACGTTCCTATGATCGCATGGTTTCTTCCAGGCTGCCTGGTTTCCTCCCACACTCCAAAGAGCTGGAGATCGGTAGGTTAATTAGCCACTGTTGCATTCCCATAATATGTAGGCTAAGTGTTCATACCTAGGGGAATCTGTTGAGAGTGTGGGGAGAAGAAGATATGGGATTAATATAGGATGACTGTAAATGGGTGATTGATAGTCATTGTGAACTTGACGGACTGAAGTACCTTCTTCTGGACCCTACGGCTTATGACTCTTTGAAAAGCTTTATTTCCCTTATTCTGGGAACATCAACCCCTCTCCCCCACTCACTTGTCATCTACCACCTCCCCTTCCACCACCTTTTTATTCTGGCTTCTGCTTTCTTCCTTTCCTGTCCTGATGAAGGGCCTTGGCCCAAAACATCAACTACACATTTCCCTCCATGGAAGCTGAGTTCCTCCAGCAATTCGTGTGTGTGCTTTGCTCATGATTTCCAGCATCTGCAGAATGCCTTGTGTTGTTAACTACTCCAAAGGATTGGAATGGGACTGTGTGCTTGGTATTGGATAACCTCAGCCTCACATGGGTTCAGAGAGTGGGTCTCCCAGTCCGAATGCTATGATATCTGTGCAATTCCACATTGTACTATTAGAATGGGCCCAGCTGAGGAGTGCAGAATTCCTTGGCCTGAGTGCAACTGAGCAGAAGGTCTTACAACATTCTTCACTCAACAGCAGCCCAGTTATCTGCCAGCAAATCAGTGTGATCTCAGTATGAGATTGGCACTAATGTCTTTTCTGCACATTATGATTCTATTTCAATTCATCCAACCACAAATTGGACTGCACTTTAGTTAATTTCAGCAACATTAGGCTCGTCAATTTCAGACATTAGGTGAGCCCGTACTTGAACCTGACTCTGATTTTTGATTTTAGTATCCAGCAAAGGTTTGGAGAATTCATTACTTCAGTTTACAGACTTCAATTTGTACAATGGCTACTATAAAAGAAGTATTTGTTAAAAAAAAATATTAACCTATTTCCCTTCAGTTCCAATTGGTTTGGTGATTCAATTATTATTCTTCTGTCATCCTGCAACATAGTGTTTCAATAAACTAAAAGCCAATAGTCTTGTAATAAATACTGAAAACTTTTCAGTGAAATAACTATGATAGGTACATGGCCATTGACACAAATCCTAACACTGACATGGTCGACATTGTCTTGGAAAGCAGGTTATACCTGCCACATGGTGCTATCTATACTATTATCATTGGAATAAATTCCTCTAATTAGGTTGTGCAGCTCAGCTATTCATGTCAAGTGTAAACTTTGTCATCTAAATGTTGATAACGTCACACCAGCACTTCCTTATAATGCTTTCCAGTCAGCTCTTCAACAATATAATTTTGAATCATTCAGATAGTCTTGCAGAAAATGGAGTCTGTGCAGGTTTCTGCAGGAATAGAAGGAATAACAAATAATCCAAAGACCCAGAAACAATTCACTACTTGCGTTGTCTATACATTACATATCACTTCGACCATCCCTCCCTGATAACTGCTGATCTGTGTTAATCTAAATGCAGCTGCACTGGCAACAAGTGATCTAAGGTTCAGTTGAATGCACCCTTGTGTAATGGGTCAGAAGTTGTGGATACAACAACCACAAGAGAAGCTTGAACACAAAATCTAGTCCAAAACCTTTAGCATAACACTGAAGGAATGCTGGATTGTCAGTCTCATCCTCTTCTGCTGAGGTGTTAAGCCAGGGTTCTCTTTATTCTCTCGGGTTGCTGATTCTTTTTTACAACATTGGTGAACAGGAGAATTATTCCTGATGACTTAGTCAATATTTAACCTGCAATCAACATCACTAATGTCAGAATTTTCTGGTTATTCAAATCCATTTCTTGTTCATGTGTAGGAGCTCGCTATGCAGACATTGATGCCTCCGATTCCATTGTTGCCATATTTACCATAGTTCCCAAATTCAGTGGCTAATGCTCATCTCTTGCTAGAATAGGGTAATAACTGGGGAGCACAAATTCCTGTACTGCCTGTGCCAGGAGCAGCAATAGCAAATTAATTGCTTATTATGATTTCTGCACTTATTTTCAAAAGCTTCCAATTTAGCCCCAGACAAGGAAAGTGATGTGGAACACTCAGAAAAATACAGTCCATGTTCTAATTTACATATGGAGTCTTATAGCAAAAGTTGGCCCTCGCTTCCCATACTAACCATCACTAAACTATCAAGATCAATCCCTTTTACCAGCATTTACTCATATGTCACAATTTGATGATAATGTCACATTTTGATGATGATGGTATTCTGAATTCACCATAAAAATGCAACAATATAATTACACAGGACAACAAAAGTTTTGCTTCCTGAAAACTTTTAGGTGTATCTTATGGATTTTGGGCTGCTGATCATGAAAATCACCTTGAAATTTCCTTATCACAAACCATTTTTTAAAACATCACCTACATTTGTTATTTCAATTCATAAAGCAAGTCAGAGTAATTGATGCCAAGATTAAAGAAGGCATTTTTGTTAGTCCACAAATCATACAAGTCACCAATAACAGGCAATTCGAAGAACTTCTAGTGGGACCAGAGAAAATGGTTGGAAGGCATCAAGGGTGTTGTTGAAAATTATCTTGGCAACTACAGAGCACCAAACTACATGCAGCTGGTTGACAACATGCTTCAAGCATACAAAGTGCAACATGTCCCTAAAGATTCATTTTCTGCATTCCCATTTAGAGTTCTTCCCTACAAATCTTGGCGCTGTCATTGATGAGCATGGTTAAAGGTTTCACCAGGAAATTGTGGTCCTAGAGAAACAGTATTACAGCAACTGTAATCCATTAGTGCTGGCTGATCACTGTTGAATATTTAAGCAAGAAACCTCAGACACTGAATACAAATAAAAATCATCAACAAAACCTTTTTAGCTTGGTTGAACTATTACAAAGCATCAGCACTATTATGGAATTAAACGCTTTATATTCAATAAAAGTTATTTTTGTTTCTCCAAATTCCTACGTGATACAAGTAGTCTGAAATTATATTTGTATTCAGCTTCAAGTGGTCTGTCATAAACAAAATAAAATTCTGAGGAAGCAGCACGTTTTGAAAAAAATTGTTGTCCACTGTTATCCTTTCCAAAGTTCCAAAAACACAACTAATAGGAATACCAAGCCCATTTGGAACTGAGCTTCCTGGATCTTCAACATTACCTCGTGAGGAATGAAGACTCGATCCTCACACAATTATGTGAGCGATCCAGCAATCCCACCAATATTACACCCAGTACTGTGTTTCAATTGGTTGCACTCTTATCCCTTCATAAGAAGGTTTTGCAGATTCAAGCTCTGCTCCAGAGATTTTCACCACTGAAGTTTAGTTTGACATCGGTGCATTATTGAGGGAATGCTGCACTCCCAAAGATGCTGTGTTTTAAACGAGATGTTAATCTGAGACTACACTTATTTTATCATGTGACCATAACACACTTCATACAATTAAGGCAAAGAGCAGAAGAGTTACCTTCAATTCTCAAAGACAAAGTCAGAAATTTGTAGAGGATAGAAACAGACCTTTCTGTCCACTGCATCAAGACCAGAAGGCAAAGGAGCAGTATTAGTCTATTCAGCCCATTGAGTCTGCTCTGCCTTTCCATTATGGCTGATTTACAATCCTTCTCAACCCCATTCTCCTGCCTTTTCCCTGTAACTTTTGACACCCTTACTAATCAACCCCCGCTTTAAAGATACCCTATAACTTGGCCTCTATATCTGTCTCTGGAAATAAATTACAGATTCACCACCCTCTAACTAAAGAAATTTCTCCTCATCCCTGTCCTAAAAGGACAGCCTTCTATCCTGAAGTTGTGGCCTCTGATCCTAGACTCTCACACCAGAGAAAACACCCTTTCCATGTCCACTCTGTCTAGTTCTTTCCCTATTTGATAGGTTTCAGTGAGGTTCCCCTCATTCTTTTAAATTCCATCAAATGCTCCTCATACATTAACCTTTTCATTCCCAGGATCATTCTCATAAAGCTCCTTTGGACCCTCTTCAATGCCAGCACATCCTTTCTTAGATTAAGGGCCCAAACTGCTCACAATTCTCCAAGTGTGGTCATTATAAATTCTCAGCATTACATACTTACTTCTGTACTCTAGTTCTTTTGAGGTGAATGATAACACTGCATTTGCCTTCCTTACCTCTGACTTAACCTGCAAGTTAACTTTTAAGGAATCCTGCATGAGGACTCCCAAGTCCCATTGTACCTCTGATTACTGATTTGCTCCTGGTTTTGAACATAGTCTTTATTTCTTTTACCAATGTGCATGATCATACACTTCCAAACAATCTATTCCATCTTGCCACTTCTTTGTCTATTCTCCTAATCTATCTAAGTTCTTCTGCAGTCTTCCTGGTTCCTTGATACTACCTGTCCTTCCATCTATCTTTGCATCATCCGCAAACCTGGTCACAAAGCCATCAAAAAAAGAGAGAAAAGAAAAAAAGGGAAAATAATAAATAAACAAACAAGCAAACAAACAAATAAATAAAAAAGGATTGGATAAGAAGGGAGGAGGGGCATTAACGGAAGTTAGAGAAATCAATATTCATGCCATCAGGTTGGAGGCTACCGAGACGGAATATAAGGTGTTGTTCCTCCAACCTGAGTGTGGCTTCATCTTGACAGTAGAGGAGGCCCTGGGATGGGAATGGGAATGGGATGTGGAATTAAAATGTGTGGACACTGGGAGATCCTGCTTTCTCTAGCAGACAGAGCGTAGGTGTTCAGCGAAATGGTCCATCATCCAAATCATTGATATATAACTTAAAAAGAAGCAGCGCCAACACTGACCCCTGTGGAACACCACTAGTCATGCCAGCCAACCAGAAAAGGCCCCCTTTATTTCCACACTTTGCCACTTGCCAGTCAGCTAGCTTTCTATCATTGCTAATATTTTTCCTGTAATACCATGGGCTCTAATTGTGTTTAGCAGCCTCATGTGTGGTATCTTGTTGAAGGCCTTCTGAAAATTGAAATGAACAATATCCACTGACTCTCCTTTGTCTATCCTGCCTGTTATTTCTTCAAAGGCTTTTAACAGATTTGTCAGGCAAGAATTTCCCAATAGGAAGCCATGCTGACTCCAGCCTATTTTTTTATGGACCTCCAAGTACCCCCAAACCTCATGCTTAAAAATGAACCCCAACTTCTTCCCGACCTCTGTGGTCAGGCTAACTGGCCTATAATTTCCTGTTTTTTGCCTCCCTCCTTCTAAAAAGTGGGGTGAAATTTGCAATTTTCCAGTCTTCCAGAACCATTCCTGAATCTAATGATTCTTGAAAGATCACAACTAATACTTTCACGATCTCTTCAGCCACCTCTTTTGGAACCCTAGCGTGTAGTCCATCTGGTCCAGGTGATGTATCTACCTTCAGACTTTTCAGCTTACCAAGCACCTCCTGCCTGACACTCTTGCATTTGCAAATACTTGTTCAGTTCATCTGCTATTTCTTTGTCCTCCATTACTACCTCTTCAACGTCATTTTCCAGTGGTCCAACATTCTCTTTAATCTCTCTTTTGCTCTTTATATATCTGAAAAAAATACTGGAATCTGCTTTTATATTACTTTAATATTGTGCCCTTTCTCTCCATATTGCTTTTTCAGTCGCCTTCTGTTGATTTTAAAGGCTTCCCAATCTCTCGCTTCCCAGTCATTTTTTGCCCTACTATATGCCCTCTCTTTTGCTTTTATGCTGTCTTTGACCCCTTGTCAGCCACAGTTGTCTTATCCTCCCTTTGGAATACCTCTTCTTCTTTAGGATCCTGCACCTTCTGAATTCATTCTAGAAACTCCAGCCATTGAAGTTCTGCCATCAGCCCTGCTAGTGTCCCCTTCTAATCAACTTTGGACAGCTCCTCTCTCATGTCCTGTAGTTCCCCTTGCTCCCCTGCATGTTGGCCATCATACCTATTCACACTAATACTATGTTTACTTTAGTTCCATATCTCCCCGAGCCTTGTCCATTCAAACATCTGTCCAGATACCTTTTATATGTTGTTACTGATCTCTGCCTCCACCACCTTGTGTAGCAGCTCATCTCAGGTACCAACTACACAGTGTGTGAAAAAAATTACCCCTCAGATTCTCCCTAACCTCCTCTCTCTCACCTTAAACCTATGCCTTCTAGTTTTATACATACCTATGACAGGAAATAGACACCGATTCAGCCTCTTTCACTCCAGGTAAAACAAAATTATCCTGTCCAATCTTGCTGGATAACTTGAGCACTCCAGAACACATGGAAATCTGTGCAGTGCCTTCTCTTGTTTAATCCTGTCCTTCCTATATTGCACACAATAGTCCTGGTGTGGTCTATCCAACATTTTGTCCAACTGTAACAAGTCATCTCAACTCTTATACTCAATGCCCTAGCTAAAGAAGGCCATGTGCCTTCCTCAGTACCGTGTCTACCTGTGTGCCATTCTTGGGGAAATTTGTATTAAATAAATTGGCATTATATAATATGGTGTCATCTTGGTCCTTATTCATTCTTCGATCATTGTTGCAGAGAAGAAATATTATCTGATCATTATAGCATTGTTGTCTGTGGCAAAGCTGAATACAAAACAGCCATTGTAATTTACATATTGAGATAGAGCGTGGAGAATGCCTTTCTGGCCCTTTGAGCCGTGCTCCCCAGCAATCCCCCGATTTGATCCCAGCCTAATCACGGGACAATTTGCAATCTAAAATGAACCTGCCAATGTCTTTGGACTGAGGCAAGAAACCAGAGCACCCAGAGGAAACCCACATGGTTACTGGGAGAATGTGCAAACTTCTTACATGCAGTGATGGGAATTGAACCTGGATCACTTGTACAGTAAAGCATTGTGCTAACCAGTATGCCACCATGTTGCCCCTTACATTTAAAAAATGTACTTTATTGGGTAGTGCATTGGAAAATCTGAATTTGTGACAGATAGCACACCAGATAAATGCAGGTCTTTTAGTTTATAATTTCCATACTAATTAGCACTAATTAATGTTGTTTAAAACATCTAAGCAGATTTGCGAGAATTATTCGCTGCCTAGCACTCTGTGAGGTAACAAATAGATGTGAAACAAGTTCAGTAGTACTATGAGAAACAGCAAAGGCTGTTTGGCCCATCAAATCAGTTCCACCATTTATTTGCTGATCTCTTTGAGAAGTAGATCGTCTATTATCTTCATCTATTCTCCTTTCCTATGTGGCCCTCAATATACTGTCGAGGCATCCTATTGATAATGACAACACAGCAATTTTCAACGTGGTAAATCTTCCTGGCTCTTGCCTTTGATTGCATTCTTGTGTCAGAGTTTTCGCCAAGAGTTAAGGAAAGAAGGAACATGGGAGGTAGATGCTGCTGTACCACCAGCTTTAGTTAATTTTCCGCAATTCAGTCGGGCACCTTCAGTAGGGAACAGGCTACCTTAGTTTCTCCATCAATGACACATTACAGCTAAAGTTGAAGAGGAAGTGCTGCAATTGATGGAAAACCGAATGCAAACAAGCTGCATTGGAAAGGAGCATGAGGTCAGCCAATATCCATGGAATACAATCTGGTATAGCGCTGCCTTAAAAGTACATTGTAAAAAATCACACCCAAAGTGTTGGGTGCTTTCTATACTGAAGCAAATTTTCCATGACATATATTTATTGACATTTTCTTTGGAAATAACGGCCCTCAAGGATCTTTAAAAAACATAGTACTGACTGATAAATTTGTACAGTTGAAAATGCTGAGAGTGCCAAGTTTGTAAAAGGAGGGAAACTGAGCATAAGCACCAAAGGGTCAACTCAACGCAGATTTGCATGGAGCATGTAGCAAGCTGTAAACTCCTTACTCTGATGAGGAAAGGTTACCAGGTCTATCCTGGTGATATTCAATATACAGGTACTTACACTGTTTCACCATATTTGTTCAAAGAAGCAGAACCACATAAAAATAGTTAACTGTTCGTAGTTTTGCCTTTAGTATGAAGCAGTTTTCATGTGTTGCTCCTTAGAATATCTAATTGTGAGTTTCAATGAGCTACTGATTTTTTTTAACATTGCTAAATATTAGGATCCTCCAAGAGGACCACAAGCTTGTCGTAGTGTTTGGAGGCTTGAGTTCCTCAATGACCTGGAGAGCTACGTTGGCTGGAGTCAGGGGTTTAAGCTTTGGCTCTTGGCCCCTGTCAAACAGGTCAAAGGGTAGAGGCCAGGCTAAGAGTGGTCCACTGGTCCTCTGGGTTTGGGGGTTCAGCTCAGGGCTAACAATCCTGACTTGTAAAACAAAATTGTTATGGAAACTGCAATGAAGTTTCTTTCTACATCTGGGCACAATAGTATTCCTGAATCTCCACCCGGGACTTGCATGACTGACAGGAGTGAAAGCCAAGAGGAAGCAACTGACATGATAAAGGAAGACCTGAACCACCAGCGATGTAGGACCTTCATTGCTGCCCTGAACACCAGAAGCATAATAGGCAGTAAGTAACTAAATATTAGGTTGCTTTACAGATTTACAACTAGAAGCGTTTTTTATACCCATTCACAACATGTGAGAATCATTGAGGAAGTCAGCACTTAGTTTCCATTCCAAGTTTCTCTGAGGATGGTGTAGGATGCCTTCTTCAGTTCTCACTGTTCATGCAGTGAAGAACAAAATGCTAAAGGGACAGACATTCTAGTGATACTAATGGGACAGCAGTTATTTTCCCAACTTGGAGATGAACTTGTAGATGGCAAACCTTCAGTAGTAGTTGCTGCCCTTGTCATCGGCAGTTTGGATTATGTTGTCAGACAAGTCTTGGAAAGTTGTTGTCATGCATCCTACTGTTTGTCTACTCTGCCACAGCATATGACAGAGTTAGAAGAAATTAATGTGATGGATGGGGCACATCAAGTAGGTTTGCTTGACTTGGTTTTAAACTTCTTGAGTTCTGTTCAGCTACACACATCTAGCCAGATTTAAAGCCTTACACATCCCCTTAATTCTATGTAAGTGGCAGAGCAGAATTGAGGACTCAGGACTATACAGATAGAACATAGAATATTACCGCACAGTATAGGCTCTTCAGCCTACAATGTTGTGCTGACTTTTTACCTACTCTAAGATCAATCTAATTCTTCCATCTTACATAGCCCTGCATTTTTCTGTTATCCATGTGACTATCTATGAGTTTTTTAAAAGTCCTTAATGTATCTGCTTATGGCACCAGACCTGGCAGAGTATTCATGCATTCATCACTCTGTGTAAAAAAAATACCTTTGACATCACTATTATGTTTTCCCCTAATCACTTTAAAATTATATCCCCTCGTATAAGCTGTTTTTGTCCTGGGAAAAAGGGTCTGCCTATCCACATGATATATTTCTCACAGATGTTACCTAACTTCGGACCAGCTAATAGGAGGGGCTGTTTTGTGGTTGGCCTATTTACATTTCCCTATTATAATTATACCTAAAATGCAGAATGCTGACATTATGTGAAGCTCAGTGAGAAGTGAGGTAGAAGGGTTGAAGAAAACAGGTAAAAGTTGCTGAGAAAAGACTGGCAGAAGTATAAACGTTCCAGCAGAAGGGACCTGATTAGTGATTCTCCTACAAAACAAACTGCATTGCCACCTACTAGCTGAAGCATCAACATCATTTTTCTACTGGCGGACATGCATAAATTCATTACCTGAGGAGTTGTAATTGGAAACAAACACTGCAATAATCAGTAAATAGCTAATGCTCTGGACAATATTGGTAGATAGTTACTGATTCTGCAGTTGAAGGTCATCCACTGGGTATGAGAAACTTATCTTTCTGCAAAGTCTTGGAATTGAAGTGATTGACTCCAACGGCTAGTCATTTTCCTTTGTGCAAAGCATGACTCGAGCCAGTGGATATTTTTCTTCTAGATACCCACGGACTGCAGTTTTACTTTGAACTCATTGAGTATTGATACCAATCTCAGCCAAAGGCTAGTTATTCACACCTCTATAGTTTTTCTATTTTATTATTCATATTTTGTTCAGAATAGTAATGATATTTAAACAGTAATGGCAGCGGAACATCTGAACATCAATTAACATATTGCTGGTTAACACAGGCTGGTTAACCACACTGTTGGAGATGCCTTCCATCGCTTTGCTGAAGTTCAAGAGTTGATTAATGAGGCGGTAACTGGCTGTGTTGGATTTGACCTACTTTTAGTCACTAGGACATTCACATTGACAGATGATGCCAGCCTTGAAGCTGTAATTTGGTTAGAGATGCGTGAGCCTAAATTCATGGAGGCAGTGTCTGATTAAACATTACACTGAAACCTTCAGAAGATAATTGATATGAATAAGCAGCATATGAAGCTGTGACAATCGAGAGTTCACTTAGAAATCTACTTAAGTTTGATGAAAGATAATCATCCTAAAATTTGATTTTCTATTTATAATACCACGCAAAACTATATTTTTGAGTAAAAAGTAAGAACTTGATCTTTTTTTGCAATATGTTCTGTAACTTAATTTATATTTAACTCCTCAATTCCATGAAATATCATGCAGTTTAGATAAGCAGTACAAAATAAAAGAAAAAATAGAAAATTTGAGAATAATATACTGGTTCTGCAGATGCCAAGGGCTGCACTCAGAACTGTGATATAAGAGCCACAATTAGAAGCTGTGCTCATGTTTGCTACGGCTTCAGTGTAACAAAAACAACAGTTTAGATCTGAAATAATTATGTTGGCTGATTGTGAGGATGAACATGGCATCTGCTGATACATCATAAGACAACTGCAGTTAAAAGGTGACGGTGTTTAAAAATACAATACCCTAAATCTAATATCTTCAGTATCCTAGTGTATTGCTCAGACATCATTCAAATGACTTGTGTGTGCTTTGTAAGTATCAGTCATAGTTAAATACTTTCTGCGCTGATTTTAGGATCACATCAACTCTTTTCCATTGCCAATAAGAGATAAAAACATGCGTAAATTGAAATTTCCTACAGATGATATGGGAAAATATTTAAATAGAGAAAGGCTAATTATGATGATATTAGGCAGAAATGTGGGAAACTACCTCCCAATTTCTGCTGTGCATTTCCCTAAGAACAACTGTTCCCAACTTAGTTTCCTTCCAAGTTCCTGCCTAATACCATCACAATGAATCCTTCCTCATTTAAATACTTTCCAATATCATCTGGAGGAAACACATGGGGTTAGGAATAAATTTTCCCTTTGAAGCAGGAAAAGAATGCCAGGGTGAAGTTGACAAGAATGGTGGAATATTTAGTCAAGAGAAGGCTGGAGGTTAAATTAATGTTTAGGAAGCAAAAATCAGACAGGGGTCTTGAGAGTTATAAGGTGGTCAGGAATGAGCTCAAGAAAAGATTTAGGAGAGCTAGAAGGGTACATGAAAAAGTCTTGGAGGGTAGGATAAGGGAAAACCCTAAGGCATTCTACATATACATGAGGAACAGGGAGATGACTAGAACAAGGCTAAGGGCACTCAAGGATATATAGGGAAACATATGCTTGGATTTTGAGGAGATAGGGGAGGTCCTCAATGAATACTTTGCTTCAGTGTTCACAAGGGAGAGGGACTTTGATAATTGTGAGGTCAGTGTAGAAGATGCTGATGTGCTGGAGCATGCCAGGGTAAAGAAAGAGGCAATATTGGAAACATAAATCCTTGGGGTTACTATGGGATATATCCCAGATTACTATGGGAAGTGAGGCAGAAGTTTGCTGGGGTGTTGATGTTGATCTCTGCATCCTCACTGGCTGCAGCAGTAGTGCCAGAGGATTGAAGGATGGCAAATGTAGCTCTTTTGATCAGGAAAGATAACAGAGATAACACTGGGAATTATAAACCAGTGGAACTTATGAGTCTTATGGCAAACGAATGAAGAGGATTCTCAGGAACAGGTTTCATGAGCATTTGGAGAAGCATAGCTTTACTAGCTATAGTCAGCGTGGCTTTGTGAGGGACAGGTGATGGCTCATGAGTCTGATCGAGTTTTTCCAAAGAGATGCCAAAATAAGTTGATGAAAGTAGAGCAGTGGACGTGGTATTTATGGATTTTAGTAAGGTCTTTGGCAATCTTGTTTGGTTCATTCAAAGTCATGAGGCATGAGATCCATGGAAGCTTGACTGCATGATTCAGAATTGGCTTGACCACAGAAGGCGGAGAGTGTTAGTAGATGGAGTATATTCTGCCTGAGGTCAGTGACTAGCAGTGGTCTGAAGGGGTCTGTTCTGGGACCCTTCTTTTTGTGAATTTTTGTAAATGATTTGGATGAGGAAGGGTTAGGGTGGGTGAGTGAATTAGCAGATGAGATGAAGACTAGTGGAAATGTAGATTGTGTGGTAAGATGTTGGAGGTTACAAAGGAATATTGACTAGATGCAGAGCTGGATGGAGAAATGGCAAATTGAGTTCAATTCAGTAAAGTGTAAAGTGACATATTTTGGAAGACTGAACTTGAAAACGAAGTACAAGGTTAATGGCAAGATTCGTAGTAGTATGCAGGAACAGAGGGATCTTGGGGCCATGACCATAAATCCCTCAAAGTTGATAGGGCAGCTGATGATCTGGCCTTCATCAGTTGAGGGACTGAGTTCAAGAGCCACAAATTAATATTGCAGCTCTAAAAAGCTCTGGTCACCTCAAACTTAGAGTATTGTGTTCCGTTTGGTCACTTAATTTTAAGAAGGATATGGAAGCCTTAGGGAAGGAGCAAAGAAGATTTTAAAAATGCCTCCAGGATTTGAGAATATGTCTTATGAGGAAAGGATGAGCTGTCCTCATTGGAGGATGAGAGATGACTTGATTGAGGTGTATAAGATTATGAGAGGCATAGCTGGAATGGGCAGATACTACCTTTCTCTCCGGGGTGGAACGGCCATACCAGGGGATCTCTGTTTCAGGAAAATGGACAAAAGTCTAAGAGAGTAGTAGGTGCTTGGAACACACCACTGGAGATGGTGGTAGAGGCTGAAACAATAGAGACTTTTAGATAACCACATGGATGTAAGTAAAAGGTAGGGCTATGGGTGGTGTAGGAAGGAAGGGTTAGATTGATCATGAAATAGGTTTATATAGGTGAGCGTTGTGCACTGAAAGGCCAGCTATGTTCTATTTTCTATGAAAGTCAGTCGAACTGAAACTTAGAATCATCAAAACCCCATATTGACCTCAGCAGATTTTGCCTTAGTTCTCAGAACCACTTAAGTTTGAGCTCAGAGATGAAGAATCTGAGCTCATAAGCCTCCACTGAATACCTAATCAAGGCTTTCCTTCTCTCCGTAAAACATCATTCACACCTGCTCTTAACGTCACTATCGAAAACAATCATGCACTTCATTTCACATAATAAAGGACTTCCCTAAAGTCCCCACAGCACCGCTCCACTAATTGTTTATTGATGTCTTTGGCCTACTTCACTAAGCACAACTTTATCCCCAGAAGATTACTGGATGGAATCTTTGACCAACAATGGATCCTGGTCTTTGGAACCCTTTCCCTTAACACATTCTTCTTTTATCTTCAAACAATTCCTTAAGTCAACCCCCTTTTTATCAGTCCTCTTTTCGTCAGCTCTTCTTTGTCCACCAGCACATGAAGTTTCTTCTTTAAATACAGATTGGGATGGCAGCATGGGCAATGTCTTTTGTTATCTCAGCTCTGTTGAATCTCTGTCATCCTTAGTCCTCACCGCAACTGCAGGGCTTTCTCAAATCATTACATGCTTTGTTTTTAAATATATAAATACATAGCAATTGTTGATTTGCAGGTTCTTCACTTGCCATCACCAATACTCATTAAATCCATACTTGAGTGAAATAATAAACAAAAACAATAATTTATACACTTAAGAAGTAGCATTTTACAAATCATTAATATTGTATTAATTAAGTCTAGATGGAGCATGTTAATTTACCCCAAACAAAATATTTGCTTCAATCATAACTCCTCCACATTGGTTATCTTGCAGATAGTGCTTTAGAATTTGTTTGGCCCAACATTTTACATGCAGTTAATTATTTAATATTTAACTATCTTATAAATTATTGAGCACATCAAAGTGAATTACAGTGCTGGGGTGAGACTGAGACTCCCATAATGTGTGGATTTGTGTCAAGTGGGATGTTAAGAATCTCAGAACTAAACTAAGCCCACATCAAATGTTCCTTCTTCTGGTTTTAAACTCCCCAGAAGTTGTACTAATTATGCAAATAATTTATTGGGGCTACATATGTTAAATTTGATCTCCATTTTATATTTAATCCAGGCTGCTTGGGTTAGCAAATCCTGTCAGAGAGTATTGGCTTCAGCACACAAATGCCTCCACAGCAACACACAAAAAGCAAGAGGAAGCATCCCTGGAGAGAAATGAGCAGTTAGCATTTTGGGTCAAAACCCTTCATCAGGGCTGGAAAGAAAGAGGGAAGATTGCCAGTGTAAATAGGTCATGGGATGGTTGAAGCAAGAGCTGGCATTGATATGTAGATCCAGGTTTCCAGCATCTGCAGTCTGTTGTGCCTTCAAATGCCTTCACATCACTGCTTGTGGGACCAGCGGAGCAAAACTGTATCACTTTGATCTCACTAACATAACAGGTACTCCTGCAGGTTTCTCCCCAATCCATCAGCTCACACCACCCCCCTTTTCAATTGTCTTGTTTCCCACACAACTTCATTGATCCCAATCCCTTTCTCCTCTGAACCCCATATCTCTGGGCCAAACTCCTATTACCACACTTTCTCACTTCCCAACCTTCCTGTTCTTTCCTGACTGAAACCTTTGGATCTCATTCTCTCGTCCCTGATTTCCGACCTTCTTCCCTTCTATGTTAGTGCTGAGGAATATGCAGCAACAGAAGTAAGATTGCTAAACAGAATGTAAATACTGATCAACAGGATTCACTCTGTGATGCAGTGGACTTGCCATGGCATTTCTCTAGTCAATGCCAGTTAATTCAGAAAAGACCGGGAATTGAATCTGGCATCCTTCTGCTCTGGTAAGGCTCAGCTACTGCTGGGTAATCTCACTGATCAATGGAGAAAACACTGAAATTTGTTTTCAGAAGCATGATGCTTTTTGCAAGTGATGTGTGGCACATAGGCTGCCTTATTAACAAAATTGGCAAGGAGAGGAAAGAAGGCATCCATTAACTAATTTACTTTCAGCAACTTATTTAAATCATCTATTCCACATTCAATAGAACACATGCTTAGTGTATATATTTCGGTCTCATAATTGAACATTTTCAGCCCTGATATAATTCTAGTGGATCTATACCATAGATCCTTCTTATGAAGCAGTGCCCTCATGTGATTTGATCAGAAGAGCACAAGCTGTGTAATGAAGGGCCAATTATATTCATTGAGTAATAGTGTCACAGAGTGATAAACAACAGAGAGACAAGACCTCAGGCCACATCGACCAACAGTGATGTGGATGTTAGGAAAATTCAGGGTGACTTGGAAAGGCTGGGTGAGTGGGCAGATACTTGGCAGATGGCGTTTAATGTGAATAAGTGTGAGGTTATCCACTTTGGGAGTAAGAACAGGAAGGCAGATTATTACCTGAACGGTGTAGAGTTGGGTAAGGGAGAAATACAAAGAGATCTCGGAGTCCTTGTTCATCAGTCACTGAAGGTGAATGAGCAAGTGCAACAGGCAGTGAAGAAGGCTAATGGAATGTTGGCTTTTATTACAAAGGGAATTGAGTACAAGAGCAAGGAAATCCTCTAGCATTTGTACAGAGCCCTGGTGAGACCACACCTGGAGTATTGTGTACAGTTTTGGTCTCCAGGGTTAAGGAAGGACATCCTGGCTGTAGAGGAAGTGCAGCGTAGATTCACGAGGTTAATTCCTGGGATGTCTGGACTGTCTTACGCAGAGAGGTTAGAGAGACTGGGCTTGTACACACTGGAATTAAGGAGATTGAAAGGGGATCTGATTGAAACATATAAGATTATTAAGGGATTGGACAAGATAGAGGCAGGAAATATGTTCCAGATGCTGGGAGAGTCCAGTACCAGAGGGCATGGTTTGAGAATAAGGGGTAGGTCATTTAGGACAGAGTTAAGGAAAAACTTCTTCTCCCAGAGAGTTGTGGGGGTCTGGAATGCACTGCCTCGGAAGGTAGTGGAGGCCAATTCTCTGGATGCTTTCAAGAAGGAGCTAGATAGGTATCTTATGGATAGGGGAATCAAGGGATATGGGGACAAGGCAGGAACCGGGTATTGATAGTAATTGATCAGCCATGATCTCAAAATGGCGGTGCAGGCTCGAAGGGCCGAATGGTCTACTTCTGCACCTATTGTCTATTGTCTATTGTCTATAACAGTCACCTATGTTGACACCAATCCTGCTCTAACCCATTTTTTAAAATTCTCCCCAATTCCATCAACTTTCTTCCCAAATTCTACAACTCATCTGTACACTGAGACAGTTCACAGAGGCTAATCAAACCAGCAACCTACGCATCTTTGAGTGTGTGAGGAAAGTGGAGCATCTATAAGAGACTTACAGGTCACATAAAGAATGTTGAAACTCCACATGGATAGAACTGGAGGTCAGGATTGAACCTGCATCATAGGTGCTGTGAGGCAATGGCTCTATTAGCAACACTAGTGTGCACCCTATTAGTTTACATTCGCATTTCTAAAAACATTGAAGAGACTTTCTGCTAAAACGGTGATATATGGATGTTGGATTAGAATGGAATCAAATTTGTCTAAGCTATTGCAAATGACCCATGACGAAATAAAAACTAAGATTAAAACTAGATAGGAAGACTAAATCAAGGGTAGGATATCACTCATAGAAACATACCTCAATCAAATATCAACAATATTAACAAATATCAACATAATGGGACATGCCTCTTCTAAATATCTTCCTGAACCTCCATTTAGTGTACAAAAAAGAGTAGTTATCCAAATATGTTTTCTTTTTCAAATATTGGACAAAACCTTTCTCCAATTTCTGCTTTCCTTTCCAAACTAGAGCAACCTTGACTTATTTTCCTAAATTGAAGTTCATGACATACGTTTGGTGGATTCCTGGCAAGATTCCAGGAACTCTGACAACATTTGCACTTCATGCACAGAAACCAAGAATGATCAAAAGGATTGTTCCTATAATCAGGGAGGAAATTCCCAAGAAATTACCTTTGGAAGCTAGAGCAGATGAGGTAGCTAAAGAGACAGAAAATCTGTAATGACATCGAGAAGAATGGGTTTCATAATTTACCATTCATTTCGAGGTTTGGCACTGTATTTCCAAGTCAGTACACGAAAGCCAACTAAAGAAGCAGGAAAATAGCGACAATAAATTTGAAAAGTGGCTAACCCTTCAGAATAAGCTGTAAATGTTGGAAGGATTCTACCATGTAGAAACAAGATCATGCCCATTTCAACTTAAACTGCCCTTCTGCCTACATTGGAGAACAAAAAAAAAATAGACATGTAAATGGAAAATGACCAAGTTTAGAACATAGACCAAGAGGAATTTATTTGGCAAAGGGTAGTGAATCTATGGAATTCTTTGACACAGATGGCTGTGGAAGCCAAGTCATTGGGAATATTTAATGTGGTGGTTGATCGGTTCCTGATTAATCAAGGCATCAAAAGATACAGGGAGAAGGCAAGAGAATAGGGTTGAGATGGATAATAAATCAGCCATGTTGGAATAGTGGAGCAGACTCGTTGGGATGAATGACCTAATTTTGCTCCTATGTCTTATGGTCTTATAGAAGATCCAAAGCCTAGAAATTAGACTTCACCTATATCTGATGCATTAAAATTATATACTTAGTCTCAAGATGGAATCTATTCTGTGCATAAAATGGTAAAATAGGTCAGAAGCAAGTTTAAAACAATGAAATTTACACACATAAATAAAGATATAGCAGGACAAGATTGGTTGCTGATGAAACCATGCTCCATTCAGTGCAACTGCTGCCAAGTTGTTATGTAGCAGTCAAAAATGAAGTATCAGCCCTGAAGGACACAATCCACCATGAGCTACAGGAATAATGTTGCACCTGGCTGAAGTACTTAGAATTAGGAGTCACAATCGTTTTGAGACAGTGACACCATCAATGTGTCCACCCTGCCAGGCTCTTAAGAATTTTATGTGTTCAATAAGATCAACTTGTATTTTTCTAAACAAAATACAGGGCATTGGAAAAAATCTTTTCAATCCCTCCTCATGGTATCCCCATCGCAAGAACCTTCCTCACAATTCCTCTACTGCAAGTATATCTTCCTTTGGTAGGGACTCCAGAGCTATGCACAACACTACAATGTAGTCTCAGCTTTCTGATTCATTCATACTTCAAAGCTTTTTTCAACAACACTTTCATTTTCAATAACATTTTAATAACCAAATATCAATTACCTAGAAGTAATCTCAAAGTCCCATTCCCACATCTGAAGCAAATAAGAGCAGTTTCCAATAATACCTCAGTGCCCTAGGATCCAGCTCATTAAGAACACTGTGTTTTGTCATGCTCTCCAAACTTTCACAGAGACATATTCTTCTCTGACCTCACAAGTCTGTTCCCCCACTCTTCTCCCCTTCAAACACCAGAAAAGCTGAACCTTTCCTTTATTTCAAGCTGGTGCCCAACCCATTGACCTCTTGTCCAGCGAAGCGGAGGCAGGATAGTCTTTGAGTTTACACCTGCTGTCTAGAGAGGATCTGATCAGTGAGACTTCAACACTAATTAAATTCTGTCTTCAATGAATATTGTAAAGCAATGTCTCAGCTGAATTTGGTGAGCTGTAAATGTTGAATGCTGCTCTCCACTGGCAGTAACAACAAATAGGTTTGAATGTTCTATTCTTGGTTATTCATTTGGCACAAGGGTAATTCTAGCATATATTGAAGGAACTGCTAAAGATTCCAACTCTCCCTACAGCTTTCCTCTACTTTGGTCCAATCTATGTGGCCAGCTGATCATAATAAGATGTATGGTAATGTTTGCTGTGCCCTTTTAAGTATTACATTTTGTTCATCAGGACAGGAATATAATGCTTTGGAAAAGGTTACAAATGGGATACTGTTTCAAAGTGTTAGACCCCAGAGCATCCAAGACAAATTGGCAAATTGGAACCAAACTTGGCTTTGTCATAGGAAGCAGAGGTTCAGAAGATGAAGGTGGAGGGTTATTTTTGTGACTGAGAGTGCATGACCCATGGGCATTTTAATAGTGTGCTAAGCACCAGAAGCATAGTTTGGTAAAGTCATAGTGTACAAAAGAATGTCCTTTAACCCACCACGACAATAGTAACCAACAATTAATTAACTACAATAATCTGATTTACTAGCTCTTAAGTTACATGAAGATAAAAACCTTCATTAGCCAGGGCATAGAATATAAGAGCAGAGATGGTGCAGTACAACTTTATAAAACACTGGTTTAGCCACAAATTAAGTAATGTGTGTAGTTCTGGTCAGCACTCTACAGGAAGTCATATAAAACCGAATAAAGCACTCGACTGATAGCCAACCAATCCACCAAGTTAATCAATCAGCGCTTAGTCAGTGATGCACATACAAACTGTAGAGAACTAAGAGTTTTTTCTCTGCCAAGACAGGTTAGATCAAAGGGAAATAGCAAATGCATCAAGTATGACATTATTATAGCAACATGTGATAATCTGATACAATAACCTTACTGAGGGGTCTCATTGTAGACTGGCAACACAACAATCTGTTGAATCAGTTTTATTATTCTCAGCAAGTCCTTCACTCTAATGTTCTTCTTTACCCATCAATTTCCTTACTGGATACTGGTAAGAGTTGTAATAAAAAGAGGGAAGCAAATTTATCCCAGAGAGAACACACAATAGTGTACTTCTCAATGAGCCTTACATTACTTTGACACTAGAACAATGCAGAATTACAAAGTTATGTTATTGAAAAGATCGAATTCAATGCAATTTTTCTTTTCAGTATGAGTAACTAGGATCAAGCATACAAGCCAAACTCTTTCCCTTAGCCAAAGTAGTGAGATGGTGCAGCAGGCCAAAAGTGGAGACTCAAAGACAAGGTAATCAGGAGAATTTATGATTGTAGGAAAGCTGTACTCCATTCATCACATCTGGCAGTAATGCATCCTTCAGTTTCAACTAAAGAAATTGTCAATCTATTATAAGATACCACTGAGGCTGAATTGTATCTTCTCTGTTCTAGTGCATATGCTGATTAATGTAAGAAAGAAGTAGCCTTAGTGTACTCAGTGGTGAGTAAATACACTTGATCAATATCAAGCAAAGCTAATAGCAACCACTAAACCAACAGTATATTGAACCATAGAATATACTTTGAGTAATGGGCATGGTTCTCAGCATCAGTAAACTTCTCAGAAATTCCAAGTACTGAAGCAGTTCATAGAGAAATCGTAAACTAATCCTCCAGAGCTCTAGGTTATCACTAAACTTAGATGAGATAATGGAAAGAAGGAGTCTGAGAGCCAATAATAAAGGTAGAAATCTAGAAAATATTTAAGGCACAGAGATAATACAAAAGAATATTAAATTCAGCTCTGGGGGTAGATCCAGGCAGCATAAGTTCAAATATGAAAGATATTTGGTAGATGATAAATTATTCTGCACAACTAATTTAGTAAAACATCCTCGAATTGTTCCTGAAGATGTTGACTATATGAGAAAGGACATTAGTATCACTTCAAAAACTACTGGAACAGATAACTGAAACTTTAATCAAAGATTAGCTTTTAAGAGATGCCATAGGAAGTGCCTTAAAGATGCACACAGACCTATAACTGGAAGAAAAAGGAGATCTTTGATGATGTCAAGGCTAGGGAAGGAGGCAGAAAAAGAGGACCTTAATATAAGGATGAGAATATTCAAACTGAAGCATCATCAATTAACGTGGAGGTCAGCAGAAACAGGGGTGATGCTGGGACACTGGTTTATGAATTATAAAGATGAATTCATCTTTAGGATGAGCACATGATGGGACAAGAGATCATTGAAAGAATTGTGTCAAGAAGTAACAAAGACATTTTCAAGGGCTTCAGCAAGGATTATGGCATTCACAATAATGAGAAGGTTGTTTCGTCCGATATTGGAGCTCGATGAAGAATTGAGACAAATCAGAATAGCAAGTGCAAGGGGAACAAAAGCAGTGGGTGGATGACATTCAGTAGTAAACTAAGTATAATGCTCTGGTTACTCAAGAAGCAATAACACAACAGTGAAGAAAGAAATTATTAAAATTACTATTTAGAGAAGGACAAGGATCATGCAAGAGACATGCTGCCAGACTGGACAACAGAAATGATAATAGAAGTTGCTTTGTACCATCATGTCAAATGCTGAAGGAATGCTGAAAGGAAGCATAGAGTGATATTTTACTATGACCAGAAGTCATTTGTGACTTTGTGAAGAGCTGTTTCAATGCTATGGCAGTGGGGTGAACTAGATAAAACTACAGTGCTGTTGGAAGATAGGCATGGGTGTATGAGACAACAATGCATTCAAAGGACTTAGGAATGTTAAAGGGGGTTTGAGTAAGGTTTGAGTCTAGGCCTCATATGGAGCCAGTGATCATTAATGGAGAATGTGTGGAGCAGGTTAAGACCTACAAGTATCTGGGAGTACAGTTAGACGAGAAGCTAGACTGGACTGCCAACACAGATGCCTTGTGCAGGAAGGCACAGAGTCGACTGTACTTCCTAAGAAGGTTGGCGTCATTCAATGTCTGTAGTGAGATGCTGAAGATGTCCTATAGGTCAGTTGTGGAGAGCGCCCTCTTCTTTGTGGTGGCGTGTTGGGGAGGAAGCATTAAGAAGAGGGACGCCTCACGTCTTAATAAGCTGGTAAGGAAGGCGGGCTCTGTCGTGGGCAAAGTACTGGAGAGTTTAACATCGGTAGCTGAGCGAAGGGCGCTGAGTAGGCTACGGTCAATTATGGATAACTCTGAACATCCTCTACATAGCACCATCCAGAGACAGAGAAGCAGTTTCAGCGACAGGTTACTATCGATGCAATGCTCCTCAGACAGGATGAAGAGGTCAATACTCCCCAATGCCATTAGGCTTTACAATTCTACCGCCAGGACTTAAGAACTTTTTAAAAGCTATTATTAATGCTTTTTGAGATAGTGATTTAGATGCATATCATATTCTTTACTGAGTTAAGTATTGTATGTAATTAGTTTTGCTACAACAAGTGTATGGGACATTGGAAAAAAGTTGAATTTCCCCATGGGGATGAATAAAGTATCTATCTATCTATCTATCTATCTATCTATCTATCTATCTATCTATCTACAAAAAGAATTAGATAGCGTCATGCAGAAACATTTCTACAATAATTTTAAAGAATTAAGATAGGCAAAATTTGCATACTACTTTTGAAGAGTCAAATGCCGAGATGGGTAAATTGATTGATACATTTACAGATTCTAGGCATCATAGACAAGGTCCACAATTATTGCTCATTCTTAAGTTTGTATAGTGAACCTATATTTGTCTTTGCTCATAGTCTTACTGGACTTGATTGTCCCACAATTACAATCCATCCACATTAAGACCTTCATATATAGGTATAAGGAAATTGCATATCCCAGCTCACAATTACTACTCAGCACATTGAGTGCACAAGTTGTCAGCATGCTTTGTTCTAATAGAACCAGTCAGTCTGCTGCATGACTTGGAGGAAGTTTGTAAGTGCTCTCATTAACCTTTTGCCTTTGTGCTTCTTGCTGGAACAGCATGCAGTTTGGGAGGAGCTATTCGATGCAAGTGATAGCTGTGCTCTTCAATTTGGTGATGATCTTATATCACCTATTATGTTAATTTCTGGACTTTAAAATCAACTTTTGCCCCATCAAATTCAAGTAACTGCAGATTTTCATCAATCCTGCTTATCTTTTCCTATTTGAATAAAATGGGCAGCTTCAACCCTGCCCACTTTGAACATATTGAATAGTTACAACCAGTCTTGCACTTACCCTTTGAAGTCTCACATAGATTGGCAAAGTACAATTTTACTTTCATTTTGAACATGCAAGAGGATGTTTCAAGGATCTTTCAAACAGATAAATCAAAGTCTGGTAGCATAATTGAAGCTTATGAACATAAACAGCATTATGAACCTGTTATGCAAAGTAATCTTGTTTTCTGTTGCACCTTCTGTATGAACGTGGAGCTGTATCAGTGCCCAACAACATCAACAAAAAGGAGGCTGTTTGACTAGCAAACATAGGTAGATTTGCAGGTAGCTTTGTTACTTTTATATCTTTTAAAATTATATAAAATATTCCTCCTTTGGGCCTCAGTTGGAAAATTTAGATCTACACTACCCCAAATTTACCACGCATCAGACTGCAAGATGTTTGCAGACATTCTTTCTCTGTGACTCAGTTGAGAAGAGGGTACTATTCATTCAACTCTTTTGTGAAACCCTGTCAACCACTATTTCACCAGCCAACAGCTACTCCTACCAATTTGATACACATGTTGGTGAGGCCAGGTTATTAACATTTGCACCTCACTTCACAATGTTACTTGAACTGGGATTGTACGTTACTGACTCCAGCAATTTCTTGCCATTTTCCACACAGCGTTAAACTGGAGTTCTACATGTTGTGGTCCTTCCTCACCTCTGAGATCATTTTAGTACATTCTTCTCTAGGTTTCTTATGGACCTTCCACACCTATTTTAAAAAGCGAGAACTAACGCAGACATAGGGAGAAGGTTAATCATAAACAATAGATACACAGTTTCTTTATCTAGCACAAGTGGAAGATTTTGAGCTGTGGATTAACTGATTATTTATTCAAATTCACAAATAATTCCTTACATTTGTATTCTATGGCCTTATTGATAAAGGTGAGTCCTTCAACTTTTTTTTCTACATTTTCATTATCTTTTCATTGCATTCTCTAAAATTTATATATCTAAATCATGTTTCTGATATATAAGGCTTTAGAGTTTGATGTTTTTGCTTTCCTCCCAAAAATGTGTTACATCACTTTTTCTTTCTGTATCAGATTTTAACAAAAAAATTTCTGCTTCATTCACTAACCATCAATTTCCTGAAGCTACTTACAACCCATCTGCATGCAAACAATCTTCCTATTCCTCTGATGTCTTCAAATATTAATATCCTCTGCTCTTGTCCAGATCATATAAAGTAAGAGCAGAGAGACCCCTGGAGGACTTTAACATCCTTCCAGTCAGAAGATATATGTACATACTACTCACTGGTTTCAAATGACTAATTATGCATTTAACAATATTCTCATTAATATAATATGCCTTGAATTTATCACAACTTTCTTATATGACAGGTCTAAAAGAAATTCCAAGGAGTATGAAAGGAAAATTTACTTAAATCCATAAACATTGTATTCCTTTGTCTCTATATTCTGCTATGTCATCAAAATATTCTGGTGGAATTAATGGATATAATTTTCATACGTTATATGGAAAGTGCAGCAGACAAAGAGGTCACTTGGCCTAATGGTTCATAATGGTGTTTATACACCTCATAAACTTCATATCACCCTCCTTCATCTAATTTAATCAGCAACATCATCCATTCCTTTGTCTCTTAATACTTAATCTTATTACATTAATCCCATTTAATTCTCCCTATTTTCCTATCAAAGTCATTTCCTCCCCATCCCTTCAGATGACTATTTCATTGATTATGGCCATGCATTCCAAAATAGAAGTCATAAAAGTCTAGTGACTTTTCCCACTGAATAACCCTGCAGCATTTTAAGACCTTCGTGCTGATCTATAATGTCCTACTTCTCCACCTCTTGTTCTTGAACACTTAATTTACACTACCATATAAGTTTGAATAAATAAGAAAAACCTCTTAACTTCTCCTTTGCTCAGCAGGGAGTTTTTTTTTACAATTGATCCTACCATTGTGTTAACTGATCTTTTGTTTTATCATTTTACATCGCTTGCTAGATTCTCTTTGTATTTGCTTAATATGCATTTTACTTTCCCTTTGCTAAATATGACATTATTGGCTAATTATATTAGATGCATCTTGGTTTTAACTTTTACCTTTGAATTAATGTTTTTCATTCATTCAAAGAATTTTACCTTTGTTTTGCTTTATTTATTTCTGAAAATATAGTTTGTACAGTTTTGGTAAAAACATATCCTCTGTTTGTCCAAGGTACATTTTGACATGCATTTTCCATTTAATTGTGCTATTCCCCTTTAAGCCTCAGTAAAATTCACTTTCTTCAAGTGAAGTACATCTGCCTATAACCATTGCTTTTCTTTTTCACTTTAAGTCTGAAACTAATTATATTATGATCTATATTCTCTTGTTGCTTTCTTCCATTATCCAACCTCTTGATCAATTTCATTTTGAATAAGCAAATTCTGAACACGTCCATTTTAGACCAAAGCCATATTTATCTGGAAGCAATCCTTAGCACAATTAAAATTCTTTCTCCTTTCCAATTTACATTACCTTTATTTGACTCATCTTTGGAAAATCGAGCTTATCCATTAATATCACTCTGCCTCTACATTTTGCTCTATCAATCACATAACTTTCTTTGGCTTCACTGCTTGGTGGTCTATAATAAACATACAATTGTGTACCAATCATGCTTAAGTGCTTTAATTTTAGATAACTGGATTCACATTTTATGGTGTTCTTGCAACCATAGCTTTTATAACCATTATTTTGTTACAAAATTAATATCCTCCAATGGTTTCATGCTATATTGTTGGAAATTTACAAAGCATGTTATCCATTGCAATATTTAAAAATATCACATGCCAAAATTGAGATTTTGTAATTGCCATAACTGTATGATACATAAGAGTATCTTCTTATGATATTTCAAAACTCTAGCATACAGACACACTACCATTTTGCTAGACAGATTTATTAACATCTATCTTTATTGATAGCTGTAAATGGAATATTTACACTAAATTCAAGAAAATTCATGTGAAGACAATCTGTGTGTGAAAACAATACCTTTCATCAAAAGGCTGCTCAATCTCTGGGAATAGATGGACTACGATTTAGCCAATTCATTCATTCGAAGATTGTTGTCAATTGAAACCTTTTTAACAACATTTTTTCCTGTTTTTGTCCAGATAAAGTATTGCAATTGAGTAGTTAAAAGCAACAAAGTACTGATTCACCATTTCATATCTAGATAAGCAATTGTGAAGATATCACCAAAAATATCTGCAACAATGTAAAGTAATTCAGTCCTCCCAGTTCACAGTGAGTATCAATCATGAATTTACAATAATCCCACTTAATTCTCTCCATATTCCCATTAAATGCCACCCCTTATATTCTACCACTCACTTGGGGCATTTCACAGTGGCCAATTAATCTACCAGCCTGCACATTACAGAGATGTTAGAGGAACCAGATCACGCAGAGGAAACCCATGAGGTCACAGGTAGATTATGCAAACTATTGTATCTCCAGAGAACTTTTTGGAAACTCTCCCTTTATACCCTGTATCATTCAAAGTTAAGGGACTGGAACCACACATCCACTGTCAGGTTAATAGCAATTTAGAAATTCATAGCACAAAACGTGTCACTTGGCCTATTGCACCCCTGCTAGCAAAAAAAAGAGCTTTTCAGATAAATCCTATCTCCTAGTCTTAATCTTTAGTCTTGTAGAGTGTAAAAAAACAGGTGTCATTTCACAAATTTTATACATGAGACAAGGATTCCAGCCTCCCTTTCAACACCAGACTACACTCTTCATTAGATGAAAAGTTGTTACCTCAACTATCCTCCTGCACATTTTAATGAACAGTTTGTTTCTTCCTGCTTCTTGATAAAGGCTATAAAGTAAAATAATGGAATGCTTTGCATCAGCTTTGCTCTTATAAGCTGCCTTTTACTGTCATGTGAATGAAACCATTAACCAGTATGTCTGCACACCTACTCAATATGAACACAAAATTATTAAATTGTTCATTACATATTCAATGGGAATAGAAAGAGAAGGAGACTTCCCCAATAACTCAACTTGCTTCACCAAATAAGTCAAACTTAATTCTGTAAAAAAAAATACTGTAAATTCATTTCAGAAACCTGTTGCAATGCTCTCCATTTGCTTGAACCTGAATCCAGGAAATGCAGAAGAAAGCACCCTGACTGACTGGCATCCAATCCACCAACTTAGTCATTCAGTGCTTAGCCAGTGATGCACAGAGACTGCTCAGTGCACCACAGCAACTCACCAAGACTCCTGCAATAGTGCTTCTCAATGATCAACTCTGACACCTAGAGTAGTAGGTTCATGGGTACATTATCTCTCGCCAGTTCCCTTCTGAGTCACACATTCCAGATATATATCCTGCCTTATTTGTCCTCACTAGGTTTAGACTGCATATCTGCCCCTAACATCACATAGATTGAGGGGTTCAAGATGGTATCTTAGCCCCTTCTCATCAGTATTAGATTCAGGTAACAGTGCTGGCTTTCCAGAATCATCCTCATTTTATTGATCAACAAAACAATAAAGCACTTCTGCAGCCAGCAATGAAGAGGTCTTTAGAGAGTTGTCTGAGATGAACATGTATTTGGTGTTTCTAAATCCCACGCTTAACACTGGTTAATCTATTTTATTGTTATTCTTGCTGATAGCTTAGTACAACAGATCATTATTCTAAGAGTTAAGAGCAAACAATAGACAAGACTGGAGAAGATTGACAGATTTCTCTCAAATATACTGTATTAGTGAATAATTTAGGTTTATATTACAGTTTGAGTATCATGGTACTCATTGCTGATGCTCCATTTTAGCTTTCACTGAGTTGTTACTAAATTGCCCAGTTGCTGTCTTTCCTCTGGGTTATCAGTCATGTAACATAACTATGTGTTGTTTCACCCAATCCTGAATGTATCTGATAATTTCTACTAGGCACACTTAAGCAGCATAGACCTTCTCGATCTGCACAATGGCAGCATCCATATTAACAGGACTTCAAATCACTCAATTTTTGTGATGTTGTATATGCAGGTATTGGAATAAGGAATATCACATGGAAACAAAATCTGAAGAACACCAATAGTCCATTATGGAAAATTTGGTATCTAGATACACGACCCACACTACACACTGATTAACCAGTTTGCTCCACTTATATGGCAGCTTCTTGGATGTTGTTGAGAATGCATAAAAATTCCAAGATCTATCAATATTCTTCAGGTGGAGTACTAACTGTAAGCATTCATAGATTATCGTGATCTCTTCTTTACAAACGGGCTGTCTGTAACTCAAATGTTCAACATATTTCAACAGCTATTCCTTTCTCTTAATCCAAATATTTGTTTGTGGCTCTGAGAATAAAATACTGAGAACTAATTAGTTTCTTCTTTAGCTTTACCACGGTTTACGTAACCTCCAAAAACAGCATTTTCTAATGAACATGATGTCAACATCATAAGCAGGGCACAGAACTAGCACATTCTTCGCGTATTCCCCAACAACCCCCCTCCCCCCACTCCATCGCGTTTGCCGATTCCAGGCATTCAGGTTGAAGGATGCATTGACATATGAAAAATAGCACCAACATGCCAGGAGAACGGATAAGCACTTCCAAATGATAACGTCACGTTTGCATCTTGGGGATATTCGAAATTGAATTGGACAGATGCAGCAGCCTGAAGTTGCTACACTTTGTCCAAAGTTGGCGACAGGGGTCTTCTAAAGGTAGCCTAAACAAAGCTGCTACGCTAAATCCCCTCTTACACAACTAATTCTTCAGTAGATTCAAAACGCGAAGTTCCAGAACGGACCAGACAATGGACAGGGTACTTCTTGCTGAATCTACACTGAGCGTCCTTTTTACCTTTAAAATTCGGTCTGATTCGGGCGTCGTATCCTGACGTCCTTCCCATCAGCTTGTCCAGGAAATCTGAGGGGGACATGGTCTGCGAGGCCGGTTTGGTTGAAGACCTGGAATCATGTTCCTTGGAGAGGGCTAACCTGAAGAACACACAAATCGGCTTTAGGACGATCGGCGCTGACAATGTGCTTAAAATACACAGACATTGCGCCGTGTTGTGCTGGAAAAAGACAGCCAATTTGAATGAAAATATGTTGGGCTTCTCCCAGTGTCAAATGAATGATTAATGTGTCTAGCAAAAAGTGTCTCCAATCTGATTTCCTTTTCAATTGCACACACATTTTCCTCAAAGCTCATACTTTTAAAATTAATGCCAATGGTTGCTTTCAGAGGAAGATATATATCAGACAGATTTTAATCTAAACACGCTTCAAGCTGCTGAAAGCCATATTACCAAAGCTTTTTGGACGCAATTGGAATGCATAAAAAGTAGTACAGAGCCGTACCATCAGACCTCCCCTCCCTACATATGCACAGATGAATACTTAATACTGGCGGTCTTCATTTATTGTGAGCGCTATGATGGATTCGTTGGGGACCATCTATTATTTACACATGTTCGGACCAATCAACTGGTTTTCTCTGCCCAAACATCGAGAAAGCAAATGAAATCGCGAGGCTACATTTCCAAACACTTGCGATTATCTGAAAACAGCTTCGGGAACAGAAAATAATACGGAATTTCCAGAACTTCCGCTAAAGATCACAGGCTGGCGAATGAGAGGGGACAGTTCTCGCCCTCCACGAAAGAAAGGGGTCATCAAATTAGGGGGGCGGAAGGTGGTGTTGGGGCAGTTTTACGCTGAGGTAACCTCGCGTTTAAGACATCAACTTCTAGCCCGTATACAACAATAGTGGGGCTTCCATCAGTCACAGACCCCTTCGCCGCATGCTGGGAGATGCTTTGTTACTCCAGTGTATGCTCACAGGATTAAGACACATAGAAATTCTTGTCATACGTGCTAGGCAATTCCCTATTGTTCGAATCGCCGAACTGGTTGTGCTTTTAACGTGCAGAAAAGCAGAGAGGTGCAAACGCGAGACAATCCGTGCAGTATCCCCCGATAAATGACAGCCATACCTGAAGTTGCTTGTTTCTAAGATGCACGCAAACACCGTTGTCAGGATTTTCACAACTGGTCGATTCATTCCGCCAAACTCTTATCTCTCTGTCTGTGTGGTATCGAGGGCAGTGTTCTGGAAATAACGTCCCTCCCCACCCCACCCCACCCCTTCCTAAAAAAATAATCGGCAGATCGTGTAGGAAAGTCAGATCCAACGCTTTCCACCCAAACTGTCGGCAGATGGAATTGGGTTGATGCAGGCGGAGAGGGAACAATGCAGGACATCAGTCCTCAGTATCATCGTGTGGTAAGAGACTTGGAGATCGCGCTGCTGCTGCGGGGAGTGAAGAGCGTCAGAATGGCATCTTTTCCCAAAGCCCCTCCGTAAACACGACGTCAGGGAACTGGAGGAATCAAACTTCATGTTAAGGGAAGCGTTTGAGCTTCGTCTCACCTCCCGGGAAGCGACAGCACCATATTCGGTATACCAGGGGTTCAGAGGGGTGGGGATAGTGGGGGTTGGGGTAAGGGGCTGGAGGGCGGCTCAAATGGAGAGCGGGCCAGCCACTGGAGCAATAGGAGCTTTAACGTAGCAGTTGCATTTCAGCACTTGGATAGCTCCCGGAGCTTCCAGTTCCGACAGCACGCATGTCCACAAGCCCCTTTAAAGAGACGTGACCGGCTTGTAAAGGAGCTCGAGGTGATTAGATGGAGAAGGCAAATACGCGTCCACACCGATCAAGAATCAGTAAAGTGATATAGATCGAAATCGCTTTCTGCATTTCCCTTCTGCTGTCTGTTAATGACTGTGGATAACTGTGCATGCGATGTGCATCCAATTCAAAAGCATCAAAACCATTTTGTGAAACTCGGAGCTCGTTGCTGACTGGTTAGCTTGGTATTTTTTTTTTCTAAAACTGCTCTGACGCCCACCTGTTAATACAAAGTTGTTTCACTCTCGTTCTTATGGATTTCTGTCTTCCGACTCGCTGCCCAGTACGTTTTCCCAGTATCTAGCAGAGCGGAAATAAATGTTCCGGATAAACAGCGGACTAATAAGGAACTGTTAAGTTTTATATGGGAATAAGATGGTGATCTTCTGTACTTTTTATGTTTGTAGATGTTTACAAATAAAACGTTCACTCAATGATCTTTCAAGTAATAGTCACTCTGTCCGTTTGGTTGCCTTTTGCTAAAGCCCATTTGCGATTAACTAAATCTGTATAACTCCTGTTCGTCGTTGTTTTATCAATTAGAGTTTGATGATTCCCGGTATTTATTCGTGTGTTATTTTATTGAATTACCTCTTTTTTTTTTTAGAATGACTTGATTCTAGTTTATAGCTTCCAAATTTAAACCATAAAATAGTTTACAATTTAAGAAATCTTTCTTTTAGTTATCTAGCATTTTTTTCCACTACAAATGCCTGAAGCAGCTCATATTGTACTTCATAAACTGCGTGTAACCACAAAGAAGAAGCTTCAGGATTACGAGAGGAACATCGTCTGGAACCTAAGGCATTTTGTAGAGTTATGATCTTTGAATTAATTTTCTTTACTTAATAGTAAATGCATTAAGATTTCAAATAAACGTAGAAGTGTTGTAAGTTCTCTTTACTAAAATGACAAGTTAAACCAAATGACTGAAACTAATCTGAATTATTGAAATCTTATCATTTTCAATTATGCATTTTACACATCAATAAATTCTAGTATATCCAATTTGTGACCCCACAAGGCGATGATAGGAGATCGAATAAGAATCACAAAATAGAACTGACGGGTCGATTAAGATTTTACCCTGCTGGACGTTTGTTCCATTGGAACGATCTATATAATGCGGGTCATGTTCTACAGAGCATACTGTATCTGTCCTCCAGATTGCATGTTGTCAGAAAGTCTCCGCGAATGGCTCCCACCAGTTCTGAAGTGCCTCTGGCACCGACTCCATCAAAACTTCCATCTGTCCGGTTTGACTTCTTCCGGGGGTGTGGAACATTGAAAAGTACCTCTGCGTTGACCTTGAGATCTTCCTTTCCATTCGTTTGCTAACTTTCATGTCCTGTTCCGAACCGAGCAACTGTCTCACCCCCATCTAAGGTCCGCACGCCATTCGGTTCCGTAATGATCACGACAACAGGAGTTCCTACTACAAGTGGCGACATTTTAGTAGTGCCCATTAATTGTGAAGCACTTTGGAACTGAGCTCATGAAAGCCATTATAAAATGCGAAGCAAAAATCAAACTTTTACGCAGGCTGTCAGCCAGCGTTTGTGGAGGGAAATTAGCAGGCCACGTCGACTATCCATTTCCCTCCGCAGATGCTGACTGACCGCCTCCGTTCGTCCAGCAGTTTAGTTTTGCTCCACGTTCTAGCATCCGCAGTCTCCATTATAACATTCGGACCTGTTTGAGAAGCTGTTTCCTCACTACCCTTGCACACCCTTTCTTAGAAATGATTCAGCACACTGCACTTGAATCCGCTTTCGTACGATATCTCAACTATTATTCTGACCAGGTTCATCAGCTCGCAGACAACAACATTAGTGGACTCAGGCATAGTTGAGGATATCAAGGTCCAGCGTTACCCAAAAATGGAATTTAGAGCAACATGTCGTCACGTGCACACGCATAATGTTTTCATTACGTTGACCCGGGACAAGGATGCAAACATTCGGTGACCTAAAACAAAAGGGAAGCTCGCGCTGCTATCACAAGTAAGTATTCAACCCCGAAAAGCCGGACAATTGTCTCAATGCCACGGAATACTACAGTATATGGAGTTTTATCTTGCGCAGTAATACTTCTATGCTATTTAATTTTAAGAGGCTGATAGATCCAGGGACGTCCAGACTAACACCAGTCAGTGTGACTTGCAAATTAGTAGGGTTTAAATAACTGACTGCTGCGGCTGGACAGACTTATCGGTAAATACCTAACCTCATACGAGGGGCAGAGTTGTCACACAGCTTGCTTTTGCTTCTCCTTCTTAGGATGTCTCCTTTATCGTTTCCCTTTCCACCACTACTCAACATAGTGCCTGATTGCCGGTAGGAATCTAACAACCGCGGCTAACATGACAGGATGATCACACGCAGATTTCTACCCGCTTTTGCTGAAATCTTTGGCAGTACATACCAAGGATAAGAGGCCATACAAGTGAACTTTTTTTCTGAAAGGCACCGTGATTACTCAACGACTCCTCTGGTGTATTGAGCAACTGTTCAGAGCACAGGAGATAAACCAGCAAGATATGATTTCTTCTCTGACAGCTCTGTCTTCACCATTGAGTGATAGCCTTTCTAGTTTCAAAATGTTATATGAGGTTTTTCATGCGTTGATGAAATGTGTTTACATTTAAATGATTAATGGATTCAAAGCAATTATTATGTTGTACATGAAACTAATCATTCTTTATCCCTTCTGCATTTTATGGCAGCAGCTTCAGAGTCTATATTGTCAAATTAAAGTTGTTTGAGTTGTTTTAATGACTTTTAAAGTAGGAATAGGGTGAGAAGGTCACCTAGAGCAGTGGCAGATTATAGGAAGCTCCCTGGTGCATTTACATTTCATAAAGCTTTGCTTCGTTTCCCCAATGGTGGGCTCACTGATCATCCCAGTGCTATAGGACATGCTTATATCCAAGGTGTTCAGATATGGTTGGCAGAGGACCAATGTCATCTGCCTTGAATGCAGATGCTAGTGCTGGTCAACAAGAAGTCATTGTCATATCGCCTTTCAATGGTAGGCTAGTGGAGGAATAATTCAATGTCATAGGATGGGTGTGCCTGCCAGTTGACTGTCGATAAAGTATAGGTTCACACAAGTTTTCTGTGGAGATCAAACAACCAGAGGAAAATACATCAGTGAAGTAGGCCTCACCAGATAGTCACCCTGGTGATGATTGTTCTATTTGAATGTAAATCAGATATCATTAATTCTGAAACAATATTTAGCATTTAGCCCTGAACAATTTAAAATATGATTTGTAGCAACTTATAAACACAAAAGATTATGCGGGTGCTGGAAATCTTGAACAACACACCCAAAATACTGGAGGAATTCAGCAAGTCAGGCAGAATCTATGGAAGGGAATAAGCAGTCAACATTTCCAGCTAAGATCAAAGCATCAACTGTTTATTCCCTTCCATAGATCCATAGATGCTGCCCGACTTGCTGAGTTCCTCCAGCATTGTGTGTGTGTGTGTGTGTGTGTGTGTGTGTGTGTGTGTGTGTGTGTGTGTGTGTGTGTGTGTGTTATTTGTGGCAAATATAGCTTTTAGAAGCAGTTGTTTTGGAGCTATAGTTCCCAGAACTTTTCTCCAGTTTCTTAACATCACAGCAGTGTCTGTTGCAAATCAAATTAATGAGACTCATTGTGATTTGCCAACAACTCTATTGTTGTGTTGAACAAAACTTGTGAAGGAATGAGATAAACAGGAGAGATATAAACTCGAAAGTTCAAAGTAAATTTATTATAAAAGTACATATATGTCACCATATATAACCCTGAGATTCATTTTCTTATGGGAATACTCAATAAATCCAATAACCATAATAGAATCAGTGAAATACCACACCAGTGTGGGTGGACAATCAGTGTGCAGAAGTCAGCAAACTGTGCAAGTACAAAAGGAAAGCAGAAATGAGGTGAAGAGCCCTTGAAAGCGATTCCATAAGTTGTGCGAAAAGTTCAGTGACGGGGCAAGTGAAGCTGACTGAGGTTATCCCCTTTGGTTCAAGAGCCTGGTGATTGCAAGCTAATAACTGTCCCTGAACCTCCTGGTGTATGTCCTAAGACCCCTGTACCTTCTTCCTGATGGCAGCATCAAGGAGAGAGCATGATCTGTATAGTGGGGGTGCCTGATGATGGATGCTACTTTTCTGTAACAGCACTCTATGTAGATATCCTCAATAGAGGGGAGAGCTTTATCCATGATAGACTGGGGTATATCCAATACTTTTGTAGGATTTTTGGTTCAAAGGCATTGGTGATTCTAGAATAGGGCTGTGATGCAGCCAGTTAATCTACTCTACACCACACAGCAATGGAAGTTTTTCATATTTTTAGATGTCATGCCAAATCTTCACAAACTCCTAAGGAAATAGAGGTTCTGTCAAGCTTTCTTCATAATTGCACTTAAGTGCTGGGTCCAGGCCAGGTCCTCTGTCTGAAATGATAACTCCAAGGAATTCAAAGTTGTTGACCCTCTCCAACTCTGAGTCCCCAACTCTAGTGCTTATGGACATTGAGTAAGAGGTTGTTGTTGGGCACCACTCAAGACAGATTTTCAATCTCTCTCCTATATGCTGATTCATAATTCCTTTGATTTGGCTACAGTGGTGACATCAGCAAATGTAAATATGGCATTGGAGCTGTGCTTAGCCATACAGTCATAAGTATAAAGTGAGTAGAGCAGGGTGTTAAGCACACAGTTGTGTGGTGATTGTGGAGGAGATGTTGTTGCCAATTCAAACTGACTGGAGTTTGGAAGTGACGAAATTGAAGACCTAGCTGCACAGAGGTATTGAGGTCAAGGTCTTGAAGCTTATTGATTAGTTTTGAGGGGATGATAGTATTGAATGCCGAACTGTAGTTGATAAAAAGCATCCTGCTTTCCAGATGTTCCAGCGTTGAGTGAGTAGCCAATAAGGTAGCATCGGCTGTCGACAAATTGGAATGAATTTAAGTCACTTCTCAGGCAAGAGTTGATACGTTTCATCACCAAGCTCTCAAAACACTTCATAACTATGATTGTAAGTGCTACTGGATGATAGACATTGAGGCAGGTTGCCACATTCTTTTTAGGCACTGGTATAATTGAAGCCTGCTTCAAGCAGGTGGGTACCTCATGCTACCTAGCGAAAGGTTAAGGATCTCAGTGAACACTCCAGCCGGTTGATCAGCACAGCTCTTTAGTACTTGGCCAGGTACCCCAACTGGGCAGGAATATTTGCATGAGTTCACCCTCCTGAAGGATGCTCTCATGTCAGCCTCAGAGACCGATGTCACAGGCTCATCAGGGGTTGTGGGAATTTATGATGGTTCTTGCATGTTAAGGTGGCCAAGGTGAGAATAGAAGGCATCAAACCCATTTGGAAACGAAGCCCTGTTGTCACCTATGTTGCTTGATTTTACTTTAAAAGAGGTGATAGCATTCGTGCCCTGCCACAACTGTTGAGCATCCTTCATTGATTTAAGTTTAGTCCAGAATTATCACTTCATCCATGAGATGGCTTTTTGAACTGTATTTTTGCCAAACAGTACGATGTCTCCTCTTATTTATATAGCAACAGCTTTTCTAATTGCCAAAACGTTATGGCTAGGCCGCTCACAAACCGAAACTTTGTGAGTGCTGCTGTATCATGTTGGAAGTCACAGGACTCCCATTATAACTACTGTTGCTCATGATAAATAACAAAGACTGTCGTGGTAAAGGTTGGTCACCTGGACTTATAAACAGCAGATACCAAGGGAGTGGAGATAGGGCATAGGGCTTTTCAACAAGGTTGCATACATACATATAATGTGACTGTTTAATATATTCTTCCAAAGACAGTCTGACTCTAATTTTTCACATAAATCCCTGGAAGGTCCTAATCACATAGACTGAACAAATCTATCCTGATGCTGTGCTCCCCAATCAAATAGAGGAAAGGAGTCCTTGGGCCATGCAACTACACAAACCCTTCCAGCACCTCTCTTTGCTTGTCTATCAAGCTAACCTGCTTCTCATCTGGACAGAGGGTTCTGCACATCCTGCAGCATTCAAAACAGTGAAGCAAGAAAAGCTGTGATAGTTTAATCGGTTGAGCCAGGCGAATACAACTCTCAACAAATTAGACATTTGCAAGATGAAATAACTCATACAAGTCATGCAAACAGAATTGCATGCTGATGATTACATTAAGCAGTGCTTCCCATCAACAGCAGTTTAATCCAATCCTATGAATCATTATTCAGCAGTTCAGAATCAGAATCAGGTTTATTATCACCATCATGTGTCATGAAATTTCTTAACTTAGCAGCAGCAGGACGATGTGATACATGATAATATAGAAAGAAATAAAATAAGTAAATTAATTACAGTAAGTACAGTATTAATTACAGTATGTATATTAAATAGATTTAAAATAGTGCAAAACAGAAATAATATATAAAAAGGTTAGGTATAGTTCATGGGTTCAATGTCCACTTAGGAATCATATGGCAGAGGGACAGAAGCTGTTCCTGAATCACTGAGTGTGTGCCTTCAGGTTTCTGAAGCTCCTACCTGGTGGTAACAGTGAGAAGAGGGCATTTCTGGGGTGAGGGGTTCCTTAATAATGGTTTTGCCTTTCTGAGGTACCGCTCCTTGAAGATATCTTGGATAATATGGAGACTAGCACCCAAAATGGAGCTGACTAATTTTACAATTTTCTGTAGCTTTATTTTGTCCTGTGCAATAGCCAAACCACACTCCCCCCCATACCAAACAGTTATGCGGCCTGTCAGAATGCTCTCCATGGTACATCTATAGACATTTTTGAGTATTTTAGATGACAAACCAAATTTCTTCAAACTCCGAATGAAATATAACTGCTGTCTTGCCTTCTGTATAGCTGTATTGATATGCTAGAACCAGGTTAGATCCTCAGAGATCTTGACACCCAGGAACTTGAAATTGCTCACTCTCTCCACTTCTGATCCCTCCATGAGGAATCTATGAGTTTGACTACAGGGTAGGATTTGAGACTGTCAAATTAAAAAAGTAACAGGATAGGGGGATCCTAATGACACGATTGGACCTACTTGCATGGAGTTGAATTTGGTAATTAGCTCTCCTGTTGGCCTCTCAACCATCTAAATGAATAATAATTAAAACCAGTGTGATTGCAACAGGAACAGGGAGAGAATTGATTGGTCTTCTTAGCTTTATGAATACAAGAAAACAAGATCTAATCCCAAGCAGGAGGGAGGATTAAAATTAATCGCATGCTGTGGGAAGTTAATTTTACCTTTATCATTCATCTTTCCCTTATTAACTCTTCCCATCACTGCCTGTAAGGAGTTAATATATTCTCCCTGTAACCGTGTGGGCTTCCTCTAGATTCCTCCTACAGTCCAAAGACGTGCTGGTTGGTAGGTTGATAGGTCAATATACAAATGTTTTATATTGTTCTGTGATAGGGCTAGGATTAAAGTGGGGGTTGCTGGGTGCCACGGCTCGAAGGACCAGAAGGGCTTACTCCACACTGTATCTCAATAAATAAGCAGATAAATAAATACAATGTTGACAATTACCACAGATGTTTAATACTTAGGCTGTGGTTTCCAAGTTTGATTGAGCTGCATGTTTTCACTTTCCTGGAAAAAAGTAGTCAGAACAATGCAACCAGTTTTCTCTCTGTATGTTTTGCTGAGAATAATCCTGAAAATAATTTCATTTGTTAAGTGCTATTCAAAACATTTGGATTCTGTTTCCAATGTGCCTGCCCCTTTAAGATAACTGCTCTGCTTCCCCAATACCTTTGTGGATAAGGACACTTCAGCTGCAGTGAAAAGGCACAAATATCCAAATTAACGGATTTTAATTCCCTGATTCTGCTGAGTGAGCAGGATTACTGCAACTGAACATTGGAAAGGAAAGCCCAGTCAGGGTTCCTCACCCTGTCAATATCCAGAGAGCTCCACTGGGAACGACAGCTTTGAACATTGTGAGCACGAGCTCAGAAATAAATCTATAATGCCCACTGCCAACAAAGAATATTCAGTGATCACAAAATGTGATGCGTCAAACAGGATTGCACTGTCAAAAGTTGTATAATCCTCCTATCAATGAACAACGGTTTATGGTAGAGACTGCTTAGTGGACCTTACTCATCACCTGCTGGATATGGCCTCTTGCATTTCACCTAGTTCTTCTGACTATCTACATCCTGAAGTAGGGTGGGAGGAGTAGCAAGGTTTCACAGTGAATAGATCTCAGTCACCAGACACCTGGAGCCAAGCCCTTAAAATGTCTTTGATAGGAGAAAAGGTTGAGGATGGTGCTCTGTCTTTGTCAGTTAGAACTGTGATTTATATTAAAAAATCTCTGATGTTTTAAAAATTACAATTGACATAAATAATTATTTTTTTGAAAAACACAAAATAAATAATTCAAAAGCACAATAAAAATGAAGAAAGTATTAAAATAAAGTAAATAACAAATACATGCCTGTAATACCTGAGTTATGATCCTATTGTGTACCTCCCTCTAGTGGCTGGATGATGGTACACAATAAAATGGCTTCATACAGAGAAAATACATTTTTTTCATCTGCTGAATTACCAGACATGTTCTCACTTTGTTTACATACACTGAGAGAGGTTGTTGTGAAAATTGGTAACAAAGAATAAACACAGATTTTGTTGAATAGTTTTGAAAGTGAATATTCTTCATCTTTCATGAGATTTGGAGATGTTTTCTTTTCTAGAGCAGCATGGCTACCAAAGTAGATTTAGATGATTACAGCTTTTGCACTTGTGTTATCCATCAATATAACTACAAAATAATACTTACCGCTTTTCAGTAATTCAAGGCATTATGAGTTGAATACAGAAGACTGTTGTGTTTGAGTTTGTATAATATAAGTCATAATTGATTAAAAAAAAACTTTCTGCAGCCAAACAAAGGGACAAGTTGTTATAAGAGCAACACCCACAAAATGCTGGAGGAACTCAGCAGGTCAGGCAGCATCTATGGGAATGAATAAACAGTTGACATTTCGAGTTGACATCCTTCATCAGGGCTGGGAAGGAAGGGGAAAGAAGCCAGAATAAGAAAGTGGAAGATGGGAAGGAATATAAGCCAGAAGATGATAGGTGAAACCAGGTGGAGTGATGAAGTAACAAGCTGGGAGGAGATAGGTGGAAAAGGTAAAGGGTTAGAGACGAAGGAATTTAATGTGAGAGGAGAGTGAACCATGGGAGAAAGGGAATGAGGAAGGGCATCGGGGAGATGATAGGCAGGTGAGGAGAAGAAAAGAAGTAGGAGGTGCCAGAGTGGGGAACCGAGAAAGAGGGAAGTGGAGGGGGAAGAATTACTGGAAGTTTGAGAAATCGATGTTCATGCCATCAGTTTGGAGATTACCCAGCTGTTGTTCCACCAACCTGAGAGTGGCCTCATCATGGTAGTAGAGGAGACCATGGACCGACATGAAGGAATGGGAATGTGGTTTGGAATTAAAATGGTTGGCACTAAGAAATACTGCTTTTTGCAGATGGAGCATCGATGTTCAACAAAGTGGCTCCCCAATCTATGTTAAGGGATCTCCAATGTAGAGCAGGTAGCATTGGGAACACTTGATACAGTAGATGACACCAACAGATTCACAGGTGAGCTGTACCCTCATCTGGAAGGACTGTTTGGGGTTCTGAAAGGCAGTGAAGGAGGAGGTGAATGCAAGGTGTAGTATTCCTTCTGCTTGCAGGGATGAGTGTCAGGAGGGAGATTAGTTGGAGGGGAAGATGAATGAACAAGGAAATCATGGAGGGAGAGTTAGTTAAAGTAGTTGAAAAGCCCATGGCCTACCCTCAGCCCTATAGTGCAACATTATACATTTAATAATTAGAATTTACATCCAGCTGAAACTACTGCTGATCTAATCACAACTTTGAGATAGCTGAAGTTTTGTAATGGATATTTGTGTTCAGCCTTTCTCCAGAGACAGAGGTCTGGAGAGATACCAGGGAAAGGGAAAGAAGGGGCGTGCAAAGGTGAGAGCAGAGCTCAGGGTTTGAATGAGTGTAGGATGACAAGACTCAACACAGGTACCTCTGAAATTGTAGCTGTGATCCTATTGTTCACCTCTCTGTGGATTTGCTAAAAAAAAGAAATAAAATAGTTTCACATCAAAAAAGCAGTTTCACACCTAAAAACAGCAGTTCCACCTATTGAACAGTGAGGCAAAACAAATAAAACTACCGATGCTAAAATCTGAAATAAAAATAAAGAAACCAGAGAACTACTCTAGTCATTTAGCAATTTGGAAGCAGAGTCCAGCTAATGTATTGGGGTGAAAATGCTTTATCAGGACTGAGAAAGCAGGTTGATTTATGTTGCAGAGATGGTGGGGAAGGGCAATGGGTGGAACAGATGGAATGTCAGTAACAGGCAGAAACAGGTCAGCCGTTAGAAAGACCATGAAGCTTCTTTATGAAATGTTTGGCTAATGTAGACTGTCTGGGTGATACATAGCCTGGCCTACTGCTGTGAGTGGAGTTGACCAGAATAGACAACTCAAAGATAAAAAAAAAACAATTACGAGAGGACTGGCATGTAAAATGGTCATTCATGATACAAACAAAAGAAAGAACAAGTTACAAGAATTGGTGGTTTAAGTAGTTTAGCATGGACTAGATGGGCTGAAGGGCCTGTTTCTGTGCTGTACATTTCTATGACTCTATCTGAAATTATCTGAAGTTCAATTATTTAAGAGAACATTGGCTGCAACATGGCCAGATGAAAACTGTGGTGTTCCTCAAAGTGACATTGGGCTTTAATATAACAGTGAAGAAGACACAAATAGGCAGGTTAAGATGGAATGGAAACTTACTCTTTACTGACGCTCACCACTCCTGCTTCCTCTCCTGGCAATGAGGACTGAAGCTTCTGCTGCCGTTTCTGTAGATTTGGGTTTTTATGAGATGGGGTTGCTATCCCCATGCTCAAATTCTCTCCTTTCACAGCTGGGCTTGAGATGGTCCATGGTGGGGTGCGATGGTGGGAAGAGAAAAGGTAATTGAACACAATAGATACTGGAAATCCAGTGGACGGTAGACTGGGGGACCGCTATGTCAAAACCCTTTGCTCTGTTAGCCACAACTGCCACAATTTCCGGCTGGCCATCCATTTTAATTCTATTTCCCATTCCCAATCAGATATATATGCCCATGGCCTCCTTTACTGCTGTGATACAGCCACTCTTAGGTTGGAGAACCAACACCTCACATTCCACATGAGCGGCCTCCAATGTGATGGCATGGACAGTGATTAGCCATGATGATGAACCTTCGTCCACTTATAGGGATATTACATGCTACAGATTGCTAGGTATAGTACATTTAGTACACCTCTCTGTCCTGGGTTCACCTATCACCCGCCACCTTGTACTCCTTCCTCTCTCCCCACCTGTTATTTGGGTTTCTGCCCCTTTTCTTTCCAGAACAGATGAAGGGTCTCAGCCCGAAACATCGACCACTTAATCCTCTCCATTGATGTTACCTGACTTGCTGAGTTCCTCCAGCATTTTGTGAAATTCATGGACAGATGAGGCATCTCTTACAGTGGCATCGGAAGGTGCAATGGGATGAGGATTGGTGAGTGAAGATGGAAGGGAGATATAAAGTGAATGACCCCTGAAAAGTGCAAAAGGGGTGGAAAGGGGAAGATGCAACTGGTAGTGGAATCACATTGGAATTGGCAGAAATTGTGAAGGAGAATGCATGTAATGCCAAAGGTGGTGCAGTGAAAGGAGAAAAATCAGGTGAATTCTACTGTTATTCTAACCCAAGGGAATCGAGGTAAAAGAAACTTGCAGGAAGTAGAGAGAAAGCAGATGACAGCCCCATTCACAATGGAGGAGGGGAAATCACACTGCAAGAAAAACTGTGAGTTTTGTTTTCGACGAATGCTTGCATACTCTGAATGGTGCCATCATGATAGGAACTTGAAGCTTTGTAAATAGTTCCACGTGTGCTTCTGCTCTTGCAGAACTTGCCATGATAAAAACACAACACCACATTGTTCAACCTAATTCAATACACTGGAAAGCTAAATGGTCTTGGTCTCCAATGTAGCCTCTTTTTCAGCAGAGTGCAGTTGTGTGTAATGGCAGACCAGGATAGGGGCTCCTTATTCACTGTAGCTTTGTGAATAACATAGCTATTGTGTGACATTTATCCCCTGTAGCTGGCAGGGGGAAGTTTTTAAAACATTTCAGACTCAGAATCAGAATCGGTTTAATATCACCAGCATATGTCATGAAATCTGTTGTTATGTAGCAGCAGTACATTGCAACTCGTAACAATAAAACTGTAAATTACAGATGGAAGTATATATATAGATAGATATTTAAAAAGTTAAATTAAATAAATATGCAAATGGAGAGAAAAAGAAGTAGCGAGATAGTGTTCATGGGTTCAATGTCCATTCAGAAATCAGACAGCAGAGGGGAAGAAGCTGTTCCTGAACCATTGAATGTGGGCCTCCAGTCTTCTGTATCTCCTTCCTGATAGTAGCAATGAGAAGAGGGCATGTCCTGGGTGATGGGTGTCCATAATGATGGATGCCGTCTTTTTGAGGCATCGCTCCTTGCAGATGTCCTGGATGCTGGGGAGGCTATTGCCCATGATGGCATAGACCGAGTTTACAACTTTCCGCAGCTTATTTCAATCTTGTGCAGCGACACCCCCAACCCCCAATACCAGACAGTGATACAGCCAGTTAGAATGGTCTTCATAGTACATCTGTAGAAATGTGTAACTGTCATGCCCTCTTTGTTACTGTGTCATTATGTTGGACCCAGGATAGGTCCTCAAAGATGTTGACATCCAGGAGCTTGAAATTGCTCACCCTTTCAACTTCTGATCCCTCAATGAGGTCTGGTGTGTGTCCCTCATCTTGCCCTTTCTGAAGTCCACAACCAATTATTTGGTCTTACTGATGTTGAGTGCAAGGTTGTTGCTGTGACACCACTCAACCAGCTGATCTATCTCACTCCAGTATGCCTTCTCATCATCATCTGAAGTTCTGCCAAAAATAGTTGTGTCATCAGTAGGTTTATTGATGACATCTGAGCTGTGCACAGCTGTATAGTGTTGGGTATAGAGAGAGTAGAGCAGTGGGCTAAGCACACATCCTTGAGCTGTGCCAGTGTTGATTATCAGTGAGGTGGAGATGTTATTTCTGATCCACACAGGCTGTGGTCTTCCAATGAGGAAGCTGAGGATCCAGTTGCAGAGGGAGGTACAATGGCCCAGGTTTTGGAGTTTTTGATCAAAACTGTAGGAATGATTGTATTAAACATTGAGCTGTAGTCAATAAACCACAGCCTGATGTAAGTATTAGATAGATAGATAGATAGATAGATAGATAGATAGATAGATAGATAGATAATTTATTCATCCCCATGGGGAAATTCAACATTTTTTCCAATGTCCCATACACTTATTGTAGCAAAACTAATTACATACAATACTTAACTCAGTAAAAATATGATATGCATCTAAAATCACCCTCTCAAAAAGCATTAATAATAGCTTTTAAAAAGTTCTTAAGTAGTTTACTTAAATACATTGAGTCCTAACCCCGGCACTTTAACGTATCTTACTCCTGGCAGTTGAATTGTAAAGCCGAATGGCATTGGGGAGTATTGATCTCTTCATCCTGTCCAGAATATCCAAGACCGCTGAAGAGCCAATGAGATCGCATCTGCTGTAGACCTATTGGGGCGATAGGCAAATTGCAGTGAGTCCAGATCCTTGCTTAGGCAGGTACTGATTTTCACCATAACCTAGGCCTCAAAGCACTTCATCATTATAGATGTGAGTGCTGCTGGACAATAGTTAGTAAGGCAGTCACCCTTCTCCTCTTGGTCACTGGTATGATCTTTACCCTTTTGAAACTGGTGGGAACTTCTGACTATAACAATGAGAAATTGAAAATGTCTTTGACCACACCTGCCAGCTGATTGGCACAAGTTTTCAGAGCCCTACCAGATACACCATAGTGGCTTGCCACCTTGTGCATTCATTGTAAATTCCCATGAAACACGTGGCTGTAAGAAAATAGTAGCGAAACAGGATTATAATGTTCCATGTATTTAGAGGAGTGGTCCACAAAGTGGGTGATATCCCCCCCCCACTGGGATGGTGGGAGTTTCTGAGGGGATGATAAAGATAAAGGGGACAAGGGGGCAGGGCTTGGTAGCAAGAGGGCAGCTGAGAGATTACATGCTTAATTTAAGGAATTAGTTACTTATTATTAGCATTTGATCTGCATCTCTTGCTAACCCATCATTCTTATACTTTGCTCAAAAGTCTAATCAATGTTACACTTCTGTATTTGGTATATCAAGAGAAAACTGGACTGAAGAAATAGTGTTATTTCTGAGGCTGGCCCCCACATTATTGCCATTGACTTAGCTTTAACTGGTATGATTCCCTTACTCAAACCATGTAGTGACTCAGTTCCTGTGAATTAGGATTTGGTGTTCAGTGGAGTAAAGTTCAGAATCTGCTCGTTCAAATAATCTTGGCCGTATTACTCTAGTTCCAACCAAAATATCACTGCCTCCCTTTAGGCAGAGAGTTATAACTTTCCCCTTTATTGATCGCAGTGATTGAGCTTGGACTTAAACAACAGGCAATTGACCGTGGTCATTCGTCGATAATGAAAATGGCAGAAGCAGACCAAACAAAATAGAAGTGTAGACTCTACAGTGTGCGTATCTGAAATATGCATTAATAACAGCATCAAGCAATTAACAGCAGTCTGCTGTATGAAATGAGGCCATGAAATCATCTAGGTTACTTGAACATTTGAAGAGAATACACTCTGATAAAGCAAATAAAATCTTAGCTTATTTTCAGTCACTTCCTGAAAACTTTAAGAAATGGGAAACACTTCAAAATATGTCAGCCAGCACATCACAGTAAAACAATGATGGTTTGGGTGCTTCAAACAACATTTCATTGCTCATTGCTAAATCTGGAAAGGCCTATACAATTGGAGATGAACTGTTTCTGGCAGCTGTAAGGGAAGCTATACGGTTTTGCAGATGTTACCAGGCCAAATAGTTAAAGTGATTGCACTCTGTGACAGCTCTGTTCAAAGATGAATAGATGAAATGTCTGAGAATGTGGAAGACATGCTGTGCAACATACCTAGGTCAACAGAATTTGCTCTGCAGCAGGATGAGTCAAATTTGCTCGGCAACAAATCTTTGCTTCTTGGTTATGTTCACTTCCTAAAACATGAAAGCACGGTCGAGCTGTTATTTGCAAGGGTCCTAGAAACAGATGCGAAGGGGAAGTCAATATTTCAGGTCCATAAGCAATTTTCCAAAGATAATGACATTCTGCTCACCAACTTTTTTGTTTGTGCAACAGATAGGGCATCATCAGTAATAGGATGCAACTGTGGTGTTATTACTTTCTTTAAAAAAGCAGTATCTAACATATTTACCATTCTCTGTGAAACCCAGACAACATCTTGTCACAAAAAAAAACTAAGTGATCAGGTGCATAAATTATTAAGCTCTATTATCATAGAGGTAATAGAATCAAGTCCCATGCTCACAATTCTCCATTTTGAGAGCTTTGCATTGACATGGAAGTCAGGTGGCTCTCAAAAGGAAACTGCCTGAGATGCTCTTATGTCTTTTCAAAACTCTGATAAAACTCTTTGACGATTTGAATGCTTCATTCAGTAATCAGCTCAAGAATATTAGGAATGACATTGCCTATTTGTCAGAATTATTTGTGAGGTTTAATGAAATCTATTTTCAATTACAAGGAAATGATGTGAATCTTATTAAAGTCGAATCAATCATCTCCACATTTCTGTCCATGTTAACCTGATTTAAGCGCAACGTTTGCCATTGTGACCTTTTCCAATTTCTGAGCCTCTCTGAGTTGGAAGAGAAAGAAATAATACCAGATCATATAGAACATAGAATGTAAAACAGTACAGCACAGGAACAGGCCCTTCACCCCCACAATGTTATGCCGAGCCTGCTGAAAAGCAAATACCCCCCCACCAAAAACAAATCCCTCTTATCTACACAATGTCCATACCCCTCCATCCTCATATCCATGAGCTTGTCTAAACATCTTTTAAAGGCCTCTAATGTACTTGTGTATTTGCTCTACCACCATACTAGGCAGCACATTACAGACATATACCACTCTCTGAGTAAAAAACCTACCCCTCACATCCCCTTCGAACCTACTCCCCCTCCCCTCACTTCCAATGCATGCCTTCTGGTATTAGACATATTCTTTATCTTCTTTATTGAGATACAGTGCAGAGTAGGCCTTCCAGCCCTTCAATCCATGCTGCCCAGCAATCCCCCATTTTCATCATAGCCTAATCACAGGACAACCTTTACAATGACCAATTAACCCACAACCAGTACAGCTTTAGACTGTGGGAGGAAACCAGAGCACCTGGAGGAAAGCAAGTGGTCCTGGGGAGAATGTACAAACTCCTTACACGCAGCAGCGTAAGTTGAACCTGGGACGCCTGCACCATGCTAACCACTACACTAACTTGCTGCCCCTACCTACCCTGGAAAAAGATACTCACTGTCTGCTACACCTATGCCTCTCATCATCATATAAACCTCTATCAGATCTCCCCTCAGGCTCCACTGATCCAAAGAAAACAACCCAAGTTTTTCTAGCCTTTCATGATAACTTATACCCTCTGAACCAGGCAGCAGACCCTATGCATCTAATTTATTGGGTCAACCTCCCATGAGGGACTTTGTCAAATACCTTACTAAAATCCATGCAGGCTACATCCACCAACTGGATGTAGGCCATGGGTATCCAAATGCTCATATATCCTATCCCTAAGAATTTTCTCCGTCAATTTCCCTACAACTGATGTGAAACTCACCTGTCTATAGTTCCCACGATGTTCCCTTGTTCCCTTCTTAAATAGAGGTATAACATTAGCTTAATACTGATTAGGATGATTTTCATATATACTGTGCCCATCTGGCTGAGCTGCATAAAGATATGTCAGAGAGATTTCAGGATCTTCCCCTGATCCAAGTTCAAGATTTGGTAATGAATCCATTCTTGAACACTTGTAATGAGGAATTAACAGGAAGGATGAAGGAAGAACTGATCTCACTATAAATTGACTTTGAGCTGAAGCCGAGCTTCAAAAATTCATATTGAGTCTTTTGGTTGCAAAATGAAACATCTGAATGCCATCCTGCTTTGTGGAAAAAGGTAAGGATGTTCATTGAGGAACTCAGCAGGTCAGGCACCATCTATAGAAAAGTGTAAACAGCTGACATTTCAGACCAGGACACTTCATGAGTCCTGATGAAGTGTCTTGGCCTGAAACATCGATTCTTTTCCTTAGATGAAGCCTGACCTGCTGAGTTCCTCCAGCATTTTGTATGTGTTGCTTTGGATTTCCAGCATCTGCAGATGTCCTCGTGTTTGTGAAAGATATTTATTATTGCCTTCCCAAATCACATTTAGTAGAACATGGTTTCACAGCAGTCACCCAACTTCTTTCAAAGCAACAAAACAGACAGCAAATTACTGAATGTGCGGATCTAAGACTCTTTCTGAGTGACATTCTTTCAGGTTGATGTTGAGAAGCTGATATTACTGTACCAAGCCCATCCATCTCACTGAAAGGTAAAAAAGCAATGTATTAATGAATTGTTGTAGTACTAATGTACACCCTTAAAATTGTTAATGAAAATTGTTTACTGTATTTAATACAGAAATTATTTTATTTATAGCTTTGAATAGATTTGAATAATTTTTGCAAATATTTGTCACTGCTTTGAATTTGCAGTTCCTATCTTCTTTCACTGTAAGTAAAACTACTTTATAGTTTTTTGTAATGGCCAGAAAGATAGAGGGGTCACTGGGAGCTAAGGAGGTGGTAACTGATGGGAACCACTGATTTAGAGAATAACAAATTATGCATTACAATACATATTTAAGGAACTTACTATCAGCTAGATTACTGTCATTTGTTGCTCCTCACCATATACTATAAATATATTTTCACTTTATGTTGGATGCCAATAATCCAAATCCAAAATCACACATTCAAATTTAGAGTGAACAAAACCAAATTTGATGCATTAATTGGCAGCAATCTGTACAAAGTGTTGGCTTTTCTTCAGTAAGGTGACGCATTGGTGCTCTACATTTGTTGGCTTACTGCCAAAATAAACAGTTACCAGACCTTAGATACACATTATGGCTTGTAAAAGCATCACATCGGTGTTTTATGCTGGAGAATATTAAAGGCGCTAGTGATTGAAAACGATAAAAAAAGATCACATTGTCTTTTTTTGGGATATTCTGATAACTTATCCACATATAGATTTGGAAAAGCATTGCATTGAAATAGAAAATAACTTCATGCAGGTTTAAGAAAATGAATTGAGATGACCGATTTGTCATTGAAATTATTTATTCAAGACTAGGCCCACCTTTCTGGTTGAGAACTCAGGAAATTAGCAATGAAGAAAGGAATGTGCTGCTCAGGATGTCCCAGTAGAAAAGGTGAAGGACAAGTGAAGACATTTTATGTGCAGAAACTCTGGGGAAGGAATCTTATGGTTAACATCTGATTGATGACAAAGTTTGTCAGTTTAAAGAGCACCACCCTCAGGAATTAGATTCAGTGCAGAAGGAAGATCAATGACCTACCCAGGGTGACAAGCCTGAGCACAAGTCTTCACTTCCCTCTCCAGAAAGATCTAATGGAAAGCTAACAACAAGGAACATTAACTCTTCTTTACTCTAACCACGCAAGTCATCCAACTTGCTGTGTGCTTCCAACATTTCTGGCATCTGCAGTATTTTGATTTTTCTTTTTCTTTTCCCTTTCACCACACAGCAGTTGGAAGCAGCAGGTAATTCAGGATCAAAGCAAGACCAGGATAAACACTAGCAATGCTGCATGCACAATCTGAAATGGAGCAGACCTCTGTGGAGTGAGCTCAATGAGAGTGCTTAATTTCAGCGAAGACAAGAAATGGGATCTAAATTAAACAGTATGATGCCTACGTGCAGCATATTCCTCCACTAACTACAATCATACATTTGTTTTTCAACCTGCAATTGCTGTCCAGGTTTTGGAACCAGACGTTGGTATCTGAATTTTCCTTTCGAGGGCTGATGATCCTTTATCAGACAGATCTTGTTTAGATTCCAAAGAGTTAGCTTTGCACCAAGAGCTGTTGTTCCAGTGAAAGCCCCAATGTTCCTCATTATATCATAGTTTCTCAGATTTCACTGTAGCCTTGGTGTATTTTCTCTCCTTCAGTAGATCATACACCTTCGATATGATTTGCACAGCCAACAATGTTGACGATAGCACCCAATCAATAGTCAGTTTCTGGTATCAGTTTGTTTATCCCCATATCAACAAATACACTATTCTATTGGATTTACTCCAGCTATTTGAGGAACCAACCTTTACATGGTCCACCAAAAGGAAAAGTGCCAAAGCAGAGGAAGCAGTCTCAGACATTGTGCTCTGAAGCCAAGAAAATAATCCCACTGGCTGCCTACTTATTTCACTGTTATTCACCAGTGTAGTAACAGTAACGGGGCTCTTCTGACACATAACTCATCACTGAAGTGGAACGCTCTGACAGTCAACTTAGATTCAGGCCCAACCATGTTTGTTGTGAACAGCTACTAACCCTCATGACTTTCGCTGCAGAGGGCTTTCAAAGCCAGAGTAAGATCGACACTTCTTCTGCCTACAGTAGTGCAGTAATGCTCCTGGGCCCTGCCTACAGGGATTGACTCTCTGCGAAGTGCTTCTGCTCACCTCACAGGAGGGGGTAGCTTTTGTGGCTGGCATTATGCTGCATACTTCAAAGCATGCATAAAAGTTGCTTAGAGAGGGGTTAACACTGGTACAGTTGACGCTGTCTTTCCTTCTGTAGTCAGTAATGCCCTTGATGCCCAGTATCAGACAGGTGTTCCTGAATTTGCTGCATTAACTTGATAGCATCCTTTCAGATAATACAATTGTATTCAGAACCTATCACAGTATAATGCCTATTTCATGGTGCCTCTGTATCTTTTGCCTGTTTCCTGTACGCCTCTGTCCTCTGTTTTTTTTTCCACTGAAAATAGCTTCTCGATCAAATCTTTCATGATTTCAAGCATCACTATCAAATCTTCTTTTAGCTCTTTCTTTTCTAACAAGAGCAAATCCAGCTTCTCCAGTGTCCTCCCAGGGCAGAAGTTTCTCATCCTCAGTACCATCCCAGTAAATCTCTTCTGAATCCATTGCATTGGCAAGATATCTTACTTAAATCCCGAGCAATGATCTAACCTTTTGTATCAAATCTCACAGTTGACATCATTCACAGCATGCAACATGTTTAGAATGCCAAACCTAAAGAAATATTATGAATTTACCAAAAACTAATAGAGAGGAGGGAAATGGGTATCTTACCTCGTGACACCTTTACAATGTACTTACAATCAGTAGCCACTTTACTAGCACACCTCTGCACCTGCTCACTAATGCAAATACTTAATCAGCCAATCATGTGGCAACAACTGAATACATAAGAGCATGCAGACATGGTCAGGAGGTTCAGTTGTTGTTCAGACCAAACATAGGGAATGGTTGATTCAACAAAAATGGGGAAGAAACGTGATCTATGTGACTGACTGTGGAATGATTGTTGGTCTCAGACGGGATGCTTTGAGTATCTCAGAAACTGTTGATCTCCTGGGATTGTTCTGCAGTAACTGATGGTCTTTGTATCCAGCAGTGACTTGCCATCGTAAAAAAGTACATGATGAACAAATACACCTTTGATTGGTCTCGGAGTGGCCGTTGAGCACTGTACCCTGGCAATTACATTAGTAATGAATTTGGAAACAAATTGAATTTCAGTGAGTGAATCACAACTACATTCAGAATTTAGTGTACTAAATTTTAATTGTGTTAACAGCAAACTCATCATCATATCAATATTATTAATTAAGCACATATATTAGGGACCTTGAGGTATGCAAGAAAAAAATTAAGATATGATTTTGTCACTAGAAGAATTCTATTTTCTACATTATTGCAGGAAAATAAATTAAACAGGAGTGTCCTGGGTGTTTTAAGCAAACTTACAATTAGTTTTAGTCCTATATCAATGGGAGTAACAAACAACATAATTAGCATTACAGATGATTGAAAACGGGTTAAAAGATTGAAATGTTATCAAATTAGTCAAATGTTGTCACAAACTATAAGAATAAACATTGAATGATTTATAGAAGTCGTCTTAACCATAGGATTACATGACAACCTTACTCCCCAATCTATTACTTCTTACATCAAATATGGTTTTTACAAAATTAAACCACATGATTATAAGTTAGAAGGGATGTCCATTGCATCAATTGAATAGTATGGGATGCCAGATTATAGAATTTCGTAACTAAAGTAGAATACATGAAAAACTGAATTATTTAAGGGTTGGAAATTGGAACACTATCCATACAGAGTGGAATTCATAATACACAGACCACCATTTAAGTAATGCTACCCCAGCAAGTTACACCAGCAAGATAGAAAACCTGTTCAGGTAGACAGCAAATACCTTGCTAGAGTGGAACAAATGGAGTCTAAGAGATTTCCAATTGATTCACTATGCCGAGACCAGTGGCATTGATGAAAGTCTCAGCAATTGATAGGCATAGAAGAATTGAAAATGGGAGGAGTAATAAATATATAACTATTCATTTTAACTGAGTGGTGTCACATTCAGCATCAGCAAGACCAAGGATTTGGTTGTGGACTTCAGGAAGAGGAAGTTGGGAGAATGTGCGTCAGCTCTCATTAAGGGGTCAGCAATGGATTTGGTGAGTGGCTTCAAGTTCCTGAGTACCAATATCTTCGAGAACCTGTCCCGGGCCCAACGCATTGATGCACACCAGCAGGTCTACTTCATTTGGAGTTTGAGGAGACCTGATATGTCACAAAAGACTCTTGCAAATTTCTTTAGAGTGGAACAAATGGAGTCTGAGGGATTTCCAGCCTATTCACTATGCAGAGAGCAGTAGCATTGATGAAAGCCTCCCACCATTGAGGACATCTTCAGGAGACAGTGCCCTAAGAAGGCAGCTTCCATTACTAAGGACCCTCACCATCTGGGACATGCACACTTCTGGTAACAATCATTGGGGAGAAGGGACAAGCGCCTGAAGACCCACCTTCAATGATTGAGAAACATCTCCCTGACCTCCACCAATAGATTCTAACATTACCTTATTTTTCCTTTTGCACTATTTATTTATTTAGAAATTTATAGTAATTTATGTTTTTGCATTGAACGACTGCCACAAAACAACAGATTTCATGTTGTATAAGCAGTGATAATAAATCTGATTCTGATTGTCTTTACATAATTCCAAACCTGGATAATTAAACTCAGTCCCACCCTACAGGGGAGTCCCAATCTTTTCTATACCATGGACCCCTACCATTAACCAAGGGGTCTGTGGAAACCAGGTGGGGAACCCCCACACCCTGTTTTATCTGATGTGTTGTTCTGGGACAGGTGCTGAACTATTGTATGGCACTTCCATAAAGCAGAGAGGAGTTAAGGCTGAGGACTTGAGTTCTCCCATTCCATTTCTGCAGCCTCTACAGAGGCACCATCTATTTGGTATATCAAGGTAGAAGTCTAAGGGAAATTCCTGTTCTGTTCTGCCTCATCAGTTTCCAAATAAAAGCCGTACACTGTCACATGACCCCCATATGAATGTATTGGTGCTCTGCGTATGTAAGACCTAAATTTAAATTTATTAACAAAACATTTTGGAAATATTCAGCAGTTCAGGTAGCATTTAACTACAAAAAAATTAACTTTAGTTATGCATTCCTGCTTAGCTTCTCCAGCATTTTCTATTTTTAGTTCAGATTTTCAACATTTCATTTTTCCTTTTGCATTCAGTTTGTTTCCCAGTATCTGCAGACTTATGCATATATTGGTCTCAGCTCAACTGTCAGTCTCATATTAAATTTGGCTGGCTAAGTTTTAAAGAAAAGACATATCTTCCTAAGTTGACAGCACTAAGAACTTAGCAGTGGTAGCAGTAGGTGAGACGTACTGCATGGCAGGCAAACAGAAATTCAGAAAGTTTAGACATTTCAATAGATTATTCGTAAATGTTTGAAGATGATGATCCTTACCATGTCCACAGAAATAGGTGCCCCCCCACCATTCACATTAGGTGCAGGTATAAACTTGTATTATTAGAATTTGTTTAAATTTAATTTGCAAGTTAGTTGTGTAGCGGATAAAGGCCCTTACTGCTATTGAACTTTCAAGAAAGGTAAAGCGACTGTAAGCAGATTATGATATTAAATCACAAGAAAGAATCCCCAACATTTTAAAATGTTTAATCCATTAATAGTTTCTTCTTGCTTCTTGGTAATATGAATAGAAATCCAGCAGCTCATAAAGTCAAACATTTGAATCCACTTTTTGCATGACTAAAAATATCAGTAAAATTAAAATAAATTTCATTTTATGTGTGACCCTCAAAATGATTACAATTATCAATTGGCTCTTCATCAATAACTTGGGCGCAATTGCTCTGCATAGTGGACATCACAGATTTGAGAGGTGCATTCAAAGAGGGATAGTTGTAAGACGTCCAAGGACGATGCAAAAACATTTACTGGTCAACCTGTTTGACATTCTCCATCAAACAACATCAACTCTGTCTCTTTATTTCCTGTTTGCAAGATGCTTTATTGTGCATAATGGCTGACTTGTTTCCCTACAATGGTGTAATCACAGCAATGCAATTTGAGATGTCCCGATGATTGAAAGACCTTCATACAGATATAAGTCAAAGGGTCGTAGAACACTACAGCTCAGAAACAGGCCTTCAGCCCATCTAGTCCATGCCAACCTGGTCTGCCTAGTTCCAGCACCTGGACCATAGTACCCTATGGCCTTCTCATCCATGTACCAATCCAAACTTCTCTCAAATGTTGTACAACACACATGAAATTCTGGAAGAACTCAGCAGGTCAGGAAGCATCTATGGAGGGAAGTAAACAGAGAATGTTTCAGGCCGACACCCTTTATCAGATTGAAGAATTGTCTGCATTCTCTTTGTTTTAAATTCCATCTGCTATCTTTTAGCCGATTTTTCCAGCTGGTCTAAATCCCACTAATCTTTGTATCATCCACAAATTTCCAACATCCTCACTGGCTGGTTTGCTAGACCTGTTGAGGAAGGTTTAAACTAAGTTAGCAGAGGGATGTGGACCAGAGTGACAGAGCTAAGAATGGGGAATTTAGTATACAGTACAGGTAGATGCAGTGTGCGGTGAGATTGTAAGGAAGGACAGGCAGATGATAGGGCAAAATTGCAGTCAGTGGAATGAGTTGAAGCGTAACATGTAGGTAAAATCAAAAAAGGTGATGAATATGGGTCTGAAGGTGGTATATTTGAATACATGCAGTAACAAGACTAAGGTAGATGATCTTGAAGCACAGTTAAAGATTGGCAGGTATGACGTAGTGGCTGAGAAAAAACTTTTGGGAGCTTAACATTCAAAGATACAGCTTGAATTGAAAGGGCGGGCAGGTAGGCAAAGGGGCTGGGGTGGTTTCCTTGGTAAAAATTGAAATCAAATCCTTAGAAAGAGTTGACATAGGATCGGAAGAGGCAAAATCCTTGTAAGTAGAGTTAAAAGAACCTGATGGAAGTTATATACAGGGCCCTAAACAGTAGTCAGGATGTGGGATAAAAATTTTAACACAGAGTAGAAAAGGCATTTAGTTGAGCCCACTAGGGTTAAGGCAATTCCGGATTAGATGTTATGTAATGAACCCGATTTGAGGTGGGAGCTTAACATAAAGGAACCCTTATGAGATAGTGGTCATAATATGATACCCTGTAGTGTGACAGGAAATAGATAAAGTCAGTTGTAAAAGTATTACAGTGGAGTAAAGGGAATTGCAGAGGCATGAGAGAGGAATTGGCCAAAGTTGATTGGAAGGGGCAATAGTAGGGCTGATGGCAGAACAGTAATGGCTGGAGTTTCTGGGGACAATTCGGAAGGTACAGGATAGATACATCTCAAAGATGAAGTATTCTAAAGGGAAGAGGAGGCAACATGGCTGACAAGAAAACTCAAACTGATAAAAGTAATCTGATAATATATAATATAGCAAAAAATAGCAGGAAGTTAGAGGATTGGGAAGCTTATAAAAACCAACAGAAGGCAACTAAAAAGTAATAAGGAGAGAAAAGATGAAAGATGGATAAAGAGTAAAATTGAGGTGAGTGTAGATATTGGAGAGTTGGAAAATAATGCTGGAGAGGTAGTAATGGGGAAAAGGAAATGACAGATTAACTTAATAAGTACTTTGTGTCAGTCTTTGCTGTGTAAGACAACTAGCAGTATGAAAGAAACTTTAGAGTGTCAGAGGCAGAAATGAGTGTAGTTGTCATTACCAAGGAGATGGTGCTTGGAAAACTGGAAGGTCTGAAGATAGATAAGTCTTCTAAAGGTAGATACAGTAAGTCTCCTGGGTAGATAACAACTTGGGGTTCTGAACAAGGTAGCTAAAGAGATTGTGGAGGCATTAGTAACGATCTTGCAATAATCACTGGATACTGGAATGGTTCGGGAGGACTGAAAAATAGCAAATGTCACTACACTCTTTGAGAAGGGAGGGAGACAGAAGAAAGGAAGTTATAGGCCAGTTAGTCGGACCTCAGTGGCTGGGAATATGTTGGAGTTTGTTATTAAGGATGAGGTTGCAGGATACTTGGATGCAGATGATAAAGTAGACCAAATTAACATGGTTTCCTTAAGGGGAAATCTTGCTTGACAAATCCATTGTAATTCTTGAGGAAATGACAGGCAGGATAGACAAACAATGTTGTTTACTTGGATTTTCGGAAGGCCTTTGACAAGGTGTTGCACATGAGGCTGCTTAACTAGATTAAGTGTTGCATATGAAGCTACTTAACTAGATTAAGTGTTGCACACAGGTTTGCTTAACTAGATAATAGCCCCTGGTATTACAGGAAAGATACAAGCATGGTAGAAAATTGGCTGAATGGCAGGAGGCAGAGAGTCAGAATGAAGGGGACCTATTCTGGTTACCTACTGGTAACTATTGGTGTTCTGGAGGGGGTGGCAATGGAACCAATTCTTTTCATGTTATCTGTCAAAAGTTTGAATGATGGAATTGATATTTTGTGGCTAAGTTCACAGATGATACAAAGATAGGCAGAAGGGTAGGTAGTGTTGAAGAAGGACCTGGACAGATTGAAAAAGGTGACAATTGGAATATAGTGTAAGGATGGGTATGGGCATGCATTTGGTAAAAGAAAGAATGGCGGAGACTATTTTATAAATGGAAAAAAAATAATCAAAAATCTGAGTTGCAATGGGTCTTGTGAGTCCTTGTGTAGAATTCCTTAAAGGTTAACTTGCAGGTTGATTAGGTGGTAAAGAAGGCAAATGCAAGTTCACTCTAAGCAGCAACATGCACGGCCACACAGTAACTGAAATGTTCTCATGCACATAGCCTTTGTTGTTGCACAGATGGAGTTTTCTTTTATATTATGTTTTCAGACTATGTAAAAGTCTTACGCAATGATTGGGCCAGGCAGCTGTAAAAATAATTAGAGAATGTTCAATGTTAGCATTCATTTTGAGAAGACTAGAGGCAAGGATGTCGTATTGAAGCTTTATAAGGGATTAGTCAGACCACACTTGGAGTAGTGTGAGCAGTTCTGAGTTCCTTATCTAAGAAAAGATATATTGGAATTGAAGAGGGTCCAAAGGAGATTCACTAGAATGATCTGGGAATGAAAGGGTTAATGCATGAGGAGCGTTTGATGATCCATAATGGTCCCTGTGGCACACCTCTGGATGAAGACCTCCTGTCAGAGATTGGTCTCTCCTGTCAAGAGAAAACTCTTCTCTGATAAGGCTCAATGAGCAGAATTTGCTCCCCAAATTTTGGTCAACTTAGTTATATTCAGAGGAGTAGCTAGACAGTGCATATATCCCCTGTCTTTGTGCAATTAATGAACCTTCACTTGAACTCAGTTTCGGAGCTAGGAGCAAATTCAAGATTGTGCTCAGCCTTGAACTTCCTAATCAAAGTTATTAAACTCAACTATGATGCCCTCAGTAGCTGAGATCATCTATTTGGATAATGACCTAGAATCTTCTCTGTTAATAAGGCCACAACATTCTTTATATATATATATCTGAAATTTTGTTGTTGTGTTTCTCTTCATTTTGTATCTGTGTTTCTCTCTGAACCATACTCACTTTTAATACAATGGCGCTGAGGAAAATGTGACATCATAAAACTATCCATTATATTTTGTCATTTAAGTTGTCCAGAGAACTCTTTAATACTTCTCCTCCATCTATATTTGATATTAAGTCTTACATTATTTCTTAATGAAATGTTGTGGAGATAATTACACAGCCATAGAGAAGTATGTCTTAACATATGCTAAGCCTGTGACATTGAATTATTTGGCATGTGACATTTACATCCCCCTGGAGCCCAGTCATGGTGTGTTAATGCATGTTATGATTTGCCACTCTCTGTTGTGAAATAGTGCTGCCAACAGGAATGATGCCTGACTAAACCTGCTTGATGATGTGATCACATAGTAACATTAAACTAAATGAGACTTGACATGTCCACACGCACTCTATCTTTTGCTGACAAGTGAAGAGGAACATCTTGTAGATTTGTGGCAAATAATTAAGTACTCAAATGATATTTATGTTTAGATAAGAAATAATAGCATTATTTTAACGAACTGTTGCTTAAAATGTTAATGCATCAGAATTTCACAAGGACACAAACTCTAGCTGCCAATGTACCTGAAGCCTTTGTTTTGAACTGACTTTGAAGAAGAGATGAGGTCATGATGAACTGCCTGAATTTTGACAATATTTTCTTGACAGATCGCTTTGCAGATTCGGAACACTGCAACACTGTTGCAAAAACATTGAGATTACTCTTTATGTTTGAGCTGTAAACCTGCATTTCTAAATACCCATGGGTTGAAATCATTCCCTACGTTTTAGCACACTGACACATTCTGTTGAAATTCTTCTGGTTATCAAGGGTTTCAATTTATTTAAAATCAATGGACCAAAAGGTTTTAAGCTAAAACTGGCCCAGCAATATTTTGTAATTGCCTTGATATATTGACATGCTAGTTCATTTAGCTAGAGATTAAAAGATTGTGTCAATTAAATTCTTGAGGCAAAACTTCAGCTAAATGAAAAAGATATTGAGTCAACAAAAGAGAAATAATTGAAAAAGAACTTGAATTTGGGGTATAAGGTAGGTGAGGATATCAAATAGTAACTGAGCTCTTGAACCAAGGGGGTGATGTTTTTCTCCTTCTTTGAATGGATTCCATTGTTTTTCTTTGTATTGTAGCTGTCTGAGGGGAAGATGAATCTCAGAATTGTATACTGCATGCATACTTTAATAATAAATATACTTAGAATCCTTTGAATATTAATATACATCATTGCTCTACTCATACTTACTTGGTTCACTCTTTTATACGCTTTGCCAAATAACAAGGTATGATGGATGCAAAAACAGGGTCTATAAGTTACCTATCTACAGTACATTCAACAATAAATTGCTTGCTGGCTATTATGACACTAACATGGGGTTAAGTTACTTATTGTGACTATTAGTTGAATTTCCCCATGGGGATGAATAAAGTATCTATCTATCTATCTATCTATTGTATGGAGCTCAATAGATGCAATGGACTCAGTGGATCATTGTATTAAAGGATATCAAGATAGATGTCACCAATAGTTGCAATCAAAATAAAGGGAAAAATAACCCCATTTTCCCAATTTTCTCTATTGAAATCTGGTTCTTCCCTGCCTGGACTTCAGGACCTAAATCATCAAAGTTCTAAGTAAATTTGTTATCAAAGTACATATATGTAACCATGTCCAGTCCTGAGATTCATTTTCTGGCAGGCTTTCACAGTATAATACAAGAAATAAATAGAATCAATGAAAGATGTACCCAATAGTTTGGAGAAACAATCAATGTGCATAAGACAACATACTATGCAAATACAAAAAGAAATATAAAGATAATAAAAATAGTAACCTTTGTTAAAAGGTAAAACATATTTTATCTAAAGGAGAAATTATAAATGATCCATCAAAATATCGTCCTATTACTTGTTTGTAAACTATATATAAAATTGTAACATCACACATCTCGCAACTAATCACCACTCACGTAGATAACCAGAATATACTTATAGAAGAGCAGGAAGGATGCCATAAGATTATGAAAGAATATAAAGAACAACTGATAATAGATTCTGTAATTCTAAATCAAGCCTGCCAGAAAAGCAGAAATCCTTCATGTTGCTGTATTGACTATCAAAAACCATTTGATTCTGTCCCACACTCATGGTTAAGATAAGCTATTAATATATGTAAGCTACACCCAATACTTGTAAAATTCCTACATCTGATGAAACATTGCTGAATCATAATCACTCTATCTATTATTAACAAAAATGAACAATCACTGTTAATAAAATAAACCGAGGTATTTTTCCAGGATGACTCTAAGCCCACTACGGTTTTGTCTAGCTTTAAACCTTCCCTCTAATTTATTGAATTGGACAAAAATAGGGTATCAAATCAGAAACAACCAAACAAATTATACCTTGACATACTTCCTGTTTGAAATTATACATTTCAGTAAAGCTAAAGCAATTCATTCAAATAGTCAAACTATTTTCTGAAGATATAAACATGAACTTTGAACTAGGTAAGTGCAGAACATTAAATATAATGAAGGTGTAATAGAGCTAGTAGAATATAAAACAGCAGCAGGATACAATACAACTGATGGATCAATATGAAACATATAAGTATCCAAGACATCAACAATCAAAAATAGATCGTAGCATGATAAAGGGAGATATTTTGACAGAATTTATTTCAAGGCTTATGAAAACCAACCAAATGGAGCTCAATAGTACAAATATAACAAAGGCTTTATTCACTGTACCCATATCAAAATATTCTTTTGGCATAATGACTTGGTCTGAAACTGTTTGGGAAAATTTACAAAGAAAAATAAGAACTGAAATGACATATTTTAGACAAAACTCTGTACACTTGAACACACTTAGATTGACGCTGAAAGTTTTTGCAAATAAGTACAGCAAAGGAGTTTTATGTTTAAGAAAAACCAAAACCACAGCAATTCATCTATTGTACTACAAACACTAAACACAAAGCACAGTAAAAGTACTTTGCATAATTACAACATCACGTAAGAACAGCCTTTTAAAGTGAACTCCAATTCAATGTCGGTGGCTGTGAATTATGTACATTTCCACCAATCACATTACCCGACACAGGGCCACCTAGAATTCATTAATACCGGCATTGTGAGCCTGTCTGGAGCTTGGATGAGCCACACAGTTCGGGTCCTATGTTTCATGGGTGGAGGAACAGCAGGCACAGCAGACACCTCTGGCATGTCCAGAGGTGTATTGACATGCTCGTGGTCATATCGTGACTGCAGGGATATGGTAGCAGAACCTTGATAGGCCGGTTTAAGGTGATCTACTGAAATACATTCAGGTTTTCTCCTCTTATCTTTCATAAAAGTCTTTTCTCCCCATTGCAAAATGCAGAACAGGCCATTGTAATGGGGCCTAAGGGAATGTCAGTGTGCATCATGGTGAATAAAAACAAACGAGAGGGAATGAAGGTCAACAGGGACCCAGGAATGCTGTGCGCCATGATGGGAGGTAGGAATAGATGCAAAGAAATTGAATTTACTGAGGAGAGCGGAATGCTGTTGAGAGGACAACCAGGCAGTTATGGCGTCAGGAGTAAAATCACCTGGCATTCACAATAGCTGCCCGTATACCAATTCAGCTGCAGAAGACTGCAAGTCTTCTTTCGGAGCTATTCTGAGCCCTAGCAGGATCGGCAGGAGACAATCATACCTACACTGATCCACCAGGGGAGTCCTCAGAGCAGCCTGTAAGGAGCAGTGAAACCGCTCGCGTAGGCCATTGGACTGTGGGTGATGCACCGTGGCGTGATGTAGCCTAACACCAAAGTTCTGGGCCATAATGGGCCAGAAGTCTGAAATGAATTGGGGACCGGAGTCAGAGGAAATATCAGATGTGGTGCCATACTGAGCAACCCAGGTGCTGATGAACACACGAGCCACGTCTGTGGCCGTCATGGATGTTAGAGGGACGACCTCTGACCACCTGGTGGTACGGTCCATCATGATAAAGAGGTGTGTAAAACCGCGTGAGGGGGGAAGAGGAAACAGTCCACACTGACATGGTCAAACCATCGCTCAGGGATCTCAAAAGGTGCCAATGGCACCCCAACATGGTGGTTAATTTTTGCCCGCTGGCACTCCACATGGGCTGCAGTCCAGTCACAAACATCCTTTCTAAGGCCATGCCACACAAACTTTAGTGCAACCAGTTTCTGTGATGCCTTCCAGGCCAGATGCCAGAGGCCACATATGGAGCCAAAAGTAGTCCACCTCCAGTTTGCAGACTGGGGCGAGGGCGACCAGTTGAGATATCGCACAGAAGAGAAACCCAGCTTGCCCGAACCTAATGTCAGCCAACTGCTGTTCAGTAAGCCTAGACCTCTGGGTCAGTGGTAGGTTGGTTGGCTGTCATGCCAGCATAGTCAACCCCTATGTGTACGGCCTCAATGGCTGGCTGTGAGAGGCAACCAGCCTCAGCATTAATTTTCCCATTGATATGTTGTATATCAGTTGTGTACTCTGATACGTAGGCCAGGTGACGTTGCTGCTGTGCAGATGAAGGGATGAAGGGTCTGATATTTTGGCTGTCGTGTGCACAATGGTTTTGTGGTCACAAATGCTGTGAAATGGTGACCCTCTAGAAGAAAACAAAAATGGTGGACAGCCATATAGAGACAGAGAAGTTCACGGTCAAACATGCTGTACTTACTTTCGGGTGGACAAAGCTTGTAGCTGAAGAAGACGAGAGGCTGCAACGTGCCTCTGACCAATTGCTTGTGCACAGCACCCACAGCATAGTCTGAAGCGTCAGTAGTAATGGCTATGGTTGCATTGGGGAGACTGTGTGCCAGTCGGGTTGTATTGGAAAGAACTCGTTTGGTATCATCAAGTGCCCTGGTTATATCTGCAAACCAGTCAAGCACGTGACTGGGGCATTGCCTTTAAGCACACTATACAGAGGAAGTATAAGGTCAGCAGCTCACTGAATGAAGTGGTGATGGAAATTCACCATGCCTAAAAAGTCCTGTACTTTTTTAATAGTATGGTGTTGTGGGAAATCCATAATAGCGGCTACTTCTGATGAGAGGGGTTTTGCACCTTCTGCAGAGATGGCTGAGAAGGTCAATGGCTGACAACCCAAAATGGTGTTCAGCAGGGTTAATAGTCATTCCATGTTGGCTTAAGTGCTGGAAAAGTGTGTGGAGATGAGACACATGTTCAGATTTGGATGCATTGGTGACAAGTATGTCATCTAGGTAAGCAAAAAAAAATTTAAGTCTTTTAATACAGAGTCCATCAGCCACTGGGAAGTCTGTACTGCATTTTTTAGTCTGAACACCATGCCTAGAAACTCAGAGAGGACAAATGGGGTTATCACAGCAATTTTGGGAATGTCCTTCAAGCACACAGTCACCTGATGGTAGCCCCTAACATGATTGACTTTGGAAAAAAATTAACTTTCTGGCTAAACATGCTATAAAGTCTTAGATATGCGGGACTGGGCCTCGCTAAGGCGTCAGTAATCACCACATGATCAGCAACCACCATCGGACTTAGGGACCATATGGAGGGGTGAAGCTAGGGGCTATTCGACTGGCATACAATGCCAAGTCATTCTATGTTGGTAAACACAGCCTTCAGGGTTGCCAGCTTTTCTGGGTCCAGTATATGTGCATGAGCACGGACTGGTGGGCCAGTTGTGGGACTATGGTGCTCGACCCCATGTTTTGTGACTGTAGTGGAGAATGTGGGTTTGGTGAGGTTTGGGAATTCACCCAGTGGTCAGGTAAACTCACACGCGGTGGTGCATGCACCCGACAGTGTCATTATTGGTTACTTACTGGGGAAGTAGGGTAACAGCCCAAAGTCCTTGAGATCTGCAAGCCAGCAGATTTTAAAATGACTAGTAATCTTTGGGCACAAAGGAAATCTGCAGCGAGCAGAGGTCTAGCCACTTCAGCCAGAACAAAGTCCCATGTGTAACATCACCCACTGAAGCAGAGAATCACCCGTCGTGCCCTGTAAGTCCGGATCCTGCTGCCGTCAGTGGCCTCCAGCAAGGTCTTGCCACTCTTTGCCTTCTCATTGATAGGTGATGCTGGCAACACACTGACTTGAGCACCCATGTCACACAGGAAGCGGTGCCCTGAATGGGTGTCCGTAACGAAGAGCAGACATCCCTGGCTGCTAGAACCCACGGTGTACACAGACCTCTGATGTTACGATGTGCTGGCACTGGTGAAGCTGCAAGGAGGTCGGCACTTCCTAGCGTTCATACCAAAACAAGCATGGTAAAAACACAGGCCCAGCGTCGCCTGTTGCACAGCTGTGGGGGTCCTGACATTGTGGGCCTTGCTGACCGGGCTTACTGAGGAACTCAGTATTATCATCAGTGTTATCATTGTTGCACTGGCTCACATACACCAGATCAATGCAGGTTTAAAGGTGAATCGTGCAGAAAATGCAACAAAGTAGAACTGCACAGGGAAGAAAAAAAGATAAAAGGTCAAGTTGCAGTTTAAAAAAAACACTAATCTGCATGTTTTTGATGAAAAATCTGATAATGATGAGAATGATACAGGACTGAGTAACCCTGAGATTTACAATGTGAAAACTAACCAGAGATAAGCAACATAGCTTACACCAGGAGTAAACAGCAAATTAATCAAAATTGAATTGGACACTATTTCAATCATTCCACAAAATCAGTTTGAATTTCATTTAAAGATACTGAACTGAAACTTGCAGACACTCAGCTGAGAACTTATACTGGAGAAATGATAACTCCTGTGGGAATGACATTTGTAACAGTGAAATGCAATAATCAACAAGCCACATTGGGCTTCTATGTGAGCGGCTGAAACAACTACAAAATGAATAGAGATCCATCTACCATTTGTGTGCCGTATTCCTAGTAACAACATCAACTGAAAGCAAATTAAGAAAATCACTGAATGGTGCCACAGTAGTGTTCAAGGATGGCATTGTAAATCTCCAATATTTCAAGGGTAAAATAGTGTTAAATGAAAATAGCACAACAGACTTTTACAAAGCCCATCTGGTTCCTTATACCATCTGTGATAAAGTAGCCAGTGAGCTAGATCTATGGAGGCTGAAGGAGTTCTTTTCATGGTTGAGTGGACAAGATCAGTGGTCTCTGTAGCCAAGAAGAATGGGTCTGTCAGGATTTGTGGTGATTTTAAGGTCACCATCAACTCAGTACTGAAAGTAGATTTGCCCAAGATAGAGCACATCTTTGCAAACCTTTTCTGGAGGAAAACACTTCAGAAAAGTGGAATTAGCTGAGGCCTACCTACAGATGGTGATGGAAGAAGGATAGAAAGTGTTTCTCACCATAAACACTCACAAAAAGATTTAATGCAAAAAGAGGCATATATCTGGAGTAGCATCTGCACCTACACTCTGAGAGAAAGCTATGGACTAGGTTCTGCAAGGCTGCCCAAGCACTCGCTCTTACTTGGATGACATCATTGTTACCAGTGAGGATGACAAGGATCATCTCACTCCAAACAGTGTAAAAAAAGAAGATTATGGACTCAGAGCACAACACAGCAAGTATGAATTCTTTAAACCAAGCATCTCTTACTGTGATCACACCATTGACACACAAGAATTACACAAGTGTGCTGAGAAAATTCAAGCAGTGCTGAATTTCCCAAGGCCAAAGGACGTGTCATATTTGCAGTCTTGTTTAGGATTTCTCAACTACTCAACTACTATATATTTCTCAACTACTATATAAGTTCCTGCCAAATATGGCTACTGTGCTCCACCACTTGAACTCATTACTGCAGATCAGGAAGAAATGACAATGGACAAAGCAGTGTGAGGTGGCTTTCAAAAAGGTAAAGGAAATGGTGATATCCAACACTCGCACGCTATAATGTAACTCATCCAGTGAAGCTTGCCTGTATTTCCTCGCCTTATGCTATTGTTGCTGTCATGTCACATGTTAGGAATGATAGAAGTGAAGACCTTTGCATCACATTTTCTTACTGTTGAAAAGAAAATTACACACAGATTGGCCTTGAGTCTGGTTTGGGGTGTAAAATGTTTCAACCAATACTTGTATGGGAAAAACTTTACCCTCATCATCAACCACTAGTTCCGATTTTCAGTCCACGGAAGGGTGTTCCACTAACAACAGCAGTACAGCCGCAGAATTAGGCTCTATTTCTTGGAGGACAGAATTACAAGGTTGAATTCAAGAGGATGATTAAGCATAGAAATGCGAAAGAATTGTTCCATTGACCTTTGGAAAAGAAAGTACCACAAAAAATAAAGCATTCTGCTTGACATATTCTCACTGACACAAATCCAAAAGTCTTCCTATCACAGCATAAATGATCTAACGGGAGACCAAAAAAGACCCACATTGATATAGTTCTACATGACAACCCAAAATGGCTGAAATGTGCAACAGAAACTCCAGTTCCCCCATTTTTACTGTTGATGGCATGGATTTGCCCTTTATGGAAGTTGCCTTAAGTGAGAAATAAGAGCTGTTGACCCATCCAAGCTGAGGGTTAAGGTTTTAGGGGAGCTACATGCCCATCGTCTAAGCATAAGCATGGTCAAACTGAAAGTGTTGGCTAGATGTTTTGTCTGGTGGCCTGGGATAGATCAGCAGATCGAGCAGCTTGCCATGCACTTTTCAGGATGCCAACAAGTCCAGAAGGTGTCAAGAGCAGCACCTCTTCATCCCTGGGAATGACCTGTATTGCCTTGGCAAAGGATTCATGCGGAACTTGCCATCCCATTCACGGGCACAATTTCTTGGCAGTTGTGAATGCAGCTACAAAGTGGCCAGAGGTGTTACCAATAGCCTCCGTAGCAGCATCATGCACCATTGATGTGTTGAGAAGACTCTTGTCAAGGACTGGTGTTCCAGGACACTTAATCACTGATAATAGACCACAGTTCATTGCAAAACAGTTTCAGTCTTTCCTAAAAATGATGAACTAAAGTACAGAACTGGACCACTCTCCTATATGGTGGAGACTGAGACTGATGTCATCTGGAAATGATACATCGAGCAGTTGAGGAGAGCACAGTCAATTGTTAGAGAAGAAAGGTGTTCAGAGCTGTCACAACCACTTCCTGCAGTCCCAGAGTCAAATCCTATAACTGCCACTGAGGAGGCTCCAGAATCTGAGATTGTTTCATGGCCATGGGTGTCAAGTACCAAACAGACTGACCATCGCTTGTGTGGGAAGAATTTATCCTATAAGAGAAATGAATTATCCACAATGATTAAATCTTTAGATATGAATGGGACAATTTAAAATTTAGTATGCTGACGATGTCTATTTAGTAGTTGTATTATGTAGTATACTGCAGATAGATACATATATAAGTTGAGTTGTATTCTATATTGATTTGGAGTTTACAGCTAAACATAGAGGAGTGTTGTGTATTTAATATTCCAGTAATATTTGAGTAATGTTGTAAACATATTGTTTGATTAGCCATCCTTTGTTGTTTGTATAATTCATTAAGGGTTACATGTTAAATGAGGCGAAGGGTTTTCTCACCATTTTTTGTGAACTCCAGAGACTGCTGTGCAGTCGGAGGTACTCAAATCACCCTCTCTGGCACCAATATTCACTCCATAGTCAAAGTCACTTAGATCACATTTCTTTCTTTATTCTGATGTATGATCTGAACAACAAATGTAGCTCTTGACCAAGACTACATGCTTTTAATGCATTGAATTGCTACCACATAATTGGCTGATTAGATATATGCATTAATGAGCAGTTGTACAGGTGTACCTAATAAAGTGGCCACTGAGTGTATATTTACATGTGCAGTGGATTCTGGTTAATTGGGCCATTCATTAATTGGGTCATCTGCTTATTTGGGACAACTCTTAAAGAACAAAAACTAATTGTGAAAATAGCCAGGATTCCTTTTGTTTAATTAGGGTGTTATGCTGCTTAGCTGGGGCAGGAGACTGTGGCTGAATGTTTTCCAATGAGTATCAGTAATGTGCACTTGCATGGCTGTTAGACACAGCACAGATCTTCAAGCGAACAAAAAACATCAATTGCGTATGTTTGTGTTCAAAAACCAGGGATTTTTGTCATTGACAGTTTGTGAAAAATACTAGTAATACAATTCAGAATTGCTTTACTCACTGCAGTTTCAAGCGTTCAGGCTTGGAGATGCCAGAAATGGCCAGGAGTAAAAATGAAAAGGTTTCACTAATTCAAATTAGAAACTACAAAGAATTGGAAGGTACCGATAATCATCTTGAATGTATAATGTAGATGAAGATTAGGAGGGTGCAATTATTGACAGCATTATATAAAGGCAGTCCATAATCTGTATGATGTAACTGCATTTATTTTGTTTATTTACAGTAAAAAGGAACATAACGTGGATGAATTCCTCCGTCGGTAAGTATTAGGAACTAATACACAGCTTTATAGTACTGCAGTAGTATTGGTAGTGTTCTAATTTATTCTGTATTTCATTTAAATATATAATTTATTACTCAGATTGCTTTTGTATACCTTTTTAACCATTTTTGTGAAACTTTGGCTAATCAGGCAGTCACTTAATTCAGCAAAAATGTACTGGATCCAATTAACAGGAAACACTGTATTAGGAAATTTCTGTGGTGTGTTGGTGCTACTGGCAACAAATAAATGAAAATGTTCAATAAGTACAGAGAGTAAAGAAGTACAGATATGGAATAATGTGTATATAAATACATAAATGTTAGAATGTATTTACAATGTAAGCAACATTATAAAATGTATTTACAGTGTTTGTGGTCAGTTCAGTGACTGAGGTAATAGACAGAGTAAGTTATGGGGGTGGGGGTTAGCAAGAATCTCTGATTCAGATTGGCTGCCTGGGGGACGAAACTTCTAAGAAGGTATGAAGTTTTTGTTTTTGGCTTTTTGTTTTAAGAGCCCTATTATACTTTCCAGAGGGAGCTTTTAAAAAAGTACTTTGCTGGGTGACTAAGATCCAAAATTATTCTTCCTGCCCGCTTCCTTGTCCTGGGCACATACAAGTCCTACAGTTCACATGGAGTTGGACTGGGTTACATAATATTATTGGTGTGTTAGATTATTCTAGCATTTCAGGGATGGCATTCTTTCTGGGACTGAAGGTCCACAGAAGCAGCTTCTAATTTGCTTTCCACCACAATATCTAACCTCATGGATAGGCATAAATCTCCTTTCTATTATTATTATCAAGCCATAAGTCTCACCCCATTTAATGAGTACTGTTGAAGAGTGTGATAGGAACAACGGCAGGGATTCTTGAAGAAAGGCTGATCATGCAAAGCTTCAGCTCAGAACTGGATATTCCAAGGAGTGACACCAGCATGCTACAGGTAGAGCTAAGAGACTTCACAACCAATAGATTGGATCAATATTTTGTAGTTCTACCACGCGCAGTTAAGTGTGGTGATGAATAATCAAAATGTATAGAAGGAAAGAGGCTCCATGAATACCACCATCCCAACATATCTGAATATTGAAGACAAAGATAAAACTGTTGCAACTGTTCATCCAGAAATGCCTAGTAGATGATCAATCGTGGCTTCCTTCGCTTCCAGAACAGATACTAGATATCAGTCAATTTGATTCACTCCATGTCATTTGAGGAAATGTTTGAGTGTATGGACTGACAACGTCCAACTGCAGAGATGAAAACATGTACTCCAGCCAAGATGTCTCAGCGCAATTATAATGCTGACAAATACTTCACAAACTGAGAAGCTGCCCAGGAATGTCCTGTCCACAAAAGTGCATCACTTGCAACATGGCCAACTAAAGTCTCTTTTTTTTACAAAGCAATGGTACATTGCTCATCAACAAAATGATGGGGGGGCGGGGTAGGGTGGTGGAGAATGGTGGGGGTGGGGAGGACCTTTAACTGAGCTTTCAAGCTATATCAGTAGTGTAGGTTAGCATGACGCTATGACAGCTTGAGGTGTTCCAGAGCTGGAAACACCATTCACCAAAAACGTTCTCCAATACTCTACTGACTGAAGCTGTGTTTATGTTCCATGTTCCATCAGAAACACTCTCTGTCCTATCATGTTACAACCAGGTTCAGGTATGAACAGAAGACAACTGTTCCTGAGCTGACATAGGAGTGACCACTCTTGACATCTAACAACTATCAAGGCCTCTGAAAATGCCCAGCATGTCACCCAATTCAAGATTCAAAAAAACACTCTGATTTTGAATAATGAAAAATACCAACCATAATTAATTTCCTTTGTATTGGAGAGACATTTTTTGACCTGCTACAATCTATATGTTGTAAGTATTTCCAGCTGAATACATATTGCTATTCCTTCTTTGTCATCGGTGACAATGGTAGAATGGGAATATATTTTCAAATCAAGATAGTGTTTGCGAATGGCAAGTGATGGAACTTGCATGGAAATTCTAAACTGTGGTGATTACAGGATGAAAAAATGTTACCATATCAGCCTTCAAATTGCTGCAAAGGTTGTGCCAAATAAATGCTGCATTTTTAGAGAAACCAATCAGATTAATGTCTGTCTTTTAGCCACATTATCTCTCATTGACAGAAAAGTGAACTTGCTTCCTTGTCTTTGAAAAACAGAGAGGTAAATCCATTTTAAATATTTCTGATGAAGACCAAACAGCAACTTGCTATATTTATTTTACCACTTGTCTTCCTGTCTTTATAAATTATCTTCAGACTATGTTTTTGTTTTCACGCGTCCAAGAAGTGATAAGTTGTTGCAAAGCTGCATAAGCTGTATTGAAAGCATAGCAGATATATACAGAGCCTGAATTTATCAAGAATACTATATACCCCAAGTAGCTCCTTTCCTGTTAGTCTATAATATAGACTGATTTCTAAGTAGAAACCCCTTTTCACTGGGAGTTTCTGGAAATGTGGATTGTTAGCCCCCTGCTAACAGCCATTGGAGTCCATGGCAAGAAACCTACCTTTCTCAGACTCCGTACGTCTGGGGTGTATATAAATTTTGTCCCACCCAACCTGTGAGGTTGGGATGTCTCACCCACCGGAACCCCAGTTTGTGCGAATGTTGTATGTTTTACTGCCCATCGGCAAGAAATAACAGATCATACACTGCATACAATTATAAAGAAAGTATACTTATGAATGTTAACTTAACCGAAGAGCTATTAAAGAAAAATAGCAAAAAAGGGCCTATTATAATTAAACAGTCAAATGTGCACATCAAGTTGGAGCTCATGTTGAAGTTGCCTGTAACTCTTGTGCTGGACCCTCCGTCTGCATGAAAGCCCACACCACCTTCCGAATGTCGCTCAAAATCCATCTCAAACAAACGGGCTCCCCATGGGAGTGTTGGTCCTTCCTCCTTGAAGCCATTCATCTGCACAAAGCGTGTTGTGCAACAGGGATGGCATTCCTGGCCATCTTCCCTCCTGTCTTCTCCCAGCTCCCCCCCAAAAAAGACCTTCACCCACACCGGTGTCCCTGACAAAACCTCTCCGCCCAGCGCTCTCTAGAACCTTCTCCCAATTCCACCATCCTGATTGGCTGACACCATATTCCTAAGTTGAACAACAAAGCCCCTTATCTCAGCTCAAATGCAGACAGGCTGAAAGCAGAACAGAGTGCTCTTACAGAACTGCTGGAACCTACTGCATAGCTGTCAAAATCTTAACCAGGGCGTTACACTCATTTGTTTTGAAGTATTTTCCAGGTCCATGTCTGTAACTTCCAACTGCAATATAAGTCAACTTATAGTTAAACACTTGCAATCTTTCCTCATTCCAAACATTCTGGACATATCTAGGAATTTGTATTAATCATCATAGAAACATAGACAAACATAGAAAACCTAGAGCACAGTACAGGCCCTTCGGCCCACAAAGCTGTATCGAACATTTCCCTATCTTAGAACTACTTAGGCTTTACCCATAGCCCTCCATTTTTCTAAGCTCCATGTAGCCATCCAGGAGTCTCTTAAAAGACCCTATCATTTCTGCCTCCACCACTGCTGCCGGCAGCCCATTCTACACATTCACCACTCTGCATAAAAAACTTACCCCTGACATCTCCTCTGTACCTACTTCCAAGCACCTTAAAACTATCCCCTCTCGTGCTAGCCATTTCAGCCCTGGGAAAAGCCTTAGAGATGTAATAATTTCCATATTCACCCTGTTTTGTCTTTTTATGTATCTATCTTGTTTTTTTCTGTCTATGTATGATATGTAGGCAGAAAGCTGATTGATAGCATGGAACATTCACCTGGTTGAATTCCTTACAAAGCTTTGTTCAAACACATTGTTAGTTCTTTTCGTCAGGCAGAGGTTGACGAATCTAGTTTAGAAGTTATTGCCGATCAGGAAAATCCTTCACAAACATAAGGTTCTGCAGATGCTGGAAATCTTGAACAACACATACAAAGTTCAGGAGAAACTCAGCAAGCCAGGCAGCATCTCTGGAGGGGGATGAATAGTCGATGTTTTGGGCCAAGCTCTTTTCATTGGGACTGGAATAGAAGTGGGAAGAAGCCAAGAAACCTCTCCTTGTATTGACATTCATTAAAACCTTGCAATTATCTTGCAAGTTCTGCTTACTCTATTTATTTTGAGCAGAAAGTGGCCTCAGCTGTTTTGTTCTTTTCCTTACCCAGCCTGCATCAACACATGAGAAACCATAAGCCGTCCAGAAATGGAAGGAAGTCCATGGCTGGCAACCCATGTTAGCAGTCCAAGCCTACATTGTCTGTGAGGTTGCAAACATTCATTGTGATTATCAGAAAATCATGAATTTTGTTCCCAAACATTCATCCCATTTTCACCTCCGTTGCTTCTCAAAACCTAGCACTGATAGCACCTTGTCTCCTTAACGTCCTTCAGCAGCTATCTCCTATCTTCATATTCCCCTTCTCCAAACTTGCACCATCTGTAATTTTCTTCCTATTTACTCCTCTTTTGTCTTTGTCTCCATTCACTTGCCCCTGTCTCCCAAATTCATTCTCATTCGCTTTCCCTACATGGCACCCCCCCCACCCCCCGGCCTGTCAGCTAGCCCTTAGTCCCACCAATTCCTTCAAAGTCCTTTCTTTCCACACTCCCTCTCTTTGAACTGGCTATCTCGCCTCTCCACTCTCAGACCTGATGCAGGATTTTGACCCGAAACATCGACAATTCATTTCTTCCAACAGCTGCTGCTTGACCTGCTGAGTTCCTCCAGTAGGTTGTTTGTTGTTCCAGATTCCAGCATCTGCAGTCTCCATTTCATTTTCCAGTTATATTTTTATTTGACTGGAAATTACAGACTAAGTTTGAGAGCATGAATTAGTCCTGATGCAGGGTCACGACCAAAAATGTCAACTATCTCTTAGCCCCCACAGATACAGATTGATCCATTGAGTTCTGTTTGCCCATTGGTTTGCCCTTTCCATTTGCCCAGATGGAACCTGGAAGACAGATTGCCAAAGGCCCCAGTGAGCTCTTGAAAGGCCTTACAAATCCCAGAGGCTAAGTGGGTGCTGCAACTGGATACAGTGTCCTGGGAAAACTGTGAACCCTGCAGACGTGCTGTAATATGAGCTTGGTGGTCTCCGAAACTGATGGCAGTTTCAGAAGGGATATGAAGCTGCAGGCCTTGGAGAATCTGACTGTGACCCCCATGATTACCGCGTTAGCCCAAGATGCCAGAAGACCAGTGACAAAGTCCATAGAAATGCGGGACCGAGGTTGAATAGGTTGGGGAGTCTCTGAAGCACACCTTGAGGCTGTACTCGGGATTCTTTATTTCGTACACGAGCATCAGATGCCACGACATATTCTCAGACATCTTTAGTCATGGCTGGCCACCAGCAACATCTTGTGATGAACTCTAGGGTGCAAGCCACCCTTGGAGGCCCAACCAAGTTCAAAACATGTCTCAATGAACAGGTTCAGGAACAAAGATACATCGGGAAGGACCATTTCCCGGTGAGGTGGTGGCCCTTTTCTTGCTGAAGTGCTCCAGCAGGTCTGAATATTCTAGAGGTATTCTGGACAAATCAGATTCACTGAGGTTTTGGAGGTGATAGATTCAACAGGTATTTGGGGAGGCCTGTCTGAAGTTGTCTCAGAAATAAACTCAGGAGGTATTTCCTGGACGCAACTTGAAAGGCGTCTTAAGCCCCTTTTGGAAGCATTTCTTTTTGCATTGGTTTGACCACACCACAACAATGCCAGCGCACCAATTGACTCTCAGGTTGTGGGATGGCAGCCAGAGATAACCCAGAATGAGTGGCATTTCCATGGAGTGAAAGAGATGGAGCTGGACTGAGTCCACATCCCACCCAAACTGGAGCTTGAGCAGGAATTTTTGGTGGTTGATCTGCCCCGCAATCAAAGGTTTCCCACTAGGGCTGTGGCAACGAGCCACTACTTGAGGTACAAAAAGGGGATTTGCAATCTTGTTGCCGGTCCGAAGTCCAAAAAATTCCCCGTTGCACCGAAGTCAATAAAGGCGACTAGAGAACGCTTTTGGTTTCCCTATGAAGGTGACACGGGAGCTCCACGCCATGGGGAGCTGAACTGGAATTGTAGAGAAATGTAACTGTGGAAATGCACATAATTCACAACCACCGACATTAAGATAGGGTTCACTTTTAGAAGCTGGTCTGATGTTATGACTTAACTACGTAAAGTAGTTTTACCGCACTTTGTGTCAGTGTTTGGAGCACAATAAATGAATTGTTATGGTTTTCCTTAAACATAAGGCCTCATTCCATTTTATTTACTAAAATATACACTGGTGATTCCAATAGTCCAGGATGATTTCAGAGTTACTGATCATATTGGCCAACACAATCTCTTTGAACCTGCCTGAGTTTTGAAGGCAAAATTATATTGCTTGGTTCGTACAAGCTGAGATCTAAACTCGCAGATTTTCTGAGTGCCCGAGGACAATTAGTCAATCTTAAGAACTGTCAGCTTGTGGACGTCAAGGACTGTGGGTCCTTGACATCCACCTCAATAATAAACAAATGCTTTGAGAGGCTGGGCAATGACTACCACCCACACTGGACCCCATACAATTTGCCTACCGACACAACCAATCGACAGATGACACAATAGCCACAGCTCTACACACTGTCCTTACACATCTGGAGAAGAGGGATGCTTATGTGAGAATGCTGTCCTTTGACTACAGTTCAGCATTCAACACCATAAATCCCTCCAGGCTCGACTGGAAGCTCAGAGACCTCGGCCTTCACCCTGTCTTGTGTAGCTGGATCCTAGAGTTCCTGTCAGATTGTAGGCAGGTAGTGAGAGTGGACTCCCTCACCTCTGCCCCTCTGACCTTCAACACAGGTGCCCCTCATTGCTGTGTCCTAAGCCCCCTCCTTTACTCTCTGTATACCCATGACTGTGTCACCACTCATAGCTTCAATCTGCTAATTACATTTGCTGACGACACTACACTGATTGACCTAATCGCAAATAATAATGAGGCAGCCTACAGAGAAGAAGTCATCACCCTGACACAGTGGTGTCAAGAAAACAACCTCTCCTCCAATGTTTCAAAAACAAAGGAGCTGGTTGTGGACTACAGGAGGAATGAAGACAGGCTAGCTCCTATTGACATCAATGGATCTGGAGCTGTGAAGGTGAACAGCTTTAAATTCCTCAGCATAAACTTCACTGAGGACCTCATGTGCTCTGTGCATACCGGCTGTGGTGGTGAAAAAGGAACAACAGTGGCGTTTTCATCGCAGAAAGTTGAAGAAGTTTGGTGTGGGCCCCCAGATCCTAGGAACTTTCTATAGGAGTACAATTGAGAGCATCCTGACTGTACTTCCCTCAATCACAGGACTCTGCAGAGAGTGGTGCGGACAGCCCAGCACATCTGAAGATGTGAACTTCCCATTATCCAGGACATTTACAAAGACAGGTGTATAAAAGGGGCCCGAGTTACACCAATCACAAACTTCTCCAGCTGCTACCATCCAAGAAACGGTACCGCAGCATTAACAGCAGGACCAACAGGCTCCAGGACAACTTCTTCCACCAGGCCATCAGACTGCTTAACTCATGCTGACACAAGTGTATTTCTATGTTATATTGACTATCCTGTTGTACATAGTATTTATTATAAATTACTATAAACTGCACATTTAGATGGAGATCTAATGTAAAGATCTTTGCTCCTCATGTATATGAAGGATGTAAGTAATAAAGTCAATTCACTTCAAGACTTGACATTGTATACTGGTCAAGTGGCTTTGACCCTCCATATGGTCCCTGTGTCCGATAGTTGCTGCCGCCCATGTGGCAAATATCAATGTCTTAGCGAGGTCACCAACCCTGATTGTTACCCAATCCCACTCGTCTCATACTTTTCAGCATGTTTAGGCAGAAAATCAATGTTTTCCAAAGTTACTCTAGTTCATATATGTCAAACTCAAGGCCCACGGGCCAAATCTGGCCCGCGGTGGAATTATCTTTGGCCCGCGAGATAATATCTAATTACTATTAAAGCTGGCCCCAGTAATCGAAGCGCCTATGGTGTATGATATGGCTAATGCTGAGTTTATTCAGGTACCAGGTTTTCAGGGTTTTTAGTGTTTATTCGGCAGTCTTGCTCGGCAGTCTTCTTCATAAGAAACGGAATTTGTAAAGTGAAACACTTTGTAGTTATAGCAGAGTCTGAGACACATGAGAGCAGGCTGAAAAAACGGAGGCAACTAAAGCTGCGTTCGCATGCGTCCGACTGATCCGGCTCGCATGAAGCTGCATTTTGCTCAATCCGGCCCGTGACCTAAAATGAGTTTGACACCCCTGCTCTAGTTAGAGGCTACCATCAAATGCCTGTGTGCTTAAAGGACATTCCCAAAATGGCTGTGATAACCCCGTTTGGCCTCTGAGTTTCTGCTCATGGCATCTGGGCTGAAAACTGTGGCACAGGCTTTCAAATGGCTGATCTACTCTGCATTAAAAGACTTCCATTTTCTTTTTGTTTACCTAGAAGTCATAATTGTCGCCAGTGTATCCAAATCTGAACACGTAACTCATCTCCACACATTTTTCCAGCACTTAATCCAAAATGGGTTGATTAAGTGCCAGTTTGCATTGTCAACCATAGACTTTCTCAGCCATCGCATCTCTGCAGAAAGTGCAAAACCTGTCCCATCAAAAGTAGCTGCTATTATGGATTTCCCACTGCCCCACACTACTAAAACGATTACAGGAGTTTTTAGTTATGGTGTATTTCTATCACCACTTCCTTCTGTGGGCGGCTTTCCCGGTATCGTCTGCTTAAAAACAATACCACTAATCTCATGCTCGACTGGTCAGCAGACATGACCAGGGCATTTGATGATACCAAATGAGTTCTTTCCAACACGACCCTGCTGGCACACACTCTCCCCATTGCTCCCATAGCCATTACTACTGACACTTCAGACTATGCTCTGGGTACAGTGCATGAACAGTTAGTCGGAGGCATTTTGCAGCCGCTTGCTTTCTTCAAACAGCAGCTCCCTCCCCCGAAGGAAGTATAGCACATTTGACCATGAGCCTCTTGTACTCTATGGGGTTGTCAGCCATTTTTGCTTTCTTTTAGAGGGTTGCCATTTCACAGCATTTATTGACTACAAATCCCTTGTGCCCAAGATGGTCAAAATATCAGGCTCTTGTTCTGCTGAGCAGAAACAGCAATGGGCTATGTATCGGAGTTCACAACAGATAAACAACATATCTAAGGGAAAAATCATACCATGGCTGATTGCCTCTAATAGCCAGCTGTTGAGGCCATATCCTTAGGGTTTGACTATACTGGCATGGCAGCTGACCAAACTACTGTCAGTGAGGTCTAGGCTTACCAAACAGCAGTCGTGGGCCTGCGGTTGGCTGACATTAAGTTCTGTAAAGCTGGGAATTCTCTTCTGTGCAATGGCTCAACCGGTCGCCCTCACCCCACAGTGTCTACAAACTGGAGGCCGGCTGTTTTTGACTCCCTTCGTGGCCTTCCACATCCGGGCTAAAAGGCCTCACAGAAACTGGTTGCATAAACGTTTGTGTGACACGGCATTAGGAAGGACATGTGTGATTGGACTGCAGCCTGTATGGAGTGCCAGCGGGCAAAAATTAACTGTCAAGTTCGGGCGCCATTGGTATCTTTTGAGGTCCCAGAGTGATGGTTCAACCATGTCAATGTGGACCTTACTGACCTTCTTAACTTCCCGCGGTTTCATGCACCTCCTTACCACGGTGGTCTGTACCATCTGGTGGCCAGAGGTCATCCCTCTAGCATTGATGACAGCTGCAGATGTGGCTCGGGCACTCATCAGCAGCTGGGTTGCTCGGTTTGGCACCCCATCTGATATTTCCCCTCATCACAGTCCCCAATTCATATCAGAACTCTGGGCTGCAATGGCATAGAACCTCCACGTTAGGCTACGTCACACCACAACGTATCACCCACAGTCCAATGGCCTATGTAAGTGGTTTCACTGCTCCTTAAAGGCTGTTCCGAGGGCTTCCCTGAATGATGAGTGTTGGCATGATTGCCCCCCACCCCATGGGTCTAGCTGGGGCTCAGAGCAGTTTCAAAAGAGGACAAGCGGTCATTCGAGCTGATTTGGTATATGGGCAGCTGATACGAGTGCGAGATGATTTCGTTCCTGATGCCTTGACTGCCTTGTCGGCCTCTCAACAGCATTCAACCCTCCTCAGTAAATTGAATTCCTTTTCACTATTCCTACAGGAGTACAATACTCCTGGGTTCCTGTTGATCTACGTTCCACCTTGTCTGTTTTCATCTACCATAATGTACACCAATATCCCCTTGGGACCTCTTAATTTGTCCTGTTCACATTTTGGAATGGGGAGAAAAGACTTTTATGACAGTTAAGAGGGGTAAACCTGAACATATTTTGGTAAATCCCCTTACACCAGCCCATCAAGATTTGGAGGATTCTGCTACTGTGCCCCTTGTGTCACAACATGACCATTAACGTGTCAACACACCTTTGGATGAACCAGAGACACTTTCTGTTCCAGCACCTGTGGAAGATAGGGTCCAAGACCAAGCTCGATCTAGCTCCAGACAAAGCCAGTTTCAGTGAATTCTGGTGGGGACTGGTGGGGGTAGGGTGATGTAATTGGTGGAAGTGTACATAATTCACAACCACCGACACTGAGTTGACGTTTCACCTTAAGAGGCTGGCCTGATGTGATTACATACTTATGTAAAGTACTTTTACTATGCTTTGCGTTCTGTGTTTGGATAACAATAAATGAATATTCCTGGTTTTCCTTAAACATGAAATGCCTCATGCTGTTTTATTTATGAAAACCTGCACTAGCAATCGTCACCATCTAAGCTGGACAGACACCGAGTTCCCTGACAGCTTGGGACAAGAAGTCCGATAATGTCCGACCTCTCCACAGTAGATGCAGCACCTCACCCTCCTTCTCTCTTTTGAGAGAACCTTGCACAGGTTCCTCAGAGGCTGGGATCGGTGGTGGTCGAGGAGGAATCTTAGCCCAGGAAATAGGAGAGGACAGAGGATATTCAGGGGGAAAGTCTTTATGGAATAATCCCATTTGTATACCCCTTCTCATTTCCTATGTCAGTTTTGGAGTTGAATTGACAGGTGCATCAGACTCTTGAAATCCTCCACTAGGTGTCAGGGCACAAGAGCATCCTTTAGCTCATCACTCAATCCCTTATGGAATAGGCTTCCATATTTCAACCACTCTCTGTGACCAAGGTAGAAAATTCCATGGAATAATTACCACAGACCAATTCCCCTGGCGCAAGTTGAGGAACTTTATCTCCATCCCATGTCTTCCAGTGGGGTGATGGAACACCCTCCTTAAGGTCTCTGAAAAGAGAACTACATTGGCACAGACAGGTGGCTCTTTCTCCGAGAGTGCAGTGGCCCAGGCAGAGGCTAGTCCTGTAAGCAGTGAGATGATATAGGCTGCCATACAAACCAGAACTTCGATGGCTATAACTCAAAGTCCAAGGAGCATTGTACCAGGAATCCTCGGCATACTTCCAAGTTACCATCATACTGCTCAGGAGCTGGTGGGTGCAGCAATCTCTCGTGAGTATTGATAGTGTCTCCAGCTCGAACATGCCTGGAACTGGCAGTCGCTCCAGCCAGACTAGATCCAGCCTATCGGAGTGGGAGAGTTTCTGGAGAGTGGTGAGGACCTCCCTGAAGCATGTTCTGATGTCTGCCTACAGTTGCTCCCTAGCAGGCCAATGCAGTTTGCAGACATTCATACTCTGCAGGGTTCATGATGCCTCAGTCATGTTGTAACAAGAAAGTTATGGATGGTTGTGAACCCAAGTGCAGAGAAATGTCTAGAATTCACCCAGACGCAAAATAAACGGATGACACAAACGCAATCGAAAGGCAAATCACAAACAGTAATACTAAAAAATGAAACTCCTACAATTGAGCACTGAGTGCTCAGCCCAAAGCCTTTAAGTACAGACTTTCCATGAAGAAATATGGCAGGCAGTATGAGTCTTAAAGGGACAGCAACAGCTAACCCTACACCGGGGAATTGTAATGCTGAAACTCGGATGCCTGCCACTGTACAGTGGAAACCATCACAAGTACGATCTTTACATTGCAGGTTCCTGTAACTGATAGAGAGACTTAAATAACTGGAATAAGTAGATTCTCTAATGTAGAAAGACTACAAGTTTGGCTTGTATCTGCTAGCAACTGAGATAGGACTTGCTAAACAGATAGATCCTAAAGGTTCTTCATAGGATGGATTCAGAAATGCTGTCTGAATGTTGTTGCAGACAAGATTTTCATTGTAGCTGTACCTTGTTGTACTTGTGCACAAGCCAGTAATCTCAACTTGACTTAACTTGGTTTCTTCTTGTTGGAAAATCTAGAACTAGAATTGTTTTAAAATTAAGGAGTAGCCGATTTAAGACAGAGATGAGATAAAAGTTTTTCTATCAGGCAGTCGTGAGTCTTCAAAAGCCCTTCCACAAAAGGCAATGGAGGCAGAATCTTTGAGTATTTTTAAAGCAGTGTTGGTCAGATTTTTGAAAAGCAAGGGGACAACAGGTAAACACAAATGAGCATCAAAGGTTACAATTCAATTCAGGTGTGATGTTATGAACTGTTGGAGCAGGCTTGAGGAGGCAAATGACCTACTCCTGCTTCTGATTTTCTATTCTGGCATCTTCCCCTTTTTCCCAGTCCTGAAGAAGGGTTTCAGTCCGAAACGTCAACCGTTTATTCTTTCCTATAGTTGCTGCCTAATCTGCTGATTTCCTCTAGTGTTTTGTGTGTGTTGCTTTGGATTTCCAACATCTGCAGACTTTTTAATGTTTCTGATTTATATGTTCCTATTTCCACATTTTCTTACAATATCAGAGGAGGCCATTTCAGCCCAATTTATCAAATGACAACTCATCACCATTAATTTTTTCTCATACCTATTTTCTCTATATATTCATCAAGTCACTGCAGACTCTACAACTCAGCTAAAAGCTGGGAGCAATTTATAGTGGGCAATTCACTTATCAATCTGCACATCCTTTGGATTTAGAAGGAAAACCCACATAATATCAGAGAGAACATAAAAGCTCAACACATTGCACAGGACTAGAACCCAGGACACCAGAAATGAAGTAACATCTACTAACTGCACCTTTGCCATCACATTCGTATGTAAATTTCCCAGATACCATGGTGTAGATTTCAAGTGAGGCTTCAATGATATTCACTCAGATCCATTGTCATAGGTATAACATTGCCATTCCTCTTGTTAATAGGATGGCTGCTCAAACGCTTTTTCTCTATTTAAGGCACATGCTTCCAGTTAAATGTTATAAATTACATGCTCTCCTTTGTAACCTTGCATCCAATTTTTAAGAGTATAAATTGAAAGCTGCTTTAGAAAATACAATGTGGTTTATATTCTCTCAGCAGAGTTGGTGGATGGAGGCTCAATCCAACATTTATGAGAAATCTAGATAGATACATGGATGGGAGAGGTATGGAGGGCTATGGTCCAGGTGCAGGTCAATGGGACCAAGCAGAATAACAATTTGGCATGGATGAGTTGGGCCAAAGAGTCTGTTTTTGTGCTGTAGAGCTCAATGACTCTACGAAACTGCTAAAGAAATTATTTATGGTGATCAAGTCAAATTGGCTTTTTAATACATAGTGTTCTATATCTTTTATTGAAAACATGAAATAATTTATGTATAATTTTTCATTGTCTTTCTTTATTTACCTGTAAATACCTGCAGGAAAATGAATCTCAACGTAGTGTGTGGTACATCGGTAATAAATTTACTTTGATTTTGACTTGATATTATGATTCTATGCTCATCAATGTAAAATGGTTCAGTTTTACTCATATCTGTAAAATCATTTAACCAGTTAACTTTATCTTTAACTAACATAAGATCAACAAGGTTGTTGGCAATTTTGATTGCTGTTGCAATTGTCAGAAAGAAGGGAAGCAATCAGTTGGCTATAGAAAGCTTGTTAATTGCTTCTGCTGGCACTTGAATGAGAATCTTTATCTGGGCGTTTCTAATGAAAAAGGATAGATTGCCTTTGTTAGTGTTTGGTTGCCAAAATGTGTAGTACCTAGCAGATCAGGTTTTACTGTGTGCAGAGCTATAATGGAACCTGTATATTCAGCTTGTTCATTTAAGTGAATGGATGGCACAGCCCCCACAACTATACTTGACTACTAGAGTAGTGGTAGGTGCAGTACCACTGATTGTCTTCTGTGTGTTTGCCCATGGACAACAAGATATGCCTGATTGTAAAAGTGAAAATTTGTGCCAATGAATTGGTAATCAAGCTTAAATATTTATATAAAAAATTCATAAATAGCTCTTGTTAAACAACAGTCATATCCATACATTAGATACAGCTATGTCTTGGATCAACCAGTTTAAATCTTCAGTAATGCTGTTGCCACAAAAATCGCTCCCACATGGCTGGCACAGTACTGGAGCAGTTAGCACACACTACAATGCTAGCTGGATGATTGAGGTTCAATTTGCACTAATGATGTTTGTAAGAGGTTTGTACACTCTCTCCATGTTTGGAGAGGTTTCCTCCAGGTGCTCCGGTTTCCTCCCACATTTGAAAGATGTATGGTTAGGATTAGTGAGTAGTGGGCATGCTATGTTGGCATCTAAAGTGTGGTGACACGTGTAGGCTGCTCAGCACCATCCTCACTGATATGGTTTGACAAATGATGCATTTCACTGTAAATTTTGATGTACATGTTACAAATAGTGCTCATCTTAATGGGTGTGCTGATTCTAATACACAGAGTAATTTTATCCCTAATGTAGATTTTATTTGCAAATTTGTGTATTATCTTATTATTAGTTATCACAGCAGTCTTCCATTTCTATTAATGATTGTGATTTATCAAGTTACAATGTGTTGAAAGCCTATGGAGAAATATCTTTAAGGGAAACTTTATGTAGATTTTTTGCAAAAGCTTGGCTACAAGATCAACAGTTGCACTTTTCTATTGCCTAATTACAGTGCTGTATGAAAATATAAATGTTTTGCTCTTCTTTCAAAACTTTATCAAAACTATTCAGTATTTAAACTATAAGTGTATTGACCCAGATTATATGAATAACATGGCAGTTCCTGCTGACTCACCAAAAGTTGCGGTTAATTTGCATGCTTTACCCAAAGTGAGACAAGATCAACTTGAATCCAAGCTTCATGTTAAGATTTGGTTAGTGCCATTCCCTTAAACATCTGACACAGTGTGAAACGTAACAGATTCTGCTTGTCTCTTTGATCAATACACAATCACTTATAAATGAGGAAAAGGGAACACAGTTATTTTATTTTATTTAGAGATACAGCGTGGAATAGGCCCTTCCAGTTCTTTGAGCTGTATTGCCCAGGAAACTCCATTTTCACCCTAGCCTAATCACAGGACAATTTACAATGATCAATTAACCTACTAACTGGTACATTTGGGGACTGTGGTGGGAAACTGGAGCACTGTGAGAAAAACTACGCGTTCCACAGGCAGGCTGCACAAACTCCTTCCAGATGCTGTCGGAATTGAAGTCCGAGCTCTGCCACTCCAAGGTGTAATAGTGGCACACTAATTGCTGGAGACTGAGGTGTCCACATCTACACATTTTCCTGACAGATCTGCCTACTCATTTATCATATCATCGCCGTTTGTTAGATTAGTCAATTGTAGGTTTTTCAGATATTTTGAAACCTTGTTGGAAACTTAGCCCCAGAGACTTAACCTAATGAAAGTGCAAGAATCTAACAAACAAGTACATTTATCAAACAAAGAAAAGAGCAAACAACTTTCAATAAACTATCAAGTGTGTGAAATCACATTTCTTGTTCCTTCTCTCATTCCAGGATGATTGCCATAAAGTGAAGCCAAGGCAGCAAACAAGGAATGGAAGTGGCAAAGTGACAAAATACTAAAAGCACCCTAGTTGCACTGACAAGAAGTGGAAGCACAGATTTATGCATCTGAAAAGATAAAAGATCTTAATGACATTTAGTGGAATCTTACTAAGTTTCTAAAGCAAGCCTGGGATACAAAATTGCTCCATTTTAATGGTGAGGGCTTTGTTCAATTTCTGTATCTTTATGCTTAGGCAAACAAATTGATTCCTGTGATAAATTTATTTTTAAGTGAAAAAATCAGCAATTGTGATTCATAATTCAGTACTTTGGCTTTCAGGCATTGGAAAAGGAGGAACCAATTCAGAATAAATTTAAATACAATTGTATTAAGCAAATATTTATGCATTAAATATATGAATAAGGACAAATAGAGCACAATAATAAAAAAAAACACTAGAAACATTTTGCAAGCCAGGCAACATTTGTTGTTAGGAAAAAAGAGTTTCAGTCACATGTCACTTTGCCATATATTCTTATATTACTGTTTAACTGGATCATGACTAATCTATAACTATCTACTTAGCTGTGCTTCCCATCTTTTTATATCTTTATCTAACAGTTTTTTCTGGAAATATAATTTAACTTGATTAAATTTTTGCTATGTATTTAATATTTCAGTAATATTTTGACTAATCATATATATATTTAGTTGGTTGATTAAGTATTCTTGTTCTTTAAATTATTCATAATGGGTTATATGTACAAATACCTGAATTGCAAATGTCACCGGGTGATACGAGCGTGCCTCGCTTAAAAAGAACCGGTAGTTAGACTCACTTTTCAGACTCCTGTGGCTTCATTTAAATTGGTTTAATGTTTTAAAGTTACAAAACATAACAACGGTAAATAAGTAATATAGCATATTCTTGCAGCCCATGTAAATGTGGGTAACCCAGAAACAAAATGTGTTACAGATGAGTTCCAAGTAAATACTTCCTTTGAGATGTATCACTCTTCACACCGTTAAACAGAAGTTACTTTCATTTTCTTCTATAAACTTTTAACATGTTATAGACTTAAGAAGAATCTTGCTCATATTTTGCACTGCGTATATTCAATGATTTGTTTAATGAGCTAGATTTTCCTGTGAATGGTGAACTGTCCATACTGGCCCTTCAGATTCACGCAGACCAGGAGTGGATGTTCCAGTCAATTTGGTCCCAAAATCTTGCACTGACTTGAAACCCCACAGAGCCTTTTAAGCATAAATCGCAGAGGAATTCTTTGACTGTTGGTTAACCTCCAATCCCAGGTTGAATTGGCTGTCAAAGCTCAGAAGCAGCTGAGGTATTTTGTGACATGAGCAAAGACCTCTATGAATTAAAAAAATTAGCACAAATTCACAACAAAACTCAATGCAAAATTAAATTACATTCAAATCAACTCAATAAATTCAGATGAATGTAAATTAGCTTTAATCTCTCTTTTTTTTCACTCGCTCTCAGATTCTTAATGTGGGAGAACCAGGTTTCCAGATGTTTAATTGTGAGAAATGCCAGCAGCTGCATAGTCTAATGCTGGCATCTTTCATGGAAGTCAGGGGTTTGTTACTGTAATTAATATCTGCACAGTAAAGCAGACAAGCTGGTTAAAATTTCAACTCTTAGAAAGGATGTGGAAGTAAATGGGAGGTAAAATACTGATTTTACATTTTGGCTGCAATGGAACTCCAGAGCATCCACTTGTGAATGCAAATGAAATGTGAACATATAATTATTGTGGAAGTTCACGTCTTCTTGGGGGTCAATAGCAACCTTGATGGACATTAATGAGAGCATTATAAATTGTCAACAACTGCTCCGTATTTAACGATGCAGTGTAGGTTTCTTGAGGCTCGGGCAACTGACCTGGGAGAGAGGAGTGAGTTTAAGCAGTAGCTCAGATTGACACTTAAATTGGGCAAACTTTCCCATCTGAATGCAGCTGGTATCACGGCTCTTGCTGGAAAAGGGTGATTGTGTGAACAGAATCTTAATCAGATTGGAACATTTTCAAAGTGGCCAGGAGGGGTGATCCTTGGATGTGATTGACAATGCATTAGAAAACGAAAATCATTGCCATTCACAACAGTGCTGAGTGAAGGATCCAGTATATATTACTGAGAGCTATACCTACTGGGAGTGGTAATATGTGTTTAGCAGAGGTGGAAATTTTTTTCTAGGTTGTTTGTGCCTGACATACACATATAGTCACAGCTGTGTGTGCGTCCTGCTTCCAATGTTGTTACTATTTGGCACTGAATATATCCTGAGCAGACAACAGCACTAAATACTACATTGTGTGCTTTATGCAATTGTCTGACAATAAATTTCTCGAAAGTTGGAATGGAAAATAAGTCCACAATTTCTGAATTTAGATGCAGGATCACTTTTCCATGCCAACACCGGCCATGAAGTATTACAAACTGCCTTTGGATTGAATAACAGAGGAAACCTTCTCAATCTGGTTTGAGATTACATGGAAGATAAGTTAGAAATCTCTACAGAAGTATGAGGTAGTACAGGCAAATGGAACTGTTATCTGAGCCTTCATGTTCACTCAACCCTATCTGAGGAAGTGACAAGCTTTCCTGCTGCTTTCAATTACAAACAGCAGGTTATTTTTTCCTTAAGGTTTTTTTTTGGCAGCCGTGAACAATCACTTTAAAATCATAATCAAGTACTGAAATTATAAGGAGCAGAACTTTTTTTACAATCATTGTGGTATGAAATTTTTCACTGATTGGAACAACTCAACTATACAAATTGATTTAAACAGATTGCACGTCAGGTCACCAATATATTAAAACCTTTGCCATTTATTTGCCATTATAGAGATTTGACGTAGATCTTGGTTGTTGGGGATTGGTTAGCAATGTTGTATGGTAGGGTCAGGTTGATGAAGAACCCTTATTTGTGGGTGTTTAGCATATCGTTCATGCTCATATATTTTGTTAAAGGAACCAGCAATATTTTGGAGCTCGGTCTCCATATGTGCACATTGACAAGCATTATCTGTGTGCTGTGACTCAATGATTGAGGTTGAAGTGACCTTGAATTTAGAAAGAAGAGAAGGAAGTCCGGTTTTCCACTTTTCCCATGGATTAGCTCCACTCTAACAGTTTGTGAGACGGCAATGCAATGAGAAAGTTTGTGAAGAGGGGAGGTGCAATCGTCATGGGTACAATGTTTGGAATGTATGCATGCTCTCAAATCCTTTTGTTCCCAGACCTGGAATACCCGGTGCTGCTGTGTATACCCTACTGGCTGCTTCGGGAGTTCACGGCTGTTATCACCACAGCGGTGTACATTCCACTGCAGGCTGATACTGACCTGGCTCTCAAGGAACTGTATGAGACCATTAACAGAGGCTGCCTTCATCATTGCCAGTGACTTCAATTAAGCGTCGCTGATGAAAGTCTCTCCAAAGCTTTGTCAACACATCCAGGTGAGCACTCTTGGAGATAACACACTTGACCACTGCTACACTACGTCTGCAATGCTAACAAAGCTCTCCTTCATCCAGCTCTTGGAAAATCAGATCACTCTTCGATTCTGCTTCTCCCGACGTACAAGCAGAAGCTGAAACACGAGGCAGCCATAGTTAAAACCATCCACTGGTGGTCTGACCAATCGGCCTCCATCCTGCAAGACTGCTTCGATGACATCGATCTAGAATGACTTCCATGATGAGGATGTCCCCAAGTTCACTGACGGAGTCACGTGCTTCATCCGGAAATGCATCGATGATGTTGTCCCCAGAAGTCGGTCAGGGTCTTCCTGAACCAAAAGCCCTGGATCAATAGTTCCGTGTGAGCAGCACTTACAGCATGACATCGAGCTTACGTCACTGGATATCAACTGGAGCTCAAGAAAAACAGCTGTGATCTTCACAAAGCTATCAAGGCTGCGAAACAACAATATAGGGCGAGGATTGAGTCAAGATTCACAGTGAATAGCACACGTGACTTGTGGCGAGGACTGCATACCATCACAGACTTCAAAGCCAAACCTTGTGGTGCTGCCAACATTGCGGCCTCTCTCCCAAATGAGCTCAATTGCTTTTACGCTCGGTTCGATGTCGCTAACTCTGAGCCTCTGACCCGAGTTACCCCAACCACAATCTATTCCCACTGCTACCATCGGGAAGAGGTACTGCAGCATAAAAGCCAGGAGAAACAGGCTCCGGGACAGCTTCTTCCACTAAGCCATCAGACCAATGAACTGATGCTGATTTGAGTGTAATCCATATTACATTAACTGCTCTATTATTATAAATTGTTGGCGCGTGACCTAGTGGGCAAGGCATCAGACTAGTAACCTGAAGGTCACTGGTTCGAGCCTCAGCTGAGGCAGCGTGTTTGTGTCCTTGAGCAAGGCACTTAACAACACATTGCTCTGCGACGTCACTGGTGCCAAGCTGCATGGGTCCTAGTGCCCTTCCCTTGGATAATATCGGTGGCGTGAAGAGGGGAAGGCCTGCAGCTTGGGCAACTGCCGGCCTCCCATACAACCCTGCCCAGGCCTGCACCCTGGAAACTTCAGGCACAGATCCATGGTCTCTCGAGACTGACGGATGCGACCACACGTTATAAATTATTATAAATTACTATGATGGCACATTGCACATTTAGATGGAGAAGTAACGTAAAGATTTTTACTCCTCATGTATGTGATGGATGTAAGAAATAAAGTCAATTCAATTCAAGACTGAAACGAAAGGAATGGAGTTAAATATAATTATAAAGAGACCCTAACTGGATGGAATAAGCGCATTCTCACATGCAGGATTGCCGTCTTCTCTCAGCTGTCTGCCTGCGACACCGCCCGGACTCTGCAGTTGTGACAGGGCTCCCATCCCGAGGTGCAGAGGCCTGTGCCCGCGGACAGTTCCACATAAGAGGTTTGTCAGAAACCCAAGAACATTCCTCTGAGTCATATCCCTCCCTGTCACAAAGTAATGGACACTGCCCCACCCCCGGCGAGATGTGAGGACTTGCCATACAGAATACAACAGGGACCCATCCACTAACCAGGCAGGAGGGGGAGGGGATGACGGGAGCAATGGGGGTGAAGTCAACAGCTTGAGTAGGGAAACATAGGACACTGTGTGAATCTTCATGAATGATAATAAGCACAGCCAATAGGAGGCTCTGTTGGCAACCTTCTCCACTACGAAACGTCCAACATAGCATGGAGCCAACTCAGAGCTCCCTACTCTCAATGGAAGATCTGTAGATGCCAGCAAGACTCTTTCTCCTGGTCTGAGGCCTCACCTGTCAGCAGAGCCTATCAGCCAGTCAGCCATATTGCTTCTAGGTGTGCAGCGGTGAAGCCCTGGCCCTTCTCTGCGTGTGCTTGTAGTCTTTGACCAACTGTTCAACAGCAGGGACTTGCACATCAGTCTCTTGGTCAGGGAAGAGTGGTGGCTGAAATCTCTCTTGGCATTCAAAGGGGGACATGCCAGTGGAGAACGACTGGAGATTATTGTGCGTAATCTTTGCCCAAACCAGTTGGAAGCTCCAGGCTGAGGCATTGGAAGAGACAAGGCAGCACAAGGTTGTCTCCAGCACCTGATTCACTTTCTCCACAAAATTGCCTTTCTATAAATTCCAGCATCCATTGAATCAGTGGCAAGCCAACCAGACAGGAAAAGTGAGCCCACATTAATGCTCTGGGGCCAACTCCAACTCCATCATGGTCATTTGCCTCCTCACCATCCAGGACACCTTCTAAAGGCAATGACTCAATGAGGCTGCATCCCCATCACCCAGAATGTTCCCGCTTTTCAGTGTTACCATCAGGGAGGAGGTACAGTAGCCTGAAGACACACACTCAACATTTCAGGACAACTTTCCCTCCACCATCCAATTTCTGAATGGATAATGAACCCATAAACACTACCTCAGTATTTCCCTCTGTTTTTGCACTAGTTATTTAATTTCTTTATACAATATACTTAATAAAATTTATCATTTTTATTAGTATGTATTGCAATATACCGCTGCTGCAAAACAAGTTCCATGACCTACGCCAGTGATATTAAACCTGATTTTGATCTTCCTTCACTTCTCATCACAACCCCATCCTACTGTCTTTCAGATCACCAAGAACTCCAACCTGCCCAAGCACATGTCCAAGAGTCTGATTGGAGTGAAGGTGAGGAAACGCTCTCATTAGTTTTAACACTTACGTTCTCCAGTGCAGACATGGATGCAGCACCTAATGGGAGCGAGTGTGCTGATTCAATGGACACGAGTGATCTAACGAAGGCAAATGTAGAGCAAATGCCAGCATCTTGAAGGGTGAAGATGTACAGCAGCTCTGTTGCAGAAGACTCAAATGGGGACCTGTGTATTTAAAACTACAAAAGAGGCTTGTTGAGTACTGATATGATCCCCATTACCTCATACAAACATCAATGCACAACAGCTCATTCCAAAATGGCATCTGATGTAATTCACATCACGTGCCATCCTGGATCTAATAAGGAGCATGAAAACAATATGTTAGAGAACCTGACTTGCAGCCTTCATGTCCAAGAATGACCTTGGTGTGGTAGTATACTCATTGATGATTTTGTTTCAATGCTTGATGCTAGCAGAAGGATTGGAATAGATAAAATCAAACCTATCAAATCGTAACATGTTAAAGAAACATGAAATGCTCTAAAAACTATAAAAATTCCTCCAATTATGTGATACCTACTCCTGTAAGACAGAGAGAAATATCTTGGCAAGTGTATAGCGTGATTGGACAAAACACCATTTTTAGCTGAAGGGCTGACTGTGTGAAAAAACTATGGGTTTAAGGTCAGCAATAACCCATACAACATCTGATGCTTACACTTGATGGAGTCATAAGGACAATCAAACAATGGCAACATTAGATCAGTGAACAGAGTGATAATTAACGATTGCTCAGTTCACAGTCATGTCCATGGATTCCAGATATCATACTCCCAACTGTAGCAGAAAAAAAATACCCTTTTGAATGGATGAAAACAAGAAGAATTTTTTGCTAGGAGTACAGTTGTCACAGTTTTGAAATAAAAAGAATTCAATCCATGCCCCAATCAGGCTTTTCGTGGCCAACTGTATTAAGAATATTAATATGTCTGATCTAAATTGTATTGATAATATGCTAATATGATTCCTGTCCACTAGATTTCAATTAGCTCACTGCATATCAGAATCTAGCCTGGATTTGAAATGAACTCTCTTTATCAATTAAAATCTGCAATATATAGTGCAATGAACAATTAACATAGAATTCAAATAACACTTGTCAGTTCATTAATGTAAAGAAGTCATGAATGATGTATTACAGAAAGGATCCCAGCTTAGTGTGAAATTTACATTTAATCAAACCATGTTGATTAAGTTGTTCATTGCTAACCCATAGTTGTTCATTTATGATTAAGATGAACTGCAATGGGGAAATCACTTTGTCAAATTACTTTGTTTACACAAGGTGACATTGTACAAGTCTGTTGGAAGTTCAGTTCAAAGATGCAAATTTGACTTTTTTTCCATCAAGGACTTTGTTTAACTATAAAATGTATTGTTAAGTGCCTTCCCTGAGGCTAAAATAAGGGTGTGTGGAGAACAGAAAGAAGCACTATGATGGTGTGTTATTCATTTTTGGTCTTGAGATTGGTGCTTGTTCCCCCTCTCCCATTTTAAATTGTTAGGTCCAGTTATTCCTTCTCTAGGGCTCCCATTATTCTACTAATTTACCATAATGTACAGCAGATCTCAACCTGGACTTTGTAGAATTACTAATTACCATGTTTCTTTACACTATTATTTGGACAATGCTGTATATTCTTTTAAGATATGGGTATTTCATCCATCAGGTATCTTTGTTAAAAAAATACAATGGGACATTTTAGATGACTGTCAGGAAATGCAGAGAAGGCTTGACCCAAACGTAGAGCTGTGTAGATGATTTAACAGTGAACAATGACGCTAATACTTGACCGCAAAATAACCAGCCACGAGGGGCCATAAAACAAGAGAGAACAGAAACTAAACACAACAGGCAACTAGGTAAACTTTAGACTGGGAGGGCACGAGGAGCAACTGTTTGAGGTCAGCTGGTTTGATAAGTGAACAAGGACTGTGAATGAGAACCGGGGCTAAATAGGCTGCAGGTGATGACTCTAAAATGTGCAGCAGGTGAATCCTATTTGCTGGGTGGTGACTGAGAATTGTCTGCATGGGAACAGGCCTGACAATGACCAGCTTAGCTGAGCACACTCAAGTTTTCCCATCACTTTATTTCCAGACTAAATTTCCTCTGTTGTTAAATGTCACTTTTCTTCTTAAGCCATCATTTCCCCTCTTTTAAATCCTATATTACCATAAGCAGAATAGAATAAAAAATAGCAGAAAGCATCACATCCATAAAGCCAAGTGAATATAGAATAGCAACAAAATTTCATGTCCAAGAAAGCAGATTTCCTCTTCTTTGTCCAAGGAAGTAGATCTGTTTGTGTGAATTGCTAAAATCTCATAAATTAATCCATAAACCAACTCTTAACCAATACCCTCCACCTCCCATCAAATCCTTTCATCCCATCCCATGCTTTTGTTTGTGCTGCTAATAGTCACTCTGCCAGATCTGATATCTCTGGAAGCCAATATTTCCAAGATAATGTAACTCAGGGGAATTTCTTTCATTATCCCCCATAGAGATCAGTTGCCATCTATTTCAGAACGCAGTGTGTAGTGGGAGTCCCATGCTAGTTAAACATGAGGATTATTAAATACACTCCAAGGAACATATCATCAGCGATATTTCCTTCATTATTTTCATTAGATTAACATTTAGTCCTGAGCTGTAAATGCTTATTGCCAAGGTGCAAAACATCATGAATGAACTAAGGTAATGAAATAAACTGCATGAAGATAAAATAGCACAAAATAAGAAAGAGACACATTTAACACTGTGTGCAAAATTTTGGGAAACTGAATATTGAGAAAACCAAGGAAATCATTATGGACTTCAGGAAGGTTCAGATGAACCATCCCCTTCTGCGAATGCATGGCTCCTTATAGAGACAGTTAAATGCACCATATTCCTGGGAATTGACATTGTGGATGGCCTCACCTTGTCCCTTAATATCACTAGGCACAGTAGCGCCTCGACTTCATCAGGAGATTGAAATAAGCAAGGCTTCCCCCCCACCAGCCCTAATCTTACCTGAATTTTATAGGAATTGGGAGCATCCTGAGAAGTTGCATCTCCATCTGGTATGGAGCAGACGAGCATTGGACCAGAAGTCTCTCCAAAGGACTGTGAGAATGGTTGAGAGGAACATGCAGGTCTCCCTACCATCCATCGGGGAAATTTATCAGGAGTGCTGCTTATGCAGGGTCCTTAGTTTTATTAAGGATCCTACCCATCCATCCAGTATCCTCTTTGACTTTCTACCATCAAAAAAGGAGACTCTGATGCATCAAAACAAGAACGGTCAGGATGAGGAACAGTTTTTTTCCCCCAGGCCATTAGGCTTCTAAAATCCAGGCCACATTGCATTTGAAGTGTCACCACTTACTCTGTTCTGTACCTTAGAATATTAAATTTATGCTCTTCACTTTGTTCAGTTATGCATAATTCATCTGTAGATTTTACCCTTACCTTTATAAGTTATTGTGTGTTATAGGTGTGTTTTGCATACTATTGTGCATTGCACCCTGTTTTGGAGAAACGCTGTCTCATTTGACGGTATACATGTATATAGTTAGATGAGAGAGAGAGAGACACAGCTGCTCAATGCTCTCTTAAAATATCCCACTGTTTACACAACAACCCTTAACGTAGAATATATTTGAAAAGCAAGCAGGACCTGTTGGAACGTTCTGCGCACTCCAGATTGTAGAAATAGATGGTTGTGGGGTTAAAGTGCCAATATTGAAAAATGAACAGGACATATTGGGACTTCCTGAGGCACTTAAAATTACCTGGATCATTTGGCAAGGGCGAATAAAAAGGAAGTTAGTTTAAGAAGAGCCATTGCGTGAGGGGGACAGGATCAGAGTGGGGAACTGAGGCTCTGGCTCAAGAGGCTTCAGGAAGAGATGCAGGCTAAGGTGACAGGTTTATTTCTTATGCACAGTGTATTTAAACTAGAGTTGCAGTGGGATGGGAGCCAGAGGGCCAAAACAATTAGAGGAGAGATTGTAGAGGCAGATGTTGGTAAGACCTCAGACAAAGTTAGGAATCAAAAGGTTGAGCAAGATGTGACTAGTGTCCTGAGCTGCCTATATAGGAAAGGTGGATGATAGTGCTGAAGATGAGGTAGCTGGTTTACAAACAGAGGCAATGTGTAGGGAAGCGAGGTTGTTGATGGGGCAAAATTGCAGTCAACAGGATGGGTTACAAAATAAAAGGCAGACAAATTTGAAAAGGATGAATACAGGACTGAAGGTGTTGTATTTGAATGTGTGCACTGTACAGAATAAGGTAGATGAACTTGTTGCATAGTTACAGATTGGTGGGTGTGATGATATAGGCATCACTGAGTCACTGCTGAAAGAAGATAGTAGCTGGGAGCCTAATATCCGAGGATACCATAAGACCATAAGACATGAGCAGAATTAGGCCATCTGGCCCATCAAGTCTACTCCGCCATTCAATCATGGCAGATCCTTTTCTCTAATTCCTCCTCAACCCCAGTTCCCGGCCTTCTCCCCGTAACCTTTGATGCCATGTCCAGTCAAGAACCTATCAACCTCTACCTTAAATACACCCAATGACCTGGCCTCCACAGCTGCATGTGGCAACTAGTTCCACAAATTCACCACCCGTTGGCTAAAGAAATTTCTCCTCATCTCTGTTTTGAAAGGGCGCCCTTCTATCCTGAGGCTGTGCTCTCTTGTCCTAGACTTTCCCACCATGAGAAACATCCTTTCCACATCTGCTCTGTCTAGGCCTTTCAACATTCAAAACATCTCAGTGAGATCCCCCCCTCATCCTTCTGAATTCCAGTGACTACAGACCCAGAACCATCAAATGTTCCTCACATGATAATCCTTTCATTCCTGGAATCATCCTTGTGAACCTCCTCTGCACCCTCTCCAATACCAGCACATCTTTTTGAAGTTGAGGTTCCCGAAACTGTTCACAATACTCAAGGTGAGGCCTCATATAAAGCCCCAGCATCACATCCTTGCTCTTGTATTCTAAACCTCTCGAAATGAATGCTACCATGGCATTTGCCTTCCTCACCACTGACTCAACCTGCAAGTTAACCTTTAGGGTGTTTTGCACAAGGACTCCCAAGTCCCTCTGCATCTCAGATTTTTGGATTTTCTCCCCGTTTAGAAAATAGTCTGCACATTTATTTCTACTACCAAAGTACATGACCACGCATTTTTCAACATTGTATTTCATTTGCCTCCTTCTTGCCCATTCTCCTAATTTGTCACAGTCTTTCTGCAGCCTACCTATTTCCTCAACATTACCTGCCCCTCCACCAATCTTCGTATCATTTGCAAACTTGGCAACAAAGTCATCTATTCCATGATCTAAATTATTGACGTACAGCATAAAAAGAACCGGTCCTAATACCGACCCCTGTAGAACACCACTAGCCAACCAGACAAGAATCCTTTTATTTCCACTTGCTGCCTCCTACCAATGAGCCCATTCTCTAACCAGGTTAATAACTTTCCTGTAATACAATGGGCTCTTAACTTGGTAAGCAGCCTCATGTCTGGCACCTTGTCAAAGGCTTTTTGAAAGTCCAAATATACAACATCCACTGCATCCCCTTTATCTATCCTACTTCTAATCTCCTCAAAGAATTCCAACAGGTTCGTCAGGCAGGATTTCCCCTTAAGGAAACCATGCTGACTTTGTACTATCTTTGTACTATCTTGTACTTGAAACCAGGCCAGAGTCCAATGATTTTTGAAAGATAATTTCTAATGCCAACACAATCCCTGATGCTACCTCTTTCAGAACCCTAGGGTGTAGTCCATCTGGTCCAGGTGACTTATGTATCTTTAGGTCTTTCAGCTTTTTGAGCACCTTCTCTCTTGTAACAGTAACTGCACTCACTTCTCTTCCTTCACACACTACAACATCAGGCATACAGCTAGTGTCTTCCACAGTGAAGGCTGACACAAAATACTCACTTAAATCAGCTGCCATTTCCTTGTCCCCCTTTATTATTTCTCCTGCCTCATTTTCTAGCGATCCTATATCCACTCTCATTTCTCTTTTATTTTTAACATACTTGAAAAAACTTTTACTATACACACTGTATCAAAGGCAGGCAGGAAGGAAGAGGTAGCATTGCTCTGTTGGTAAAAAATTAAATCAATTTATAAGGAAGAGGTGACATAAGGTCGGAAGGTGTCGAATCATTGTGGTTAGAGCTAAGGAACTGCAATGGTAAAAGACCCTGATGGGAGTTATAGACAAAACCCCCAAACAGCAGTAGGGATGTGGTCTACAAATTACAATGGAAGGTAGAAAATGCATGCCAAAACGGCAATGTTACAAAAGTCATTGGGAATTTCAATATGCAGGTAGATTGGGAAAATCAGTTTGGTGCTGGATTCCAGGAGGGGGAATTTCTAGAGTGCCTACAAGATGGATTTTTAGAACAGCTCAAACTTGAGCCCACTAGGGGATCAGCTATTCTGGACTGAGTGTTGTCCAATGAACCAGAATTGATTAGAGAGCTTAAGGTAAAAGAACCCTCAGGGGTAAGTGATCATAATATGATTGAATTCACCCTGAAATTTGAGAAGAAGCTAAAGTCAGATGTATCAGTATTACGGTGGAGTAAATGGGAAGTACAGAGGCATGAAAGAACAGTGATCCAGAATTGATTGGAAAAGAACACTTTCAGGGAAGATGACGGAGCAGCAATGGCTGGAATTTCTGGAAGCAATTTGGAAGGAACAGGATATATATATCCCAAAGAGGAAGTGTTCTAAAGGCAAGATGACAAAACCATGACTACAAGAGAAGTCAAAACCAACATAAAAGTCAATGAGAGGGAATATAACAAAGAAAAAATTAGTTGGAAGTTAGTTGATTGGGAAGTTTTTAAAAACTCAACAGAAAGCAACTAAAGAAATGTTAAGAAGGTAAAGATGGAATACGAAAGTAATACCAAAAGTTTTTTCAGATACATAAAGTGTAAAAGAGAGGCAAGAGTGGATATCGGACCATTAGAAAACAATGCTGCAGAAGTAGTAACAGGGACCATGAAATGGCGGATGAACTGAATAAGTATTTTGCATCAGTTTTCACTGTGGAAGGCACTACCAATATGGCGGAAGTTCCTGATGTCAGAGGTCATGAAGTGTGTGAAGTTACCATGACTAGAGAGAAGGTTCATGGGAAATAGAAAGGTCTGAAGGTAGATAGATCACCTGGACCAGATGCTGTACACCCCAGGGTTCTGAAAGAGGTGGCTGACGAGATTATGGAGGCATTATAATGATATTTCAAGAATCAATAGATTCTGGAGTGGTTCTGGAAGACTAGAAAATTATAAATGTCACTGCACTCTTCAAGAAGAGAGAAAGGCAGAAGAAAGAAAATATAGACCAGATAGTCTGACTTCAGTGGTTGGAAAGATGTTGGAGTTGATTATTTAAGATGAGGTCTCATGGTACTTGGAGGCACATGGCAAAATAAGTCGTAGTCAGCATGAATTCCTCAGAAGAAAATCTTGCCTGACCAATCTGTTGGAATCCTTTGAGGAAATAATTAGTAGGATAGACAAAGGATAATCAGTGGATGTTATGTACTTAGATTTTCAGAAAGCCTTTGACAAGGTGCAGGATATGAGGCTGCCTAACAAGCCTCGAGTCCATGGTATTACAGGAAAGATTCTAGCATGGATAACACAATGGCTGATTGGTAGGAGGCAAAGAGTGCGAATAAAGGGAGCCTTTTCTGGCCGGCTGCTGGTGACTACTGATGCTCCACAGGGATCTGAGTTGGAACCAATTCTTTTAATGTTATATGTCAATGTTTTGGATGATAGAATTGATGGCTTTGTTGCAAAGTTTGCTGACGATATGAAGATAGGTGGAGGGGCAGGTAGTTTTTAGAAAGTAGAGAAGCTACAGAAGAAATTAGGCAGATTAGGAGAATGGGCAAAGAAGTGGCAGACGGAATATAGTGTCGGGAAGTGTATGGTCATGCACTTTGATGGAATAAATAAAAGAGTTGACTATTTTCTAAATGGAGAGAAAAGATGAAAGAAGTGAGGTGCAAAGGAATTTGTGAGTCATTGTGCGGGATTCCCTAAAGATTAACTTGCAGGCTGAGTCAATGATGAGGAAGGCAAATGCGATGTTAGCATTCATCTCAAGAAAACTGGAATATAGAAGCAAGGAGGCAATGTTGAGACTTTATAAAGTACTGGTGGGGCCTCACTTGCGATATTGTGAGCAGTTTTGGACCCATTCCTTATCTTAGGAAGGATGCGTTGAAAATGGAGAGTGTTCAAAGGAGGTTCACAAAAATGATTCCAGGATTGAATGGCTTGTCATACGAAAAGTATTTGATGGCTCTGGGCCACTATTCACCAGAATTCAGAAGAAGGAAGGATGGCCTCATTGAAGCCTATTAAATAGTAAAAGGGCAGGATATTGAGGCTGAGTGGAATATTGGATCAGCCATGATGAAATGCAGAGCAGACTCAATGGGCCAAATGGCCTAATTCTGTTCATGTATTGTATCACCTAATGGGTCCCAAAACAGATCCCTATGGTACACTACTTGTCACTGACCTGCAGGCAGAATATGCTCCACCTAAGCCACCCTCTGCCTTCCATGGCAAATCAATTCCACACAGCCAAGTTTCCCTGTATCCTGTGGCTCCTGACTTTTGGAATGAGCATACCTTGGGGAGCCTAATCATAGGAGGTTCCAATTAATATTATCACCCATTACTAAAATCCATGCACACCACTTCCACTGCTCTTCACCAATGTGTTTTGAGACATCTTCAAAGAATTCAATTAGGCTCATGTGGAACGACCAACACCTTATAAAGCAATGCCGACTATCTCTAATCGGAGTACACTTCTTCAAATGCCCATAAAAAGTGTCTCCAAGAAACTCCTCCAATAATTTTTCCACCACTGAAGTACTACTTACTGCTCTATAATTCTCAGGGTTATCCCTACTCCCTTTCTTGAACAAATAAATAACATTTGTTACCCTCCAATCACCTGGTACTACTCCTCTGGCCAGTGAGGAGTGCAAAGATCATCACCAATGATGCCACAATTTCTTTCCTCACTTCCCATAGTAACCTGAATATATCCCCAGGGACTTATCTATCCTAATGCTTTTTTTAAAATGTTGCAGCTTCTTTTATATTGACATGTTCCGCTTCCTCTATCCTCTTTCTTAATGTTGACGTGTTCTAGCATATCAGCCTGTTTTCCACTGTTCTCATAATTGACAAGCTCCTTCTCTCTAGTGAATACTGAAGCAAAGCATTCATTAATGACCTCCCCTCTCTCCTCCGACTTCAAGCACATGTTTCCTCTTTTGTCCATGATCTGTCCTACCTTCACTCTATTCAATTTCCTGTTCTTCTCAGTCCTACTCGTCATGACTTTCTCATGCCACCTTCCAGCTCTCCTAAGCCCATTCTTAAGCTCCTTCCTGGCTATCTAGTAACTCCTCTTGAGCGCTATGTGATCCTTGCTTCCTGATCCTTGAGTAAAATTCTTTCTTCCCTTTGACTAGATATACCACATCTTTTGCCAATCATGGCCCCTTCCCCTATCATCCTTTCCCTGTCTCTGTGAGAAATAAATCTATCCAGAACCCCATGAAAGTGCTCCCTTCACAATTTTCCATTGTGCATTTCCCTGAATACTTATGTTCCCAATTTATACTCCTAAGTTTCCGCTTAATAGTTTCGCAATTCTCCATCCAATAATTAAATACTTTCCATATCAACTGCATCTATCTTTCTCCAAGGCTAGGTTAAATGTCAGAGAGTTGACGTCACCGTCTTTGAAATACACTCGCACCAAGAGATCTGACACATGACCAGTTTCATTGCCTAGTACCAGATCCAGTATGGCCTCTCCTCCAGTTGACATGTATACATATTGTGTCAGGAGTCCTTCCTGGACACACCTAACAAATTCTGCCCCATCTAAACCTTTGCACTAAGGAAGTTCCAATTAATATATTCACGAATGACAACAACCCTGTTATTTTTGAACCTTTCCAAAATCTGCTTCCTAATCTGCTGTTCAGTGTTTGTGCAGCCATTGAAGAGTTCTATGGATTACTCCCAATCGAGCGATTGCTCCCTTGCTGTTTCTGAATTCCACCCACACTGACTCAGGAGACAATCCTTCCATGACTTCCTCCCTCTCTGCAGCACTGGTGCTGTCCCTGATTAGCAATGGCACTCTCCCACCTCTTTTACCTGCCTTCCCATCCCTTTTAAAACATCTAAACCTCAGATCACCCAGAAGCCATACCTGTTTTTTAACAGCTAAGACTGCAATGGCCACAATATTGTGGTTCCATGTATTGACCCATGCTCTAAATCCATTGCCCTTGTTCTGGCACTTCTTGCATTAAAATAGGTACATCTCAGCCCATCCAACTAATTAATTTTGCCCTTTCAACTTTCTATCCTTTCTCACAGTCTCCCAATGTGATGCAGCTACCTGTACACTAACTGCCCCATCCTCTGACCTATGACTCAGGTTCCCATACCCCTGCTAAGCTACCCTAAAACCTCCACAACAGCTCTAGCAAAACTTCAATGAGGTTATTTGTTCCCCCAAGTTCAGGTGCAACCCATCTTATTTATACAGGTCATACCTTCTCCAAAAGGGATCCCAAAGATTCATAAATCTGAAATCCTGCTCACGGCACCATTTCCTTTGAAACACATTTATCTGCCTAATCATTCTATTCCTACCTTCACTGGTACATGGCACAGGCAGTAATCCAGAAGTTACAACACTTGAAGTGGTGCTTTTCAGCTTCCAACCTAGCTCCCTATATTCTTTTTTCAAAACCTCATCCTTTTCCTGCCTTTGTCATTGGTTTCAATGTGTACCATGATTTCTGGCTCCTCTTTGGAATACTATGGAAATGAGATGCCACATCCCTGATGCTGGCACCTGGGAAGGAATATATTACCTAGGAGTCTCTTTCACATCCAAAGAAACTCCTCTCTATTATCTGCACTATTGGGCCCCCTATCACCACAGCTCGCTTCTTCGCAGCCCCCTTACCCTTCTGAGCCACTGACCCACATTCAGTGCCAGAGAACCGGTCGCTGTGGCTTTCCTCCTGGTAGGTGTCCTTCCCCATCCCACTCCGTCCGCAAACAGTATCCAAAACGGTATACCCGTTATTGAGGGGATCTGCCACGGAGCTAATCTGCAGTGTCCGCCTATTCCCTGTCCACCTTCTGACAGTCACCCAGCTACCTGCCTGTTGCAGCTTAGGGGTGGCTACCTCCCTTTAGGTTTTGTTATGTTGAAGTTGTATAAGATATTGGTGAGGCCAAATTTAGTCTGTTGCGTGCAGTTCTGGTCATCTACTTACAGGAAAGATCAATAACACTGAAAGGGTAACAGAAAATTTATAGGGATCTTGCCAGGACATAACTGATAGTGAAAGGCTGAATCAGTTAGGACTTCATTCCCCAGCATGTACGAGAATGAGGGGAGATTTGACAGAGGTATATAAATTCAGAATATACCGGAAGATTTGGGAATCCAGATCTGTTTGTTTGCTGTGGATTACACACACACACACACACACACACACACACACACACACACACACACACACACACACACACACACACACACACACACACACACACACACACACACACACACACGACATATAGTTGGTTGGAGTTGCAGACAGTATGGAGAACCATCAAATGGAATGGTAGAATATAGATCAGTCACAGATATTAATGGAGAAATAGCAAATGGAGTTAAATCTGAGCAAGTGTAAAAAGTTGCAGTTTGAGAGGTCAGATGTGTGGGGAAAGTGTGCATTTAATGGGAGAACTCCAACAGCATGGATCTTGGCATCCAAGTCCATAACCCTTGCAAGTAGCCACACAAGTAGATGGTGTGGTAAAGAAGATGTTTGGTATACCTGCCTCCATTAGTTGGAGCTCTGAGTTTAGGGTAAAAAGAGAGACCTAGACCATAGCTTTCTGTGTGGACAGCCCCTTGGAATGGAAGGCAGATGAGGTTGATAATTTCCCACCATCAGTTGATGCTTGTCCCAATATGTACCTAGAGACTCTGATTCACGATGGTGCTTAATGAAAACCATAGCATCCTTTTCCAGACCTTTTGGTGAAACTTCTCACCAAAAGGAGATAATGCTGGTCTCACAACTACCAAGAAAAGCATACTACATCCACATGATACCCATGTAGGCTGTGACTGAAAATGGCAGGCCAGATCCAGCAAGTTTCCATGCCAACAGTCTCCAGCAAAATCTTCCTTCAGGAAGTGGAGTACAAAAATCAAGCCTGATCATTCGGTACACATACAAGGTACCATTGAACAGTCAAAATTGTGGCTGCGATATACAACTGGGGCTTCTTGAACACACAAAATTAATAAACTTGCAAATTCAGAATTAAAAACAAAATGCTTGAAGCCTTAAACTGGTCAGGTAGCATCAGTTGAATCACAGTATTAGGTTGAAGACCCTCGGTAAGAACTGACAGTCCTATCTCAGGTTGACTGAAAAAGCACATGGCACAATTTAAATCAAGAACGGTATATGAAGTAAGAGCAAACTACATGGGGAGAAAGATGGCAGGGTGTTTGGGAGCAGACCCAGCTGGGTAAAGCTTCTGCTGACCTTGAAGGGAAAAAGCAGGGTGGACCACAAGTTGACCTGAAAGGAAGATAGGAGGTGGGAGTCCAGATGGATCTAAAAGAGCGAAGACAGGGTAGAACAAAAGTGGACCTGAAAGTATGATGGCCTAATGGGCGTGCATTGTGAACCTAGAGCACTGACGGACAGAGCAAAAGGACAAGGAATGAGCAACAGTGATCAGCCATAGGGCAAAGCAGGGAGTATAGATCATTGGAAGAGGTCCACGTAACGTAGAGAGGTGCAGCATGATAAGGCAATGCACTAGGCTGAGCGAAGCATTAACATTGAGAAGACAGAGTGAAAGATGAGTGAATTTCAGGAGCACAGAGCTATCAGGCGTCAGGGGAAGGTGCAGAGGCAGTGGGATGAGCTGCAGTGAGAATGGCAAACTAGGCACTGACCCAATAAGGTGAAACTCAGCAGACTGGAAAAGACAAAGACAGGCATTCTAAGGAGGAAAGCAGGGGATTGGTGCAAGCCAGAAACGAAGATGATTGGAGTTCAAGTGGACCTAAAAGAATTGGGATCTGAGAGATCCTATAGGATGAACGATGAGCAGGGATGGACAGAGTGAAGGAGAAACTCAGTAAGGGTGAGCAACAGCTGTCTGCCACATGGGGAGAACTGGGTGATTGGAAGTGGGCTGGACAATATGAAGCAGGTATGACACAGTGTAATGAAGCAGAAATCGATCTGATGAAATGGGATTAGTGTAGAGAGATGTAAGTGTGGCATAGACTCATGGGCCAAAGGCCTTTATCAATGTTATGACTCACAACATGTAAGTTATTCCTTAGGTCCTGATCAATGTTTATCCCCCAAAAGAACATTCTGTGGGACGGCATGGTACCTTACTGGTTAGCACAATGCCTTTACAGTCTGTAACCCAGGATCAATTCCCGCCGCTGCCCATAAGGAGTTTGTACATTCTCCCTGTGATCCTGTGTGCTTCCTCCGGGTGCACTGGTTCCCCCCCACAGTCCAAAGATGCACCACTTGGTAGGTTAATTGGCCATTGTAAATTGCCCTTTGATTAGGCTAGGGCTGAATGAGAGAATTACTGGGCAGAGCAGCTCAAAGGACTGGAAGCACGTATTTCACACTGTAAATAAATAAATAGATTTTTGTATCATTATTACATTATTGCTTGTGGGAGCTTACTTTGTATAACTTAGCTATTCATCTATCCTACATTAAAACACCCAATATACTTCAAAAGAACTACAATGTGGCTTGGTATGATTTAAAATGAATGTAAAAGTTCTTGTATGAATATTAGACTCTTACTTTTCAATTCTCAGTTATTTTACTGACAGGAATAGGAAGTATAAATCTCTTTATTTCTGCTAAATCTTGCAGCCTATGAGTCCAAACCTATGGCAAGATTCCCCTTCGCTAAGTGCTGGAAAAATGAATTATTCTCATGACCTTGCAACAGTACAACAACCAAGGTTTATTCCCCCATGCCAGAGCTCCCCTGTATCTATGTACTAACCCAAGGCAGGAGCATATGATAAACAGCCCATATTCCAGAAAGGAGCTAAAAATAAAACTTCATTCCAGAGCTTTGAGTGCATTATCAGCAAAAGACAAATCTCAGGATCCCATTTTGAAACCAGGTCAAGTAGCTTTTCTAACTGGCTTATTTAATATTTGGTTCGTGGGTGAGTACAGCTACTATTTGTCAGTTGGGTCAAAATACATAAATAAATCACAACATCTGCAAGAGGTTTATAGAATACTCCTTCACCTTGAGACAGCTGAATTCCAAAGGTGATGCAGCTGTGCAAGGCTCATCTGGTGTACTCTTTTCATCTCTGGGCACTACATCTCAGGAGGGATGTGTATGCTTCAGTGGGATGCACTGCACGTTGACCTGAATGATCCATGGCCTAACTTAGTAAAATCATGAAGGCACATTCTACATGCAAGTCTCATAATTCCATTGATTGTACTAAATTTATCAATGGCATTGAAGTATTTAAGGAATTTGAGTAAGTAGAGATGAATTACTTTCTTCAGTAGGGTGCTCAGAATGATGGGGCATCACCTTGAAATTGATGCTTGATTGTTCAAGGATGACATCAGGAAGTACTTCTCCACCCAAAGGAGAGAGGAAATCTGGAATTTTGCCAAGTATGTGCACCTGGAGATCAATAAAAATCTTTGCAACTGCGATTAATATATTTTAATTCAACAAGCTTTCAGAACCAAGGGAGGTAAATGGAGTCAATAAATATTACATGGTTATGTGGCAGAACAGGCTCAAACAACAGCATATGTTATTTCAGTTGCTCTCTTCTGTTCTTCCTCAAGTCTGAAGAAATGGGCTTCAAGTAGATTGAAACTTACAGCTAAATTCATCATTAAGATCTGTGAAATCACAAAAAATAGTTCCACTCTCAAATAATCAAGTTTAGTAACTCCACAAGGACACTTGACATAGTATCATCCCCAACAAAGCTGAGTGAGGCAGAGGTTTGTTCAGATTTGTGTATTATGACAAGCAATATCTTAGACTTACACTTATTTATATCTCTTTAAAGGGCTGCACTTAGAACACAGACTCAATGCTGTGTCTCTGAGTCGCTGTCATAAATGCCTTTAGTGGTATATGGAGATGGGCAATATTTCTGTACAACTTGGATCTCAAATTGCACAAAGTACAATAAACATTTCTTATTCACATTTTGGGCAGGGTGGATGTAAGGTATGCTATTTAATAATAAAAAGTGAAATTGATGTTTTAGAAATGCCCAAGGGCAAACCTCCACAGGCAGAACAGTGCAGGGAACTACAAGCTGAGCGTGAGGTAAATATTAAGATGATACTTATTACGAGGCACAAAAATCAAGCTAAGTGTCTGTCAAGGTAATTTTCTTTCATTTGTGTAATTATTTCATTACATGGCAAACAGGTCATCATTATTCCCATTATAATTATGCAAAACATTATGAATGTCTAATATGAATCTTGGTAATTCTACATACCATTTTTTTGGTATTGAGTATTTGACAGCGTTGGGAATATTACAAGAGAGTACTCAAGAAAGTACTGTATTTTAGTGCATTAACATAATAACATAATCACCTTAAAGCTGTTTTTAAAGTTTCAAAATCATTGAAATCTTTTATTCTTTAGTTTGCAGACCAGTTTGCCCATTGTTGTCTGCAGTACTATATTGAGTTCGTTTCAGTGCACACAACTGTATTGATCGATTGCAAGATCTCGTAACTTCTGTCCTTCAGTCTAATAGCTTCAACCTTGGTAGCTAACTCTTTAGCAGCCCTTTGATGTGGAAGGTGACTTTCTTCCACTCTGTTTATGTGAAGTTCTGAAGTGCAGGGTGCAGGGTTTCAGATTTCTGGATCATTAGGATCTCTTCTGGGGAAGGAATGACCTGTATGAAAAGGGTTACACCTGAATTTAAGGGGACTGAGGTCAATATCTTTGCATGTAGGTTTGTTGGAGCTGTTGCTGTGAGTTTAAACTAATTTAGCAGGGGAAGGGGAACCAGAGTAATAGGGCTGTTGGCATTAAAGTCAATATAATGTGCAGTGAGACCGTGAAGAAAAACAGTCAGATGACTGGGCGAAATTGCAGGTAGTGGGATGAGTTGAAGTGCCCCATGGGGTAAAAACTGAAAAGGGTGAAGAATACAGGACTGAAGGTGTTAAACTTTATCTACTTATGTATATGGAATAAGTAGATGGTCTTGTAGTGCAATTAGAGATTGGTAGGTATGACATTATGGGCATTATTGAGGGGGGCAGGGGGGCTTGGTTGGTAAATAAAATCAAATCAAATCCTTATAAACAGGTGACATAGGATCAGAAGATGTAGAATCCTTGTGGGTAGAGTTAAGTAACTGCAAGGGTAAAAAGAAACCTGATGAAAGTTATATCCAGACCTCCAAACAATAGCCAGGATGTGGTGTACAAATTAAACTGGGAGATAGAAAATGCATGTAAAAAGAACAATGCTACAATAGTCGTGGGTGATTTCAATACACAGGTAGATTGGGAAAATAAGATTGGTGCTGAATCCTAAAAGAGGGAATTTGTAGAATGCCTATAAGATGGCTTTTTAGAGCAGCTAGTGGTTGAGACCACTAGGGAAAGGGTAATTCTGGATTTGGTGTTGTGAAATGAATGAGATTTGGTTAGGGAGCTTAAGGTGAAAAAAACCTTTAGGAGATAGTGATCATAATATAATAGAATTCATCTTGCAGTTTGAGAGGGAGAAGCTCTTATTTCAGTATTAAAGTGGAGAAAAGGAAATTACAGAGGCATGAGGGAAAAGCTGGCCAAAGTTGATTAGAAGGGGACACTAACAAGGATGACAGCAGAACAGCAATTGGTGGAGTTTCTGGGAGCATTTCATAAGGCTTAGGATAGATATATCTCACAGATTAACAAGTATTTTAATGGGAGGATAACGCAACTGTGCCTGACTAGGGAAGTCAAAGACAGCATAAAAGCAAAAGAGAGGACATATATATATAACAAAAATTAATAGGAAGTTAGAGGATTGAGAAACTTTTAAAAATCATCAAAAGGCAACAAAGAAAGCAATAAGGAGAGAAAAAATAAAATATCAAGGAAAGCTAACCAATAATATAACCATATAACAATTACAGCACAGAAACAGACCATTTCAGCCCTTCTAGTCTGCCCTGAACGCTTACTCTCACCTAATCCCACCAACCTGCACTCAGCCCATAACCCTCTATTCCTTTCCTGTCCATATACCTATCCAATTGCACTTTAAATGACAATATTGAACTTGCCTCTACCACTTCTACTGGAAGCTCGTTCCACACAGCTACCACTCTCTCAGTAAAAAAGTTCCCCTTCGTGTTACCCCTAAACTTTTGCTCCCTAACTCTCAACTCATGCCCTCGTTTGAATCTTCCCTACACTCAATGGAAAAAGCCTATCCACGTCAACTCTATCTATCCCCCTCATAATTTTAAATACCTCTGTCAAGTCCCCCCTCAACCTTCTACGCTCCAAAGAATAAAGACCTAACTTGTTCAACCTTTCTCTGTAACCTAGGTGCTGAAACCCACGTAACATTCTAGTAAATCTTCTCTGTACTCTCTCTATTTTGTCTACATCTTTCCTGTAATTCAGTGACCAGAACTGTACACAATACTCCAAATTTGGCCTTACCAATGCCTTGTACAATTTCAACATTACATCCCAACTCCTATACTCAATGCTCTGATTTATAAAGGACAGCATACCAAAAACTTTCTTCACCACCCTATCCACATTAGATTCCACCTTCAGGGAACTATGCACCATTATTCCTAGATCACCCTGTTCTACTGCATTATTCAATGCCCTACCATTTACCATGTATTATTTTGATTAGTCCTACCAAAATGTAGCACCTCACACTTATCAGCATTAAACTCCATCTGCCATCTTTCAGCCCACTCTTCTAACTGGCCTAAATCTCTCTGCAAGCTTTGAAAACCTACTTCACTATCCACAACAAACAACATTGGACCCAATACAGATCCCTGAGGCACACCACTAGTCACTGGCCTCCAATCTGACAAACAGTTATCCACCACTACTCTCTAGCATCTCCCATCCAGCCACTGTTGAATCCATTTTACTGCTTCAATATTAATACCTAACCATTGAACCCTCCTAACTAACCTTCCATGTGGAACCTTGTCAAAGGCCTTACTATAGTCCATACAGACAACATCCACTGCTTTACCCTCATCAACTTTCCTAGTAACTTCTTCAAAAAATTCAATAAGATTTGTCAAATATGATCATCCACACACAAATCCATGTTGACTATTCCTAATCAGACCCTGTTTATCCAGATAATTATATATACCATCTCTAAGAATACTTTCCATTAATTTACCCACCACTGACGTCAAATTTACAGGCCTACATTTGCTAGGTTTACTCTTAGAACCCTTTTTAAACAATGGAACAACATGAGCAATACGCCAATCCTCCAGCATCATCCCCGTTTCTAATGACATTTGAAATACTTCTGTCAGAGCCCCTGCTATTTCTACACTAACTTACTTACTTACTTTACTTTATTGTCACCAAACAATTGATACCAGAGTGTACAATCATTACAGTGATATTTGATTCTGCGCTTCGCGCTCCCTGGAGTACAAATCGAGGTAAATATAATAAGAAAATATAAATTATCAATCATAATTAGAAAATAGAAAAGAGAAAGTAAGGTAGTGCAAAATGAAACCGAGAGACTGGTCTAGATATCTGGAAGATATGGCCCAGATCCGGGTCAGGATCCGTTCAGCAGTCTTATCACAGTTGGAAAGAAACTGTTCCCAAATCTGGCTTTACAAATCTTCAAGCTCCTGAACCTTCTCCCAAAGGGAAGAGGGACAGAAAGTGTGTTGGCTGGGTGGGTCATGTCCTTGATTATCCTGGCAGCACTGCTCCGACAGAGTGTGGTCTAAAGTGAGTCCAAGGACGGAACATTGGTTTGTGTGATGTGCTGGGCTATGTTCACGATCTTCTGCAGCTTCTTCCGGTCTTGGACAGGACAACTTCCATACCAGGTTGTGGTGCACCCTAGAAGAATGCTTTCGACGGTGCATCTATAAAAATTAGTGAGGGTTTTAGGGGCAGGCCAAATGTCTTCAGCTTTCTCAGGAAGTAAAGGTGCTGGTGGGCCTTCTTGGCAGTGGACTCTGCTTGGTTAGGCCAAGTCAGGTCATTTGTGATATTCACCCTGAGGAACTTAAAGCTTTTGACCTGTTCCACCTGCGCATCACCGATGGAGATGGGGTCGTGCGGTCCGCTACTCCTTCTGAAGTCAACAACCAATTCCTTCGTCTTGCTGACGTTGAGGGATAGGTTATTGTCTTTGCAGCATGCCACTAGGTTCTTAATTTCCTCTCTGTATTCAGACTCATCATTACCCAAGATTACCCAAGATACGGCCTACAATTGTGACTTCCTTCAAGGACCTAGGGAACATCCTGTCAGGATCCGGAGACTTATCCACTTTTATATTCCTTAAATGTGCCAGGACTTCCTCTTCTTTAATCATCATAGTTTCCATTACTTCCCTATTTGTTTCCCTTACCTTACACAATTCAACATCCTTTTCCTTAGTGAATACCGAAGAAAAGAAATTGTTCAAAATCTCCCCCATCTCTTTTGGCTCCACACATAGCTATCCACTCTGATTCTCTAAGGGACCAATTTTATCCCTCACTATCCTTTTGCTATTAATATTACTGTAGAAACCCTTTGGATTTATTTTCACCTTACTTGCCAAAGCAACCTTGTATCTTCTTTTAGCTTTTCTAATTTATTTCTTAAGATTCTTTTTACATTCTTTATATTTCTTGAGCACCTCATTTACTCCATGCTGCCTATATTTATTGTAGATCTCTCTCTTTTTCCAAACCAAGTTTCCAATATCCCTTGAAAACCATGGCTCTCTCAAACTTTTAACCTTTCCTTTCAACCTAACAGGAACATAAAGATCTGTACCCTCAAAATTTCACCTTTAAATGACCTCCATTTCTCTATTACGTCCTTCCCATAAAATAAGTTATCACAATCCACTCCTTCTAAATCCTTTCGCATCTCCTCAAAGTTAGCCTTTCTCCAATCAAAAATCTCAACCCTGGGTCCAGTACTGTCCTTCTCCATAATTATATTGAAACTAAATGCATTGTGATCACTGGACCTGAAGTGCTCCCCAACACATACCCCCATCACCTGACCTAACTCATTCCCTAACAGGAGATCTAACACTGCCCCTTCTCTAGTCGGTATCCAGGGTTGCTGCAAAAAACTATCCTGCACACATTTTACAAACAGCAAACCATACAGTATGGGCTTCCCAATCTATGTGTGGAAAATTAAAATCTCCCACAATCACAACCCTGTGCTTACTACAAATATCTGCTATCTCCTTACAAATTTGCTCCTCCAATTCTCATTCTCCATTAGGTGGTCTATAATACACCCCTATAAGTATAAAAGAGGATACCAAAAGCTTTTTTTTTCAGATATATAATGAATAAAAGAGATTCAAGAATGGATATCAAACCACTGGTAAATGATGCCGGTGAGGTAATATGGGGGAGAAAGAAATTACCAACAAATAGCAGAAGTATATGTAGTTGCTAGTACTAAGAAGTAGGTGCTTGGGATGACGAAAGATCTGAAGGCAGATAAGTCACCTGGACTAGATGGACTGCACCCTAGGGCTCTGATAAAGGTGGCTGAAGAGACTGTAGAGGCATTAGTAGTGATCACTATGTTCTGGAATGGTTCTGGTGGACTGGAAAATTGCAAATGTCACTCCACTCATTAAGAAGAGAGGGAGGCAATAGAAATGAAATTATAGACCAGTTAGCCTGAGCTCAGTGGTTGGGAAGATGTTATAGTCTGTTATTAATGATGAGGTTTTGAGGAACTTGGATGCACATGATAGAATAGGCAAATATCAGCATGGTTTCCTTAAGGGAAAATCTTGCCTGACAAAGTTATTGGAATTCTTAGAGTTGGGACCACTTCTTTTCATCTAATATGTCAATGATTTGAATGACAGAATTGATGGTTTTGTGGCCATGTTTGCCGATGATAGAAAGATAGGTAGAGGGGCAGGTAGTTTTGAGGAAGTAGGGAGTTTGCAGATGGACTTAGACAGATAAGCAGAATGGGCAAAGAAGGTGGAATATGGTATTGGAAAGTGTACGGTCATGCAGTTCAGTAGAAGGAGTAAAGACGCAGACTATTTTCTAAACAGGGAGAAAATTCAGAAACTAGAGGTGCAAAGGAATTTGTGAGCCCTTGTGCAGAATTCCCTAAAGGTCAACTTGCAAGTTGTGTCAACGATAAAGAAGGCAAATGCAATGTTAGCATTCATTTTGTTACGTACCCGTGACGCGTGACAGTGGTACCCTTGTCACGTGACTGGGGTTGAAGTTATACTGGACATGAGGTAATGGTGGAGTGATGTCATTTTCCCGCCAGTAGAGGTCATGTGACAGGTTTTTTCTACAGGGTATAAAAGGAAGACCCACCCTGTCAGGTGGGGCAGTTCGTGGCTGGATTTGCCAAGATGACTTCATGTTACTGTGTGATTTAATGTGATGACGCAGTTTAGTTAAAAATGAAGTTTTGTATAATGCCTAAAGTTTAAAAGGTCAGAGCCAACGGTTTCTTTGCTGATGGAGAGTGAAGTTTGGAGATCAAGAAGAATCGATTTTCGATGGATTGACTTCGACCTTGTTTGATCCTCATTCGGAAGGATTTCGTTGACTATTCTCGCTGTTGACCCCTGGGATGACCAGAAAGGGTTTGAGAATAGTGTGGAAGAGAGGTCAGTCACTTTAAGTTGTTATATTTAATAAAATTCGACGTGGGAGTTCGACGCTGGGAATCGAAGGACATCGACGTGGAAGAGAATTTACATCGCTTTAAAAAGTCTCTCCTTTTAAAAGTACCGTGAGCTTTTGAACTGCCGGCATATCGTTTTAAAATACTGTTTTCATTCGGCATATCGCTTTAGAGAACTGAGTTTTTTTCAATACTACTTTAAAGACTGTTTGAGACTGCAAAGCTATTAAGAACTGTTTGATTCAGCTGCCAGCAGCTGGTTTCGGGTCATTGTTTGGGTTTGTTTACATTTGAAAGGGGGTTTGTTATCAGTGTTTAATAAACGTGTTATTCGTTATAAAACCCCTTGCCTAACTCATCTATATTATTGTTGCCCGAATACGTAACATAATTATGGGGGTACGTCCGGAATTGAATTATTTGATTTTAAAAAGTTTTTTGAATTTTGAATCGGTGTTTTGGTAACGGGGATTGCTCGATTTTTTTTTGTTTGATTGGCTTGTGAGTGGTATTCGGCAACGATGAATATTGATGAGTTTCTGGATTCGCCAGTCGCGGATTTGTTAGCGAAGGCGAAAAAAACTGAAGTGTCTGAGATCGCTAATCGGTTGCATCTTAAAGGGATTTTGCCAACTACTTCAAAAGCTGTAATACAGAGAAGTATCGCATCACATTTTGTGGCTTCGGGTCATTTTGAAGAATCGATTTTAGAATCGTTTCCAATAAGTAATCTGGAGATGCAGTTGCAAATTGAACAAATGATGTTAGAAAGGTGTAAATTGGAAATTGAACAAAAGCAGAGAGATTTTGAATATGCAATGGAGAAATTAAGGTCTGTAGAACAGTCTGCTGATTCTAAAAAACCGTTTGTTGCTAGCCAAGAAATTAAATTGGTCCCTCCATTTAGTGAAACAGAAGTGGAGAGATATTTTCAACATTTTGAAACTATTGCTCGGATGTCAGAGTGGCCGAAAGATAAATGGTCAGTGTTATTACAGAGTGTAATCAAAGGCAAGGCACAACAGGTTTACACAGCTTTAACTGCTGCGCAAGCATTAGATTATGATATTGTGAAAGAAAATATTCTCAAATCGTATGAGTTGGTCCCAGAAGAGTATAGGGAAAGATTCAGGAGTTTGAAAAAGTCTGTGGAAAAGACTTATGTGGAATTTGCCTATGATAAAGCTATGTGTTTTGAGAGATGGGTTTCTTCTAAAAATGTAAATGAGGACTATGAGACATTGAGAGAGCTGATTTTAATGGAGGAATTTAAAAGAAGCATTCCTGTTGAAGTAAGGACCTACTTAAATGAGAGGGATACTGATAAATTGCAGGACTGTGCTAGATTAGCTGATGAGTATGTTTTAATCCATAAGAATAAATTTCCTCAGGGTAGAATTTTTAAGAGGAAAAATAATATGGAGACTCAAGGTAAATCAGAAATTAAATTAGAGGTTAATGAGAGAGGTAAGGAGGAAGGAAAACCTGTGAAGGAAAGACAGTTTGGTCTTATTTGTAACTATTGTAAGAAGCCTGGCCATGTAATAGTTAACTGTTTCAAATTGAAAAAGAAAGAGAAGGAAGCAGTTCCAGATGCTTGTGTGCAACATACTAAAGCACCTGTAAAGTTACAGGGTTTGGTAAACACAAATGAGGATTTGTTAGAGTCTGACAAAGTTAGAAAGGGATATGATCATTTTATAACTGAAGGGTTTGTATCCTTGAAAGAAGGATCTACTCTGGTGCCAATAAAAATTCTTAGGGATACTGGAGCTTCTCAATCACTGATGTTAGATAGTGTGTTGAAGTTTAATGAAGAGAGTGATACTGGTGAGGTAAATTACATAAGAGGTGTTGGAAGTGATTTTATGCCTGTACGTTTACATGAAGTAAATTTAAAGTCAGGGTTAGTTACAGGATTTGTTAAGGTAGGATTACAGCATAGCTTACCTGTGAAGGGTATTTCTTTATTGTTAGGTAATGACTTGGCAGGTGGACAAGTTTTTCCTGAAGTGCATTTGACAATGGAATCAGAGGAACCAGAGGTGAATTCTAACACAGATTTTTCCTGTGTTGTGACTAGAGCTATGGCTAAAAAAATTGATGTGCAGAATGAGGTTGTTACTCATGACTGTTCAACTCAGGATTTGAGTTTTGAGGTTGTGTCAGAAACTTTCTTACCTTCGTTGTTTGAACAAGGTTCTGGGAGTAAGTTTGACTATGAAGATTTATCTCTGTCTCGGAAGGAGATGATAGCAGAGCAGAATAGAGATCCTGAGATTGTAAAATTAAGGGAACAAGCTTTACTAGGTAGTGAAATTGAGAAGGTGTCAGTAGGATATTACTTGGAAAAAGGAGTGTTGATGAGGAAGTGGAGGTCGCCTACAATTCCTGCAAGTGAGGAATGGAATGTTGTTTACCAGGTAGTTGTTCCTAAAGTTTATCGGAATGAGATTTTGACTTTAGCTCATAGTGTGCCTTTAGGTGGACATCAAGGGGTAAGGAAAACTGTGGACAAGATTTTAAAACATTTTTACTGGCCTGGTTTAAGAAAAGATGTGGCGATGTTTTGTAAAACGTGCCATACTTGTCAAATTGTGGGTAAACCAAATCAGGTTACACCAGTAGCTCCATTACAACCTATTCCAGCATTCGGTGAACCGTTTTCTAAAGTTATTGTAGATTGTGTTGGTCCATTACCAAAGACAAAAACTGGTTATCAGTATTTGTTGACTATCATGTGTACTTCGTCTAGGTTTCCAGAGGCAGTACCACTTAGGAATATAAAAGCTAAAACTGTGACGAAGGCTCTTATAAAATTCTTTACTTATTTTGGATTGCCTAAGGAAATACAAACTGATCAAGGTAGTAATTTTATGTCTGGATTGTTTCAACAGATAGTTTATAAATTGGGAGCTAAGCAAATTACTTCGTCTGCATACCATCCAGAATCGCAAGGTGCTTTGGAGAGGTTTCATTCTACTCTCAAGAATATGATTAGGACATATTGTGTGGAGAATGAAAGTGACTGGGATGAGAGTATAAACTTAGTTTTATTTGTAGTAAGGGAATCGGTACAGGAATCTTTAGGGTTTAGTCCATTTGAACTTGTGTTTGGACATAGAGTTAGAGGACCTTTAGCTTTATTGAAGGAACAGTGGATTAGTAAGGAAGTGCATACTAATTTGTTGGACTATGTTTTGAAATTTAAGGACAGGTTACATAGAGCTTGTAGCTTAGCCAAGGAAAATTTGAAGTTGGCTCAGGAGAAAATGAAAACTTGGTATGATAAGGAAGCTAGGATGAGGATGTTTAAGCCTGGAGATAAGGTGTTGGTTCTTTTCCCAGTGCAGACAAATCCTTTACAAGCTAGATTTCATGGACCTTATGAAATTGTGTCTAGAGTTAATGATGTGGATTATGTAATAAAAACTCCAGATCGTAGAAGGTCAACACAACTTTGCCACATAAATATGATTAAACCATATTTTGAGAGACAATCTGATACTGTGACTGTTGTGGTTAGTGAGAATGAGTTGGATTTAACTGGGAACATGATAGATGATTCATCTGACTTTCATTCTAAATCTAACATTGTTTCTGTTAGGTTACCTAATTCGACTATTTTGGAAAATATGGATGAGAAATTAGCACATTTACAGCTAGAGCAGAAACAACAGATGAAGGAATTGATTTTTAAGTATAAGGATTTGTTTCCAGATGTTCCGAGAAGGACTACTATAGCTTCACATGATGTAGATGTTGGAGATGCCAAACCTATTAAACAACATCCATATAGAATGAACATGGAAAAATGTGAACTTGCTGAGAAGGAAATTGAATACATGTTAGAGAATGATATTATTAGACATTCTAACTCGAATTGGAGTTCGCCATGTGTTATGGTGCCAAAACCTGATGGTAGTATTAGGTTTTGTACGGACTATAGGAAGGTGAATGCTGTAACGAAAACAGATGCCTATCCAATTCCTAGAGTGGATGATTGTGTAGATAAGGTTGGAAAAGCAAAGTTCCTTACAAAGATTGATTTATTGAAAGGGTATTGGTGTGTTCCGTTAACGGACAGAGGTAGAGAGATTTCTGCATTTGTAACTCCATCTGGGTTATATGAGTATAATGTTCTTCCATTTGGGATGAAGAATGCCCCAGGTACTTTTCAGAGGATGATTAATTCTGTGATTCAGGGTTTGAAAGATACTGATGCTTATATTGATGATTTAGTGACAGGAAATGATACTTGGGAAGCACACATTATTGCGGTGGAGAAATTGTTTGAAAAGCTTTCAAAAGCTAACTTGACTATTAATTTAGACAAGAGTGAATTTGGACATGCTACTGTGACTTACCTTGGTTATGTTGTAGGTCAAGGTAAGGTAGCTCCTGTTCAGGCAATTTTAGAAATTCCCACTCCGACGGGGAAAAAAACTCTCAGAAGGTTTTTGGGAATGGTAGGATATTATCGAAAATTTTGTAAGAATTTTGCTAATGTTGCCCTTCCATTAACTAATCTTCTGCAGAAGAATGTAAAGTTTGTATGGACAGTGTTTTGTCAGGAAGCATTTGAAAAATTGAAAACAATGATATGTGAACAACCTGTGCTTAAGGCACCTGACTTTGAAAAACCTTTTTCATTAGCTGTGGATGCTAGTGATGAAGCTGCGGGAGCAGTATTGATGCAAAGGAATGAGAGTGATGAGGTTGATCATCCGGTAGCATACTTTTCTAAGAAATTTAATAAGCATCAAAGAAACTATTCAACAATAGAGAAAGAATTGTTATCTCTTGTTTTAGCTTTGGAATATTTTGAGGTATATGTTGGTACAACTCAAAAACCACTTATTGTTTACACTGATCATAATCCGTTAGTTTTTCTGAGTAAGATGAAAAACAAAAACAGAAGATTGTTAAATTGGAGTTTGATGTTACAAGAGTACAATATTGTGATAACTCATATTAAAGGTAAAGATAATGTGGTTGCTGATTGTCTATCTCGATGTTGACTGTACAATGTTTTTTTTTTGGAGTGGTTTTTTTTATTGTAACACTCCTACTGTATTGTATATTGTGTATGTTATATGATTTATACATTTGTTTTTTTTTTGTAAGTAATTGTTAAAAATTTTTGTTCTTGACAGACCAAAAATGTTTTTTTTGGAGGGAGGTGTTACGTACCCGTGACGCGTGACAGTGGTACCCTTGTCACGTGACTGGGGTTGAAGTTATACTGGACATGAGGTAATGGTGGAGTGATGTCATTTTCCCGCCAGTAGAGGTCATGTGACAGGTTTTTTCTACAGGGTATAAAAGGAAGACCCACCCTGTCAGGTGGGGCAGTTCGTGGCTGGATTTGCCAAGATGACTTCATGTTACTGTGTGATTTAATGTGATGACGCAGTTTAGTTAAAAATGAAGTTTTGTATAATGCCTAAAGTTTAAAAGGTCAGAGCCAACGGTTTCTTTGCTGATGGAGAGTGAAGTTTGGAGATCAAGAAGAATCGATTTTCGATGGATTGACTTCGACCTTGTTTGATCCTCATTCGGAAGGATTTCGTTGACTATTCTCGCTGTTGACCCCTGGGATGACCAGAAAGGGTTTGAGAATAGTGTGGAAGAGAGGTCAGTCACTTTAAGTTGTTATATTTAATAAAATTCGACGTGGGAGTTCGACGCTGGGAATCGAAGGACATCGACGTGGAAGAGAATTTACATCGCTTTAAAAAGTCTCTCCTTTTAAAAGTACCGTGAGCTTTTGAACTGCCGGCATATCGTTTTAAAATACTGTTTTCATTCGGCATATCGCTTTAGAGAACTGAGTTTTTTTCAATACTACTTTAAAGACTGTTTGAGACTGCAAAGCTATTAAGAACTGTTTGATTCAGCTGCCAGCAGCTGGTTTCGGGTCATTGTTTGGGTTTGTTTACATTTGAAGGGGGTTTGTTATCAGTGTTTAATAAACGTGTTATTCGTTATAAAACCCCTTGCCTAACTCATCTATATTATTGTTGCCCGAATACGTAACAATTTGAAGAGGACTAGAGTGAAGATGTAATGCTGAGGTTTTATGAGTCTTTGCTCAAATCACACTTGGATTATTATGAGCAGTTCTGGGCTCCTTATCCAAGAAAAGTTGTGCTGGCATTGGAGAGATCCAGAGAAAGTTCACAAGAATGATTCCAGGAATGAAAGGGTCATTGTATGAGGCACCTGTTCCTTCTGAAATTTAGAAGAATGAAGGTGGATCTCATTGAAACCTATCAAATATTGAAAGGCCTAGATAGAGTGGATATGGAGAGGATGTTTCCTCTAATGAGGGAGCCTAGGAGTAGAGTGCACAGCCTCAGAATAGAGGGACATCTCTTTAGAAGGAATTTCTATAGCTAGAGGATAGTGAATCTGTGGAATTCATTGCCACAGCTGGCCATGGAGGCCAAGTTACTGGGTATATTGAAAACAAAGTTCATAGGCTCTTGATTACAAACAAGACAAAATCTACAGATGCATGAAATCCGAGCAACACACACAAAATGCTGGAGGAACTCATCAGGCCAGGCAGCATCTATGGAATAAAGTACAGTCGACATTTCTGGCTGAAACCCTTCAGCAGGATTAGTAAGGGCATCAAAGATTATGGGGGACGGCAAAGGAATGAGGTTGAGAGGGATGAAAAATCAGCCACGATGAAATGGTGGAACAAACTCAAAGGCCACGTGGCCTAATTCTGTTCCCATGTCTGACGGTCTTACGGTCTTACAACTGACGTGGGAACTACAGACCTTTCAACAGTTGGGGCAGGAGATACCTAATGATGTGGATCAGTTGGTAATTTGTGCTTCCTTCACACTTGTGTAAGGTTTTGCGTTGCGCATGATGCATAGACCAAAGACACTCACCAGATTCCCAAATTTTTCTTCATTTTGATGATAGGCCAGGGATTCAGCAGGGTTACTGCATTTCTGCATGTAAGCTCTATGCGCATCCTTGAAGCTTTTCTTCTGATAGAAACATAGAAACCTAGAAAACCTACAGCACAATACCTTTGGCTCACAAAGTTGTGCTGAACATGACTCTACCTTAGAAATTACTAGGCTTACCTATAGCCCTCTAAGCTTTTTCTAAGCTCCATGTACCTATCCAAAAGTCTCTTAAAAGACCTTATCATATCCGTCTCCACCACTGTCGCTGGCAGCCCATTCCATGCACTCACCACTCTCTGAGTAAAAAACTTACCCCGACATCTCCTTTGTACCTACTTCCCAGCACCTTAATCCTGTGTCCTCTTGTGGCAATCATTTCAGCCCTGGGGAAAAAGCCTCCGACTATCCACACGATCAATGCCTCTCATCATCTTGTACAATTCTATCAGGTCACCTCTCATCCTCCTTCGCTCCAAGGAGAAAAGGCCGAGTTCACTCAACCTATTCTCATAAGGCATGCTCCCCAACCCAGGCAACATCCTTGTAAATCTCCACTGCACCCTTTTTATGCCTTCCATATCCTTCCTGTAGTGAGGCGACCAGAACTGAGCACAGTACTCCAAGTGGGGTCTGGCAAGGGTCCTGTATAGCTGCAACATTACCCTTCGGCTCCTAAATTCAGTTCCATAATTGATGAAGGCCAATTCACCATACGACTTCTTACCTACAGAGTCAACCTGCGCAGCTGCTTTGAGCGTCCTATGGACTCGGACCCCAAGATCTCTCTGATCCTCCACACTGCCAAGAGTCTTACCATTAATACTATATTCTGCCATCGTATTTGACCTACCAAAATGAACCACCTCACACTTATCTGGGTTTAACTCCATCTGCCATTTCTCAGCCCAATTTTGCATCCTATCAATGTCCCGCTGTAACCTCTGACAGCCCTCTTTGAGGGAGTGCAGTGTAGGTTCACAAGGTTAATTCCCGGAATGGAGGGACTGTCATATGTTGAAAGATTGGAGCGACTGGGCTTGTATACACTGGAATTTAGAAGGATGAGAGGGGATCTGATTGAAACATATAAGATTATTAAGGGATTGGACACACTGGACGCAGGAAGCATGTTCCCGCTGATGGGTGAGTCCAGAACTAAAGGCCAGAGTTGAAGAATAAGGGGTAGGCCATCTAGAACAGAGATGTGGAAAAACTTTTTCACCCAGAGAGTGGTGGATATGTGGAATGCTCTGCTCCAGAAGGCAGTGGAGGCCAAGTCTCTGGATGCATTCAAGAGAGAGTTAGATAGAGCTTTTATAGATAGCGGGGTCAAGGGATATGGGGAGAGGTCAGGAACGGGGTACTGATTGTGTATGATCAGCCATGATCACAGTGAATGGCGGTGCTGGCTAGAAGGGCCAAATGGCCTACTCCTGCACCTACTGTCTATTGTCCACACTATCCACAACACCCCCAACCTTTGTGTCATCAGCAATCATACTAACCCATCCCCCCACTCTAGGTCATTTATAAAAATCACGAAGAGTAAGGATCCCAGAACAGATTGCTGAGGCACACCACTGGTCACTAACCTCCATGCAGAATATGACCCATCTACAACCACTCTTTGCTTCTGTGGGGAAGCCAGTTCTGGATCCACAAAGCAATGTCCCCTTGGATCCCATGCCTCCTTACTTTCTCAACAAGCCTTGCATGGGATACCTTATCAAATGCCTTGATGAAATCCATATACACTATATCTATTGTTCTTCCTTCATCAATTCAATCAATTCAATCAGGCTCGTAAGGCATGACCTGCCCTTGACAAAGCCATGCTAACTATTCCTAATCATAGTATACCTCTCCAAATTTTCATAAACCCTGCCTCTCAGGATCTTCTCCATTAACTTACCAATGATTGAAGTAACACTCACTGGTCTATAATTTCCTGGGCTATCTCTGCTCCCTTTCTTAAATAAAGGAACAACATCTGCAACTCTTCAATCCTCCGGAAGCTCTCCTGTCCCCATTAATGATGCAAAGATCATCACCAGAGGCTCATCAATCTCCTCCCTCGCCTCCCACAGTAGCCTGGTGTACATCTCATCTGGTCCCCGTGACTTATCCAACTTGATGCTTTCCGAAAGCTCCAGCACATCCTCTTTCTTAATATCTACATGTGTGAGCTTTTCAGTCTGCTGAAAGTCATCACTACAGTCAGCAAGATCCTTTTCCATTATGAATACTGAAGTAAAGTATTCATTAAGTACCTCTGCTATTTCCTCCTGTTCCATACATACTTTTCCACTGCCACCCTTGATAGGTCTTATTCTTTCATGTCTTATCCCCTTGCTCTTCACGTTCTTGTAGAATGCCTTGCGGTTTTCCTTAATCCTGCCCACCAAGGCCTTCTCATGGCCCCTTCTGGCTCTCCTAATTTCCTTCTTAAGCTCCACCCTATAAATCTTATAATCTTCTAGATCTCTAACATTACCTAGCTCTCTTAACATTTTGTAAGCTTTTCTTTTCTTCTTGACTAGATTTAATACAGCCTTTGTGCACCACTGTTCCTGTACCCTACCATAACTTCCCTGTCTTATTGGAATGTACCTATGTAGAACTCCACACAAATATCCTCTGAACATTTGCCACATTTCTTCCATACTTTTCCCTGAGAACATCTGTTTCCAATTTCAGCTTCCTGGGCTCTTCCTTTGACAGAGCTGAGAACAGAGTGTCTGTTTCGAGAGCCTCACCTCAAGCATGCAGAAGTGATGCTCTGCCCAAATTAGCTGACTAAGTGTAACTAGAGCCTCTCTGATTGGGATATTAGACTGAGGATACTGCTTTTGGTTTGTTTATCTTGACAGTGAATTTGGAAGATTCTGCAGAGACAGCATTGTCGTTATCTTTCCAATGCCTTGTGGTGCTTGCTGCAGACAATCCAGGTCGCTGAGCATTTTCAAGGACAGGGATCATTGCTGTTTGCAGATCAAGGTTCCATGCCCGAACTAATGTCTCAACCTTCAAATACACATTTCCTCAGTTGAACAAAGTACACTGATGCACTGAAGGATTGTGAGTTTCCTCGTCCATATCTGCTTTTCCTGAGAGATCCTTCCAAGGTATGGGAAGTGTTCCATGTTTTCCAGGGTCTCATGAAGAACCTTTATTGTCAGGTAGCAGTGTAGCACATTGGAAGTGGATTGAGTCATGACCTTGAAGGGACACATGCACACCAGAAGCGGCACTTTTCCATCTACTGGAGAGTGCTGATACTTAAAGAACAGGAGCTGCATTGATATGATGGGTGGGAAAAGCTTCCAGTGGCTGACAGGAATCTGCACAGAACTGTACTTGCAGGAAGAGTGTTCTCTGAGGAAATGACCAATGGAGGCTACGTCCAGGAGGTTGCCAGGTAGATCTCTGCAAGAAGTAGAATTTTACTCATTGGATTTGTAAATGCCTGTGCTTTGGAAAAGCATGCAGTACATTCCAGGAAGGAAAGCGGCCTGTCGGGAAGCGGCCTGGTCGAAGGAAGTGCCTGGTGTGAAAAGTGCTAGTCTTTGGCTTGAAAGTCTTCGGCGAGGAGGCTGAGGGAGGAGACTATGCCAGGCACAATTGGAGAGGGTGAAGACATGACCGCTAAGCTGATTCAGTGTGCTACGTGCATGATGTGGGAGGTCAGGGACACTGAGGGTGCCCCCGGCTGCTACAGCTGTGGGAAGTGTGTCCAGATTCAGCTTCTGAAGGAGCATGTTGCAGCACTGAAGAAAGAACTGGATGACCTCAGGTTTATCCACGAAAATGAGAGTTTTCTGGACAGGACCTACAATGAGGTCGTTACACCGAGGATACCGGAAGAGAGAAAGGGGGCGACGATGAGGAAGGAAAGGATGCTTGAAGTACAGGAGACCCCAGGGGATGTACCTCTCGTAAACAGGTTCACCCTCTTGGAAGCTGCCAGGACAGAAGATACTGCCAGTCTGAGAGGCGGACAGGTCTGCGAGCTGAAAATTGGTGCAGAAGCAGAGCCGAGGAGTCAGACATCAGGAAGAGCCGTGGTAATAGGGGACTCCATAGAAAGAGGTACGGAAAGGGGTTTCTGCGGCAACAGGTGAGATTTAAGGATGGTGTGTTGCCTCCCTGGTGCTAGGATCCAGGACATCACGGACCGATTGCAGGGAATCCTCAAGGGTGAAAGTGAACAGCCGGAAGTGGTAGTGCACATCGGCACAAATGACATCGGGAATATGAGGAAGGACATTCTGCAGCGGGACTTCAGAGAACTCGGAAGAAGGCTGAAAAGCAGGACTTTCAGGGTGGTTATCTCTGGTTTGCTTCCAGTTCCTCGTGCTGGAGAGGGCAGGAACAGGGAGATAATGGATCTGAATGTGTGGCTGAGGAAATGGTGCAGGAAGCAAGGATTTACATTCTTGGACCACTGGGGTATGTTTTGGGGTAGGGATGAATTGTACAAAAGGGACCGGTTGCACCTTAATAGGCGGGGGACCAGCATTCTGGCAGACAGGTTTGCCACTGCAACACGGATGTGTTTAAACTAAGTAGTGGGGGGGGGAGGAGATGAACTGGAAATATAAGGATGGAGTTAAAAGGAAAGTGAAAATAAGAAAAGTTAAAAAGGACAACAGAATCAATGGAGTAGAAAGCTCAAGAAGAGATCATACAGTATGGCCAAGTGAAATAGGAATTGATATGAAAGGAGAGGGGAGTAACGAATTAAAAGTATTATATATGAATGCACAAAGTATAAGGAATAAAGTAGATGAGCTTGAGGCTCAGTTGGAAATTGGCAAGTACGATGTTGTGGGAATAACAGAGACATGGCTTCAAGTGGACGGGGCCTGGGAAATGAATATTCAAGGATATACATCTTATCGAAAGGACAGACTGACTAGCAGAGGGGGTGGGGTGGCTCTGTTGGTGAGGAATGATATTCAGTCCCTTGCGAGGGGGGACATAGAATCAGGGGATGTAGAGTCAGTATGGATAGAACTGAGAAATTCTAAGGGTAGAAAGACCCTAATGGGAGTTATCTACAGGCCCCCAAACAGCAGTCTGGATGCAGGGTGTAAGTTGAATGAAGAGTTAAAATGGGCATGTCGCAAAGGTAATGATACGGTTGTCATGGGAGATTTCAACATGCAGGTAGACTGGGAGAATCAGAATGGTACTGGACCCCAAGAGAGGGAGTTTGTGGAGTGCCTCTGAGATGGTTTCTTAGAACAGCTTGTACTGGAGCCTACCAGGGAGAAGGCAATTCTAGATTTAGTGTTGTGCAATGAACCGGATTTGATCAGGGACCTCAAGGTAAAGGAACCATTAGGAGGTAGTGACCATAATATGATATGTTTTAACCTACAATTTGAGAAGGAGAAGGAAAAATTGGATGTGTCACTATTACAGTTGAACAAAGGGAACTATGGAGCTATGAGGGAGGAGCTGGCCAAAGTTCAATGGAACAATACCCTAGCAGGGAAGACAGTGGAACAACAATGGCAGGTATTTCTGGGAATAATGCAGAAGGTGCAGGATCGGTTCATTCCAAAGAGGAAGAAAGATCCTAAGGGGAGTAAGGGGTGGCCGTGGCTGACGAGGGATGTAAAGGGCAGTATAAAAATAAAAGTGAAGAAATATAACATAGCAAAGATGAGCGGGAAACCGGAGGACTGGGAAGCTTTTAAAGAGCAACAGAAGATAACAAAAAAGGCAATACAGCAAGAAAAAATGAGGTACGAAGGTAAACTAGCCAAGAATATAAAGGAGGATAGTAAAAGCTTCTTTAGGTATGTGAATAGCAAAAAATTAGTTAAGACCAAAATTGGGCCATTGAAGACAGAAACAGGTGAATTTATTATGGGGAACAAGGAAATGGCAGATGAGTTGAACAGGTACTTTGGATCTGTCTTCCCTAGTGAAGACACAAACAATCTCCCAGATGTAATAGTGGCCAAAGGAACTAGGGTAAAGGATGAACTGAAGGAAGTTTATATTAGGCAAGAAACGGTGTTGGATAGACTGTTGAGTCTGAAGGCTGATAGGTCCCCGGGACCTGATGGTCTGCATCCCAGGGTACTTAAAGAGGTGACTATAGAAATTGTGGACGCATTGGTAATCATTTTCCAATGTTCTATAGATTCAGGAACAGTTCCTGCTGATTGGAGGGTGGCTAATGTTATCCCACTTTTCAAGAAAGGAGGGAGAGAGAAAACAGGGAATTATAGAGCGGTTAGCCTGACGTCAGTGGTGGGAAAGATGCTGGAGTCAATTATAAAAGAGGAAATTATGACACATTTGGATAGCAGTAGAAGGCTCAGTCTGAGTCAGCATGGATTTATGAAGGGAAAATCATGCTTGACTAATCTTCTGGAGTTTTTTGAGGATGTAACTATGAAAATGGACAAGGGAGAGCCAGTGGATGTAGTGTACCTGGACTTCCAGAAAGCTTTTGATAAAGTCCCACATAGGAGATTAGTGGGCAAAATTAGGGCACATGGTATTGAGGGCAGAGTACTGACTTGGATTGAAAATTGGCTGGCTGACAGGAAACAGAGTAGCAATTAACGGGTCCCTTTCGGAATGGCAGGCTGTGACCAGTGGGGTACCGCAAGGTTCGGTACTGGGACCGCAGCTGTTTACAATATACATTAATGATTCAGATGAAGGGATTAAAAGTAACATTAGCAAATTTGCTGATGACACAAAGCTGGGTGGCAGTGTGAAATGTCAGGAGGATGTTATGAGAATGCAGGGTGACTTGGACAGTTTGGGTGAGTGGGCAAATGTATGGCAGATGCAGTTTAATGTGGATAAATGTGAGGTTATCCACTTTGGTGGCAAGAACAGGAAGGCAGATTACTATCTAAATGGAGTCAAGTTAGGAAAAGGGGAAGTACAACGAGATCTAGGTGTTCTTGTACATCAGTCAATGAAAGCAAGCATGCAGGTACAGCAGGCAGTGAAGAAAGCTAATGGCATGCTGGCCTTTATAACATGAGGAATTGAGTATAGGAGTAAAGAGGTCCTTCTGCAGCTGTACAGGGCCCTGGTGAGACCCCACCTGGAGTACTGTGTGCAGTTTTGGTCTCCAAATTTGAGGAAGAACATTCTTGCTATTGAGGGAGTACAGCGTAGGTTCACAAGATTAATTCCCGGAATGGCGGGACTGTCATATGTTGAAAGACTGGAGCGACTGGGCTTGTATACACTGGAATTTAGAAGGATGAGAGGGGATCTGATTGAAACATATAAGATTATTAAGGGATTGGACATGCTGGAGGCAGGAAGCATGTTCCCACTGATGGGTGAGTCCAGAACTAGAGGCCACAGTTTAAGAATAAGGGGTAGGCCATTTAGAACAGAGATGCGGAAAAACTTTTTCACCCAGGGAGTAGAGGATATGTGGAATGCTCTGCCCCAGAAGGCAGTGGAGGCCAAGTCTCTGGATGCATTCAAGAGAGAGTTAGATAGAGCTCTTATAGATAGCAGGGTCAAGGGATATGGGGAGAGGTCAGGAACGGGGTACTGATTGTGTATGATCAGCCATGATCACAGTGAATGGCGGTGCTGGCTAGAAAGGCCGAATGGCCAACTCCTGCACCTACTGTCTATTGTCTATTGAAAATGAAGCCTTCTGTCCTTGAGCATGGAACTTGGGTGACCTTCATAAGGCAGCAGTGAGCAGATGTGGCAAAGATCAGTGATGGAAGCCTGGAATGATCCCAAAACTTGCAAAGTGATTATGATCTTGGCCTCCACGGCAAAATGGGCCAGATACTCTTGTGAGTCAATATTTCAGCTCACAGATTTCAATGAGGACAAAATATGACAAGCTATTAGCCCTTTAGATAGATTGCATGGTTTCCAGACAAAAGGAGTCAGTGAGAACTGGGTACTTGGCAAGTAAATAATCAGAATCAGAATCAGGTTTATTATCAACGGCATTTGTCAAGAAATATTTTATCTTTGCGGCAGCAGCACAATGCAATACATAATAGAGAAAAGAAACATGAATTACAGTAATTATATAGATATATATAATAGTTAAATTAAATAAGTAGTGCAAAAATAAAAGTAAGAAAGTAGTGAGGTAGTGTTTATGGGTTCAATGTTCATTCAGAAATCAAACAGCAGAGGGGAAGAAGCTATTCCTGACTCATTCAGTCTGTGCCTTCCTGATGGTAGCAATAAGAACAGGACATTTCCTGGGTGATGGGGGTCCTTAATGATGGATGCCGCCTTTTTGAGGCATCACTCCTTGAAAATGTCCTGGGTACTATAGAGGCTAGTGCCCATGATGCAACTGACTAAGTTTACAGCAACTGTCTTTCAGATAGTGAGAAAGAAAAAACATGCTGGAGATGAATTTCAGTTTTTGTTCTATTACTGATATCATCTGGGGAAGTGTTACACTGGATAAACATTTCTCACGCTAACAAAGATCCTGCCAAAAAGCGGGATTAAAATCCCCTCTGGGTGCCTATTTCCTGTTCGACATCACTTTTCTCCAAAATTTTTGCAAAGAAATGTCTAGGCCAGTGTACTCACGATAAATTACTTACTACCCCAGTGCTGATGAAGGCACAATGCCAAACTGCTATAATTGCATTTAATGTAATACTGAACAGATGTCAGCCCTCCCAAAACCACATTAATTAGCAAATTACATAAGGCCAGAAATAGCACAGGTATTAAGAAGTGGTTCTTATCCAGAGATTAGAGGACCTATGAAATAGATTGCTGATACCTGCAATAAATGCTGATTCCCTGAATTGAACTCTGATTTCCTGAATTCCTTCAAGCGAGGCTGAATTCTTTATCCATCTGGGGCAGAGATCTCCTTTGACACAACATAAATACCAGATGGCATTAATAAATGCAAAAGAGATCTCCCGGGGTGTTTTCAGTCTCAGCAGTGGAAGGAGTGGGTATGTCAGAGGAATTTTCCCATATTATTTTTCTCACTTAGTTCAGGATGTTTAAACACAAGAGATTCTGCAGATGTCGGACATTCAGAGTAACACACACAAAATGCTGGAGGAAATCAGAGGGTCAGGCAGCATCTATGTAGAGGAATATACAATCGACATTTTGGGTCGAGGCTCTTTATTGGTGTATGTTACTCAGGATGTTTTAACTGTTTGCTTGCCACTCCCAGGACCTAATGGGCTGGAGAGAGTCAGTTCTGAGATCCAAAATAGTAAGCAGTGTTCAGAAAAAGTTGCATATGCATAGGTTTGTTTCTCAACCTATTTACAAACTCCATAACTCTTCGCTTACCAAATCTTGCACAGCAATGAGACTCTAACCTCCCTAGGTTGGTGACCATGCAATTTCCATCACCACCAGAACAAAGCTACTAAGAGCTGAAATATTTAATCTTAAACAACAATATGGAATTATTAGCTGTTCATAGTTTACCTATTGAAGAGAATGTACTCAAAAATCTGTCGATTAAAAAAATAGTGTTCAGCGAGTTGTATAGCTGTCAAATAGTTCATTGACCAGTGAGCACCCATACATTTGGTCTTGTGTGCTGAACTTGACCTTCAAACTTAAAGAAGACTGATTGACATTAATAATTAAAGTAAAGTACTTTTTAATCCAGAGTTGCTCTATTAAGTCAAGCTGACCGATAGTGATGCTTCTTTTAGATTTGGAGATGCAACAGCTCTCATGGAAGCAAGAACTGTGCTTTCCCACTCCATCAGGAAGGCAAAATGGGAGCATCCTCAGAGAACTTACAGCCTCATCTGCGATACCAGAGGCACGAGGTGCACGTGGAAGGAAACTCAGAGGATTACAGACTACAATTCTACCCTGCGCATCAGTGACCAGGTTGCTTCACTCCCTGAGAAGCTGAATGTCTTGTACATCCGGTTTGATGCACAGAACAAAATGCTGGTGAGGAAGGCACCCCCCCTCGGGGAGCTGACACTCCACCTGGCTGAAGCTGGGCCAGAGTCAGCCCACACTAAGCTGTGGGGCCCGATAATATGCCAGGTCAGGTTCTGAAAGACTGCGCAGCCCAGCTAACTGGGGCGCTGATGGATATATTCCACATCTCTCTGGAGCAGTTCATTGTCCCCTCGGTTTGCAAGGTGGCAACCATCATTCCAGGACCAAAGAAGGTGACAGTATTCTCCCTAAATGACCATTGTGTGATGGCACTAAAGGCTAATTTATACTTGTACGTCGCATCTACACCGTAGGTACCATGTACCCTACGCTGTACCCCACGCCATAGAGTGACATGCACCTCCCCAAAAAACTCACTCACGCGTCGCAGCGACGCAGACCACAACAACTGTGACTGGTCTGCTTGGTAGCATCGCATTTCCTCCTACGCATTTCCTGTTGCTTCTTCTCCACCATGTCTGTACACCGACTCGAAATAGATGAACCAAATCGTCAAATCTACCTGCCGACATGTGAAAATGTTTGAAATGCATTTCCTCATCCATTTCTCTCATGAAGAAACTCAACACAGTGGCATAGAAACCCCACCGCCAACTAGCGTTTTGGTGCACACCAATGCATGCTCGCTACGGCATAGAGCGACACAGAAGTGAAAATCAGGGCCACAGCATAGGCTGCAGCGTAGCCCGTACGCACAAGTATAAATCAGCCTTAACTTCAAACATTATGAAATGCTTTGAGCAGCTGGTCATACAGCTCATTAAAGCCTTTCTCTTGGCTACACTAGACCCTTTCCAGTTCGCTTATCGCTCAAATCTATCCTGATGATACAATAACCTCTGTCCTCCACTCTATCCTGTCCCACCTGGAAAATGGGGTCTCATTTGCCAGTCTGCTGTTTATAGACTTCAGTTCACCGTTCAACACCATCATACCCCAGAAACTGGTGGGGAAACTCTCCTCGCTGGATCTCAACACCTCCCTCTGCAATTGGATATTGGACTTCTTAACAGTAAGGCCACAGTCTGTCTGCGTGGGCAGCAATGTCTCTTGTCCCATTACGCTGAGCACGGGCGTTCCCCAAGGCTGTGTGCTCAGCCCGCTGCTGTTCACACAGCTGATGCATGACTGTGTCGCAGGATCCAGCTCAAACTGCGTCATCAAATTTGAGGATGACACAAGAGTGGTTGGTCTTACCAAGAGCAATGACGAGACAGAGCATAGAGAGGAAGTGGAGCGGCTGGTGGATTGGTGTGAGAAGAACAACCTAAGCCTGAACATGGAGAAGACACAGGAAATCATTGTGGACTTTAGGAAGGTGCAGACAAGCCATCCCCCTCTGCGAATACATGGCTCCAAGTTCCTGGGAGTTCACCAAGTTAAGTGCACCAAGTTCCTGGGAGTTCACATCACGGATGACCACACCTAGTCCCATAATATCATCTTCCTGAACAAGAAGACACAGCAACACCTCCACTTCTGAAGAAGATTGCGACAAACAAGCCTCCCCCCCCCACCCCCACCATCTTAACTGCATTTTATAAGAGCACCATTGAGAGCGTCCTGACAAGTTGCAACTCCATCTGGTATACGACCAGTCAAGCATTGGACCAAAATACCTACAAAGGACTGTGAGTACAGCTGAGAGGATCACAGGGGTCTCCCTACCATCCATCGGGGGTTTCTTAACAGGAGAACTGCATACGCAAGGCCTTTAGTATTTTTAAGGATCCCACCCATCCATCCAGCACCCTCTTTGTCTTCCTACCATCAGGCAGGAGACTACGATGCATAAAAATAAGAACGGTCGGGATGGGAAACAGTTTCTTTCCCCAGGCCATTGGGCTTCTGAACTTCTGGACACATTGCATTTGAAGTGTCACTGGTTAATCTGTTCTGGACCTTGCAATATTTTATATTAATGTACTTTAGTTTGCTGTTTATGTGTGATTCATCTGTTGATTGTATTCTCACCTTCGTAAGGCATCATCTGTTTTGTGTACTTCTGTGCTTTACACCCTTGTTCGAAGAAACTTTGTCTAATTTCAATTTGCTTATATACATGACAATAGTTAAATGACAATAAACTTAACTTGACAACTGGTAATTGAAACCTTGTTGCTGTGAATTCTCCACTTAGTTGCTGGATGGGTAGCTTTGGGAGGTGCCTGAGCACATTGATCTGAATCTTACTTCTCTTCAGCTGAGAATTAGCTTTATTTGTCACATGTACATGGAAACGTTGAAACGTGTCGATCAGCGAGGATTGCGCTGAGCAGCCTACACGCGTCACCACACTTACAGTGCTAACATAGCATGTCCACAACTCACTAAGCCTAATCCGTACGTCTCTGGACTGTGGGAGGAAACCGGAACACCCAGAGGAAACCAAAGCAGTCAGGGGGAATGTCCAAACCCCTTACAGGCAGTGGTGGAAAATTGAACCTCGACTGGTGATCACTGCTACAGTAACGAGGCTACGCTAACCGCTACACTGCTATGTCACCCTTCCAGCAAAAACCGTTTTACAGATCCCTACACTCCTGATTTCTGCATCTGGCCACTGCAGCATAGAAGTAGGAATCATGCAAGATGGCAGATGTCAGACGTTCAAACCCTCCATTCAGCTACTGGAATCATTGCTGAGTCCAGGGACAGACCACAAGCATATTAGCGGAGGGACTGGACACTCTTTGTATTTACAAGGGCTGTGATAATGAACACAAATCTGGATGGAAGATGAAACCAAATGCTCTGATTTTCCTTTTGTGGTGAACTACATATACCTGCCTGGACGTGTCCCCTGCTGACTGCTCCTGTGGCTCCTCCCACAGACCCCTGTATAAAGGCGATTGAGGCCTGAGCCCGGCCTCTCTGTCTCCAGGATGTAGTATGGTGGTCAGCCACTGCTTGTTCCTTCTTCCAGTCAATAAAAGCCGATATCTCGCCTTTACGTCTCAGAGAGAGTTATTGTTGGTGCATCAATTTTATTGACTGGAAGTTTTAAAACATGGAAACTGTTTTACGTGTGGAAAGATTGGATTTGGACCCCCAAGACCCTGAAGCAGCTCTTGCCTTTGAACTCTGGCTTGCATGCTTCCAATCATACTTGGAGGAGGTTCGTGCAACTGAACCCGCTGTTATGCACAGAATTCTCCTCTTGAGGGTCACCCCGAAAGTTTACTCACTTATCAGGGACCTGCCGACCTACGAAGGGGCACTGGACGCCCTCAAAAGACAGTACCTGCGGCCGGTGTACACCGTCTACGCAAGACATCGCTTAGCTACGCGATGACAACGACCTGGAGAATCGAGCGGCCAGTTTCTCCGAGCCCTACAGAAACTCGTCTGAACTTGTGACTGCAAAACGCTCACGGCGGAACAGCATGCGGAGCTGCTAGTACGAGACTCCTTTGTTACAGGAATTAGGTCAGTGTACGTGCGCCAGCGGCTGCTGGAAAATGCTGATCTTACCTTACGCTCGGCGATCAAGACAGCCGACATGCTGGAGGCTGCTCTGCACAACGCTGATGCTGTCCAGCCGCGCGATCTCCCGCCGGTTCTGTGGACACCTCAGACCCCGCCGCCACCGGTTCCCACGAGCGAATTTGCCAACACCGCTGCCAGTCGCAATTCCACGAACTCTCCAAACCCAACCACAGCAGCGGCCAGTCGAAAGCCTGCGCTGTGTTACTTCTGCGGACTCGAAAAGCACCCCCGAAAATGCTGCCCGGCCCGAGAAGCAACCTGCTCCAGCTGCGGGAAGAAGGGCCATTTTACCAAGCTCTGTAAGTCTAAACCACGAGCGGGGTCGGGCAGCGCTGCGTTTGAGACATGGGGGCCGCCATCTTGCATGCCCGGATGGGGGCGGCCATCTTTGTCGGTGTCAACATGCCCCGCCCCCGACCCACTGGTGTTTACCGGGCACCAAGCCAGCTCAACTCTGGCCACCGTAACCCTCGACCAAAGCGTCCCACACCAGCTTGCAAGGTCAATGATGGACATCCTGGTGGAGGGGCACAGGACTAGCTGCCTGTTTGACACGGGCAGCACTGAGAGTTTTATTGACCCGGACACAGTGCAACGCTGTGGACTCGTGACACAGCCGGTAAGTCAGAAGGTCACCTTGGCTTCTGGATCACATTCCACAGACATCCGGGTGGGTTGTGTAGCGACATTGGTGGTGCAGGGCACAGAATATCAGAACTTTGCGCTACTGGTCATGCCTCAACTGTGCGCACCTGTGCTATTGGGGCTGGACTTCCAGAGCCACCTCGAAAGTGTGACTATGGCATATGACGGGGCCCTCCCACCACTCACTGTCAGGAACCCTCAGTTTGGTGGGACTTCGCCATATACCCCGCTACTGACCACACACACACACCCACCCACACATCCCACCCAACACCATGCCAACAGCTGCGCTACTGACACCACTTGCAGCCTCTCCACCCTCAAGATCCCTCCCCCACCACTGTACACCAACCTGACCCCCAACTGTAAACCTGTGGCAACTAAAAGCAGGAGGTACAGCGCGGGGGACAGGGCCTTCATTCAGTCAGAGGTGCAGCGGCTGCTCGGGGAGGGGATCATTGAGCCAAGCACAAGCTCTTGGAGGGCCCAGGTAGTTGTTGTTTGGACTGAGCAGAAAAATAGGATGGTCGTGGACTATAGCCAGACCATCAATAGGTTCACGCAGCTTGACGCGTACCCCCTACCCTGCATCGTGGATATGGTCAACCAGATAGCTCAGTACAAGGTGTACTCGACAATAGATCTGAAATCCGCTTATCACCAGCTCCCCATCTGCCCAGAGGACTGCCCCTACACTGCCTTTGAGGCGGGTGGCAGGCTCTATCACTTCCTGCGCGTCCCCTTTGGTGTCACGAATGGTGTCTCGGTCTTCCAGAGGGAAATGGACCGGATAGTGGACCAGTGCCAACTGAAGGCCACATTTCCCTATCTGGATAACATCACCATCTGTGGTCACGACTGGCAGGATCACAACACCAACCTCCAATGATTTTTCCAAGTGGCCAAAGCTCTGAACCTTACCTATAACAGGGACAAATGTGTGTTCGGAACCACCCGACTCACTATCCTTGGGTATGTCGTGGAAAACGGGGTCATTGGCCCTGATCCTGACCGTATGCGCCCCCTGTTAGAACTCCCTCTTCCCACCACCCTCAAAGCCCTCAGACGGTGCCTAGGCTTCTTTTCTTATTACGCCCAATGGGTCCCCCATTACGCAGACAAGGCCCGCCCCCTGGTCAAGCCTTCAGCTGCATTAAAGGGGACATTGCCAAAGCAACGATGCATGCGGTGGACGAGACCATTCCCTTCCAAGTAGAGAGTGACGCCTCCGATTTCGCGCTTACTGCTACCCTCAATCAGGCAGGCAGGCCAGTAGCATTCTTTTCTCGTACCCTTCAAGGCTCTGAAATTCAGCACTCCGCGGTGGAGAAAGAAGCCCAGGCCATAGTGGAAGCTATTAGGCACTGGAGGCACTATCTCGCCGGCAAAAGGTTCACCTTGCTGACCGACCAGCACTCGGTTGCGTTCATGTTCAGCAACCAACAGCGGGGCAAAATCAAAAATGATAAAATTTTGCGGTGGAGAATAGAACTCTCCACCTACAACTATGATATCCTGTACCGGCCTGGCAGACTCAATGAGCCTCCTGATGTCCTATCCCGGGGAGCGTGTGCTAGTGCACAGCTCGACCAGCTATACGTCCTCCATGCACATCTTTGCCATCCGGGGGTCACCCGATTTAAGCCCGGAACCTGCCGTACTCCCTGGATGACATCAGGACGATGACCAGGGACTGCCAAATCTGCGCTGAGTGCAAACCGCACTTCTACCGTCCTGAAACGACGCAACTTGTCAAGGCCACCTGCCCTTTTGAGCGACTGAGTGTTGACTTTAAGGGCCCCCTTCCCTCCACCGACCGCAATGTCTATTTTCTCAATATTATCGACGAGCACTCGCAGTTCCCCTTTGCCATCCCCTGCCCCAATACCACTACCACGTCCATCATAAAAGCCCTGCGCCAGCTCTTCACTCTGTTTGGATATCCCTGCTATATCCACAGTGATAGAGGGTCCTCCTTTATGAGTGACGAGCTGCGCCGGTACCTGCTAGCTAGGGGCATTGCTACTAGTCGGACCACAAGCTATAATCCCCGGGGGAATGGACAGGTGGAGAGGGAGAATGCCACAGTGTGGAAGGCCACACTTTTAGCCCTTAAGTCAAAAGGGTTGCCGGTCTCTTGATGACAGGAGGTCCTCCCTGAGGCACTCCACTCCATCCGCTCTCTGTTATGTACGTCCACCAATGCCACCCCTCACGAACGCCTATTCTCTTTTCCCAGGAAGTCTACCACTGGGACCACCCTACCAGTTTGGCTGACATCCCCAGGGCCAGTGCTGCTCCGGAAACATGTGAGGAGTAATAAATACTCCCCGCTGGTCGAGAGGGTTCACCTTCTACATGCAAACCCCCAGTATGCCTATGTGGTCTTACCTGATGGGCGGGAGGACACGGTCTCCGTCCGCGACCTGGCGCCCGCAGGAGCAGCTGACCACTACCCCGAACACTCCATGGTAACTATGAACCATGTACCTGAGGTGACACCGTGCACACCAAGCCCTACACAGACTCCTCACGACACTCATATACCGGGCGTCTCGTACGCGTATATACCAGGCGCCTCGCACACGCGTGAGGGATCACTGACGCCTAGTGGGCTGACACCTCCAGTTAGGCCGGAACCGGCACAACCTCCGTCTCCGGTGCAATCACCACCGGCACCTGTGCAATCACAGTCGGTGCTACGTAGATCGCAGTGACAGATTTGACCACCTGATAGACTTAACCTGTAAATATACTTGTAAGAAACTTCGCCACATGGGGACTCTCTTTTAAAACAAAGGTGGGGGGGTGAATGTGGTGAACTATATATACCTGTCTGGACACGTCCCCTGATGACTGCTCCTGTGGCTCCTCCCACAGACCCCTGTATAAAGGCGATTGAGGCCTGAGCCCGGCCTCTCTGTCTCCAGGATGTAGTATGGTGGTCAGCCACTGCTTGTTCCTTCTTCCAGTCAATAAAAGCCGATATCTCGTCTTTACGTCTCAGAGAGAGTTATTGATGGTGCATCACCTTTTTTAAATAATGTTAACAGATATAGTATTTAAACATATTCTTGCAAGCATTTGATCCAAAATAACAGGTGAAGAAGCTCATTAACTCAATAGCCATTTTATTGTGATAAACACAAAACAGACCAGGCACCCCGACCCAGAGACTGAACCCAACCAGTCTCACAGAGACGGAGGAGGTGACCATCACACACTACGATTAGGGTGACCCACAAATACACAAGTGAATAACTGTGTAACCCCAACTAAAATGTAACAATAAATGAACTGGAACTTCCCCCCATAATTCCACAAAGGCATTTTAACACACAGGAATGATAAACAGTGCTAGTCATTAGAAATGATGGGGCGAGCTGTCAACCATGCCCCCCACTCCCCAGAGCTTCACACTGGTCCCTCCTGAGGGGGCAGCCGTCCCCGGCAGCCTCAGAGTCCATAACAAAAGACCCAGTGAGCGTCGACACTGCCGCCTGTGTGTGTGATGCAAGAGGCAGGGCACTCAGAGTGTCACCTCTTTCCTTCAGCATCACTGGGTTAGTGGTAGCCAAGAGCAGACACGAAGCCAGCCAGTCCCAGTGCAGCACGACCGCCTTCCGCTGCTCAGGCAACTACACCCTATATTCCACAATGGAGATTCCACAACAGTTGAGGACCTTTCCCGGCCCCTTCCAAGCCTGGGGGATGGTCCCTTCTTCCGGGAGGGGCCGTAGACCCATAGTGGGGCCCCCACCATGTACTGCAGCATTAGCAGCCCAGCCCCTCTTGGGACGTGCAAACACGGAGCAGTGCACAAACAGCTCCACGTCCTGCCTGTACCCAAGCCAGTAAAAGTGTTCACACAGCCTGCCCAACGTCTTTGCTGCTCCGAGACGGCCGGCCCCGACCAGCCCGTGCACCGTGGCGTGGAGCCCCCGGGGACCATCTGCTGCAGGAGATGTCTGTCACCATCGGACAACTGTCACCGCCTGAACAGCAACCGTCGTGGACCTCCAGCATTCCCCACTGCGTAGTATAAGGCTTCGATCTTTGGATCCAGGGTGGGAGACCTCTGCCCAGTCCAGCCACCGTCCCACACTCAGCCATTCCCTCACCCGGGCCAACACGGGATCACACACCTGCTTGCTGCATAGCTACTGGTCCATGGTGGGGAGGTGGTCGCTGGCTGTCACCCGAAACGCCATCACTGTCACCTGCCCATGGCTCAGCAGTATTGTGCTGGGCCACTGCCGGGTGTGCTGGGCCACTGCTGGGGGCCGCTATGAAACCGGTGGTGGCTGTTGCCTCCGGTGGGACCACTTCCTGGAGCTTCCCTACCAGAGAGCCACAGCTTCAGCACCGAGGTAGAGCGTTGCACCTGACACACCCACATGGGCCACCTGGCGGGACAGCAGGTCCAGGCCGAGGATGCAGGACTCTCGGATGTCGGCGAGCCACACCCCGTGCTCCACTGCGTTTCTCCCCACTGCGATGCGCAGCCTCCTCTTCCCTCGCATCGCCAGCGACCGTAGCCAGCTCGATCGCTGCCACGTTCCACCCAGGCGGGGATGGCTGGTCCGTGTTAGGGAGAACACCGGGACGGACGATAGTGATGGTTGACCCCGTGTCCACCAAGGTACTGTATCTGATGCCCCCCACCAGGCAGTCCATGTATAAGTCTTGCTCTTCACCCAAATGGCCCACCTGGAGGGGTTCTGCTGGAGGATTCGGGCGGTGCTTCCCGCTCGGCATTTCCCAAAGGCTGCTCCGAGCTGCAGCATGGTGCCGGTGCAGGGCAGTCCCGGGCAAATTGACCTGCCTCGCCGCACCGGTAGCAGGAACCGTTTTGTGGCCTGCAACAGGGTCGGCGTGGCGCTAGTCAGACCCCCCTCACGGGCTCCTCCTCATCAATTTCCTCCACACCTTGGTGATACGAGCCCGGACTCGCAGCATATGGGGTGACGCTGGAACACTTTGAGGGGCTAAAACTGCTTCTGCCCTCTACACCTTGGCCAGTGCCTCACCCAGCAATGACGGTGTCAGGTGAACATGCTGCTGAAGGCGCTCCAGCATCAGCACCTTTACAAAGGCATGGAGGGCAAGCTCTTCCTGGGCCAGGCGAGGGAACTGGGAGGGAACTCGGGGCAGCCACGCCAAGCACAGTAACGCAGATCAGCTGCCAATGCCCCTAGACTTCCTCCCATATGGTGCCGTCTGCTGCATAGTTCTTCCCTCATTGCTTCCTCCAACGGCCTCTGCTCGAAACGCCACTATGAGGACCCTGTAGTCACGCTGCTCTGCTGGCATTAGGTCAAGGACGACCCGCAGGGCACCTCCCTCCAGTGCCAGGTGCCCTGCCGTCTCAGTGGGGCTCCACCTGTTGTGCCATGCGGTAAGTTTGACTTGTGCCAGGTAAGGCTCCAGCCGGCTGGTACCGTCGTATCTGGGGAGCTTCAGGGTAGACCTTTGGCCTTCCTGTTGCTCCGGCAGTGTCTGCCATGGTGTCCATCCTTCCATGGCTATGGCATCCTGGGTTCTCCAGTGCAGGTCACTACAGAGGAGAGTCAGTTCCCCAGGTGGAGGAGCTTGGGTAAGGCACAATACTCGGTTCCCAGGTCCCCCCTCTGAGTATTGTCTTCATGAGCCCTGCCTGAGGGTGCGAGGTGGCATGTTGCTCGGACCCTCACCTTACTCTCCGGGTTTTAAGGCACTCTATTGTAGTTCTTCAATCACGTCATTGATCTTGCATCCCAGTCCTGACACCAATGTAGCAAGCATTTGGTCCATAATGACAGACGAGGAAGCTCGTTAACTCCACTACAGTTTTATTGTGATAAACACATGTTGTAGCCCGGGGAAAAGTACACCTCAGGACATCAACTACTTTTTCGGATTTTAATTCCTTTATCTGTTTTAGATGTTTAAGTGTCAGAAGAGGGCCTTAAGACAAAATTAACAACTTTACAATCAGGTCCTGCTGTTACAATATCTGTTTAAACTTCAATCCACACACTTGTATTTCGACCAATTGCGTATGCAGTATAAAAATACAAAGAAAACCGCACAAAACTAATACAGTACTAATGTGGTAGTGGCAATTCTGAAGGAACAGAATACAAACATTAGGATCCCCCCAACCCTGTATCTTATACTTAGTTGCGAAAAACGTAAGTGAATACATTTCATCTAAGATGTCTACTACTTTTTAGTACACTCGTGCTGAACACCCGAACGGAGACTAAACATTCACGTTACGCTGTTACATGCACAATCAGTCATGATACAATAAAGTTAGACAAAAGGTACACTTTGGCACAACTTTTACAAGATATTGCCTGGTAGTTAAATTACAGGAAGACTAACCTACTTAGCCGGTAAGGAACTTCGCAAGCCACGTCATCCCACGTCGAGTTCTTTACTTGTGAAAATCTAAAGCATCCACATGTAAAACATGTCAAATTACCGATATTCTCGATTCGCCAACAAGCATAAATGAATTCACATGGATATTGTAAATTAATGCTCACCTTTCCTCACCCAGCCCAGTACCCCGAGGGGGACTCGATTCCAACGCCCCAACAGCTTTGACAGCAGAAAACAAAATGGTCTTCCCACTATCCCGCGCGTGCGTAATGATGTCACCATCTCCACTTAAAGGCACAGACAACTATTCTAGCATTACCCAGATGGATGCCTGAGTGCACTTTTTAACGATAATGAATAGCATTCGATGGTCACCCGGTTACACACAAAACAGATCGGGCACCATGACCCGGAGAGTGAACCCAGCCAGTCTCACACTGACGGAAGAAGTGACCATCGTACACCTCGATTAGAGTTAAGGTGAACCACAAATACACAAGCGAGTAACTGTATAACCCAAGCTAAAATGTAACAATAAATGAACTGGAACTTGCCCCCCAACCCATAATCCCACAAAAGCATTTTAAAACAAGAAAAATAAACAGTGCTAGTCATTAGAAATGTAGGGGTGGGCTGTCAACCATGCACCCCTCCCCAGAGAGTCACAATATTTTAAATAAAACTTAAACTTAACATTTCAATTTTTAAAACAATTCTCTCAATTATAAAATATCTGGGTTACCGGAAGGGCATCATAACAATCGGGGCAAGGCCCAAGCATCCACCATCTGCCCGGCAGCTGCTTTTCTGGAAAGACCAAGGCTTCGGTCTCATGTGCAAAATGTGAATGTATCACACAGGTTCTCAGTGTAGTGATGGTGGGGGTGTGGGATGGGGTCGTTGAAAGTGAGATGGGGGTCAGGCTGATCAAAAACAAACTGCAGGATATCAACGGTTGCCAAGTGGCAATGTCTGAGGTGTTCAGTCTGGAGGTGGCTTCTCAATTCATATACGTGTTCTGAGGGAAGAATAAAACTTTGTATCTTACATTTGTTGTCCTTCAGCAGAGTGAGAGGCAAGAGCCAGTTACTAACCTTCATCGCGTGGTATCAGTATATCTAACCCTAAGGTTGTTTTGCCAGGGATGGTAATGGAGACAAGCTCCCACTACCTATTAATGCTCCCAGTGGTGTGCACTTCAAATAGCCTTGGACAACCAAGATCCGCTCCTGGCCCCAACATGTAGCTTAGTTACTAAGCCAGGCAGAACCGTTTCTACTGTCAGTAGAAGGGGCAAAGGTGGGTTACTGGTGCCTTAAAACCAGTCGCTTTGGGCAGATGGGGCTCATCTAGGAAAAGGAAAACTCTGCTGCCTTTCAGCTACACCCACTCATGGAGGTGGCTTCAGCAGTAAACCCTGAGGGAAAAATCCGGATCTGGGTCCCTAAGGCAGTCTTACGCTGGGTTCAATGCTGAGTGGCAACTCCTGAGATGCTGCTGATGCCTAACCGTATCGGTCTGTTCCATTCCTTTGGACTCAACAGATGCGTAGAGAGGGGGAGCTTGCGACATGGGCAGCAGCCTGCTCTCCATATTGTACTGCTACTGCCCTGGCTTTGTGTATCTAAACAGCTAGGATGCAACATCCTTGATCATCCCTGACCATCAGAGGTCTTAGGGAATCTAATACTACCACAGACTGTGATTATCTTCCTCTCAACTTGCACTAGGGTCATGTTTATTTTATTATGTAAGTTATGTATAATTTAAGTTTATGTTCATTAATGTTTGCCATGCTTGTAATATAATGTGCTGCTGCTGCCAAGAAAAGCTAATTCTCATGGCATTTACACCCTGTGTTTTTATGCCTATTATCAATGAACTTGAACCTGAACTTAATCACAGAGAGCAACTGCACCAGTTTCCAAGAAACCCGTCTTATTATGTCCAAATGAACCAGGGAAATTGAAACAGAAATCTGCTCAGAGGCAAGTTATTGTGTTGGGCTATGCATTGCAGCTCATCAAAGTAAAATTTTACACTGCAGTTTTGTACAATATTTATTTGTAGCCAACTGACTTAACACAAACTTGATTTTTACTGGGCACAGAAGAGCTATGGCCAATGGTAATTTGCAGGTTTACATTTTTTAGATATATTTTGAATAAATGCTGTGAATGAAATCAAAACTTATCATCATGAACCCTGCGGCCACCATGGCTTGCCACTGAATATTGATCTTCTATGAATAAACTCTTCTCGGGCTTCCAGATACATACAGGTATCGAGTTTAACCAATGTTTCGATGACAAACTTTGCCGTCTTCATCAGGGATGATGCCTGGGTATGTCTAGTCCAGTGATATTTATACCCCTGTTGTCCATCCCTCCTGATTGGTTAGTCCTCAACCAATCAGGTTTCCTCTGCCCTACCTTGTTTACAATTACATTTCAGTTCTTACTAAGAGCAAGACCTTCATCTTTGTTAAGATTCCTACTTTCTAGTCTTACTTTAATGGCTACCTTGACCAGGTGGTCCCAAAAGCCATTGGGTCAGCGCAATAGTTTTGTGCCATCAAAGTAAATCCTGTAGCCGTTGTGAATGCAATGTTCTGCAACCTCTGATTTCTCCAGGTAACCTAAATGGATACACGTCCTGTGCTCCTTGATGCAGGTTTCCAACGTACCAGCAATTGCTGTGACAGAGACAGCTTGCCATTCCTCCATGCTTGGGCCCTGTCCTGCGAGCTCACACTGTGACACTTACCTAATCCTGTTAATTGCTTCTTTGAGTTTTAACCAGATCCCTTTTGCTCTAATAGGACCTGATTGCTCCTTAAAGGACCTGAAATTCTTCCCCACCCCTCTGGCCCCTCTCCATCTGCACTCATCAGCATCTTGAGGTCATCCTGAATAATGTCTGTCCCCCAGTAGCTACCTTCCAGCACCCCTTTACCTCTGCAATCAGCTTTTTCCACTTAATAAGTTGACACAATGGCATGGGCTGAAGGCTTGTACACTGCTATGTTCTAATTTGTCACAGAGAATTACCTTTCCTTTGAAGTGAGATAATAACTCTCAAATGTTGGCCATTAGTAAATATGGTCTTACTGATGTTTCCTATTACCATGGCATTATTTTATTTCCCATGTGGTACTAATGGGAAAACCTAGCTCTGCTTAAAATAAAATCATTAACAATGAAAGGATATTTTCTTCCTCAATGTTGAATCATATTATCATACAAAACTGTCCAACAAGCAGGCAAACAAATCACTGTTTTAAACCATTCATCAAGGAAAATCTTCTATCCATTTTCATAAGACTCTGGAATGGAACTCTTGTACGAAACACATGAACTCTTGATCTTATAATCCACCTTGATATGGCCCTTGCTCATTATAGTCTTCTGTAATGCACTTTCTCTGGAATTTTGCAACAGTATATCCACCTCGCTGACGATCAGCACTGGCGCACCTCAGGGGTGTGTGCTTAGCCCACAGCTCTGCTCTCTCTACACCCATGACTGAGTGGCTAGGCAGAGCTCAAATGCCATCTGTAAATCTGCTGATGATACAACCAGTGTTGGCAGACTTTCAGATGGTGACGAAAAGGCGTACAGAAGTGAGATGTACCAGTTAGTTGAGTGGTATTGCAGCAAGAATCTTGTGCTCAAAGTCAGCAGGAGCTGATTGTGGACTGCAGACATGGTAAGACGAGGGATCAGCAGTGGAGAGAGTGAGCAATTTCAAGTTCCTGGGCGTCAAGATCTCTGAGGACTTAACCTCAATGAAATGCAGCTATAAAGAAGACTAGACACCGGCTATATTTCATTAGGAGATTGAGGAAATTAGGTTTGTCAACTAAAACACTTGAAAACTTCTACAAATGTACCAAAGAGAGCATTGTGACTGGCTGCAAAACTGTCTGGCATGGGGAGGGCTGCTGCACTGGTTTGAAGTAAACTGCAGAGAGTGGTAAAATTAGTCAGCTCCATCATGGGTACCAGCCTCCATAGTATCCAAGACATCTTCAAGAAGTAGTACCTTAGAAAGGCGGCGACCATCAGTAAGTATCGCCACCACTCTCTTCTCTTCTCTTTAACACGTACAAACAAGCTGGAGGAGCTCAGCAGGTCGGACAGCATCCATTGAAATGAACAGTCAACGTTATAACTGAAAACGTTGACTGTTCGTTTCAACGGATGCTGTCCGATCTGCTGAGTTCCTCCAGCTTGTTTGTATGTGTTGATTTGACCACAGCATCTGCAGAGTTCTTTGTGTTTACCCTCTTCTCTTTGCTACCATCGGGAAGGAGGCACGGAGACCTGAAGACACACACATCATTTCAAGATCACTTTCTTCCTCTCTGCCTTCCGACTTCTAAATGGACATTGAACCCGTGGACACTTCCTCACTACTTTTGTTTTTTTTTTTTGCACTACTTATTTTAACTTAACTATTTAATAGACATATATATATACTTAATGTAATTCTGGTTTATTTCTCTCTATTTATCATATATTTCATTGTTCTGCTGCTGTAATGTTAACAAATTTCATGACATATGCCGGTGATATTAAACCTGGTTCTGATTCTATATTCTGCATTCAGTTATTGGTTTTCCTTTTACGCTTCCTCAGTGCACTTCTGGTTGGAATAATCTGTCTGGATCTTTCCAAACAGAAGAACATTGAAGTAGTACAAAAGCTTTCTGCTGTATCTCAGTGCATGTAACAATAATAAAACAATTACCAGGCATAGCCAAGAAACACTAAAGACATGAAAAAACACATCAACTTCATGGTGCTAATAAATTACAAGATCCTTTTCAAACTGAGCTATATAGTCTTGACAGAGCGAGGTCTTGGTCCAGTACAGGAGGGCCAAAGTGACTGGTGACAAGGCTGTGTTACATAGACTTAGCGCGCGCGCACACACACATGCACACACAATACAATACATACATAATCTAAACATACACAAAAGCACTCTTATCACACGTATACATACACCTATCTCCCTCACATATCCACCCACACCTAATCCCTCCCATCTGGAAAAGATGCCTCACTTTCAGCTGCATTCCTCTTTACTCACCAACTGAGATGTTACCCACTCTCCAGCTGCCAGCTGCTTCATCTCTCCAAGAATGAGAAAGTCCGCCCATCCACTCTGGACCTCTTTGTGACTGTTCTGGATTACTGATTGTTCTTTACCACCTCATCCCACCCCCCATCTTGTTCCAACAGCTGCACTGTCCAGAATCCTGTACATCTCTCATGAGGATCTCTCCATCTACCTCCAACCCCCCACCAAACTTCCCTGCCTGACATCTGCAGACAATGATCTGCTGGTTCCATGCCCAGTTTCAAGCAGATTCATCCTGGGTGCATTGGAACACCTCACTTGCCCACTACTATCACTCGGCAGGTACAACGACACAAGGGTGTCCGCATTCTGCAGCCGTGTACATGCATGCCCTCACAGCTTTAACAGCCAGGCAGCTTCCTGTTCACACAGCTTCTTCTGAAGTTACTGACCAGATGGCTACCAACCACCTGACTAGGAATCACAGTGCTCTGAAACGTATTTGTATTGTCAACAGAGGTGGCATTTGATACAATGGCACAATGAACAAACAGTGGAGCCATTTCATGGAGAACTGATTCAAAGAGCCTGCCTGTGGTGTAGTGAAGAGACTCAGCAGGCTTAGTGTTTGGAAAGCAGCAACTGGCATTAAACAAGCAAATGAGAAATTGGGGTCCTTTTGAAATGATAAAAGATAATTTATGCACAACGTTTATTGCTCATCCCTAATGACCATTAGAAGGTGGTGATGAGTCCCGGCTTAAATCACTTCTGTCCTTCTGGCAATAGTATTCAGATTCAGAATCATGTTTAACATCACCAGCTTATGTCATGAAGTTTGTTGTCTTTGCAACAGCAGTACAATGCAATACATAATAATAGAGAGAAAATGTGAATTACAGTAAATATATATATATAATTAAATTAAATAAGTAGTGCAAACATGAACATTTTTTAAAAGTAGTGAGATAATGTTCATGCGTTCAATGTCCATTCATAAATCAGATGGCAGAGGGGAAGAAGCTGTTCCTGAATCATTGAGTGTGTGCTTTCAGGCTCCTGTACCTCCTTCCTGATGGTAGCAAAGAGAACACGGCACATCTGTTGAAATTTGTGAGTGTCTTTTGTGACATACCAAATCTCCTCAAACTCCAAATGAAATATATGCTTCTTCTCACAGTGTTTTCAGTAAAGTGCTGTAGGATGTTGTCCTATGTTGCATACTAGGAGTTTGATGACATCAGCTATAATCTCATTGAAAGGTTACTGGGATGATTTACTAGCCAGTTTTCCTGTGTTTCTGCTTGCATTTTTAGAGATCTGAGCTAGCTAGCCAACATTGGTGGGTGGTGTGGTGGGGGGGGGGGGGGTGAATGGCTTCCTTTTGCACTGTATATTTCCTGGATACTGTATTACATATTGTTTGAGGGAGTGATATTCTGATGACTTTTGCAGACAGAGAATCGATACTGAAGTGAAATCATTTTCAGCCAAATTTTGCCTGGTAAGCTGTTATAAATAGCAGTGAAAAATTATGACCAAATAATGTTTTAGTGATGTTGGTAAGAGATAATTATTGTCTGGGACACTGAAAGAACTCTTTGTTATTTTTCAAATAGTATATTTGCAGTTCTAACTTCCACCTGAGTGAACATCTTAAATATAGCAAAGGCTTGAAACTCTTCTTTATCAAAGATCACAAAAAATGAGTATAACAATTTTAAAGGATTATTGCTTTGCTAATGCTCTACCCATATCAATTGTGGGATTTGGGGGTTTGCATTGGATAATCCAGAGATGCAAATGAAGTGGTAGAGTTTCACATTCAAACCAGATGTATTGTTATACCATTCATATCCACACACATCAGGAAAGAATATCTTTATCACAAAAGCTACGTGAGTACTTGGATCATCATTATGTATACCAATATGGTCCTCAGTCATTGCTTTCACTCCCAGAAATGGTCCATAGGTACCTAACAGTATGCTGCAGAGCAACTTCCTCCACCAGGCAGTAGTCTGGGTTTAATTTCCAACTATCAGCTGAGGTAGGAGGTAGAGGAAACAGAAGAAAAGCGAAGGTAGGAGAGATCAAAAAGAGCAGAATGATGCCAAGGAAGAAAAAGAAGAGAAGTGTTAGGAAGAGGAAAAAAGGAATGAAGGAAGTGACGAGCAAACATTAGGAACCCTTTCTCCAACAGGACTTACAGGGAGTTTCCAACAATACTACCATTTCCAGGAATACAGTTATGCATTATTAACTCCATCCCTCTGTTTTTTAAGGTGGGATAGAGGAACTCAATGCTAAATCCTAGCTTTGACTAATACGGACTGGTGGAAAAGGGAGTAATTGGATTGTATTACTGAACAGAGTCTGTGAGGATTTTGGAAAAGTCATTGGAAGTTATATCAAAAAACGCTGAGCTTGATCATTCTTTAAAAGATATTAAGGTTTTTCTGTCAATGCATCCATCACCATGAGCCTTGATCTGGATTGCTAAGTTCTTCACTGCCTCTTGACTATATATGTGACAATATATCTCTTTCTCTTTCCTTTTTTGCACCTCATCCACTGAGGTTTCCAGAACTACACCAATGAGTACGCACGTACACCTTGTTCTGCAGTCCCTTCCAGTAAGCTGATGAGGCCTTTGGAATGACTTCACTCAATGCCCCCAAAACATCTCCACTGGTGATGGCCATGAAACAGTTCTTTATGAAGAGGTTTGGGTTTGATCAGCACCAGCTATTATGAACTTATGCAAACAACTTTAAATTGTTTGCTGTGGTTAGGACTTGCGGCACTGTGATTAGCTCAGGATAATCTCTGAATTCATGTTGCTCTGTGAACTTATTGTACATCGTTTACCATGTGAAAAAAGGAGAATAAATTACTGTAACTGCGTATCATGTTCCCAGCCCCTGTTTCCCAGCAGTACATAGTTCATACCATTACCCCACTGGTGTACTGGAGAGAGAACTGTCAAATATATGGCTTCATGATCTTTACTTTCATTTAATTTTTTTGTCAGAGAATAAAAAACTCAAGCACTATTTTTATCTTCATCTGCACCCTTATTCATGCAGAACTTGTTACTTTCAAGCTCCAGTATCAGTGGGTTGCAGGCCTACCAACAGCTTAATGCTGGTATGGCAGCTCATGATGGATAGCCATTCATAACTTCACTCTGGCATTTTTCTTATTCATGGCTGTGAAGAAGCATCTACAGAAGAATTCTAATCAAAGGCAGAGCTGGCAAGCATAATATTAACACGAATAAAACAAGGGATTAGAGTTATCACACTGTAGTTCTTGCACCAATGTTTTTGATGACTTCAGCTGAGATTCAGTTAAATCATTGGGCTGTGTAGAACAGCACATCTGAGTAAGCAATGAGCTTTACTAAGGAAAAAATGTATAAAAGTTATATTTTGGTGGTACTGACTTAAGTGTAAAATTATATCTTGACCCTATATAGCCCTCTCTTTGACTTTACTACTCTATCCTACTGATGCACCATCAATTACTCTCTGAGACGTGAGGCGAGATATCGGCTTTTATTGACTGGAAGAAAGAACAAGCAGCAATTGACCACCATGCTACATCCTGGAGACTGAGGGCCAGGCTCAGGCCTCAATCGCCTTTATACCGGGGTCTGTGGGAGGAGCCACAGGAGCAGTCAGCTGGGGGACGTGTCCAGACAGGTATATGTAGTTCACCACACCTACACAAGGCGCTGGATTCAGCCCAGTGCATCATGGGTAAAACCCTTCCAGCCATTGAGCATCTCTACATGAATCGCTGTCATGGAAAAGCACCATCCATCATCAGGGATCCCCACCACCCAGGACATGCTCTCTCCTCACCTCTGCCATCAGCAAAAAGATACAAGAGCCTCAGGACTCACACCACAAGGTTCAAGAACAATTACTACCCCTCAACCATCAGGCCCTTGAATAAATGGGGATAACTACACTCTCTTTCCATTCGTTAAGATGTTTCCCACAACCAATGATGTCACTGAAAGGCCTCTTGCTCTCATTGTCTCAGGTTCTCGTTATTTATTGCTATTTATTTATGTTTGCATTTGAACAGTTTTTTGTCTTCTGCACTCTGGGTGATCCTTCATTGATCCTATTATAGACACTAATATATAGTTTTGTTGACTATGCCAACAAGAAAAATAATCGCAGGATTGTGTATGGTGACGTATATGTACTTTGATAATAAAATATTACTTTACTTTGAATGTTGAACTATTTATTTTTAACTGCCATCAGTTTACCATCAGAGTCAATGCAACCATTTTAAAAGTGCTAGGGAGCTGAGCAGCGGAGGAGATTTTCTGTGACTGAATTAATTTTAGGGTCAAGCATGCACTGCTGAAAGGATGTGGAAGCAAAACGAATGGTGACTCTCAGAATGGAACTCTCCTGAGTGTGATAGTCACACCAGTCACCAACACAAATACTTGCACATTCTCCCGGTGACCTCGCTTCCACCCGCCAACTCCATCCCCCTCCCATCCCAATCATGTGTGTTAAAAAAGGATCAAGTACATACCTTCAATTTTGGATCAATCATCAATTGAGCTGGGGGCACATCCTACAGGTATGGCAAATCTGTTGGGGTTGACAACAGCAGCAATTAGTTTGGTCAGAATCGGCCTGCATATTCTGTCAACAAAATTTGTAGAAGTTATATCAAAGGAATATCAGCACTCGGAAATGTCTCCCAAATTAGAAGTACCAATTGTGACAAGTAACAACCTTTTGTTGATTCATGCTGTGTATTTTGGTTTGAAGCACAGTTTTGAATGGTCACAACTGCCGGTCTATTTGGGGACTGTAAGCTTTATAGTGGTTTGTCCGAGAGTTCAACACTTGGTTCTGTTCATATACTGAAGTGAACGTCTTTGTTTTGTCCGGTTCATGAACTTGGAAAAAAACCTAAGTCAAGTTGGAAGCAGTGACCTTGAAGTTAGGACTAAGAGAGAAATTAATCTTACTGGGAAAGCTTTGATGATAGAATTGACAACATTTGAAAAGTCGACAATAAAATTCTTTAAAAAATGCAATAAAATCATTAAAAATAACCTATGCCATATGCAATAGCACAAGGTGCTACTGAGGACATTAATTTACAGCAGTGGTCGCCAACCCATCGATGGCGATCGACTGGTCGATCTTTGAGTCTTCCCCAGTAGATCCCGAAAAAAAAAAGAAAAAGAAATACACAAATACTGTTGAGAGATTATTTCTGGGTTGCAGGGTTTTAGTTCCGTTCTTTCTGCCCAGTGCGCATGCGAAGAAACGATAGGAGTCAGCTGCACCTTCCCTCATTCCCTGTCACGCACTGTTGAACTTGAACCCACGCGAGGTCATCAGTCGCCTAAATGCAGTGATACCCTCACGCCAGGGATCACTGGTTGGCCTCGGGCTGTCAGGCGGGAAGTGCTGTCGTTACTGGCCTGGAACGCTGCCTCTAAACCTGTTTAACACACCGAATGTTCATGGGGAATCTGGTGCTAAAATACTCACAGACAACCTAATTCGGGCCCAGCGTTTTATAAGTATCAGAGCAGCTACCTTGCTGCAATCTACTGAAACAAACTTTTGCTGGCCAATAGGTCCTACAAGGGGGGCGGGAACACATCGTGTTGCACTCCTTGCTCGATCGCTCGCTCTTTCCGGACTGCGACCACCGCGGCCCCGGTACAGGGACCACCGGTCCTGACCTTGTCCTCTCACCCCACCCACAACCAACCGCAGCTGGCCAAGGCGGCTGGCTGGAGCCCGGACCCAGAGGCTGTCTAATGAGGCAATGAAGCCCTCAAAACTGCTTCGGTACCTTGAGTCCAAGCACCTTGCACTTAAAGACAAACCCGTTGAGTTTTTTCAGCGGAAAAAACATGAGCAGCACGGGACAGCAGCTAAGTGCTGAGAGCCACGAAAACTAAATTGTGGAATAGACTGGACATAAGGAACCTGCTTCGAGTATTGCTGTATTCCCGTTGTGTTTAACACCCCACCTCCCCATCGGCCAATCCGCAAGATTATTGTCAATATTAAACAGGTCTGTGGTGCAAAAAAATGGTGGGTACCCCCTGGTGTTTATACATTATTTCTACTTCCGGGTTGTGGGGTTTTACTTCCGGTCTTTACTGCCCCGGTGCACATGCGTATAACTAATTGATCTGGGGTCGATTTTGCCTCTTACTAAGGCCGAGGTAGGGGATCTTGGGTTTAAAAAGGTTGGTGACCATTAATTTATGGTATAGTGTGTGGTAAACCATGTATATCTGTCTGGACACGCCCCTCTGCTGACTGCTCCTGTGGCTCCTCCCACAGACCCCTGGATAAAGGTGATTGTGTCACTGCTCCTCCCACAGTCATCCAGCATGGACGTGCTCCATTTTACTGCTAATAAAAGCCTTTCAGTATTTACTCTACTTCCAGTCTTTTGGAGTTATAGATAGTGCATCATAGTGACACTTGTGTTTTGGGTCTAAATGCTCCCCTGGAGTCCATAAGGACATGAGAAGAAATAACAAGCATAATGATGCATTATTTTGTGTGGGAATAAAAGGAACCTTTTCTGGTTGGTTGTTAGTGACTGGTGGTGTTCCGTAGAGGTCAATGTTGGGTCTGCTTCTTTTTATGCTGTATATTAGTGATTTAGATGATGGAATAGATGGTCTTGTTGCTAAGTTTGCCGATGATAGAAAGATTGGTGGAGGGGCAGGTAATGTTGAGGAAACAGGAAGGCTGCAGAAGGACTTAGATTAGGAGAATGGGCAAGAAAGTTGCAAATTAAATACAATGTTGGAAAATCCATGGTCAGGCACATTGGTAGAAGAAATAAATATGCAGACTATTTTCTAAATGGGGAGAAAATCTAAAAATCTGAGATGCGAAGAGTCTTGGGAGTCATTGTGCAGAACATCCTAAAGGTTAACTTGCAGGTTGAGTCGGTAGCGAGGAAGGCAAATGCAATGTTAACATTCATTTCAAGAGGTCTAGAATACAAGAGCAGGGATGTGATGCTGAGGCTTTATTGGGCACTAGTGCCCTGTAAACGCACCTTGAGTATTGTGAATAGTTTTCGGTTCCTTTTCTAAGAAAATCTGTGCTGGCATTGGAGAGGGTTCAGCAGAGGTTCACCAGGATGATTCCAGGACTGAAAGAGTTAAGATATGAGGAACGTTTGTTGCCTCTGGGCCTGTACTCGCTGGGATTAGGAAGAATGAAGGGTGATCTCATTGAAACCTTTCAAATCCTGAAATGTCTAGACAGAGCTTGGAAAGGATGTTTCCCAAGGTGGAGAAGTCTAGGACAGGAGGGCACAGCCTCAGGATAGAGTGGTGTCTATTTAAAACAGAGATGGGGAGAAATTCCTTTAGCCAAAAGGTGGTGAATTTGTGAAATCTGTTACCACAGGCAGCTGTGGAGGCCAGGTCGTTTTGTGTACTTAAAGCAGAGATTGATAGATTCTTGATTGGACATAGCATCTAAGATTACAGGGAGAAAGCCAGGGAGTGGGGCTAAGGAGGGGAAAAGAAGATCGACCATGACTGAATGATGGAAAAGACTTGATAGGCCAAATGGCCTAATTCTTCTCCTATGTCTTATGGTCTTATGTGTTCTGGCTTCCCCCCATATCCCAAACAATGGCTCATGGCTTGTGTAACATCTGATGAATGCCCATGTGCTCAACAGAAGGTAATCATTCTGATTTTGGAGGAAAGTTTTCAGGAGATTACGCAAAAACAGTATGATACTGTCATGAAGCAGATATGTTTACTTACAGTGTTGTGGTCCTAGTCTGAGGGTTGAACTGGACCCGGAGCATTGAAATGAAGTCTGGCATCCTTACCTAAAGAAGGATATACGTGCTTTAGATTAGAGGATAGAGGGACGGCAATGGAGGTCTACTTGATTATTTCCTGGGAGAGAGTGTTTGTCTCATGAGGACTGATAAATCATTTTCAGGCCATACATCAGAGTAAATAAGAATGAGAAGTGATATTATTGAACCTTATATCTAGCACAGCAACTCAATGAGTATTACTGTTGTCCCAAAGCTCCAGCAACCCTGGTTCAATCTTGACCTTTGCCACAGTTATTGTGTGGTGGTTACACATTCCATCTATAGGTTTTCCATAGGTACTCTAATTTCCACCAATCACCTTAAAGTTATGCCCCCGTGCAGAAGCCATCTCTGCCTGGGAAAAAGTCTCTGGCTATCCACTCTATCTATGCCTCTTATTAGCTTGTACATCTCTATCATGTCACTCCTTCAGTCCAAATAGAAAACCCTAGCTCATCCAACCTGTCTTCACAAGACCTACCTTCTGGTCCAGGCAGCATCCTGGTAAATCTCCTCTGCATCGTCTCTAAAGCTTCCACATCCTTCCTATAATGAGACAACCAGAACTGAACACAATATTCCATTCCACGTGTGCTCTAACCAAGGTTTTATAGAGCTGCAATATTACCTCACAGCTCTTGAACTCAATCCCCTGACTAACAAAGGCCAACACGCCATACGCCTTCTTATCATCTTGTTCGGCAACTTTGAAGGATCGATGGGCATGGTCCCCAAGATCCCTCAGTTCCTCTATACTGCCAAGAATCCTGCCATTAACCCTGCATTCTGCCTTCAAATCCAAGCTTCCAAAATGAATCACTTCACTCTTTTCTTGTTACCAGGTTCAGACATGGCCCATTTGCGGAGTGAGAGACACTGAAGCAGGTCGCTAAGTTCACAGACTTTAATACAAACGGTGTTAAAGGGAAAATAAACAATAAATGCTGGGCCAAACAGGGTCATTAACCAAAACTCTCAAAAGTAACATGAAGCCTACTCTGCGGCTGAAAAGAACATCTGAACATTCAACAAATGTTGCTAGTCTTCAGAGTCAGTTGACTTCAAAGTCCAATATCTCAGGTAAGGCTGAAAGCAAAACAACAGCCAAGCGTTGTTATGCTTTGACCAAGTCTCGACAAGCACTACAACAACAAGTATGGAGTTAAATACTATCACAATTAAATAATAATTACCTGACATGTGCAAATTCACAAGCGCAATTGCCGTATCTACTGTGCTGCAGAATCCATGGTTGTGACATTTCTGGGTTGAACTCCATCTGCCACTTCTCAGCCCAGCTCTGCATCCGGTCAATGTGCCTTTGCAAAAAATAATAATGCTCCACTCTATTCACAACATCATCAACCTTCGTCATTTGCAAACCTATCCTTCCACTTCCTCATCCAAGTCATTTATAAAATTCACAAAGAACAGGCGTCCAGAACACATCCCTGCAGAACACCACCAGTCACCAACTTCTGGGCAGAATACTCTCTATCTAATACCACCCTCTCCCTTCTATAGGTAAGCCAAATCTATATCCACTTAGCCAAGTTTCCCTCAATAGTACTTTTGAATATTACTTCTTAGAATATTACAGACAAGTTGAGATCTTTATATGCATGTCATAGATTACCCAAAAAGCTTGTTTCTAACAATGTCCTCATGTTTCATTCAAGTCAATGGACTTGAGTTGAATATAGACTATTCTTCTATATCGTCCTATTTTACTGGAGTGCCAAAAGGTCAGTCAGCATAATCAAGGAGTTCTCAAGAAACAAGTGCTGTAGTGATATTCAAAACTCAGCAGGAGACATCACATAGTCAAGTTTTGCTGAAGCTACAGACAAATTCAGCTCACGCACCAGAAGGTATAGTCTGCAGAATTTTTGAAAGTACTGAATCTCACTCAAATTTTCTTCCGGAGTTGAATACAAGCATTGAAAACATCGTGATGTTAATTAGAAGAAACGCAGATTTGAGGAAAACTGGTACATTCATATTCCTAGCTTTACCAGCAAGTCAAACTTAGACAAGCTGAAGGCTGGGATTAAAGTGGAGGTTTGCAGTTGGTGCAATTGTAAATGGTGACAAAGTCTGAAGTGCTCATGTAAATCTGATAATGTCTGCTCGACTGTGGCTGTTAAATCTTTGATCAGGATGTTAAATCTCATTTGGATCCAGTCAGAGCATAGAAAGTGAAGTACCATATCTAAGGAACACAGACTTCCTTGAGTTCAGTTTAAGGAGACCTTGAATAGCAGCTGTTGCAGTGATATTCAAAACCCAGCATAAAACATTACCTCTGCCATAGATTTTGTTAAAGAACCAAATAATTTTGCTCAGAACCAGAGGGGTACATGGAGTACTCTTGATGGAATTCAAATATTCCAAACGTAACATCAACACCAAAATCCATGAGAAGACCTGTAAAACTTTGAAACCCAGTTATAGTTGTAGCACAGTAACTTATATCTGCAATTTTAAAAATTTATTTTATTGAAGCACGGCACAGAATAGGCCATCCGGGCCTTTGAGCCATGCCGCTCAGCAACCCTGATTTTATCCTAGTCTGATCATGGGACAATTTACAATGACCATTTACTCTACCAGCTGATATGTTTTTTAACAGTGGGAAGAAACTGGAGCCACTGAAGTAAATCCACGCGATCACAGGGAGAACGTACAAGCTACTTATAGGCAGTGTCAGGAATTGAACCTGGTTTGCTGGTACCGTAACCACTGTGTGAAGCACTGCTGTTACATACCCCGTGGGTATCTTGTGACTGTCTTATGACCATGATGTAATGGTCTTGTGATGGTGGAGTGATGTAATTTCCCAGCAGTGTGAGGTCACATGATGTAATTTTCCCACCAGTGAGAGGTCATGTGATGGCCTGTCCCAACAGGAATAAAATGGGGAAGCCTTGCTGCAACTCAGGAGTTTTTGATGGGACGTCGTCTAAGTTACTCTGTTATGCTGCGTATTCGTCTCATGATGCAGTTTTGTTTTAAAGTGGTGTTTTACATTCTATCTTAAGTCTCAAAGGTTATTGCCAGCAGTTTCACCGCAACACTGCCAGTTTTAGTTCAGCCGGAGAGTGAAGAATTTACCGAAGTACGGAAAACCTGAAGGATCGAGTAAAGTTGGTGTCATCCGCAGTAATAGACGGTCGACCTTATTGAATCCTCATTCAAAGAGATAGTAACCTGCATCTGAAATAATCCCTGCTATAAGAGCAGAAAGGATTGGGGCAGTGTTATCCGTCAAAAAAAGGTCAATTCTTTAAGCCATTTTTATTTCCTTCATCGTAAATCCTTCGGGCAAGGCGTATTTCAGCTGCGATCAGCAGTAACGTCACGTCGTCGAGGAATTTGTTACTCCAGGAAAGTCTCTCCTAATTGACTGTGTAAATCATTTGGACTTTCGCATTTACCACTTTTAAGAACTTTATCGCTTTAAGAACTGCGTTCATATTTATCGCTTTAAGAACTGTTCGAGTTGCTATATAGCAGTTAACTTCCGGTTAAGTTACTCGTTTGTTTACTTTTCATTTGTTGTTGAGCAGAGTTTAAATAAATGTTTAATTTGTTTATGGAAAACCTGTCTCAATTCTATATTCATTGTTGCCGTACCATAAAACTGCGCTACACTGAATAGATTTACAGGCAAGTTTTTCCAAGTGAAATCACTTCCATCAGGAAAGTGCCCTCATACTTCTATGTCCTGGTACTTCAATACACCTTAATACATTGATTGTTTTCCAGTATCAGATATACACTCCATAATATCACTGGTCACACAGAGCATGATGCCACCCTTGCTATCTTACATTACAACTTCTCTGCGCTAGCTTCAATCTTTATGGAACAGTTTCACTGGGATATATTTAAAGGGATGTTCTGCTGTAATGAGCAGACATGATAGAGCAGCTTCAATACATTACAGGCTGGTCAAATGTCTTCCAATATTTATAGTATGCTTTCCATATAATCTAGGATTTGGACCAGACATAACCGTTCAATGGTTCCACCGCTAGGAGGAATCTGTTATAGGAGATATCAGTATGGACCATAATTGGCATCACAGGAAAATGAAGGGATATTTTTGGGGTAAGAGCCATAAACATGGCCATTTGCAAAGGAACTAACCAATCAGAGTCTTCAGAGACTGTTGCATGCTGCCTGGACATTTACTACAAACAATGACTTTGTCGGCTTAGGTTTAGCAAGCATATTATCAAGGAGGAAAGTAAAATGCAACAGGAAAACATCCATCCATAATTTCCAGCTAAAATACTATCTTTATCATTCTCAAGATCATCTTGCCTCTCACATACTTTGTCATAGGATCTTTCCAAACCACCATGATCTTTGCAACGTCTCCCAATTTGCTGGTCACTGCAGCATTATGGAAGCACTATGTATGCAATCACAAATTCATGTACTTTGATTTCAGTGAGGGATTGGTGTCATTTCAGACAAGAATATTTTCCCGCATTTTTCCATTGACTGCTATCAGTAATCCAGGGTTTTGTTTCCTCAACAGAATAGGTTCCCACTTTGTTAATGTTCAGATGTTTGTGGATCATTGTAAGTTTTCCACCCACTGCGCAGTCCAGATGGGTGGGTCCTGGGAGAGGGGCTACCCTTCACTTCCCAACACACAAACCTGACAGCTGTCATACAATGAGAAAAACACAATTGAAAGAACCTTTGAGGAAAGTGCCATTGGCCTTCTGAAAATCAGATTCTGGTGACTCCGTCGGGGAAATCACACCTTTACAAGGCCAGCAAGTGCAGAGACTTCATTAGAGTGTGCTGCCATCTACACAGGCTCACCAGTCTGTAGACAGGAGCCAGTGCCAGAACGAGAGCAGCGTGCAGGTCTGGAGCCTGAGGGACATGAGGGACAGTGGAAGAAGCAAGAGGAGCAGGAGAATTAGGAAGACTATTGGCAGAAGTCACGGCAGAATGCCATCATGCTCACCTCCCAGAGGAGTAAGGTGTTGACTGAATAGGCTATCAGCCACTCCATGATAGCAAGACTCTTTTTGTGATAACCCAATAAATCATAATCCTCAGTCCAGACAAACTGACTCCTTCCACATTCCCAGCATCCACACATGTGTGGAGACAACTCTTCATGCATTTGTGAGCACATTCATCTAAATATTTATAACTATTTTTAACAAATGAAACAACATCCCCGCTGTCTCACACACACAAAGTGCTGGAGGAACTCAGCAAGTCAGGCACCATCCATGGAGGGGAATAAAGAGTTGAGGTTTTAAGCCAAAACCCTTCATCAGGACTAGAAAGGAAGGGGCAGAGCCAGAGTCACAGAGGGGAAGTAGTGATATCTTCTGATATTTCTGGAAGGACGGATGCAGGCTTGGTCACAGCAGCCTCTTCAGGTCCAACAAATGATGCAAATGTGTGTCTCAAACATTTTTGTTGTGATTGCAAAACCATGTTGGACATCTGTAATATAAAATACTGCAGGTGCAGTTCATTGGTTCATTGATGAGGCTGACGGTGAGGGAACTACATGGCCTCAGTTGTTGAGTGGACCACCCACATATGCCGCAGAGTTGCCTATTACATCCACCCAGGGGTAGGGGAGACGCTGTGGAAGAGAAGAGAGGTGCAGAGGGAAATATCACTCATGCTGAGGTTGGGGACTGGCCCCTCCCATTGGAGTGTTTGATCCTTGGAAGACAGCTGATCCAGCGCAAAGCAAGCTGATTTGAGTTCATCTGCTGAACAAGGTCGAGATGAGGAACTATTGCATACTAGTTCTTGCAGAAACATGGCTCCAGGATGACATCCCATGGAGCAGCAATCTTCAGGCTGTGTCACTCAGAGACTAGTACTAATGTTATATATTGAGACTGTATGTACTATCGAACTATGTATGCTGTGTGTTGTATGTGACTGTGTTTTGCACCTTGGCCTTGGAGGAATGCTGTTTTATTTAGTTGTGTACATTTGTATGCTTGGAAGACAATTAAACTTGAACTGGAAGTGGTTTGGAATGGCACAGTAGCACAGCAGTTAGCCTAACACCATTACAGCACCAGCAACGCGAGTTCAATTCTGCCACTGTCTCTAAGGAGTTTGTATTTCCATCCTGTGGCCACAGGGGTTTCCTCCGGGTGCTCCAATTTCCTCCTACATTCTAAAGACATATGGGTTAGTAGCTTAATTGATTACATGGGGGTAGTTGGGCATAGAGGCTGATTGGGCTGGAAGGGTTTGTTACAATGCTGATTCTCTAAATAAAATAAAATTTAAATGTCTTCAGGTTAGGCATACCTCAAAGAGACTTCACAGTAAAGCAGGCTGCTGTACATCCTCAATGGGAGACCACAGTCAGTGCAGATGGGGAATAACATCTCCTCCTTGCTGATGATCAACCTGGGCGCATCTCAAGGATGTGTGCTTAGCCCACTCCTCTACTCTCTCTACACTCACAACTGTTTGGCTAACACAGCTCAAATTCCATCTATAACTTTGCCGATGACACAACTATTGCCTCAAATAATCAATATCTTGCACTTATTTACCTATGGGAGCAACAAGTCTGCAGCAGATGCCATCTCATTGGCTCTTCACTCAACCCTGGAACATCAGGACAGCAAAGATAAAGATGCACTTTATTGACTAAAACTCAGCATCCAATGCCATCATTCCCTCAAAATTGATCAATAAGTTTCAAGACCTTGGCCTCAACACGTTTTTGTGCAACTAGATCCTCAATTTCCTCACTTGCAGGCCCCAGTCAGTTCAGATTGGCAACAACGTCTCCTCCATGATCTCCAACAGCACGAGTGCACCACAGGGCTGTTTGCTTAGCCCCCTGGTCCATTCACTTTACACTTATGACTGTGTGGCTAAGCACAGCTCCAATACCATATTCAAGTTTGCAGATGACACCGCTGTCGCAGGCCAAATCAAAGGCGGTGATGAATCAGCATATAGGAGGGAGATTGAAAATCTGGCTGATTGATGCCATAACAACAACCTCTTACTCAGAGTCAGCCAGACCAAGCAGCTGATTATTGACTTTAGGAGCAGGAAACTAGAGGGCCATGAGCCAGTCCTCATCGGAGGATTAGAATTGGAGAAGTTCTGCAACTTCAGATACCTTGATATTATTTCAGAGGACCTGTCCTGGGCCCAGCACGTAAGTACAATCACAAGGAAAGCACGGCAACTCCTCTACTTCCTTAAGAGTTCACAAAGATTCAGCACGACATCTAAAACTTTGCCAAACTTCCATAAATATTTAGTGGAGAATATATTGACAGGCTACATCACACCAAGTATGGTAACACCAATGTCCTTGAATGGACAATCCTACAAAAAGTAGAGAAATATGGCCCTGTCCATCACTGGTAAAGCCGTCCCCACCACTGAGCACATCTACATGGAGCGCTGGAGCAGGAAAGCACCATCCATCATCAGAGAACCCACCACCCAGGCCGTGCTCTTTTCTCACTGCTATTATCAGAAAGAAGGTACAGAAGCCTCAGGACTCACACCATCAGTTTTAGGAGCAGTTATTACCCTCAACCATCAGGCTCTTAAACCAAACAGGATAACTTCACTCAACTTCACTTGTCCCATCATTGAAATATTCGCAAAAATCATGGATTCACATTCAAGGACTTTTCATCTCATGTTCTTGATATTTATTGCTGATTTATTTATTCTTATCATTTTTTAGTATTTGAACAGTTTGTTGTCTTTTGTAATGGCCAAACACTTAAGTTGTGGTTTTTCATTGATTCTATTATGGTTATTATTCTATTATTGATTTACTGTGTATGTCTGTTGTTAGAGGGATTTTTGGATTTTGGGCATTTACATATAGTAAATGGCTTTGGCTACCAGGCTTCTGTTCCTTGATAATGTATTGTGGATTCCGTTTGCAACAATGCATTCCCAAAAGCTGTGGATCCCAGTCCAGACAATGCTGGAGTCTGTGGAATGGATGAAAATCAGAAGGTGTGAAGTTTATATGTAGCTTCAAAAGAATGCATTGTCTATACTTTGTAAATATGGATTTGTCCTTCCTGTTTAGCAAATAAATATCAAGCCCCACATTGGGAAAACAGACCTTTCCACCGAAAGCATCTCCATAAGATGCCTGCTGTACATTGTTTTGTCGAATGAAGAAGCTGATTTGTATCTACCAGTAATTTTCTCCGGCAATTTCATCCACACAACAACAACCATAAGAAAAATTAATCTCATGGTTTATGTTGTGACAATATATACATTGATTATCAATTTACTTTGAACTTTTCTTCTTGGCAGTTCAGATGCTAACAAAGAGGTGGACAGGAGTGAGATAGATCAGCTGGTTGAGTGCTGTCACATCAACAACCTTGCACTCAATGTCAGTAAGACCAAGGAATTGATTTTGGACTTCAGGAATGGGAAGCTGAGGCAAAATAAACCAGTTCTTATCAAGCAATCAGCAGTAGAAAGGGTGAGCAGGTTCAAGTTCCTGGATGTCAACATCTCTATCCTGGGCCCAACATATTGTTGCAATTAGAAAAAGGATATATTTCATCATGAGTTTGAGTACACTTGGGTTGTCACCAATAACAGTCACAAGTTTCTACAGGTGTACTGTGGACGGCATGCTAACTGGTTGCATCACTGTCTGCAGAAAACTGCAACTCAGCCAGCTCCATTTTGTGCACTAGCTTTTCCAGCATCAATGACATCTTCAAAAGGCAATGTGTCAAAAAGGTGTTGTCCATCATTTAGGAACCCCATCACCCAGCACATGACCTCTTCCCACTGCTACCATCAGGGAGGTGGTATAGGAGAATGAAGGCACAGACTCAATGCCGAATGGACAATGAACCCATGTACACTGCCTCACAATTTTTTTTTTCTTTTTTGTTGCTGCCTGTAAAATTTCTGTAAAACGAAGATGCTGTCCAAAATAATGAAATGAGAAGTTCCTAAATATCAAAAAAGACTATAAAGAGCAGTATACAGTAAAAACCTAAATCAAATCAGTATTTGCCTCAAAACTGCATCAGTTCTCTTAGCTGCACTGTGGTGCAGTTTTATGAGAAAATCAGCTGGAGGATTGTTCCAGGCATCTTGGAGAACTTGCCACAGTTCTTCTGCAAACCTTCTCACTTGCTTCTGTCTCTCCAGGTAATCCCAGACAGATTCAATGATGTTGAGATCAGGGCTCTGTGGAGGCCATACCATCTGAACTATATCAAAAATCTAGGGTGCCTAAGACTTCTGCACTGTACAGTATATATATTTCTTACTGTAATTTACATTTTTTATTATGTATTCAGCTGTAAAACAACAAATTTCACAACATATGCTAGTGATATCAAACCTAATTCTGATCCTGATTTAGCTGTATTTTTAACTACTTGGGGTCTACACCCTGGAATTCTCTCACTTTTTCAGTGCCCTCCTTTAAGAAGCTTCATAAAATCCAGTTCTTTAACTGTAATTATAGTCACCTAACTCAATATTATCTTAAATGGCATTGTGTCAAATTTTGTCAACCTTCTTGGGCTATCAAAAAAGTGTTTCTTTTCAGTTGCCCATAAATGGTGAAATTATATATGATGAATACATCCTGGTCCCAACATATCAATCCAGCTATAAAGAAAATAAATACAAAAGACAAGGGGCATAATTAGGCCATTTGGCCCATCAAGTCTGCTCCACCATTTCATCATGGCTAATCCATTTTCCCCCTTAGCCCTAAATTCCTGTTTCTCCCCTTATCCCTAATGTCCTGACCAATCAAGAATCTATCAACCTCTGTCTTAAATATACATACAGAAGCATGTATACATATACACATATGATGCCATATAAAGAAGGCAAGACAGCAGCTATATTTCTTTAGTAGATTGAGGAGATTTGGTTTATCACCTAAAACACTCGAAAATTTCTACAGATATACCATGGAGAACATTCTGACTGGCTGCATCACCTTCTGGTATGAAGAGTTGGGGCTAATGCACAGGATTGAATTAAACAACAGAGACTGATAAAATTAGTCAGCTCCATCATTGGTACTAGTCTCCATAGTATCCAAGATACCTTCAAGGAGCAGTGCCTTAGAAAGGTGGCATCCATCATTAAGGACCCCCAACATCCTGTTCTCATTGTTACCATCAGAAAGGAGATACAGAAGCCTAAAGGCACACATTCAGCGATTCAGAAACAGCTCCTTACACTCTGCCATCCGATTTGTGAATGAACCTTGAACCCATGAACACGCTTCACTACTTTTTTTAAAATTTAAGTTTTTGCACTATTTATTTAAATTTAACTATTTAATATACATATATACTTACAGTAATTCAGTTTTTTCTATATTTATCAGGTATTGCATTGGACTGCTACCACAAAGTTAACAAATTTCATAACATGTGCTGGTGATATTAAATCTGATTCAGATTCAGAGCAAAGCACAAACAATTTGAAACAATGAAAAACTAGCTATACATACATTCAAAATCTGCAGAAACAGAAGTGTTTGATGATCTTATATGCCTAACCATAACATTCTACCTTGTGAATCAGAAATTTGTGGATTCTTACCCATAAATATTCTTGATAGAATTATTAAACCAAGGGACTTGCATACTTGGCTAGGACAATGTAAAAGAATCATATAGTGTACTCAAAGAAGAGCAGATGGTTCATTCATTGCCTTGATTGTCATTATTGACGTAATTTACACCAACAAAATAGATTACGGCTCATTTATTTAATTCATTTATAGGAGGTGTAAATTCCCGTAATTTGGCTTCAGTATTTCAAAATAGTTTAACAATGAGTGCACTCCAAAGTATATTTTTGGAAACCTGATGGAAGTTGCTGTGTAAAAATTGCGTATCATAAAACAATGGCTTTATTCAAAAGCAATAGATATGTCACAACTTCCTGAGTTACCCTGAAAATGCAAAATCAATAAAAGTAACACAATCTCCTTCATTGTTTACCTGTCTGGTTGCCAAACAAAAATGTTTAGGGTGTAAAAACAAATAAGTCAAAGGGGCAGCTGCAAAAACTAAGCAGCTCTCTGGAATAAAAAGTCTCTGTTGATTGTGAACATTGAATACAGCCTTTGATATCCTATTTATGTACAGGTCTTTTATAGTAAGTGCCTGAACACAAGTTAGAATCAAAATAAGGTTTAACATCACTGGCATATGGCATAAAATTTGCTGTTTTGCAGCAGCAGTAGTAATATATAATATAGTTTGCAATATATAATAATAAAAAATCTATAAATTACAACAAAAATATATACATATTTCTTATTGTAAAAATGTAGTGCAATAAGGAAAAAAATAGTGAGGTAGTGTACATTAGTTCATTGCCCATTTGGAAATCTGATAGTGGAGGGGAAGAAGCTGTTCCTAAAATGTCAATAATCCATTTGCAGAGGCAGGTACAAATTCAGAGCTTGTTGATTCGCACCGAGGGTTGTATGCTGAGCTGTTTGCCCATTCATTGCATGCATCATCATAATGCCAGCTCCATTTTACCTGTTCCCATGATTTCTTACCTTGATTTAATATTGCTATAATTGTGTGGATAATAATAGCAAGATTGGAGCAGTTGTTTTAATTCCAGGAATTGAAGTTTTAATCACAGTTTTGTTTTTTGATAATTTATGGTCCTTTCAAACATATCAAAGAGTCAGGAGACAAGAACCTGGCTTATGCAAGTTGCCAGCTGGATGTTCAGGAAGGAACAACCTGTTAATAGCATTGTGTTGGACAGCTTATTCTTCACTTCTGTATATGCACGTTTAGGTACAGAAGTCAGGAATGTCCAGTGATGGTGCATTTCACAAATCACTCAAATTAGATTGAGCAATGTACAGGAATGGAGTTTAGTCATTCTGAGCTGAGCACTCATCTTCTGTTCTTTCAGCCTTCTAATGCTTGGTATTTATAGAAGAGGTCTCTGTCAAATATTAAAAAGATCAGTGTAAGTGCATTGTTTCATTTTTATTTTACTGAATTGAGTTATATCATTTAAAAATACTTTAATTTTCATTAACAATTTTAATGACATCATATGGTGTGGAAACATGCACTTTAGCCTAACTGGTTTATGCTGATCAATTTTCAATCTAAGCTAGTCCCATTTGCTCAAGTTTGACCCGTATCCCTCTAAATATTTTCCAACCATGTACTTTTCCAAGTGCCTTTTAAATGTTGTTAATGCCATTCCATATACCAATCACTCTCCAGTGAAAATTATCCTCTGGCTCTTGTTGAATCTTTTCCCTCTCACCTTAAGCCTATGCCCTCTAGTTCTTGATTCCTTGATCCTGAGATAAAGACCGTGTGCAGTCACCCTACCTGTACCCCTCATGATGCTATGCACTATGTGTGTGTGTGGGTGTGTGTGTGCCATTTCTATTGATTACCAATTATGTAATCCGCAATTGGTTCATTAAAATCCAATTAGGTGATAATTGTTGTTCCGGTTGAGTTAGTCGACCATTACGTTGGATTAACGTCATCCTCAAAGATTGACACGTGTAATCATGTGTGAATTGGCTCTTGGCTCTGGACTGACAATTTAACGCTGAAGTGGGTTGTAAACTGGGTTCATACCGACGTGCTTGTTGATAGAATTCTGTTTGGAGAAAAAAGTCTCTAAAATTCTTGGGCTTGTTGTATAATTGGTACCAATGGAAATCACACACACACACACACACACCACCTCCCCCCCCCCCCCCCCCCATTCTGGATGGCTACCTGTGGCACGTGCCAGTGAGGGTAGAAACAGGATGATTTGGCAGATAAATGCGTGGCTGAGTAGTCAGTGCATGAGACAGGGCTTCAGGTTCTGGGATCATTGGGATGTCTTCTGGGGCTGGGGAGGTATGGCCTGTACAAAGGGGACAGGTTACCCCTGAACTCAAATGGGACCAATATTCTCCCAGGCAGGTTTGTTCCCTTCGGCCCACAAAGCTGTGCCGAACTTGTCCTTACCTTGGTACTACCTAGGCTTACCCATAGCCCTCTATATTTTTAAACTCCATGTACTTATCCTGCAGTCTCTTAAAAGACCCTATCGTTTCTGCCTCCACCGCTGTCAGCAGCCAATTCCATGCACTCACCACTCTGTGTGAAAAACTTACCCCTGACATCTCTGCACCTTAAACCTGTGCCCTCTTGTGGCAACCATTTCAGCCCTGGGAAAAAGCCTCTGACTATCCACATGATCAATGCCTCTCATTATCTTGTACACCTCTGTCAGGTCACCTCTCAACCTCTGTTGTTCCAAGGAGAAAAAGCTGAGTTCACTCAACCTATTCTCATAAGGCATGCTCCCTAATCCAGGCAACATCCTTGTAAATCTCCTCTGCACCCTTTCTATGGTTTCCACATCCTTCCTGTATTGAAGCAACCAGAATTGAGCATAATCCTCCAAGTGGGGACTGACCAGGGTCCTATATAGCTGCAACATTGCCTCTTGGCTCTTAAACTCAATTCCGCGGTTGATGAAGGTCAATGCACTGTATGCCTTATTAACCACAGGTTCAACCTGCGCAGCAGCTTTGAGTGTCCTATGGACTCGGACCCCAAGATCCCTCTGATCTCCTCCACACTGCCAAGAGTCTTGCCATTAATGCTATATCCTACCATCATATTTGACCTACCAAAATGAACCACCTCACACTTATCTGGGTTGAAGTCCACTTCTCAGTCCAGTTTTGCATCCTATCAATGCCCCGCTGTAACCTCTGACAGCCCTCCACACTATCCACAACACCCTTAACCTTTGTGTCATCAGCAAATTTACTAACCCATCACTCCATTTCCTCATCCAGGTCATTTATAAAATTCACAAAGAGTAGGGGGTCCCAGAACAGATCCCTGAGGCACACCACTGGTCACTGACCTCCATGCAGAATATGACCCATTTACAACCGCACTTTGCCTTCTGTGGGCAAGGCATTTCTGGATCCACAAAGCAATATCCCTTTGGATCCCATGCCTCCTTACTTTCTCAATAACCCATGCATGGGGTACCTTATTAAATGCCTTGCTGAAATTCATTTACACTACATCTATGGCTCTACCATCATCAATGTGTTTAGTCACATTCTCAAAAAATTCCATCAGGCTCGTAAGGCAAAACCTGCCTTTGACAAAGCTATGCTGACTATTCCTAATCATATTATGCCTCTCCAAATGTTCATAAATCCTGCTTCTCAGGATCTTCTCCATCAACTTACCAACCACTGATGTAAGACTCACTGGTCTTTAATTTCCTGGGCTATCTCTACTCCCTTTCTGGAATAAGGAACAACATCCGCAACACTCCAATACTCTGGAACCTCTCCCGTCCTCATTTGATGATGCAAAGATCATCAGCAGGGACTCACCAATCTCCTCCCTCACCTCCCACAGTAGCCTGGGGTACATCCCGTCCGGTCCTGGAGACTTATCCAACTTGATGCTTTCCAAAAACTCCAGCACATCCTCTTCCTTATTATCTACATGCTCAAGCTTTTCAGTCCACTGCAAATCATCCCTACAATACTTTTCTGTAGTGAATACTGAAGCAAAGTACTCATTAAGTACCTCTGCTATCTCCTCCAGTTCCATACACACTTTTCCACTGTCACACTTGATTGGTCCTATGCTGTCATGTCTTATCCTCTTGTTCATCACATACTTGTAGAACGCCTTGGGGTTTTCCTTAATCCTGTCTGCCACAGCCTTCTCATTGCCCCTCTGGCTCTTCTAATTTCATTCTTAAACTCCTTCCTGCTAGCCTTATAATCTTCTAGATCTCTATGATTACCTAGTTTTTTGAACCTTTTGTAAGCTCTTCTTCTCTTCTTGACTAGATTTACAACAGCCTTTGTACACCGTGGTTCCTGTACCCAACCATCCTTTCCCTGTCTCATTGGAATGTACCTATGCAGAACTCCAAATAAATATCCACTGAAAATTTGCCACACTTCTTCCGTATGTTTCCCTGAGAACATGTGTTTCCAATTTATACTTCCAAGTTCCTGCCTGATAGCCTCATATTTCCTTTTACTCCATTTAAACATTTCCCTAGCTTATCTGCTCACTATCCCTCTCCAATGCTATGGTAAAGGAGATAGAATTGTGAGCACTATCTCCAAAATGCTCTCCCACTGAGAGATCTGACACCTGACCAGGTTCATTTCCCAATACCAGATCAAGTACAGCCTCTGCTCTTGTAGGCTTAGCTACATATTGTATCAAGAAACCTTCCTGAACATACCTAACAAACTCCACCCCATCTAAATTCCTTGCTCTATGGAGATGCTAATCAATATTTGGGAAATTAAAATCTCCCAGCACAACAACCCTGTTTTTTTTTACACCTTTGCAGAATCTGTCTCCCTATCTGCTCTTCAATGTCCCTATTATTATTGGGTGGTCTATAAAACACATTCAGTAATGTTTTTGACCCCTTCCTATTCCTAACTTCCACCCACAGAGACTCCGTAGACAACCCCTCCATGACTTCCTCCTTTTCTGCAGCCGTGACACTAAGATGTTGGAGTCAATTGATAAGGATGAGGTTATGGAGTACTTTGAGACTCAGAACAAGATGGGACAAAGTAAGTTTGGTTTTCTTAAGAGAACATCTTGCTTGAAGAACCTGCTGGAAGTCTTTGAGAAGATTACAAGTAGGATCAATAAAGGGGATGTAGTGGATGTTGTATATTTGGATTTTCAGAAGGCATTTGACAAGGTACCACACGAGGCTGCTTACCAAGTTAAGAGCCCAAGGTATTCCAGGGAAGTTACTGGCATGGTTAAGGCATTGGCTGATTGGTGGGAGGCAGTGACTGGGAGTAAAAGGATCCTTTTCTGGTTGGCTGCCAGTGACTAGTGGTGTTCTGCAGGGGTTGATGTTGGGACCACTTCTTTTTATGCTGTATATCAATGATTTAGATGATGGAATAGATGACTTTGTTGCCAAGTTTGCAAATTATATGAAAATTGGTGGAAGGGCAGGTAGTGTTGAGGAAACAGATAGGCTGCAGAAGAACTTAGACAGATTAGGAGAATGGGCAAGAAAGTGGTAAATGAAACACAATGTTGGAAAATGCAAGGTCATGCACTTTGGTAGAAGAAATACATGTGCAGACTATTTTTCTAACAGGGAGAAAATACAAATATATGAGATGCCAAGGGAATTGTGAGACCTTGTGCAGTACACCCTAAAGGTTAACTTGCAGGTTGAATCAGTGGTGAGGAAGGCAAATGCAATATTTGCATTCATTTTAAGAGCTCTATAATACAAGAGCAGGAATGTGATGCTGAGGCTTTATTAGGCACTGGTAAGGCCTCACCTTGAGTATTATGAACAGTTTTGGACTCCTTATCTAAGAACCGATGTGCTGGCATTAGAGAGGGTTCAGAAGAGGTTCACAAGGATGATTCTGGGAATAAAAGGATTATCATATAGAACCATAGAACATTACAGCACAGAAACAGGCCTTTTGGCCCTTCTTGGCTGTGCCAAACCATTTTTCTGCCTAGTCCCACTGACCTGTACTTGGACTATATCCCTCCATACCCCTCTCATCCATGTACCAGTCTAAGTTTTTCTTTAATGTTAAAAGTGAGCCCACATTTACCACTTCATCTGGCAGCTCATTCCACACTCCCACCACTCTCCGAAGAAGCCCCCCAAATGTTCCCTTTAAACTTTTCCCCCTTCACCTTTAACCCATGTCCTCTGGTTTTTTTCTACCCTAAACTCAGTGGAAAAAGCCTGCTTGCATTCACTCTATCTATACCCATCCTAATTTTATATACCTCTGTCAAATCTCCCCTCATTCTTCTATGCTCCAGGGAATAAAGTCCTAACCTATTCAACCTTTCTCTGGAACTCAGTTTCTTAAGTCCTGGCAACATCCTTGTAAACCTTCTCTGCACTCTTTCAACCTTACTAATATCCTTCCTGTAATTCAGTGACCAAAACTGCACACAATACTCCAAATGCGGCTTCACCAATGTCTTATACAACCTCACCATAACATTCCAACTCTTATACTCAGTACTTTGATTTTTAAAGACCAATTTACCAAAAGCTCTCTTTACTACCCTATCTACCTGTGACACCATTTTTAGGGAATTTTGTAACTGTATTCCCAGATCCCTCTGTTCTACTGCACTCCTCAGTGCCCTACCATTTACCTTGTATGTTCTATTCTGGTTTGTCCTTCCAAAGTGCAATACCTCACACTTGTCTGTATTAAACTCCATCTGCCATTCTTCAGTCCATTTTTCCAGCTGGTCCAAATCCCTCTGCAAGCTTTGAAAACCTTTCTCACTGTCCACTACACCTCCAATCTTTGTATCATCAGCAAATTTGCCGATCCAATTTACCACATTGTCATCCAGATCATTGATATAAACGACAGATAACAATGGACCCAGCACTGATCCCTGTGGCACACCACTAGTCACAGGCCTCCACTCAGAATAGCAATCCTCCACTACCACTCTCTGACTTCTCCCATTGAGCAAATGTCTAATCCAATTTACTACTTCTCCATGTATACCTAGTGACTGAATCTTTCTAACTAACCTCTCACACGGGACCTTGTCAAAGGCCTTACTGAAGTCCATATAGACAACATCCACTGCCTTCCCTTCATCCACTTTCCTTGTAACCTCCTCGAAAAGCTCTAATAGATTTGTTAAACATGACCTACGCACAAAGCCGTGTTGACTCTCCCTAATAAGTCCCTGTCTATCTAAACACTTGTAGATCTTATCTGTTAGTACTCCTTCCTATAATTTACCTACTACCAACGTCAAACCTACCAACCTATAATTTCCTGGATTACTCTTAGAGCCTTTTTTAAACAACAGAACAACATAAGTTATCCTCCAATCCTCCAGCACCTCACCCATAGATACCAACATTTTAAATAAATCTGCCAGGGCCCCTGCAATTTCAACACTAGTCTCCTTCAAGGTCCGAGGGAATACCCTGTCAGGTCCTAGGTATATGAGGAACATTTGATGGCTTTGGTCCTGTACTTACAGGAATTTAGAAGGATGAGTGGGAGAGGGGGAGGGATCTCATTCAAGCATTTTGAATGTTGTAAGGCCTATACAGAATAGATTTGGAAAGGATGCTTCCCACGGTGAGGGAGTCTAGGACCTCAGGACAGAAGGGTGCAAATGTAAAACAGAGATGCAGAGAAATTCTTTTAGTCAGAGAGTGGTGAATTTGTTACCACAGGTAGCTGGGGAGGCCAGGTCATTAAGTGCATTTAAGGCAGAGATTGGTGAGTTATTGATAGGCCACAGCATCAAAGGTTATGAGAAGACCAGGGAGTGGGGTTGAGGTGGGGAAAAAGGATCAACCATGATTGAATGGCAGAACAGACTCAATTGGCCAAATGGCCTAATTCTGCTCCTATGTCTTATTGTCTTCTGGTCTTGTATAGATATTGAACAAATCTATTAACAAAGAATCACGTAACTATCAAATGGCCACAATGACCTTACAGAGGGTTTTCACAAACTGTTACATACTAAGGAGAATTTACAAATAGTGACTGCTTCTGTAGATTGTACAAGGTCACTCTTCCAATGACAAAATGCAATCCTCCTGCCAGCACTCTTAGCACTTGGTTGTTTTCTTGTTGTTTAGTAGGCTGGTAGCTTAAGAGGGAGTGAGTACCCATAGTGCAGGTTTCTCTTGCAGAGATATGTTAAACTGGTATTGGGGAACAGTCACTCCCTGAACTCATGGTGTAAATGACATCATCAATAAATGACATTTGCTGCAAGCAAGCAAGATAAATTAATTGCACTGATCCTGTCAAATTGAAAACAAAACATAGATGCAGTTGAGTGTATAATGAATACTAACTGTAACTCGTGGGCAATTGCCACCTAGTATAAATATTATTGCCTGTACAGAAAATAATTTATTGTAATTATCTATTTTATTACACAATATTAAAATGGCCTGTGGTGTGAATTGGATTAACAGAATAGAAGTATATTATTGAACAATCATACTGCACTTCTGGATAGATCAGGGCTGCTGAACTGACTGATCTTTAACACATTCCTCATTTATTTATTCAAAGAGGAAGGAATAAAATGTATCTACATATCTTTACTCAGTATATATTGTCATACTTAAGCCTATTGTCTGATTGTTTCAACTAATACCCCTCTTCAATGCTCACTGCATTACAACATGTGTTTTTATGAGATATTATAGCTTAATAATTCTTTTTGGTGCCTAAATTTCTTTGGTTCTATGATAATAGGGAAACAGGAATCATACAGTGTTTCACTGTTTCCTTCTTAATATATTCTGACTGTCAATTATGTTTGCATTTATAATTGCTTGTGGGGTAAGAAGATAATGACAGGGTAGCATTCATTGTCTGTCATTGATACCCTCAAAGCCAGTAAATGTCAATGACATAATATGTTTGTAGGTTTGTGCAGATCAATCACATCCCAGTCATTTTTTAAATGAATTCGTATAGCACCGTGGACATATTCTGTGAGAAGTTGCCTGTGATACACCACTTCAGAATTACATTTCAGTTCAGCACAAACAAAATGAAAATTGGGAGAGTTAATTATATTTTTATCCATTGTACACTATCATTACAAGATTAAGTTTGCCTCAAAGATACCTGCATTAATAAAAACAAAAGGAGTATATGCTGGAAACATTCAGCAGGTTAAGCACTGTTAGGGAAAAAAAGAAACTGTTAATGTTTCAGGCCTATGACCTTTCACTAGAACTGGGAAAGAGATTAAATAAATTAGTTTTCAGTAGATGGGGGGGGGGGAGGTAGGTAGGAAATTGGGGGAACAAGCAGAATCACTCTTTTACAGAGTCATCCAGTGGGTTGATATGGCAGTTAGCAGCATATAAGCACAAGAGGTTCTGCAGATGCTGGAAATACAGAGCAACTGGCCAGGCTATGGTAATGGAGAAAGGAAAACTAAGCCAAAATCACAATTGGGTCTCTTGCAGAAATGATGAGTTCTGAGCCAAAATTGTTGTTCTAATACTATAATGGCTAGAGTATCATTCCATAACTCCTTAGATGGATCTTCTATCTCCAAGCGAGTTAAATTCATTTTTTTTCTATTTAGTCCACAGTTAAAGCTAAGCACTTGCAATTTGAATTGTTTTGTTCTCATAAATAATATTTATGGCACTGCATCTCAGTAAGTAACTGAATCCTGTCCATACCAAAAGAAAATTCAATAAAGTTGTTTATGAATTCATATTCATGCCAACGGCAAATATTGCATATTCAGTGACAGGTTAAAAATGTTTTAAATCAGATTATAATTTGAACAGTGTTTCATGGTGCTCATGTCTGCAGGGTACAGCTCTAACAATGGCCATTATGAGTGACAATGATGTGGCAGACTGAAAAGTAACAATGATCTATCTGTTCATGGAAAAATTCTTGTTAAAGAATAATTTACATACACAGCACTATTCATGACTTGAGAATGTCCCAAAGCGGTTCTTTTGATACTTTACATGGATTAAACACGTGTAAAGTGCACATAAAGACAGTGGAGCCCTGTCACAGGAAAACAGTATCTATCATCAAGGACCCCCCATAACCAGGCCATGTTCCCTTCTCTCTGCTCCCTTTAGGAAGAAGGTGCAGAGACTTCAGGACCCACACCACTAGGTCCAGGATTAATTATTATACTCTCAGCCATCAGACTGTTGAACCAGATGGGATAACGTTACTCAACTTTACTCGCCCATTCACTAATCTGTTTCCAAAACCTATTACAACACACACAAAATGCTGGTGGAACACAGCAGGCCAGGCAGCATCTATAGGGAGAAGCGCTGTCGACGTTTTGGGCCGAGATCCTTCGTCAGGACTCCAAAACTTATTAGATTAGATTAGATTCAACTTTATTGTCATTGTGCCGAGTACAGATACAAAGCCAATGAAATGCAGTTAGCATCTAACCAGAAATGCAAAGAATAGTGTTATTTACAAAATAACTGCAAATAAAAAGTAAGTGCTACAGCATGCAAATATGAAAGTACTGGGACAGTACAGTATGGGTGCAATACTGCTTAGTGCTGTGATGTGAGGTTCAGCAGGATCACAGCCTCAGGGAAGAAGCTCTTCCTGTGCCTGCTGGTGCGGAAGCAGAGGCTCTTGTAGTGCCTACTGGATGGGAGGAGAGTAAAAAGCCCATGGTTAGGGCGAGATGTATCTTGGATAATGCTTTTCGCCCTGCCTAGGCAGTGTTTAAGGTAGATGTTTTCAATGGTGAACATTTGGGTGCCGATAATCTGCTAGGCAGTTTTCAGCACACGCTGGAGTGATTCACTATCAGGGACTCTTCATCTCATGTTCTTGATACTTATAACTTGATTATTTAGTTACTGATTTATTTTTATTATTTTTATTTTTTTCTCAACTCCAGCTGGTAAAACCTGTGGGAGGTATAGCCAAACACACTAATTTCTCAATAGCTAGGAACATTCAGACTATTCTGGTGGTGTTTAATATTGTGACTTTCTGAAGATTTACATAAATATTGCTGTGTAGGCCTAATTGTTTAATGCTATTGTGTAGTGACTTTGGGATGATACCAGTTATAAATAGTACTATTGGGACAACATGTACCCTGTTCATATTCCTTAGTCTTTTAATTTCCTCTTTTAATTCAGTATATTTCTGGTGTTTGATTTCTGTATGCTATGTGTAATTGGATTAGTTATATCATTAAGTGAGTCGTTCTTGCTTCTTTATCCTGTAATATTATGTCCAGACAGTTATTATGGATTGCCCTACTCTGACTCTAAAGCAGGATCAGGCCTGTACTTATAGTGAAGTATGGTGTTTTTTATGAGTTTGGATTTTAAAGCAAGACTTCGGTGAATGATGTTTGCCATTTGATTGTTGCGGTGCAAGTAATCAGATTGAGTTAAACTGCTGCAGGATCCTGAACTGGTTCTGGTTTCTCTTTGCATGTTCTGCATTTAGTGCTTACTATGTATTTTTGATCATTTTTGTGATAACCACCTGGTCCTGGATTGCCACAAGAAACCTCCCTGTGTCTGGGTAGAGGTCTCCAACATTGACCCAGGCATTCGACCTGGTGGAGATGCCCTCCAGTGGTCATGCTCTTCTGTTAGTTAACTTTTTCTTCTATAGTGATAATTTCTTCATTTTTCTGGGCCATGCTCTCATTTAAGATGGAGGGTGTGTACTTCTTATCAGAATTTCATATGCTCATGTGGACTGCTTATTATTATTATTATTGCTTTTGTATTTGCACAGCTTGTTGCCTTTTCCCGTTGGTGTTTGTCTGTCTTGTTGGGTGTGGTCTCTCATTGATTCTACTGTGTTTCTAGGATTTACTGTGTATTCCCACAAGCAAGTGAATCTCAGAGTTGTATATGATGACTTGATAATAAATTTAATTTGAGCTTTGCAGCAGTCAACTTGAATACAGCAATGTCACATAAACTGTAAATAAGAAGCTGATGATTTATTTTGAGCTGTTGATAATCACCCTCCCAACTCCCGAGAATCCCTCTAATCTCTTCAAATATTGCCATTGGGATCTTTTGAACCCTTTTGAGAGGGCAGGTAGAGACTTGGAAACATGTGATCCAAAGCTGGCACCTTCAGCTATGTAGAGCCTCAAGGCTGCATTGAGGTGATGAGTTAGGTGGCTCAAGCTTCGGGGGTGGGTGTTGAAATCTGAATACAATCATTGAACTAGAGATCATTTATAACCAGCTCCATCACAGGCGCACCCCTCTCCACCATCGAGAACATTCATTTAGGTATACAGGCAGTTTGTTGTCTTTTGCTTGTTGGTTGGTTGTCCATCTTGTTGAGTGTGGCTTTTCATTGATTCTAGCCTAACAAGCCACACTGTCCGGAAACCCACCTATTTAACACTAGCCTAATCACAGACAATTTACTATGATCAATGAACCTACTAAGTGGAAGGTCTTTGGACTGAGGGAGGAAACCGGAGCACCCAGAGGAAAACTACGCGGTCGCGGGGAGAACGTACAAACTCCTTACAGACAGTGCTGGTAATTGAACTTGGAACTCCAATTTCCCATGCTGTAATAGCATTATCAAACCACTATACTACCATGACACCTTCAAAAGCCGGTGCTTCAAGAAGGCAACATCGGCATTCAAGGTTCTCACCATTTACGACATTAGTGTCATCTGGGAGGAGGTGCAGGAGTCTGAGGACCACACTCAGTGTTTTAAGAACAGTCTCTTCCCCTCCATTATCAGATTTTTGAATGATCCATGAACACAACCTCACTGTTTCACCTTTGCACTATTTATTTATTGTAACTTACAGTAATTTTTATGTCTTGCATTGTACTGCTGCCAAAAAAAGCATATTGCTTGACATATGCCAGCAATAATAAACCTGATTCCAATTTATGAAGATATTCTAATAAACTCCACAGTGCATTTTCACGTGCAGTTAAAGATGCCTGTAAATACCAACAGAGAACCATGGGGTGGGTTGAAATGGGATGGAGTTGGCCCGCACCCTTGGCTCACCAACAGACCCACTCCAACAAATGACCTCTATGACATCTGTCGAATCAGACAAGATCCTGTCATTAATTCCACTTCTAATGAAAAGCATCCTGTTGGTCTTTGTAAACAGGCAAGGCTGGGGGTCACGGGCACAGCCTCATCTCAAGTTAACAGTTCTTTAAATACTTCTGTAATCAGGAATTTTAAGATTTACGATTGATAAAATTTACATGGATCACTGAAGGCATTAAACGTGGAGTCTAGAAATTGAAGGAGTGACAGACACATGATCATTAGTCATTCAGTATGCCCCAGATTTAGAGGAGTTCTGCATAATTCAGTAATTTGCATACATGAGAGCATCTGCGGTCACTTCAAAACCACTGGACACAATTAGGACACTGATCATTTTCAATTGCCTGGATGGAAAACTGTGACAAATGCCATTAAATATATAAGGAAGGATTTTTCAAGCTATTGCACTTCCCCCAGATGCTGACACTAAAAAGGATTTATTTACTGAAAGGTGAACTCCTGTAAATACTGTACAGATGACAAGAAAGACTGTAGATGCTGTAATCTGAAGTAACATGTAATCTTTCCTTCATTTGCTTCCCCACTCCCCCACTCTCCCTATCACTCTAATCCACCTCCCATTGTTATTCCCTTTTCCAGACCACTCACCCCATCAACCTCTAACAGCTATTTGCATTCCCCTCTCTTTCTCCTGCTTCTATCCACACATTTTACCTACTGGATCCTCTCCTCCCCTATCTGGCTCAGTCTGCCTATCTCTCCCCAAAAGAATCCCATAAGCACATCCTTATTTAAAAGCTTTGAGCTCTAATAGCCTTTGTGTTCCCATTATATCATGCTTCCAGCTGACTCCACCTTCACCTCTTCTCCACCTAGTTCCGCCTGCTTTCTTTTTGCCAGCCTTCATCCATCATCCACTTGCCTCTGTTTCCTAATTCCATCCTTCCCTCACCTCTAGCAGGCTCCATCTTTCTGTTATTGTTCCTGTGGTGAACTACATATACCTGTCTGGACATGCCCCCTGCTGACTGCTCCTGTGGCTCCTCCCACAGCCCACGGTATAAAGGCAATTGAGGCCTGGGCCCAGCCCTCAGTCTCCAGGATGTAGTATGGTGGTCACTCACTGCTTGTTCTTTCTTCCAGTCAATAAAAGCCGATATCTCGACCACGTCTCAGAGAGAGCTATTGATGGTGCATCAGTTCCCTCACATTCACCCACCAATCAACTAATGGTCCACCTGTCTCACCTCTCCCCCCACCCGCCCTTTTTACACAGGTGATCTGTCCCCTCTGCTCTCAATTCTGATGCAGGATTTCAATTCAAAGCACTGACAGTTCGTTCTCCCTATAGTTCCTCCTGCGGATTGTTTATTACTATGCGTACAGGGTGTCATGCCCTTGCTGTGGAGCTTTCCAGGACAAAAGAAATAACTGACATAATCAGATAACAAAATACAATCGAGAGACAGAAAATACAAGGAATACTACAGCACCATGATACTTCTGTTTGGTTACTTAATATAGGGTTGCTTTTTGATGATTCACTGTTTGACAATATAGTGCAATAAAGATTCAAGACTGGTTAATGTTATTTCCAGTACATAAGTGTAAAGGAGAATGAATTAATTGTTACTCTCGGCTGCAGAAAAGGAGGAAATCATGGAGGGATTGTCTACTGAGTCTCTGTGGGTGGAAGTTAGGAATAAGAAGTGGTCAAAAATTCTACTGGGTGTTTTTTATAGACCATCCAATAGTAACAGGGACATCGAGGAACAGATAGGGAGACAGATTCTGGAAAATAGCAAGGTTGTCGTGGTGGGAGATTTTAATTTCTCCAATATTCATTGGCATCTTCCTAGAGCAAGTGGTTCAGATGGAGTGGAGTTTGTGAGGTGTGTTCAAGGTTTTGTGACACAGTATGTAGCCTTCAAGAGCAGAGGTTCTAATTGATCTGGTATTGGGAAATGAACCTGGTCAGGTGTCAGGTCACTCAGTGGGAGAGCATTTTGGAGATAGTGATCATAATTTTATTTCCTTTACCATAGCATTGGAGAGAGATAGGAACAGACAAGTTAGGAAAGCGCTTAATTGGAGTAAGGGGAAATATGAAGCAACCAAGCAGGAACATGGAAGTATGAATTGGAAACATATGTTCTTAGGGAAATGTACGGCATAAATGTGACAAATGTTCAGGGGATATTTGTGTGGGGTTCTGAAGAGGTACTTTCCAATGAGACAGGGAAAGGATGGTAGGGTACAGAAAATGGTGTACAAAGGCTGTTGAAAATCTAGTCAAAAAGAAAAGAAAGTCTTATGAAAGGTTCGGAAAACTAGGTAATGATAGAGATCTAAAAGATTATAAGATTAGCAGGAAGGAGCTTAAGAATGAAATTAGGAGAGCCAGAAGGGGCCATGAGAAGGTCTTGGTGAGCAGGATTAAGGAAAACCCTAAAACATCCTACAAGTAGGTGAAGAACAAGAGGCTAAGACATGAGAGAATAGGACCAATCAAGGGTGACAGTGGAAATGTGTGTATGGAACCAGGGAATATAACTGAGACACTTAATGAGTACTTTGCTTCATTATTCAGTACGGAAAAGAACGTTGGCAATTATAGGCATGACGTACAGCAGACTGAAAAGCTTGAGCATATAGAGATTAAGAAAGAGGATGCGCTGGAGCTTTTGGAAAGCATCAAGTTGGATAAGTCACCAGGACCAGACAGGATGTACCCAAGGCTACTGTGGGAGGCGAGGGAGAAGACTGATGATCCTCTGGCAATGATATTTGCATCATCAATGTGGAAGGGAGAGTTTCCGGAGGATTGGAGGGTTGCAGATGTTGTTCCCTTGTTCAAGAAAGGGATTAGAGATAGCCCAGGAAATTATAGACCAGTGAGTCTTATTTCAATGGTTGGTAAGTTGATGGAATAGATCCTGAGAGGCAGGATTTATGAACATTTAGAGAGGTATAATATGATTAGGAATAGTCAGTATGGCTTTGCCAAGGGCAGGTCATGCCTTAAGAGCCTGAGTGAATTTTTTGAGGATGTGACTATAAACATTGATGAAGGTAGAGCAGTAGATGTAGTATATTTGGATTTCAGCAAGGCATTTGATAAGGTACCCCATGCAAGATTTATTGAGAAAGTAAGGAGGCATGGGAGGGGACCTTGCTTTGTTGATCCAGAATTGGCTTGCCCACAAAAGGCAGAGTGGTTGTGGACGGTTCATATTCTGTATGGAGGCCGGTGACCAGTGGTGTGCCTCAGGGATCTATTCTGGGACCCCTTCTCGTCGTGATTTTTATAAATGCTCTGGATGAGGAAGTGGAGGGATGGATTATTAAATTTGCTGATGACACAAAGGTTTGGGGTGTTGTGGATAGTGTGGAGGGCAGTCAGAGGTTACAGCGAGACATTGATAGGATGCAAAACTGGGCTGAGAAGTGGCAGATGGAGTTCAACCCAGATAAGTGTGAGGTGGTTCATTTTGGTAGGTCAAATATGATGGTAGAATATAGTATTAATGTTAAGATTCTTAGCAGTGTGGCGGATCAGAGGGATCTTGGGGTTCGAGTCCATAGGACATTCAAAACTGCTGCGCAGGTTGACTGTGTGATTAAGAAGGCATATGGTGCATTGGCCTTCATCAACCGTGGGATTGAGTTCAAGAGCTGAGAGATAATGTTACAGCTGTATAGGACCCTGGTCAGACCCCACTTGGAGTACTAGTTCTGGTCACCTCACTACAGGAAGGATGTGGAACCTATAGAAAGGGTGCGGAGGAGATTTTACAAGAATGTTGCCTGGATTAGGAAGCATGCCCAATGAGAATAGGCTGAGTGAACTTGGCCTTTTCTCCTTGGAGTGATAGAGGAAGAGAGGTGACCTGACAGAGATGTATAAGATGATGAGGGGCATTGATCGTGTGGATAGTCAGAGGCTTTTTCCCAGGGCTGAAATGGCTAACATGAGAGGGCACAGGTTTAAGGTGCTTGAAAGTAGGTACAGAGGAGATGTCAGGGGTAAGTTTTTTACACAGAGAATGGTGAGTACGTGGAATGGGCTGCCGGCAATGGTGGTGGAGGCAGATACGATACGGTCTTTTCAGAGACTCCTGGATAATTACATGGAGCTTAGAAAAGCAGAGGGCTATAGTCAACTTGGGTAATTTCTAAAGTAAGTACATGTTTGGCACAATTTTGTGGGCCAAAGGGTATGTATTGTGCTGTAAGTTTTCTATGCTTCTATGTTTTAAATGTCATTTGGTCAAAAACATAACTGGAGGTTAAAGAATGTTGCTCACCATCATCAGGACAGTGAGGGATGGGTTATTATATTCTGTCTTTTCTGGTGACAGTCATGTTGCTTGAATGAGTAATGAGTGTAACAAAATGATAAGTTATGCCACCAGTCTTTGAACATTCTCTAGTCTGCCAATTTGGATGAGCAAAGGTCTCCCCATTGATATCCAAAATCCAGCTTTTTTCATTTAGCTCTACATTCAAGCTTAGTGAAGTCAAAGCAGCATTCAACTATACAGTATTTCCAATATGATCTCATTGCAATTGTTAAATTCATTATTATTTCCATAAACTTCCTGCTTAGTTGTGTCATAAGTTTTCCCCTAATGCATTCAAAATGGGCATGGCACTGAAACAAAAACTGAGTTATAAATGACAGAGTCCCATTCATTCACAGCTCTGTGGCTCCATGCTCAATTTGATGTATTCAGGACATAAAGGCTTTTGTTCCACTCTCATTCCAACAGTGTTTACAGCTTATCTCAATAGCGAATTGACAATTGTCTAACAGAGCAACGGAAAGACGGGAAATCAGCGATGGTTTGAGCTCCACACCCTCTAGCTGACAGCCGCCAGGGAACATAAAATCTTTGGATACCCATATTTCTTTGTAGTGATTCCAGTGTGTATTTTGCCAAGTGATTTCTCTATGTATATGTGGGGAGGGTCACAAATGTACTTCTTCCTTTGTACTGGACTAGATTTTTGTAGACAACAATGTCAAAATCTTGAAAAGGTTTAGATTATGTAAAAATGATGTTATGCAAATAGGCTATTTTAATCCAAAAATTGAATTCACTGCTAATGTGCACGTTGAAGGGACTAATTGTTATAATACCTATGATGAGAAATTCGTCATGGATTGCAAATGGATTTCTCAGCCTGGATGTTATAAGTATTACTTAGCGCATCCATTATCCTACCAAGTGAAGTAATAACAATCGTGTCTGGTAAGGAATTTGCTTTATTCGTTCATTGCTATTTTTATTTATACTCCCAGTTTCTTAGCAACAATTTAATGATTAGGGCAATTATTTAATGCCTAAAAATGACAATTATTTCTAAATCCATAGTAAATAGATCTACCACTTTAAGAAAACCAAGATCTGCATTTATGTTGCACCTTCTGTAACATCCCAAATTACACAAAAAATCAACAAAAATGTACTTTTAGTTAAGGTTACAGCTTGAGAAATACAGCTGACAAATTGTACTCAGCAAGCTAAAATATAATAGTAATCAGAAAATCTGGAATTGAAGATGTTGCTTAGGGATTAAATATTAGTCAAGGCAGAAAGTGTAAAATCCCTGCAAAATAGTAGCTTGGAATATTTTACATCTACAGTGCACTGAGACATTAGTTTTAGAGTATTAATCTCGACTCTCACAAATTAAATTTAAACTGAAAGATTTCTAACATAGAAAGAAAAGTGTCACCAGTTAAGCCACAGTCGTGTTTTAATTTGCCAGGACACAACAAAAAACATCAGGGTGCTGGATGCTGTGTCCAGGCTAAGTTGCTTTGCTGTAACAGGGATAAGAGTTCAGTGGCACTCTCAGAATCGGTACTGCTGATCTTGCACCTATTTCCTTCTTGGCTTCAATTCTGCACTTTATTTGTTAAAATTTTGGACCATATTTTCACATCTTCAGTTAAATATGCTGTCAAATTATGTTGTAAATACACTTAACACTTCATTATTGTACACGATTTGCCTAAGATTTTCAATTCCTTCCTTTAATTGACATTTGGATTGCATTTTACACAGGAGGCAGAATTTTAAAAAGAAATTAGACTTTCCAGGGTATTTCTTTAATTGTTTAAAGTAGTATTTGTCTACTTTGAGAATTTTATTTCATACAAGTGATGGAATCTAATTTAATATTTCACAGGGAAGATATGACAACTTTAAATTTAATGTGCCATTAGCTCAGTTGCTTGCATCCCCACAATTAAGACGAAAGGATATTAGTTAAAATTCTTACTCCACAAAGTCTATACTGTCTATCCAATACAGTGTTGAAGAGGTGCTGCATTGTTCAAAATATCATCCGTTGGATAAGTCTATTAAAAAAACAATTCCATGATGTTATTAAAGAATCCCGAGGTCTCATATTACTGTTTATGGGAGCATACTATAGATAAAATTGACTTCTATGTTTCCGTCCATTACATCAAGGACTTAGCTATTACAATGGTTGTAAAATATTTTGAACAACAACCCCCTCCCCCCAGTAGAATCGCTACTGACACTGCTGTCTTGTTATTCTCTAACTACTACAGGACACCCTCACTCACATTGAAGAAGCTGGATGGCAGTCTCATTAAATCCCGCAGGATGTCCTTCATGGTGGCCATTACTGAGCTCTCAGTCCCTTGATGTCTGCTGTGGATGTAACTTGTACAAATAAAAGCAGTAAATTAATGCTTGTGCTCAGCACCTTCTGTGCCAAACACACGGAAAATGCTGGAGGAACTCAGCAGGTCAGACAGCATCAATGGATAGAAATAAACAGCTAACGTTTCAGGCCAAGGCCTTCATGGGGAACATTTATTTTCCTTCATAGATGCTGCCTGAATTTAATGAGTTCCTCCATCATTTTGTGTGTGTTGCTCATAGTTTCCAGCATCTGTGGAATCCCTTGTGCCCTTCTGTACCAGTAGCCGCATGGTAGAGTGAGGACAATTTCGTTCTGCTTATCTGAGTTGCCTTGGCAATGTAGCACCATCCTTCCTATGATGCATTCTCTCCGTTATGGCTTTTGTAAGATAATGGTCTATTACTTTACCAATACAATTCTCTAGAAATTTTGCCACTGCCTTGTAAGCAAACAAATCTCAAGGTTGTATAATTTATACATTCTTTGATAATAAATGCACTTTGAAACTTCTGAAACTTTGAAATTATCCAAATTGGAATAGAAGATCAATGATTTCAAGCATAAATTGCCTTTGAGTGTAATTCCAGAATATATAATGCAGGAGGATGACATCACCAACCAAAACTGATTCTACCCCAAATTATTATAAGTTACTGCCAATTATAGTTGACTGTGATAGTTCATGGAAGTTTTTTGAATGAAGGTCACTGGGTATATTTCAGAAGAGTTTAAGTATTTTTAAGAATCTGTAATGCAATGAAAACACTAAGTGGCACAATATAGTATAATTTTCAATGATTTAAAATATCACTTACTGGCAAAGAATTGAACATGCTTACAAAGTACTTCTTGGGGAAAAAAAGACATTTTCAATGGTACTACCAAAACTGCACCAGGTTCACCGGGTTACCACTTTTGAATAGATCATTGAAAACTGTTAATGCAAGAAAAATCACATCTATATTCACCCATTTACAATGATTTACAAAGCCCAGCTGATATTTTAACTACTTGTGATATGAGTATCAGGGTGGATAAGTTATGGACTAGTAATACAGAGGCTTTGGCTAATAGTGTGGAGGGGCAAGTTCAGATCTCAGCAGCTGAGTAACTGAAAATCAGTTAATCAAATCATCTCCAAGGTTCGGAGGTTCAAAGGTTCATTTTATTATCTAAGTATGCAAGTACAATACAACCCTGATATTCGTCTTCTCCAGATAGCCACGACATACAGAAGAAGAATGGAATCGTTGAAGGAAAAGACATCAATCCCCCTCCCCACAATGAAAAGGAATAAGAAACAAAACTCGCAAATCCAAAACTCCACTTGACACAATAAATCTAATAGATTGCCCACACAGAAAAGGGCAACTGGACAACGAAATCTCAAATCCTCCGTTTCCACCCTTACACAAAAAAAACAACAGATTGTCCACCCAGAAGACAACAGCCAGAACATCAACCTCCCCCCAAACTTCCAACTCCCTTCCTCAAAAAAACAACCGTGCCAACAGCACCAAACTCCAAACTCCCTCTACATCTCACAAAAGCCAACAATTCACCCAACTGATAAGCAAACAAGAACATCAGACCCCAAATCCCCAACCCCTTCCTCACACAAAAACCAAATTTATTTCTCACCATTAGCCCCACTGAGCAGGGTTTTCATGCATGTTAAAACAGAGTTCTGAAGACAATTCTGATGTGTGCAGTAACAAAGCACACATGTGTGGTGAACTACATATACCTGTCTGGACACGCCCCCCGCTGACTGCTCCTGTGGCTCCTCCCACAGACCCCGGTATAAAGGCGATTGGAGGCACAGCCCTGGCCTTAGTCTCCAGGATGTTGTGTGGTGGTCGCTTGCTGCTTGTTCTTTCTTCCAGCCAATAAAAGCCTATATCTCGCCTCACGTCTCCGAGAGTTAAGGATGGTGCATCAACATGATAAACACAAGAAATGTTGCAGATGCTGGAAATCCAAAGCAAAATGCTGGAGGAAATCAGCAGGACAGGCAGCATCTGTGGAAATGAATGAACAGTTGACATTTCAGGCTGAGACCCTTCTTCATGACTGAGAAGGAAGTGGAAAGAAGCCAGATTAAAAAGTTGGGGGGAGGGAGGGGAAGGAGGCAAGCTAGAAGGTGACAGGTGAAGCCAGGAGGCTGGGTAAGGTAAAGGGGTGGAGAAGAAGAAATCTGTTAGGAGTGGAGAGTGGACCATAGGAGAAAGGGAAGGAGGAGGGGCCCCAGGGGATAGTAATAGGTAAGCAAGAAGAGGTAAAAGGTCAGAGTGGGGAATAGAGGAATTAGTTTACCAGAAGGAGAAATCGATGTCTGTTTACCAGAAGGTGTTATCACTATAACAAAAATATATTTCATTTTGACATTCATTACACAGCACATGATATTCTAAAGGAAATTCCCTTACTACAAGCACAGGAATGAAAATCAATGTGCTTTTGTAGGCTAATCTCTACATTTAAACCTCTAGGCTGCCTTCTTTTATTGTCAGTGACTTTCTCAATGACTGTATCATTACCAACAAAGAAGCAAAAAGATAAAATCCGAATGAAAGAGTGCCTTAGCTGGATCAAAGGGAGAAAGAGCTGAATGAGAGAGAGGAAGTGTTTCACATGACTACTAATCGCAGTACCCAGCTGGCTTTTTTTATGAACACAGTACCATTTGAAAATGCTGCAGATTGTTTTTCATGGCCAGAGAGAGAATTCCATTTCCTTGGGTCATAATCAACTCTAGAAAAAATGAACCATTGCTCTCCTCCTTGTCTCCATGGTAACTATTAGCCTGTACAAACATGGGGAAGTCGCCATCTGGTGTGATGTACGGCAACAGATTTTTTTTTAAGTTCACAGCTGAATAAAAGAAGCTGCTAAACTGCCAGACTGTTAGTTCAACATTATGAAGAGCCGAAGGTCTCTGGAGTTAATTATCAAAAAGTCAAAAGCCAGCAAGACACATCATGAATTCAATTTCCCCACTACAACTCCATAGTTCTCCCCAACAACTACACAGCTGATCCATGTGCCACCAAACTTGGCATCATATTTCATCCTGTGATAAACTACAGACCGTAAGTCAGTGGAGTCACTACCTATGATATCTAGAGAATTGCAGGGTTCAAAATTCAAAGATTCAAAGTAAATTTATTATCGTAGTATGTACACAGTATACAACCCTGAACTGTGTCTTCCCCATAGACAGCCAGAACCAAAGGAGAATCATGGAACCAACTCGCTCAAAGAAAAACACCGTACATCAAGCACTCCCCCCATGTATAAAACAAATTGCGCAAACGGGAACAAAAAATGAGCAAAAACACAAAAGGCATATTTCAGTACAGTTCCAAAACTGCATGGTGAAGCCATCTTCCAATGCCTTTTATATCTTGAAACTTGACTATTCCGATTACCCAAGTAGCCTATTTCATTGCACTCTCCCTAGACCTAAGATTCATACTAAACCTTGCTATTCTGAACTCAAATTGTGCAAATCTAGATTAGCTATTACTTGTGTGCTGATACAGACCTGTTAATAAAAATTTCAGCTTTAAGATACTCTGTTCTCCAATCTCACTATAACCCTTTAAAATAGCCTTCCATTTCTGGCCTTCTGTGACCTGCATATATGATCATTCCATCATGACGTCCAGATCATTCACAGCCTAAGTTGTAGAGATATTCTCCTTCTCACCAGCTGGCTACTTCAGAGGGTGATTAAGATCAACCACTTTACTGTGTTTCAGAAATTAAGGAGGGAATTATTGTTTCTTTAGAGAATATTAGTGAGCCAGGTAAGATTTTAGCAACAATCTTACATTTTCAGGCTCACTTTTGCTGGTACCATCTGTTTGTTCCGGTTTTATTTAATAAATTGAATTTACTTTTCTCAGCTATGGTGATGGTATTTTGACTATATAGCTAGAACAACAGCAAAGCACACACACTCAGTGCTGGAGGAAATCAGCGGGCCAGGCAGCATCTATGGAAAAGAGTAAACAGTCAACATTTCAGGCTAAGACTCTTCATCAAGACATTCATTTGAGCGTGTTGCTTTGGATTTCCAGCATCTGCAGATTGTCTTGTGTTTGTATCCAGAACAATAGTCCGGGCTTGTCCATAGACTAATAACTTAACTACCATATGACACCCTCTCCCCAAGTCATTCTGTCTTTAAAATACTTGTTAAAATGCACTTCTTTGATTAAGCTTATGTTACCATCCCTAATATTCCCTTCCATGTCAAACTTGAACCCCAATCACCTTGAGACAGTTTGTTTGCAAGGTGCAATGTAAGCATATTGCCTTTATTATTGTTAGCACATCAAGTTATGCACTAATAATCTACCAACAACCTTAGAATGGTGTTGGGAATATTCTTTTATTGGTATTACTCTATGAATCATCTTCTGTTATAAGTTTTTACTGTCTTGTGTATAAACACAACATCAATAAATAAAAAAATCAATCCTTGTTTTAAATTGCTTTCCATTAGGTCATCAGCAAAATCTAGCAAACAATGCTAAAAAAAGTAATTAGAATAAATTATAATGCATTAACTGATTATAGAAGCTGCTTCTAAGGGTTGGAATGGAAGAGTTGGAACAGAAGATAGATCCAAGTGAGGTAAGGTAACTGGCTTATTTGAACTCCGCAATGGAAAGCCATACTTATTTTCTTCGACTTAAGTTAGAATATTAGCTAACATAAGGTTTTAACAAAATTACGTAAGGGGTTTTCATAATTGATCCTTTCTCAAAACTCAAAATCCTAATGAATATGTTTGCGTGAATTAAATGGATAAATCATGAGATCAATACAAAACACAAAAACTGTGGCTGGACTCGCTCAGCAGTACAATATGCTGTTGGCAGAGAGGTTACAGAGTTAGGCCTTTTCCTTAAATACATTCTTTTATGAGAACCTTCTGAGTTGACTTTGTCTATCAGTAGCAAGTTTAAAAAAAGGTTGATTAATAATGTACACACTAGAACCTTAGATCGAGTCCCATCTCCTTCCATACCACATTGGATAGTTATTGGAAGCTGCTTAATCTGAGGCAGATAGATAGATAATGTACAATTCTACAGAAGTGGATATGATTTACAACAATGCCACCCCCTGCTCTGCTCTAAACTTCATTGTATATCAATAGGTTTTGCAAGAAACTCTGATACTGGTCATAAACACTAATTAAGACTATTTTAAGGCTGCTGCACTTTTAAGAGTGAGGTCAATTTAATAACTGCTTTTCATATTTCAGCAATGTAGAAAGTCACAGCAACAGATTGTAGAGCCTTTTAATGAACTGATTTGAGCTCCTCTTTCCTCAGGTGTATTAATTTGTATATCTTGCAATGGATTATTATAGGTTAAGAAGGCACTGAGCACACAGACTTTACACAACTCATTTTAGTTTTTGCTTTTACTTGCTCTGCCAATGTTTTCACCACCCATGTCTCTTCTTCTAAAGGTGGTAATTGACTCTGCTGCACAGTTCAATGCAGACTATACAGCCTCCAGTTTGTCAGCCAAATACAAAAACAAGTAATGCATTTATAAATGGTACGTATATATTTGGTGCTCCAAAATATTTCGCAGCCTATGCGACACTTAGGAATACAGTTACTGTTATAATTTATTTTTTCACCAGATGTGAGCAAGGTCAACATCTATGGATAAATCCATTTGTCCTTGGTGGTTAGCTCCTTTCTTGAACTACAGCATTCCTTCTGTTGGAAGCACTCATAAAGTGTTGTTGAGTAGGCTCAACATCAATGGGGGAACAGCAATATACTTCCAAGCTGGGATGTTGAGTGATGGCGAGGGAATCTGTGTGTATGAAATGTTCATTGCAACTACTGCTTTTGCCTTTTTGATGGTAGTGTCTATACACTTGGATAGTGGTGTTGGAATGAGCAACTACACTGGAGTTTGTAGATGATATATACTGCGACCATGAGAAGAGGTAAATATTCAGGGTGATGAAGAGAGTGCCAATTAAGCAAACTGCTTTATTCGGGATAGTGCTGAAGTCGTGTTGGTACAGAGAGGTGTTAAGTACTTCATTACATTCCTTCCTGGATGAATTCAGCAAGTTAGGCAGCATCTATGAAGGGTCATAAATAGTTGACATTTCAGCCCAAAATGCTTCATCAGGACCAAAATGCCAACTATTTAGTCCCCTCTACTGAGTCTGTCTGATTTGCGGAGATCCTCCAGCATTTTGTGTGTTTTGTTCAAGATTTCCAGCAGTGGCAGGATCTCTTGTATTTATTGTTAATTCCCTGTGTGGATAGTAAAAAGTCTCGTGGTATCAGGAGGTAAGCTACTCACTGCAGGACTCTCAGCCAAATGGCCAATAACCAGTTTGCATACAGCAAGACTGCAGAAGAAGTAGAGACAGAATAATCAGATACAATATTGTTCAATGAATTTGCTTGAAGGATGAATGGTGTTCAGGAGATAATTCTCATGTTCTTCCTCAAATTAGTACCAAGTGATCTGTTGTTTCCACATTTTTAACACAATGTCTCTTCCAAAAGATGGCAATGTCACCAGTGTAGCATTCCCTCAGAACAGAAATGTTTCCAGGACTTCCAAATTCAGATTCAATTCAAAGTACATCTATTATCAAAGTATGTATGCAGTATGCAACCTTGAAATTCGTCTTCCCTGCAGACTCAAAGTTCCTACTCCTTCTCCATTTTGAACTGTCATGGACCGGGGATTTCCAACAGTCAATGGGGTTGTTACATTTCTTCAATAAGGCTTCAATCTATTTTCTCTCCCTGTCTGATAATCTTGTCCTGTTAATAATTCAGCATACAGTGTCAGATTTGAGATTCCAGTGCATGTGAATGACATGTTAATGAAGTGGTGTGCTCAATGGAGTTGATACACTGTTGTCACAACCTACAGTGCACAAGCGAGAGCATCCTGACTGGCTGTATCACTTCCTAGTACGGGAACTGTCTTCCCTCAATCGCAGGGCTCTGCAGAGAGTGGTGCAGACAGCCCAGCGCATCTGTAGATGTGAACTTCCCACTATTTAGGATATTTACATTGACAGGTGTGTAAAAAGGGCCCAAAGGATCATTGGGGATCATTAAGAAATAAAGTCAATTCAATTCATTTCATTGTTGAAGGTTGTTGGCCTGGGAAAGCACAGTGATATTAATGTTTCTATCCTTCCAGTGGGTTAGCAAAGACAGGATTATTGGTATCTTTCAGGTAGCTCAAGCTGCCTGCAACCTGTCCCATGCTGTAAAACACTTCTTCCAACAAAAATTCTTGATCTGATATGTTAACTCTGCTTCTCTCTCTACCCTGAGTATTTTGTCATTTTTTAATTTCAGATTCTCAGCAGTCATAGTGGCTTACTTTGGAAGTTAATTAAGTTATGTTTGCAATGCACAAAAGAGTTCAAAGTACAGTTATTATCAAAGTATGTATACATTATACATCCTTGAAATTTGTCTCCTTACAGGCAGCCTCAAAACAAAGAACCCATATTAAAAAAGAAGACTGAGAAGCACCCAGTGTGCAGAGAGAAAGAGAAGCATTGTACAAGCAATAAAAGTAAGCAAATAGCATTTCAAAAGAAAGTGAGTCCTCAGACACAAAGCTGTGAGCAGCCAAAGCAATGGGAAAAGTTGTGCGATGAGGAAAGAAAGAATGCATTGTCCTTGACTTTACTAAAACAGTCACAGTATATAAGAAAGATCCAGAGGATTAAATGCAACCCAACTCCTTAGCTACTTCCAGAGGATGAAATATCAAGGAGCACGAACAGTTGGCAAAAGCTCAGCATTTGCTGCAGAGGTGCAGTCGAAGTGTATGCCTAGAAGCTGGTGGTATAGTTCAGTATTGAACTTCCCTTTGTTTCTGATTGTTAATTAGGATTTTTATTTTCTTGTTGATTCATGCATTACAATAGTTTCTCTGCAATTAGCACTGTAGTAGATCAATATAACTTTGCATTCTTCAAAATAACTATCATTGGAATAAATATTTTATTTATGCAACTTTCCACAGCCGGGACAGCTGCGCACAGTTCAAGCCTCGGAATTGTCGGCTCGGACTGAGGAGCGAGCTTCGCCTTACCAGTTACAAATCCTACTTCAACTTGACCATCCTTCCCGACTACTTTCAAGTAAGCCACAGCACCGATGGCCTTGGTTGACGCATTCTCTGTGCCCTGTCTCAGTGAGTGAGGTCGCAGTGTACCTTCATGGGATATGAAGCTGTTTTAGATCTTGAAGTGAATCTCTCCAAGCCTCCCATCTGTTTAGCTTGTCTTCTGGTAGGGGAGTATCCCAGTCAGAGAGCTCAGAGGTAAGTTCCCTGAGAAGGGCTCTTCCCTGGATCGTAACTGGCGCCAGTAGACCCAAGGGATTGAAAACACTGTTGACAGTGGAGAGAACTCCACGGCGGGTGAATGGCTTGATCACGATCGGCACGGAGAACGTGAATGTGTCAGTTGTAATCTCCCAAAGGAGGCCCAAGCTCCTTTGTGTGGGTATGGTTTCTCCATCTAGATCTAGGTCTTTGATTGCCAGAGCACAGTAATCGTGCGGAAAGGCCTCCATTACTGCCTGACAGTTTGATGCGAACTTGTGCAAGCGGAGGTTTGACTCAACGAGTGAGGTTTGTGTACGTCAGAGCAGATCGATTGCTTCGTCTTCTTTCTGTAGCGATATCAAGCCATCGTCGACATAGAAGTGCCTTTCTACAAACTTAACGGTGTCATTGGCGTGCTCCTGTGTGCCCTCTCTGATGGCTCTTCGCAGCCCATAGATGGCCACAGCTGGTGATGGACTATTGCCGAAAACATGGACTTTCATCCGGTACTCAATGACTTCCTTGTTAATGTCATTGTCCTTGTGCCATAAGAAACGGAGGAAATTGCGATGGTCTTCCTGTACTAAGAAGCAATGGAACATCTGCTGGATGTCCGCTAAGATTGCGACCTTCTCTTTCCGGAAGTGCAGCAGGACCCTGAGGAGGGTATTGTTAAGGTCGGGGCCTGTAAGGAGCACGTCATTAAGGGAGACACCAGTGCACTGAGCACTGGAGTCGAAGACCACCCTGATCTGATTGGGCTTTTGTGGGTGGTAAACCCCAAACGTTGGGAGGTACCAGCACTCCTCACCTTCCCTCAGTGGTGGTGCTACTTCAGCATGTCCATTAGCGAAGATCTTCTCCATAAATGCTACGTATTGTTGCTGCATCTCAGGTTTCCTTTTTAGGGTTTTTTGCAAAGACATGAACCACTTAACTGCCTGCTCTTTGTTGTTTGGCATTCGCTGGCGTGGTTCTCTGAAAGGTAGTGGGGCAACCCAGTTATTTGCTTCATCTCTGAAGACCTTGGTGTCCATTATTTTTAAGAAGATGGTGTCTTGTGCTGATGGAGCAAGTTTATTATCATGCTCAGTTTGAGCGAAGACTGACTGTCCCAGTGTCTTGTCAGTTACTTTACTACACTTGTTGAAGCCTTGTCATGCTTCCTTGATACACATGAAACTTGTGCAGGGTTGAAAAATTGAATGGCAGCCATTCTCTGGCACGTTGGTCTTGAGTGTATTAACTGTCGGTTTGTGTACATTGCCAAGGCACACCTCTCCTATCACCACCCAGCCCAGATCCAGGCGTTGCGCAAAGGGGGCGTCGTGTGGTCCATTGACCTGCTGCCTGACCTTGTGCACCCGGAGAACATCTCTTCTGAGTAGCAGGAGTATTTCTGCTTTTGGATCCAGTTCTAGGATGTGCTTGGCAATGTGATGGAGATGCAACTGGTGTCGCACAGCGCTTGGCGTTGGGATCTCGGTGCAGTTATTCAAAATTTCATTGCACTCTAAGAGTGGAGGGAGACAGATGACAACTTTACCATCCAGCGACTCCAGCTGGAAGCCTTCTGCCTTCCTTTCATATCTTGCTACACTGCCTGAGCAAGTTCTAAGGTAGTATGGGAACTGATTACTCTCTACGTTGAACAAGTCGAAGAACCCTGGTCTGACTAGTGAGCGATTGCTCTGGTCGTCCAGAATTACATAGGTTTTGATGGCCTTGTCTTTGGCTCCCTTAGGGTATACCTTAGTGAGGCAGATCTTTGAACAAGAATGGCTTGACTGACCTTGACCGCAAACTTCTGTCCAACTTGAGCTGACAACAGTTGTCTTGGAGTGATCCTCTCCCTCCCCGCCATCCTTTTGTGAGGGTGAAGGAGCTTTGTCGGTTTGCGGTAACGGGCCGGAGCGCATGGCCCCATCGTGATTAGTGCTATTACATTCCGAGCACTTCACAGGGATCGTACACTCTCTAGCGAGGTGAGAGGTAGAGGTACAGCATTTAAAACATATTGTTTTCTCCTTGAGAAGGGCCATTCTCTCGTCAAAGGGTTTTTTCCTAAACGTTCTGCATTTTTTGAGGGGGTGGGGTTTGTTGTGCAATGGACAATTCTTGCCAGGGTCATTGTTAATTGTACAGACTTCAGTTTTACGCACTGAGACAGGTTTATTGATGTTAAAATTATTTGAAGTGAATTTAACTGGCTTGTTGTAAATTGTACTGCTACCTTGACTCATGAAGCTAGGGTCGTTTCACTTCTTCGCCTCCTTGCACACAAACCTAGAAAAATACTCAAAGGGAGGAAATTGACCATCGTTCTCTTCCTTGTATTCTGAGCCAACAGACACCCACCTTTCCTGCAGCCCAAATGGAAGTTTGTCCACGATTGGTCTAATTCCGTATGAAGTATCTAAATATGACAGGCCAGTTAAATAGCCATCTTCTTTAGCGTCTTCAATCTCCATGAGTAGATCTCCGAGCTCTCTTAGTTTAGTGTGGTCCATGGCTGACACCTTAGGAAAATTTTCCAGATGTCGAAATAGTGCTGTTTCAATAATTTCAGGGGCCGTGTAGCACTCCCGAAGTCTCTCCTATGTTTTGCGTAAGGCTAGCTTGGGGTTGATGATGTACACTGAATGTATGCATCTCACGTGATCACATGATTCTTTTCCCAGCCATTTTGTCATAAGATCCAACTCTTGAGTTGCTTCGAACTGGACTCCACCGATAGCGTTAGTGAATGAGGAGTACCATGCATGATAATTTTCAGGCTTATCGTCAAACTGATATAGTCCTGAAGTGACGAGATCTCATCGTGCTAAATACTGTGCCATGGGTTCAACTGCAAGTGGCACACTGGCTGAGGGAATATGTCGACGGGTATATGACTGAGGGTGTGCGTTTGTTATGGGATTTGCTGTTCTGAATTCAGCCTTTACCTCTTCTCTCGCCAAATCTGGTAAGTTTGGTGTCGAGAAGTATTTCTCATCAGCCCTTTCATTCTTGAATTCGTCGCGAATTTGCAAGGGTAAATTACCTTCCTCAGATGGATGTGATGCAATTGGGCCTCTCTTTGACTCCTCATGAAAGGGACATTAGCATATAAGTATGGAGAGGAAGAACGAATCTTCAGGTCTATTTGAGATCGGACGTAGTCGCTAGTGCGTTCCAATCTGGTCCTTTCTGAAGTAGATATTACTTCTTCCAGAACATGCTTTTCTTCAGCATTTTCTAATATCTCTGCTTCCACCCTGGCAGCTTCGGCTTCTCAGTGTAGCCTCAGCACTTCTAACTCTGACTCTATCCTTACCCTTTCCAACTGGTTTTTGGCTTCTCTGGCAGCCTTTTCCATTTTCAGTTTTGCTTCCTGTTCAGCGTATGATGCTCGCACCTTGGTGATTTCTGCTTTATATCTTGTGTGGGCAGTCTTATTTGTTGATGCCCTACTGCTCCTGGTGCTGGATGGCAACAACTTGATGCTGGATCGCGATGCCATCGTAGCACTTGAAACACCTGGTAATGCCGCCTTTTCACTGTAGTGTTCTTGCACAGGTGTAAAAACTCTGAACTAAACGCCAAGTATAAACCGGAGTCAATGAGGCACGATCCCAGTCACTCTTCCACATTAACGTATGCTGAAAACCATTGATAAAACAATACAAAATATATACAGTATTTGTTTCCTTCTTGGCATAGCATTTACATCATAAATACTTGTAAAAGTAAAACTACAAATTATATTACATTAAAATACAACATACAGTCAGAATCTACCTACGCCATCAACTGCTTTAAAAACTTCAACACAAACTATCTGCAACTCTTTAAATAACAAAGAACATAAACTTTATCAACCGTCATTACTTTTAACAGAATCAGCGTTAACATTTTTACTTCAACATATCGTTTATCTTATGATCTTACGGCGTTGCTTCCATGATGTTTCTCATGCGTAGAAAGAAAACTTTTCTCCCGCTGATCCTGCACACACAAGCTCCTGCCTTCCCATTTCTCCAAACCGGAATTTTCCCACAAGACACGGCAAAACCGGGTGTGACATCATTATATGCCGCGATATATCACAGACAACGAATTTACTTTCAACAACCTTAACTTTAACTAGAAAATGATTACAAACGAATTACTAAAGCGAAAATATAATAAACTAAACAAATGCCTTAATGGCAACACACAGGTATTCACCACTCTCTGAGTAAAAAAACTTACCCTCACATCCCCCTTGAACCTACCCTCTCCCACCTTCAATGCATGCCCCCTGGTGTTAGAAATTTCAACCCTGGGAAACAGATGTTCCCCTTCTACTCTATCTATGCCTCTCATAATCTTATAAATGTCTTTCAGATTTCCTCTCAGCCTTCACTGCTCCAGAGAAAACTACCCAGGTTCATGTAGCCTCTCATGACAGCATATGACCTCTAACTGGGCAGCACTCTGGAAAACCTCTTCTGCACTCTCTCCTTCCTATAGTGGGGTAACCCAAACTACATACAATACTCCAGATATAAACTAACCAGAGTTTTATAAAGCTGCAACATAACCTCTTGACTTTTGAACTCAGTGCCTCTACCTATAAAAACAGGCATTCCATAAACCTCCTTAACCACCTTATCGATCTGTGTTAGCCACTTTCATGGAGCTATGAACCTGGACCCCAAGATCTCTCTGCTCAGCAACATCGTTAAGGATCTTGCTCTTAACAATGTACTATCTCCTTGCAGTTTCCCTACCGGGGTGCAACACCTCACATTTCTCTGGGTTAAATTCCATCTGCCATTTCTTAGCACATATTGTGCTGTGTTCTTTGCCAGTCTTTCCCACTATTCACAACTCCACCAATCTTGATATCATCTGCAAATTTACTAACCCATCCATCTACATTTTCATCTAGGTCATTTACCGTAGATTTCGCACTACAGAGCGCACCTGATTAAAAGCCGCTGGCTCTAATTTTAGAAAGAAAATCAATTTTGTACTTGTACAAGCCGCACCGGATTTTAGGCCGCAGGTGTCCCACGTTGTAATATGAGATATTTACACAGAAAGATATTACACGTGAGGATTTTTTAACTTTTAATTAAATCCGTATGGTAACATAAACAAATACATATTGCAAATGCTTTTTTTCAAACCGTGCCTCTAACACAGCTACTTTTAAATATACATACGTATCGGTAACACACAAATTACGTTGCATATACTTTTTTACTGAACAGTGCACGAACAACATTCCAATATCTCCTAACGACGTAAAAAAATATATACTGCAGCCTACCAGGAAAAGTTATTGATCGCCTTTAACTTAAAAGCAGCGTTTTTGCTCGGGTAATGTGCTCCCCCCCACCTTCCCGTTTATCGCAAACCGGTATTTCCCACAAGACGCGGCGAAACCGGATGTGATGTCATAGTATCCCAGGATGTACAGAAAACAAATAGATAGATAGATACTTTATTCAACTAGAAAATACTAACAAATGAATTACTAAGCGAAAATATTATAAACTAAATAACTGCCATAAAGGCAGCACAATGCTTTTCTTCGAGTGTTTTCCATGTTGATGAGGGTGAGTACAAATGACTGATTTACAATAATTTAATTGTGAAAGTGCGCTTGATTTATCGTACAATTTCATTGGACCTCTGTGAACTACTCATCAATTTTATTGGTCTACTGTTACGAGGCAAAATGTTTTTGGCGGCATGAAAAAAAATCATGCATTAGCCGCACCGTAGTAAAGGCCGCAGTGTTCAAAGCTGTTCAAAGCGTGGGAAAAAAGTAGCGGCTTATAATCCGACATCTACAGTATATACATCACAAACAACAGAGGTCCCGGCACAGATCCCTGCAGAACTTCACTAATTACAGACCTCCAGTTTGAATAAGTCCCTTCAACCACTACCCTCCATCTTCTAAACACAAGCCAGTTCTGAATCCCAACAGCCAATTTGCCACAAACCCCATGCACCTTAGTCTTTGGGATTAGCCTCCCACGAGTGACTTTGTCAAACACCTTACTAAAATCCATGTAGACAACATCCACTGCTCTACCTTCATCAATCTCTCCCAGTACCTTGTCAAAAACTCAATCAAGTTGCTAAGGCATGACCTACCCTACACAATTCCCATTGACTCTGTGCCACGTTCACACATATACCGGTATCTGTGGTCAAATGGAGCGCTTCTTTGTTTGCAATCAACCCTCAAAATGCAGTTCCAGGAAGATCATTGTTCAGAGCTGCATTTTAAATTCAATCTACAACCCACATTCAGGTCTGAAAACTGAGTCTTGTTGAAATTAGTATTTGCTATTAGCCATAACTCCATAATACACCCTAACAGGTGCCATTATGCTGAAGACCAGCTGTAAGCAGAAAGATACTGAAGAGAAAATTTGCAGGGTATTTACAGTTTGTTGTAAGTGCATAATGTTCCCCAAAGAGAAGGGGTCAATACTCTTTGAGATAATAATGATGTAAAGGGACAGACGGAAAATAATTTCTAAAGTGTGTAGAGAACCTTATTGATCATTATGCCTTTGTTCCCATGAAGAAGGAGGTATTGCCTCACCTAATTCTGGGGAACAAGATTGGTTAAATGGCATAAGTGTCATTGGTTGACTATATCTGAACCACCTTGCTTTAAAGGCTGTCTACTTTATTCATGTCCAGCTTCAGCTTATAACCTGAAATATTGGCTGTTTCCACAAGAGTTCCCTGGCGTACTGGGTGTTCTAAACTAAAGCTGTTTCTTTCCAATTAAATACTTTTTTAAATTTTAGGTTGTTGTTGTCTTTTCCTACAGCTAATCAAAACCTCATTATATCATGACCGCTATTTCTTTAATGTTCAACACATGGCTAAGAAGCTGATGCAGGAAGGAGCTCTTCAGATTTATAGATCACTGGGCTCTCTTCCAAGGCAGGTAGGACCTCTACAAACAAAATGCTTTGCAACTGAACTGGAAGGGAACCAATATCCTTGCTGAAAGATTTGCTAATGCTACTCAGGAGGTTTCAAACTAGAGTGACAGGGGAGGGAATCACAGCAGCAGGGCAATAGGTGGTGGAGTTAAAACAAGAAAGATCAGACTCCTCCTACTGGCATTGCATGGAGTAGATGTGTTTCTCGAATGGCTCTGTTCTTTTTAAATGACTGAATCCAATCTGCTTTGAAAACTTACTTTTGGAGTATTATGATGTCTCGTGTTAAAACTTCTAAAAAAGAAGAGGATCCTTCTGTGACTATGGAAGTTATTGTGGAGCTAATTCGGAAAGCTCAGAGTGAAACGTCTGGACAACTTTCGGATGTATGTTTAAAAGTTACCACAGAGCTTAAACGAATGGAGATTCTGCTGCAGACTATTCAAAAAACTTTACAGGAACATACTACTCAGATTCAAGAACATGAAGATGCTTTAACGAAACTCGATACTAAGACAGATGAGCTGGAAAAGTTCGGAGATGAACAATCGAAAATTGTTGAATCTTTAAGACAAAGATTGTCGCCTTGGAGAATAGATCAAGAAGGAACAATATATGAATTTTTGGTCTTCCTGAGTTGGTCAAAGGCAATCGACCTTCAGAATTTTTTGCAAAGCTGTTGGCTCGTTTGTTTTCTGATGTTTTGGATACTCCACCTAGAATAGACTGGGCACACCAAGCCCCAGTGTTTAAACCCTCTTCTTAACAAAAACCTCGACCTGTGATAATTGCTTTTCATGACTTCCAAACAAAGGTTACTATAATTTGCCAAGTTCATTGGTTAGGTATGATTAACTTTGAAGACTACAAGATAAGGGTGGTTGAAGATTATTCACCCAAGGTATTAAATGAACGTTTTTAGTATTAAAAAGTCATGGCTGAGTTATATAACAAAGGCTATAAACCTTCATTAAATTACCCCGCTCGCCCCGGGATCATTTTGAAAAATGGATCTCCTAAGTGGTTTCTTTCAATTGAGGAAGCGCATGATTTTCTTCAGGCCAAATCAAGTCCAAAAGATTAATTGTTTAATACTGTATCATATAAACTATGCTTCCTTAGCTTGACCGATTCTTTATTGTTGTAAGTTAGCAGTCTAATGGTTTAGTATGTCTTTCTTTTGAATAATTCTCTCTTCTATTCCCGTACACTCTTATAATTAGTTTCTGTTCTTATCATATTTTAACATGATGTTTTGAACTCTTCGTTAGTTCTTTTGAATAATATTTAGTCTATCAACTCCAGAAGTTTAACTGTTTATTTCTGCTTCATATAACCTTGTTCCCTCAGTTTGACTGATCAACTTGTTGAATTTCTTTAGTTTATTTGTTTAGTACTTCTTTCTTCGAACAATTCTTAATTTTTTTTGATATACTTTCATAAATAATCCTTTTTCTTCTCTTTTTTATTTTTTCTATTTAGATAATTAATAGACTTAACTTCAGTAAGTTTTCTTTGTAATTATTTTTTGCAAACAATATGTTTTGAATATTTTTCAGTTCGTTTGAAGGTTATTTAGACGAGGTTGGAATTCATTTTGTAGTCATCTTTTCTTCTCTTGGAGCTCTGCCAGTAGGATGTTGGGAGTGGGATTTATCGGTAGATTAGTTTTCTTGGGTGATTTTTTTTCTTTGGGAGGGGGGTGAGCGGGAGTGGGCTGTTTTCTTTCTTTTTCCTTTTTATCAGCTGTTTGGTTATCCCCGCCTCATCTATTGCTTGGTTAAGTATTTTGAATTTTAAGGTTTGGATTTTTGGTATATTCCAATGGTTCATATATTTAACTTCTGTTTTAAACATATTTAAATGGTACACAATATTAATCTTCTTAGTTTAAATGTGAAAAGCTTAAACCACCCTGTGAAATGCAATAAGATTTTTACCTATATTAAGAAATTGAATGCCTCAATTATTTTTTTACAAGAAACATATGTTCACAGATCTGACTGTGGACGTTTGTTCAAATATTGGAATGGACTAGCTTTTCATTCTTCCTTTCAAGCCAAGGCCAGAGGTACTTCGATTTTGATTGACAATTCAGCTGCCTTTGTTCAACCTGATGTAATGTCCGACCCTAATGGTTCATTATAGTCTCAGGGAAATTAGATAACAAACCAATGTTTTTTGCTAATCTCTACGCTCCGAATATAGATGATCCTGGATTTTTTGAACTTTTTTTTCTTTGTTACCAGACTTAAATTTGTACTCTTTAATCTTGGGAGGTGATTTTAATTGCTGTCTCAACCTTGTTTTAGACCATTCATTCGAAATGATTGAATATTAGTAGGTCTGCCTTCTATATCCAATCTTTTCTAATGAAATGTGACATTATTGAGATTTGGCATTTTTTACACCCAACAAGTAGAGAATATTCCTTTTTTTCTCATGTTCATCATACCTATTCCAGGATTGATTATTTTTTGTCGATAGTCATTTGATACCCTCTGTTCGATCCTGTGAATATAAAGAAGTTGCTGTTTCAGATCATGCCCCCGTATTTTTATCTGTAAATCTTCCAGGTGTTTCTCGATCAAACAGATTTTGGCATTTTAATCCAATTTTACTATCGAATAAGGCTATTTAAAAATCTTTAGAGAGTCAAATTACTTTTTTCTTTGAAGAGAATACGCTAGATGGCACCTCTAGCCTTATTATTTGGGATGCTTTCAAGGTTTATATTAGAGGTCAAATTATTTCCTATACAGCAAGTATTAAGAAAAAGGCTAGTAAGGAGAGAACTGATTTAGCCAATCAGCTAAAACATTTAGATCAAAAATATGCTTCTGATCCAGATTCCATCTTATATAAAAGACGTGTTGAAGTTAAAACTAAATATGATCTATTCTTAACTTACCCTGTTGAAACTCAACTTTTAAAAGATAAAACAAGAAAGATGGTTTGACATGTAAAATGGAAATGAATGACAGCAGGTGACAGGCCCATAAACAGGCTAGGACTAATGGGCTGATATATGTTTATTTCAATTCTACGTGTATTATAGGTCAGTTAGAAAAACTTTGAGCATAGATCAGTTCACAGAATTATGATTATGTAGCCATTACGGAAACCTGATTGCATAAGGGACAGGATTGTCAGCTCAAAATTCTTGGCTTTCATTGGCAGGGTGGGAGAGATAGTGCAGTACGGATGTGAAGGGGATGCGCAACTGATAAGGGTAAATGTCACAGCAGGACATTCTGGAAGGCTCATACACAGAGTGAATTTTGCTTGAGCTCAGAAATATAATAAGCACAAGTACACTGAAGGAATTATAACATTTTATAACCTGTATGTGCAGATAATTAGACAGATAATGGAAAGGAACAGAAATAACAGCATTGTCATGGTGAGTTTTGAACTTCTACAGTTTTGATTGGAACTTCCTTAATACAAGAGGCTTAGATGTATTGAAGAGTAGTTCTTGAAACAGTATTTGGAGAGTCCAATCCGAAGAGTAAACATAGTGGACCTAGTTTTGGGAAATGAGCCAGGCGAAGTGATTTACCTGTTAGTGGGTGAACCTTTTGGAAATAATAATGACAACCAACTATGTTTTAAGATACTTATGAGTCAGGATAGAACTGAATCTTGTGGAAAGTTACTAAATTGGGGGAGGGTAAATTATGACAGGATAAGATAGGACCTAAAGGATATTGATTGGATGTAGTTGCTGTTGGACAAGTCCACGTCTAACATGTAGCAGTTGTTTTAAAGACTAGCTAATCTGAGCTCAAGATCAGCATGTTTAGGTAAGGAGTAACATTAAGGTTGGTAAAATAAGAGAACCATAGATGACCAAAGGGTTCTAAATTTAGTAAGGAAGATAAAACAAACATCTGTAAGGATTAGGAAGCTAAAATCAGCCAAAAGTGCTCAATCAGACAATTAGGAAAACCTAAAGGGGCCAAGAATTAGAAACATAGAAAACCTAAAGCACAATACAGGCCCTTCGGCCCACAAAGTTGTGCCGAACATATCCCTACATGTTCTTGAATTGCAGGAGCAAGGAGAATCCTAAGGCATTTAATAAACACAAGAGATGCTGGATATCTTGAGAAACACATACAAATCACTGGAGGGACTCAGCAGATCATGGAACATATATAGAGAGAAATAAAGAGCTGATAGTACGGACTGAGGCCCATCATCAGGGTTGGAAAGGAAGGGAGAAAGAAGTCAGAAAAATATGGGGGGGGAAATACAAGTAGAAGCCAGCAGGAGATAGGTGAAACCAGGAGAGGAGCTATGGTAGGTAGGTGGGTTAATGGAGCACAGCACCGTTGCCATTCAGTGAGAGCAAATCATATATTTCTACCTGATTTCATGCCTTGTTCAAGGACCTGTGCTAGATACCGAAGGAAACAAAATAATATGTTAGCTCTGTGAACAACTGAGCATGTAGTTACAGAGAGGCGGTAGCTAAAGCGGCCTCTGCATGTCCATTACCATTGATCACTTAAGAATATTAATTACCGTAGATTCCGGACTACAGAGCGCACCTGATTAAAAGCCGCTGGCTCTAATTTTAGAAAGAAAATCAATTTTGTACTTGTACAGGCCGCACCGGATTTTAGGCCGCACCGGATTTTCGGCCGCACCGGATTTTCGGCCGCAGGTGTCCCACGTTGTAATATGAGATATTTACACAGAAAGATATTACACGTGAGGATTTTTTAACTTTTAATTAAATCCATATGGTAACATAAACAAATACATATTGCAAATGCTTTTTTTCGAACCGTGCCTGTAACGCGGCTACTTTTAAATATACGTTGCGTATACTTTTTTACTGAACAACATTCCAATATCTCCTAACGACTGGTAAAAAATATATATACTGCAGCCTACCAGGAAAAGTTATTGATCGCCTTTAACTTAAAAGCAGCGTTTTCGCTCCGCCGCTCCGCCGCTCGCCCCCCGCCTTCCCGTTTATCGCAAACCGGCATTTTTCCCACAAGACGCGGCGAAACCGGGTGTGACGTCATAGCATCCCGGGATGTAGTACAGAAAACAAATATAGTTAAAACAGTTCTAACTTTAACTAACAAATGAATTACTAAGCGAAAATATTATAAACTAAATAACTGCCATAAAGGCAGCACAATGCTTTTCTTCAAGTGTTTTCCATGTTGATGAGGGTGAGTACAAATGACTGATTTACAATAATTAATTGTGAAAGTGCGCTTGATTTATCGTACAATTTCATTGGACCTCTGTGAACTACTCATCAATTTTATTGGTCTACTGTTACGAGGCAAAATGTTTTTGGCGGCATGAAAAAAAACCATGCATTAGCCGCTCCGTATTAAAGGCCGCAGAGTTCAAAGCTGTTCAAAATGTGGGAAAAAAGTAGCGGCTTATAATCCGACATCTACGGTAAGTACTCGGCAAGCAGTTGCATGATTTCTTCAATTGTATTTCATCAGTGAAGTGTTTGATCAGTTGGCTAATTGAATAATGGACACGGGAATAAATGTTTTTGACATATTTTATGTCAGCTTCTAATTACAAATTTTATATATATATATATATATGTGGCGACCCACTTTCTGCGCCGGCGAACCGGCTCACAAATAGCCAGCGCGCAGGGAGAGACTTTGGTAATGCACCTCTGACGTCATTTCCGCCCGGAGAGGGCGGGCGCTAGGGATTAAATGCCAGCTCCGCGAAGTTTGAATAAACTAGTCTCGAAATGACATACCGACTGTGTGTCGTTATTTCAGCGCTGTGTGTAGCACATCGCTACATTGGTGACCCCGATGGTCCAAACGGGATTTGGACCAAAGATGACCGACTCTTCATCTGTTCACGCAGTTTCGCTAAAACTGCCGACTTTCTGGACACTGCGACCACGCGTGTGGTTTAGCCAAGCAGAAGCCCAGTTCCAGATTCGACAGATATTCTCTGATTCCACGCGTTACTACCACGTGGTGAGTGCCCTTGACCAGGAGACGTCCCCCCAGGTTGCGGATTTCATACAGTCGCCCCCGGAAGAAGGCAAATATGAAGCATTCAAAGCGCTGTTCATTCGAACCTTTGGCCTCTCACGGCGTGAGCGAGGTGCCTGCCTGCTTCACCAGGACGGTTTGGGAGACAGACTGCCGTCAGCATTGATGAACAAGATGCTGGCCCTAGCCGACAGACACAAGCCCTGCCTTATGTTCGAGCAAGCGTTCCTAGAGCAACTGCCTGAGGACATACATCTGCTGCTGGCCAACGCAGATTTCAGCGACCCCCGGAAGGTGGCGGCCCGGGCAGATGAGCTGTGGAAAGCCAAGAGAAAGAGCATGGCATCCGTCTGTCAGATTACCAGGCCACGCGCCCAACGGCAGACCAGACCAGGCCCGGCAGGGGGGCACACACAACACAGAGGCAGGAGTGAGGAGGCCAGTGAACAGTGGTGTTTCTACCACCAGCGGTGGGGCACAAAAGCCCGTTGTTGTCGCCCACCCTGCAAGGGCCAGGGCCAGGGCCAGCTACCGCTAATGACTATCGCGGCTGGCCACCAGGACAGCCTCTTGTATGTCTGGGACAAACAGTCGGGACGCCGCTTCTGGTTGACACTGGAGCGGAAATCAGCGTCTTGCCCCCGGCGGGGTACGACACCCGCAACAGGAAGCCAGGACCCATCCTGAGGGCTGCAAACAGCAGCACAATATGGACCTACGGCACCCGCACAGCGCAGCTGCAGTTCGGCGCCAGCCGGTTCACATGGGACTTCACACTAGCCGCGGTGGCCCAACCACTCCTGGGGGCGGACTTCTTGCGAGCTCACAGCCTGCTGGTCAACTTGCAAGGGAAAAGACTGGTACATGCCGAGACTTTCCAGACGTTCTCCCTGGGTGAAGCCAAGTTGCCGGCCCCACACCTGGACTCCATCACGCTGTCGGACAACAAATTCACCAGAATCCGGGCAGACTTCCCATCGATTCTGGCACCGCAGTTCACAGCAGCCATGCCCAGACACAGGGTTCAGCACCACATCCCGACTAAGGGACCACCCCTCCACACCCACGCACGAAGGCTCCCCCCGGAAAAGCTCCGCCTGGCGAAACATGAGTTCAAGAGGATGGAGGAATTGGGGATCGTACGGAGGTCTGACAACCCATGGGCCTCTCCCCTGCACATGGTGCCCAAAGCAGCCGGGGGTTGGACCCCATGCAGCGACTACTGCAGACTGAACGAGGCTACAACTCCAGACCACTACCCCGTGCCGCACATACAGGACTTTGCAGCAAACCTGCACAGGGCAGGAATATTTTCCACATCTCCCAATTCCTGCGCCCGACAAAGGCGCCCAGTTCTCCTCCAGCCTGTGGTCGGCTGTGGCCAGCCTGTTGGGAACACAGCTGCATCACACAACTACCTACCACCCACAGTCGAACGGACTGGTGGAACGCTTCCACCGTCACTTGAAGTCGGCTCTCATGGCCCGCCTGAGAGGACCTAACAGGGTGGACGAGCTTCCCTGGGTCCTACTTGGAATTCGCACAGCGCCTAAAGAGGATCTGCACACCTCGTCGGCCGAGTTGGTGTACGGCGCACCCCTGGCTGTCCCGGGAGAGTTTATACCAGCCCCAAGAGGGCAAGAGGAAGAACCCACAGCAATCCTGGACAGACTACGCGAGAGGCTTGGCAGCCTGGCCCCCATACCGACTTCACAGCACGGACAGACCCCGACCCATGTACCCAAAGACCAGCAGAACTGTAAGTTTGTGTTTGTACGAAGGGGTAGACACCGGGCACCGCTACAGCGGCCATACAAGAGGCCGTTCAAGGTGATCAACAACAACAATGAGTCCACGTACGTTCTGGACATTGGGGGAAAGAGGAGGTTTTCACAGTGGACCGAATCAAACCAGCCCATGTGGACTTGGCGCAGCCGGTCGAGGTTCAGGCACCGCGGCGCAGAGGCAGACCTCCCAAGCAGAGGCTGATCCAGACTGTGGACAGTTGGGGGTGTATCGCCAGTTCTGTGGTGGGGGGGGGGTTATGTGGCGACCCACTTTCTACGCAGGCGAACCGGCTCACAAGTAGCCAGCGCGCGGGGGGAGACTTTGGTAATGCACCTCTGACGTCATTTCCACCCAGAGAGGGTGGACGCTAGGGACTGCAGTCTGTATTCCATTGCCCTTATCAGTGAAACCTGCTGGACAATGTTAATACAATTTCTAATCTAGAGATTATTTTCCTTTTTCATCTTCTTTAAATTTTATGGTTAATTTCCTTAGTACAATAAATAGCCCAAATTATAGAAGACATAGTAGAATTATATATCCACCATGCCTAGCTAGTTAGAAGCGATTGGCTTTATATTTTTAAATTGGCTTGCTGTGATAGTATACTAGATTTAAGGTGACAAGACTCATTGGTACAAGGAGCACTGCACTTAGCAAATTACATGTCCTCTGCAGGAGTGTGCTGTAGTTGTTACGCCTGTGGCTGCCTGGAGTGCCTCAGTTGCAGCAAAGAGATGCCTAAGTCGTAAGACCCCCAAATGTCTAACTGGAAGGGTGGTATAGTGACCCTGGAGGGGAGTATTGTAAAACTCACACACAAATTTAGCTACAATAGTGAAACTCCCTGGTTTCCTTGGCTGCATAAGCCTAGGGAAAATACTCTCAAGTCCTGCCAAACTCATGAGATTGAGACGGCTCGTCCCTCCCCAAGCCCTGGTTTGTGTGGATGCTGTGTAATTCGCTACCCTGTTACTAATTAGTGCCACAAAATAACAGACAGTACACTGCATACGATTAAAGGAATTATATTTATGAATCTTAACTGAAGGGTTAGTAAAGAATAACAAAATGGGCCCATTCTAATTAAACAGTCAAATATGCACAAGTTGGAGCTCATCTTGAACTGCTCTGTCACTCACGCGCTGGGTCCTCGGTCACCCCCACACCACCTGCCAAGCGTTGCTCGCAACCCATCTCGGACAAACAGGTCTCCCACAGGATCGTATGCTACGACCCGTTCTCTCTCTTCATCCCCACCCAAGTCCAAGACCAACCTTATTGTTCCTCACCAAGAAAACCTCCCGCTAATTGGATGACACACATTCCACATCATCCTTTACCTTCAACAATAACCCAAACAGGCTGAAAACAGAACAGGCCACTCTTACAGAACTGCTAAATGAAATTCCTACAGCGTAACAGTAAAGATGTGAACCAGGGCACTACAATAGCATGGGGAAAGGAACAATTAGATAAAAACAACTCATTTGTCCTGTCCAGATTAAAACTATTCTCACCAACACATGAGAGAAATTTAGACTAAACAGCCTCTGCATCAACATACATGGAGATAACAGGAGGAGTTTCATGATGGTTCCTAGAGAATGGAAAAACTCCATGGGTTCTTATAGGGTAAAGCCAAGGTAATCTGGGCAATGGTCATGAGCAAAACTGATAAGGGTCATACACAGAAGGAATTTTGTTTGAGCTCAGAAATATATTAGGCACAAGTACACTGAAGGGATTATAACATAGGTCCACCTGTATATGCATCAAGGGAGGCGGAGTGGACAGATGATGGCACTAAACAATGACTCCTTTGCTTGTATCTTCGGAAACAGCTCTATTTCCATCTTTAATATCTTATTTTTCCCTTTCAGGGTTCTTTTGAAGACCCTGGTCTGGAGTCACACGCTGACTGGTATTTTGTGGAAATCGGACCCACTTTTGAGGTTTCATAACTGACCTTTGTTGTTCGGCATGCCAAGGGCTCGGCCTAGGAGTCCGGCTCAGATTTGGAAGCCTAGAATCTCGGGGCCCTGGAGACGGGCAGATCGACAGTTGGTGTCACGGCAGGAGACCTGTGTGTCATTGGGAGAGTTGGAATATCTTCGGCTGTGTGCCCAGATCTTTGGGCACAAAGCTCGAAAAAAAGCGACATAGCAGACTTTTAACATCATAACCCAGTGAGTTGTTTGCTATGTCTCTCCGCTCGCTGTGAAAATGGAGATATCTCTTTCTCTCTTTATTAGGAAAAGAGAGAGCCTGTGGTATGTCGAAAGCCAGAAGAACAATGTAGTCTTTGGGGTGACTGCAAGTCTGTGTCTTTTGCTGTTGCTTTGCTCATGCTTGAGAGCTCGATGGTGGGCTCTGATCCTTTGTTTTGCCAGTGGAGGAGGGGGGATTGTTGCTTGCTGCCACTTACGCTTGGGAGGGAGGGGAGCTGAGTGGGGGGACTTTGGGTTTCTAACATTTAACTGCCGTTAATTCTTTGGGGCACTCCTCTGTTTTCGTGGATGGTTGTGAAGAAAAAGCATTTCAGGATGTATATTGTATACATTTCTCTGACATTAAATTGTACCTTTGAAACCTATGAACACCATGCAATCAATCAATTTGAAACATAACTAAAATTTCAGCACCAATACTTGTGTGTTTATGAACTGGATAAAGATACCCTAAATGTAAGTATGAATGCCAAGCTTTTCACAATGAAAGGAGCTATGTGGTTTGCATTTATTAATGAACAACATTTCTTCTTGATGTATTGGTCTAAAACAACCTTGCACATACTCTAAGTTCATCCTCCACAGCACTGATGCTAATTTTGTTTGACCAGTTGATACATAGATTAAAGTAATAACCTTTTCACATACATCACTAATTTACTCTTTGATATTTTTCACCTGCATCACCAATAAATTTGAATTGGATGATCTGCAGATAATGAACACAGGGCTGAACTGAATGTGCATGAACTCTTTTGATTTTGTGTTTTATATTCTGTGTTTTTCACTTGTTTGTTTTTTTTTGTAATTTTTTTATTGAAGTTCATCATCAAACGAACATTTCCATAAGATGTATTTCAGACATTGTACATATATATCATATAATCATATATATGTCACAAATCTCCACAAAGTATTTATCTGAGGTATACACTTATAGAAAAGAGTGGAAAGAAAAAACAAGCAAAAGGAAAGAACTATGTACAAGTAGGGAGTGATTTTTTTACAACAGATTCATTGATTTGTGAGAATAAAATCAGGCCTATGAGGCATTATGTAGTTAAACCATTTTTCCCAGTATGAATCAAATTGTTCCAGCTTATGATTAACAGATGCTGTTATCTTCTCCATTTTGTAAATGTCCATTGTAATTTCCATCCATGTATTTAAAGTTGTGCTCTCCTGTGATAACCATTTCCTAGTAAAAGTCTTTTTACCAGCCACCAACAGTATATTCATTAAATATTTATCACTCTTCAACCATTCTTGAGGTATATATCCAGAATATATGGTCTTACTCTCCAAGGGTATTTCACATTTAAAGATGTCTTGTAGGGCATTGTGTATCCCCCTCCAATAGTTTTTGATAACAGGGCAATCCCAAAAAATATGATAATGATTTGCATTTTGATTTCCACAATTTCTCCAGCAAACAGGGAGGTTACTATTATAATGGGATTTCTGAGAGGGTGTAATAAAATATCTTATCAAGTTTTTCCATCCAAACTCCCTCCATTTCTGTGAACTGGTACACTTCCATTGATATCTCCATATTGTTGTCATTCTTCCTCAGATGTAATTATCCCTCCTTCCTTCTCCCATTTTGTTTTAATGTATGAAGTCAAATGTGTTTTAAGATTTGACAACCCCTTATACATGTTTGAAATGATTCTACTACCATTATCTGAATTACATGCATTTCTAAAGAGCTCCATCAAGCATGTATTTGCCTTGGTTACATTTTTAAGCGTCTTATTAACATACTGTTGCATCTGTAAATACCGATAAAAATCTTGTTTTTCTAATAAGTGTTTCTCTTTAAGCATTTCAAAACTGAACAGTGTTCCTTCTTTCATTATGTTGCAAAGAACTGTTATTCCTTTAGCTGTCCAGTCCTTAAATCTAGCATCCAAATTATTTGGTGTAAAATCAGAGTCATATGCACACCATTTAAGAATTGCAATATCTCCCTCTAGATTATATTATTTTATAGTAGTTTTCCATTGTCATGGTCCTGGCTGGGATTTCCCACATTTTCCCTTTCCTCCCTAATTGGTCCTTAGTCCCCACACTTGATTCCCAATCTTTCCCAATTCCTCTCAATCACCAGCACCTGGTTTCCATTAGCCACCGGAGGATAAGACCCTGACAGCTCTGGTCAGCCCTTGCCAGATTGTTAGTCGACTCTCAGAAAGAGAGGAACCTTGCTTCAAATCTTCAACTCCGTATCTCTTCATGAATCAACCCTCCCTAGTCCTGACTCAGCCTGGTCACGATTCCGTGTTCGCTATGGAGATTCTGCCTCCTGTTCCTGCCTCCATGTCAGAGACCTGCACTTGGGTTCATTCTTCCTGCCACGTCCCTGTAACATCCATATTTTAAGAGTCAATTTCACCCATGGGTTATCAATAGTATTTATGTACCTTTGCAGTTGTTATCAGCCAAAATTGCTTGTCTGGGGATGGGAAGTACCCGCTCCTCAATGTTTTTCCATTGAGCGTCATATGATGGGTTGCACCAACATATCACAGCTCTCAACTGTGCTGCAAAATAATAATCTCTAAGAGAAGGCAAGCCCCATCCCCCCTTTTCCTTTGCTAAATGCAAAGTTTTGAGACAAACTCTAGGCCTTTTACCCTGCCAAATATACCTTAATAGCATCTTGTTCCATTCATTGAATTGATTTTGATTAATCTCTGTTGGTAGGGTCTAAAAGAGATATAACAGTCTGGGCAGTATATTCATTTTAATAGACTCAATCCTTGAACTGAGACAGAAAAAAGGAATCCGGCTCCATCTTGTCACATCTTCCTTATTTTTTTATATAAAGGCTGATAATTACATTCTGATAATTTTGCCAAATCTTTTGGCATAATGATGCCCAAATATTTGAAAGACTCTGTGTGCCATGCCCAGGGGTATCGACTTTCAATTTCTCTTGGTGGGCTATAGTAATATGAAAATAATTGGGTCATCATTCTATTTTGTTCTTTGCTTAAAGTAGGTAACTCTAGAGAATTCAAGAAGGTGTCGATTTGGGTTATGCTTCCCCCTGGAACTTGGAATATAGTGTTTTGTAAAACACTTCAAAAGCTTCTTGAATTTCACTTAGCTTATTTTTTATCATTTTCGTTCTTGGCTCCCTAATTCTATGAATTGTATTTTCTGCTATCTGTTTATCTCAGTTTCCATGCCAGTATTTTCATAGATTTCGATCCACTTTCATAATGTCTCTGTTTCAGAAACATTAAGTTTTTCCTGATTTCTTGTGTAGCCAAATTATTTATTTCATTCCTAATTCTTTTATTTTCCCCTAATGTATCCTGTGCCAAATTCAATTTGTGTTTTTTCTCTAGTTCCTTCAGTCTATTTTGTAATTCCTCTAATGTTTTATTCCTTATTTTTTTCTTATATGAAGATATCCCTATAATTTTCCCTCTTAAGACCGCCTTCAGAGTATCCCATAAAATGGGAGGTGAAACCTCTCCATTATCATTAAATTCTAAGTAGAGACCAATTTCTTTTTTAATTTGTTCCTTAAAGTACGGATCATTGAGTAGACTTGAATTTAGTTTCCAAATAGTATTCTTTGGTTGTAGGTCAAAATCAACAGATAAATATATAGGTGCATGGTCACTTACATCTATTGTCCCAATTCCACAGGTGTTTATTTTGTCTTTGTCTTTTCCAAATGTTATGAAATAGTCTATTCTTGTATATACAGAATGGGGAGCAGAATAATGAGTGTAATCCCTTCTGTCAGGGAAAAGGTCCCTCCATATATCAATTAAACCAACATCCTCAAAAAGTGTATTAACCTTCTTATGTAAAGATTTTGTTTCATATGTTTTTCTATTGGAAGAGTCTAAGTTTGGCTGTAATTGTAAATTTAAGTCTCCCCCACATATCAGGAGACCTTCTGTTTCTGTTACCATAATATCAGTAATTTTCTGAAGGAAACCAATATCACTTCCCAGCGGTGCGTATATATTCAATAGAGTAACTGAATTGCCGTCTATATTCCCCCTTACCAGAATATATCTGCCTTCTTTATCTCCCATTTCGAATATTTTTTTCAAAATTTAGCTTACTTGAGGTAAGAATAGCAACTCCTCTCCTATGTCCTGATTTATATGAGGAGAAAAACAGATTAGTGAAGCCCATTCTCTTTAGTTTTTAATGCACATTATCACTTAAATGAGTTTCCTGTAAATATACTACATGGGCTTGTTCTTTTTTCATTTTGGATAAAATTCTCTTACGTTTGATTGGATTTAATGGCCTATTTACATTAAAAGAAATGAATTTTACCTTGTCCTTAGCCATCTGTATTTATCTGTCAATGTGTCATTGAAATTAGAATAAAACTTAATTGATCTACTCCCTGAACAAATAAGAACCAAGAAACTCAAATAATAACAAAAATGGCAACGAATGTGTGATTCCAAGGCTGAGGTCTCTAGTAAATGACCCTGCATTGAGCTAGAGGAAATGTCTAGCTATGGGGGATAACCCCTCCTACTTGTGAGTTGCGGGCCCCCATTGCAATATTCATAAAAGTCAGTGAACAAATCCATTACACAGAAAAGATTTTCCTGTGTACTCCTCCTATATGTATATATATATACATACATACACACATACACACACACACACATATATATATATATATATATATACACACACACACACACATTACACACATACACATATAGGCACACATATACATATATTCTCATTTTGGTGGGGAAAAAGGAGTAAGTGGGTGAATAAAGAATAACAACTAAGTAATATAAAATCCGCATTATAATAAGTATTTCTCAAGATGGGTATATCACCGTGTACATTTGCTTCTGTTTAGCTTCTCAATATTTTTAAAGTTAGCCAAACCTTATGGCTCTTCTGAAGGGGGTGAGGACTGTCTTTGGGAAGCTCCCGGTCTCTTCCTGATATGTTTCTCTTGGCCTCCTCCCATCTCCTGCCTTCTCATTTCTCGCACTATTTCGCAAGCCGAGCGGGACAATTCCTCAGCCAGGCTTTCCTTCATTTTGGTCATGCTGATGGGCAACCCTCTGACCTTCATGTCTGTAGTCGCCTCTTCCACCGTCTGGTACAACCATGTCCCGTTGTCATAAAACACTTGAAGTATAGCAGGGTACGGAGTTTGAAATCTAATCTTATTTTGCTTTAGTACTCGCTTTACTTCAGAGTATTCTTTGCGTTTCTGGAGGACCACGGGGGGGGGCAATCTTGGTCAAAATATATTAATTTATCCTCTAAAAACACTCTCTTCTTACCCCAGGCCCTTCGTAGAATCTCCGCCTTGGTGCTGTACCGAAGGAATTTAATTATTATTGAGTGTGGCTTTCTATCTTGGGTAGGTTTTGGGACTAACGCGCGGTGGGCTCTTTCAACATCCAGCTTCATAGCCGGGGGAAGATCCAGCGCGTCCCATAGTAACTTTCTGACAAACTCCATCATAGACGAGACCACCGCTCCTTTTTTTGTGCGTGGGGGGAGGGGTTGATGTTTTTATTTGAATGGGTTCCATGGTTTTCTTTGTTTCATGGCTGTCTGTGGGGAAGACAAATCTCCAGGTTGTAAACTGCATAAATACTTTGATGGTAATAAATGTACTATTTAGAGACAAATGGACATAACCCATCCTCAGCTTCTGTCCCTCAATGCATATTAGCTCCACCAAGTTGATTATATTTTTTTTGATTTTCTGGGCCAATATAATTTCTCATCATAGTCTCAATTTCATGGATTTAAGGTGATTGGTAGGGTTGGAGAGGAACTGGAGAAGTTTGTCATGCTTTCTGTGAGTGTGGTATGAATCTAGAACTCACCCCATGAAGATAAGTTAGGTGGCTACCTTCACTGCAGTTCAAGAATACTGAGATAGTCACTTGATATCCCATAACATACATGAGAATGGAACAAGGACTGAGAATTGGGTTTAGTCTAATCCCAATAGAACAGATTTCCCCTCATCCTCCAATGCTCCAGAGTAAACAATCCAGGTGTACCCAACCCCTCCTTATATCCAATACACCGGGCACCATCCGGTGAGCCACTTCTGCACCCATTCCTTCATATCCTTCCTGTATTGCAGTGTCCAGAAAAAAAAACCACAACCAAACTTTAAACAGTTGCAACGTAACTTTCTGACCTTTATACTCAACACCCTAACAAAAGAAGGCAAGTATGCTATCATTACCACCCTGTCTACTTGTGTTGCTATTTAAGGGGTCTGTGGACTTGTAGCCCAAGGTTCCTCCATACATGAATATTCCTGAAGGTCATTTCCTCTTGTTTCACCTCTCAAAGTGCAACACCTCCCTTTTGTCCTGTTTAAGCTCCATCTTCCATTTCTATGCTGACATTTCCAACTGGTTGACATTCTGCTGACAACCTACCTCATTCATTATCCACAATTCTGCCAATTATCACATCATCTGCAAACCAATTATTCAGTCCACCTACATATATTTACTGAGAGATAGGATTGAGATAATTAGAAAAAAATGGGATTAAGGGATGTGTTTAGAAAAATAGTATCATTCAATAGTCAAGACTTGTGTCAGGCATATGTCAATTTCCTGTTCATTAAAATTATTTGGTCAGTATTTACTATAAAAATAATAGTTATTGAAATGTTAATGGGAAATATGCATGAACTATGCAGAAATGATTACACTGTCATTAAATGGGTGAATAGGTAGTTCATTTACGGATGTACAGAAAGCTGTTCTCTGGGTAGCTCCATGCTGCCAGTGGTTTTGTAAAGGCAACATCTTCCAATGTGCCATCAATGAAATGCACTGAATGGAATGAAGTTGCTGTACTTATCTGTTGGTTACAATTTAAACCCATTAGAACTAGTTATCCCTTGTCTGTTTCAGTCTAAGAATGTTTTTATCTACACATTTTTAATATAGCTAATCAACTTCTCTGGCACGAAGAATTACAAGTGTACAGTCCCTTTTTCCCCTACGTTAAGTAAGTAATAGCCACTTTTCTCCCGGCAGCCAATTTCTCCAATCGCTGGAATAGGGACTGCTTTGCTTCCGTCCATTTTATACCAATAGCGTCAGCCAGATGAGTTCCTGGCTTAAGCACAGGAAGATCTACAGAAAATTATGCTACTCTTTTTGGCTTTATTGAACTCTCTGGAATCCACCAAAATAGCACAGGGGCAGGGCAGAAAATGTCACCACAGGCTTAAACTGACAACAGTGGTGTAATCTGGGACTTCTGTAGAGAAGTAGGCATCAAGATGGAATATTGCTCTAAACTATATCCTTTTCTCCCTCTCTCTGGTTTCACTCTATGTTTATCTACCTTTATTTCTCATTCTGTACTTCTGCTCAAATTTGCAGTCCCTTTTGCACCTCTTCAGAACCATTCCGTCTGGTTGACGATCCACACATTTGGTTTCTCTGCCCGCTCAGACCCCTAAGGCATGGTTCTCCTCTGCTCCGACAGGCCAACCAAAGAAACTGAAAACTTAAATACATAAGATCAGGTGTCTTAACAATTCACTGAAGTTGGGTGAGACTGGAACTACAGGCCATAGGTTAAGGATGAAGGGCAGAATGATTAAGGGAGCCTCAGGGGGATCTTCTTCACTCAGAGGGTAGTGCAAGTGTGAAACAAGTTGCTGGCAGAAGTGGTGGATGCAGGTTAGATTGCAACATGCCAGCAAAGGTGGTGAACTGCAACATTTAAGAGAAGTTTGTATAAGTACAGAATGGGAGGGGCATGGAGGCCTATGTTCCAGCTGTGGATCAACTGGGCTAGGCAGCATAACAGTTCAGCATGGACGAGATGATCAAAGGACCTGTTTCTGTACTATAGTGCACTGTGACTCTGCAACAATCATTTTTGGATGCCCTTGATGCAGTAAAATCTGGGTCATTGGTCTTTACTGCAATAACCTGAAAGTAACTTAATTGACTAAATGAGGAATTGCAAGAACTTGCATTTTGTAGAACCAAATTGTAGGGGAAAACAAACAGAAAACAATCTGTTTTAGTGCAAAATAGCAGAGTAGCAACATTACTTAGAGGCAGGGATTAATGAAAGATGCAAAAATGGACACAAACATAGATAGCCTCCACTATAATAGTGCCCAGTATAGCAACATATAACTATACAACAATTACAACACGGAAGCAGGCCATCTCGGCCCTTTCTAGTCCGTGCCGAACGCTTACTCTCACCTAGTCCCACCAACCTGCACTCAGCCCATAACCCTCCATTCCTTTCCTGTCCATATACCTATCCAATTTTTTGTTACCATCATTCCTTTCATGAGAAGCAATTCATTTATACACATAGTATCCAAGGCATTGTGTACATAAACATATTGAATGGCCGGCCTCTGTAAGGTTATGTGTGGTAACTGCAAAAAAACACATTTTAAAGCATGATCTCCAACCTCTTGAAGCTACAACCCTCAAAATTATTAACTACGGACAGATTTGGACTTGCGTTTGCTTGGAATGATAGGTTGGAATGTTTAGAGCTATCACACATTATTAATGAATGGTAATAGTTATCTCAAACAATGATCAGAAGGGTAGAGGCCACAAAACATCAACCACTTCATCGCCACCACACCGCTATTGCACTACCAGTGACTCTGTGGCTGAGCACAGCTCCAATGCCATTTCCAGATTCACAAACGATACTGCTGTTGTTGGACAAATCTCAGGAGCGAGATAGCACACCCGGTTGAGTCATAGAGTCATAGAACACTGCAGCACAGAAACAGGCCCTTCAGCCCATCTAGTCTGTGCCTACCTGATATACAGTCCAATCACATTTACATGCACCTGGACCACATTCCTCTAAAGCAACCACCCCCCCCCCATCTGTTTACCCATCCAAACCTTTCTCAAATGCTACTGTTACAACCCTTATCAACCACTTCTCCTGGTTCACAACAAACTCTTGTTCAACATTAGCAACACTAAAGATTTTAACTTCAGGAGAAGGCAAGGAGAGCAAATATGCACCAACTGATATTGGGAGATTGGCAGTGCAGAGAGTCAGCAGCTTTAAATTCTTGGATATTAACACGTCACATGACAAGTCCTGTGCCTAGCACATAGCTGCAATCATAAGGAAAGTGTGTCAGATCTTGGGGGTTAAAGAGTTTCAGCTTGTCATCTAAGACTCTGTCAAACTTCTACAGATGCACTGTTATACGGCAATTTATATGCACAGGAACATCAGAAGCTGCAGAAAGTAGTGGATTTTGCTCAAAACATCATGGCACATCCCTCTCCTTCATCACTAGTATCTACAGAAGGTATCTAGCACACTAGTATCTACCATTTACCAACAAAAATCTCTGCCATCTGTGCCGTGGCATCTTTTTGCGCTACTGTGGGGCAGAAGATGTAGAAGACTGAAGCCCACACCATCAGGTTCAAGAACAGTTGCTTTCTTTCAACCTTTCAGTTCTTGAGCCAATTGACAAAAACCTTATCACGGCAGTTTAGCACACAATAAGTATTTTCTACTAAGGTGGGTATGTTCTCCCTGTGACCATGTGGATTTCCTCTGGGTGCATTAATTTCCTTCCACAGTCTGAAGACAACGAAACCCAATTTCCCTCGGGATCAATAAAGTATGTCTGTCTGTCTGTACTGGTTAGTAAGTTAGTTGATCATTTTAAATTGTCCTGTTATTAGAATATTGTTAAATAGGAGGGTTGCTGAAAAGGCCAGATCTGTGCTGTATCTCCAATGAAATAGAATAGTAGAATGGACTTAGTATTTTTGTGTACAAATTGGGTTCCTGCTTATAAAAGCTGCGTAGAAGTTATTGATTAAATTATGTTTTTCTTATGAATGCTGCTTATATCAGAATCAGGTTTATTATCACCGTGTGACGTGAAATTTGTTAACTTATCAGCAGCAGTTCAATGCAATACATAACCTAGCAGAGGAGAAGAAGAAAAATAAATAAAATAAAGAATAATATATAAACAAGTAAATCAATTATGTATATTGAATAGATTAAACATGTACAAAAACAGAAATATTGTATATTAAAAAAGTGAGGTAGTGTCCAAAGATATGCTGCTTTGTGAACATGAAGTAAGTTTTTTCATTAAACCTGCACATACATGTATTTGTGCATATGACATTAATCTCAACTTTGACTTGGACTTTAACATAGAGAGCCTTGCCTGAAACACATGGTCCATCACAGGGCTTTCTTCACAGGGACTACATGGTGACTGATCGAAACACACTCAAAGATTCAGGGACAGCTTCTTCCCCTCTACCATCTGATTTTGTGAACCTATGAACACTACTTCACTGTTTTTAACTTCTATTTTTGCATTACATATTTAAGTTAACTACAAACATATTATATATATATATGTTATATATACTCTTACTGTAATTCACGTTCTTTTCCCAATTATTATGTATTGTATTGTACTGCCACCACAAAGACAACAAATTTTACATTATATGCCGTTGATTTTAAACCTGATTCTGAAAATTTATTTATGCTCAGGTGTGTTTCCCTCCTGCGTAGATCTGGCTTTCAAGTAGAGGCCCATATGGTTTCTGAAGGGAAAATGAACATTTAAGTACCAAACCAACAACATCAAGGTGAGCGTGAATTGGCATCACTGTTGTGCTCCAAGAGCTATCAACCAGTTTCCCATTGGACATGTTTTTACTTCATGGATCACAGACTGAGGTAACACAGAAGATGATGACCTACCCCATTTGGTTGAAAGAGCAATCTAATTGGTCCCATTTCTCATAGTCCTACAAGTCTTCATCCATTTTCCAATTGCTATCTTATATTGAAACTGTTGTTATTACCCTTAAAGGCAGCGCATTCCCTAATAGAATTAGTCCTTTATTAAAACTGCCCTCCACGTCTCTGCCTAATGTTGTTTTACTACTTATCTTACACCTGCCATTTGTTCACTGTCCTATCTGGCACTGAAACCAATTCTTATTTACTCTATCAAGGCCTTGATCATTTGAGCAATCCTATTAAACCTTCCCCTTATTTTTTTTCTGACCTGATGAGAATGATTATGTAATAATGATCAGTTTATATAATTCATCCACTTCACAACAGCAAGAACATAATGACTTCTATTTTTAAAGTGTTGTACATGACTTCAGGATGTCCTAAAGCACTTTAGAGTTAATGAAGTACTTTTGAATTGTGGTCACTGCTGTAATAAAGGCAAACATGGCTGCAGCTTTGTGCTTGGCAAAGCAGCACAGACGATATTGATGAGGAAAGAGATGCTAGATAATCTGTTTTAGTGCTATTGGTTGAGGAATGCATATTTTCCAGGTAAGGCTTTGCTGTCACAATAGATTTACCTGTTAGCAATATATAACATTATTGTAAGCAAGCACTGCAGATTTATTCCTATGATGTGCATTGCCCATGGCTATTTTTCTTATCAGAGTGACATTAATCATCATCCAAGTTATTATCTATTTAACAGCATTGTCTAGGAGTGGATATCAGACTTTAAAACATTTTCTTGAATTTGAAAACTTACAACCAAAAGTGATGTCATCTACTTTGAAAGAAGATTATGGTAATCAGTTCTGACAGTCACTTACTTATATGGTACATGGTAAATGATATAATGCAGTTTAGTGCCAAAATCTTTGGCTATTTTTAGGAAGTCATCACTGCTATTTAATAATTGTTCCTACTTGAACTATTTTTATTGTTTGATAGGATGTGGGCCAAAGTGGTAAGGTCATCGTTTATTCTCTGTCTTACATTTCCATGAGGAGGTGGCGGTAAGCCCACTTTGTGAATATTTGGAAGAGGAAGGTACAACTACACCTTCAGCACAGTGTGTTGCATTAAGGCATCTAAGGTTTAGACTTAATTATAAGGAAAGTAGCACATTTCCAAGTCAGCATAGTATGTATATTTAGCTGAATCCATATGCTGTGTTGCTTCTGAATGTGGCTGTACCAGAATATTCCAAAGGTGGAGATGATCTGTCAAAATTCAGGATTTGGGACAAGTTTAGCAGTCAACAGCTGATTCTTTATCATAAGTTTGAGGTTCCCTTGGAGGTAATGTTTCAAGTCATTTTACTAGAATGAAAAGAATCATTACCTTCCAGTGTATCCTCACAGCTTTCAGTTCTCTGAGGAAGAGATCAAGACCAAGATGTCAGACTGGTCTCCAAGCTCATCAATTACCGAACCTCAGAAATCCCTACACTCCTATACATTGCAAATAAATGATTAACGTAGAGCAGTCATCTCACAGCACTGAAGCACCACTAATGAAAACTCTGTGTAATACTAACATTGGGCATGGTGCCGTACCACCTAGAACTGTAGTCTCACAGTTCAAGAAGCCCAAGTTCAACATTGACCCAAGGCACTGTTTGTGTAGAGTTTGCAAGCTTTCATTTGTGACTGCATGTTCAACTTTTCTCCCCATGCCAAAGGCGTGCTGGTTAGTAAGCTGATTGTCAGGAGAACTGGAGCTGTTGTTGTAGGGCGGAGTGTGGTGAGGGCATGTAAATTCATGTACATGGCTACTTTTGGCATAGATGCATGAACTAAAGTGCCTGTTTCCATATAGTCTATGTCTATGGCTTGTTTAGCAGAACAGGCAAACCAATGTCAGCATCCTTTCCCAAGCTAATGTTCACTGCCTAGGGCTCTGATCAGATCCAAACAGACTTTACCAGGGAGACATCATCTTCTGCTGAGACCGGCACTAAATCCTCAAAGTAGAGACTCAGCCCTGAGCTCCATCATGGTGGGAAATCTCCCTGAAAACCAAGGAAGTACTTCAAGAATGTTCTCAAAGTCTCCTTGAAAAATAGGAGCACTCTTATCCACTCATGGGAATTCCTGATTTGTGGCCACTCAAAAAAAAAGAAGAAAAATCTAGGCTAATAATGTACTAGGCTAGTAGCTCACAGAAACTATGTACACAAAGAGGAAATAGCAAAAAACATTCAAACACCAGCAACCTGCATCATCAAACATCAACATTCCAACCTATGAGAAAATTTAAAATGCAAGGGATTCTGCAGATACTGGAAGTACAGAGCAACAGACAAAATGCTGGAAGAACTCATCAAGCTAGACAGTATCTACAGAGAAAAATAAACAGCCAACCTTTTGGGATGAGACCCTTCATCAGCACCAGAGAGGAAAAAGGAAGAAGCCAGAATAAGATGTTGGGGGAAGGGGAAGGAGTACAAACTGGCAGGTGATAGCTGAAGCCAGATGAGGGGGATGAAGTGAGAAGTTGGGAAGTGACAGATGGAAGAGGTAAATAGTTGAAGAAGAAGGAATATGATAGAATGGAAGGAGGAGGGGCACCAGAGTGAGTTGATGGGTAGCTGAAGAGGAGAGAAGAGGTATGAGGGAAGCCAGAATGGGGAATGGAAAAAGACAGCAGGGGGAATGGTGAGACATTACTGGAATTAAAGAAATTGATGTTGATGCCATCAAGTTGGAATATAAAATGTTCTTCCTCGAACCTGAGAGTCACCTCATCATGACAATAGAGGAGGCCATGGATCAACCAGTCGATATTGGAATGGGAAGTCAAATTGAAAGGATGGCCACCAGGAAATCATGCATTTTGCTTTGGAAGTAGCAAAGGTGCTCGTTGAAGCAGTCTCCCAATCTCTGTTGTGTCTCACTGATGCAGAGTAGGCCACACCAGGAGCACTGGATGCAGTAGATATCCTAAACTGACTTACTAGTCAGGTGTTGCCTCTTTGGAAGGACTGTTTGGGCCCTGAATCAGAATCAGAATCCGGTTTAGTATTATTAATATACGTTGTGGCATTTATTGTTTTGCGGCAGTAGCACAGTGTCATACTCAAGTGTGATTGCGTATATAAGACATCGATTCGTGGCTCTTTCGGGTTTGAACAGCAGCCAATTAGCAATCAGAATTGATTGGCAAACAGAGATAAAACTAAGGCAGGAGCAAGTGAAGTGGCCATTGTTGGAGTGCACAGCGTTAGAATAATTATTCGAGTCATCAGTGCTGAGAGGCTTGAGTGAAAGAAGCGAAAAAGATTCCAAAGTTATTGAATAGATTGGCCAACGCAGTCACTTTGAAACTGCCGGAGCTTTGGGAGCAAATTGCCATGGCTTGGTTTGTACAGGCCAAGGCCCAATTTGCACTGTGAGAAATCACTGCCAACAACACCAATTTTTTTTAATGTGGTAGCATCACTCAAAAACTCTACGGCTGTGAGAGTGGTGAGTCTACCAGAACACCCACCTGAACATGATAAATACTGATCGCTAAAAACTCACCTTTTACTGACTATTGGAGTATCGGAGACTGAGTGCACCAAACAGTCACTCTCCTTTCCCGGCCTCGGCAATGCCAGGCCTTCAGCGTTAATGGGCCACATGCAGTCTCTCCTGGGAAAACACCACCCCTGTTTTATTTTTAAAGAATTCTTCATGCAGCAAATGCCCCATCAAGTTTGCATAGCCCTTGCTAATGCACCCGTGAAGGACTATAGGGAGCTTGATAAAATGGCTGATAGTCTACACTCATTCCTCTTCCTATCCCTGCCTCAATAAGTCCAGTCAGCAAAGCCTCGAACATAAGGACACCCACGACTATGAAACCTGTGGCACGTGTTTTTCCCATGCTCACTTTGGTATGAACACTAGGAAGTGCCCAACCACCTTGCGTTGGGACATCGGAGGTCTGTGAACACTGAGTTCCAGCTGTTTATTGTTCATCACAGATACCCTTTCAGGGCAACACTTCCTGGGTGACACAGGTGCTCTAGAGAGTGTGCTGCCAACATCACCTGTTGATGAGAAAGCAAGGGGTGATGAAACCTCGCTAGAGGCCGCCAATGGCTCAGTAGGCTTCCTTACACAAGGGACTTTGTCCTTGCTAAAGTGGCTAGACCTCAGCTCGGTGTAGATTTCCTGAGTATCCAAATACTGTTAGTCAATCTTAAGAACTAGGCTTGTGAATGCCAAGTACTTGGGGTTATAACCCTGCTCCTCCAGTAAGTTCCCCACAACAATTCTGTCAAGCAAATGCACCACATGTGAGTTTACTCGAATACTGGGCAAATTCCCAAACCTCACCAAATCCACATTCTCCACTACAGTCACAAAACATGGAGCCGAACTCCAAACTGCCACAACTGGCCCATCAGTCCATACCCATGTGTGTAGACTAGACCAAGAAAAGCTGGCAACCGAAAAGGCTGAGTTTGACAACATGGAAAGACTTGTCATTGCACGCTGGTCGAAAAGCCCTGGGGCTTCAACCCTCTGATAGAGGTTGTTGCCCATGTGGTGATTACCAACGCCTTAATGAGACCACCAAAGTCAATCGTTACCCTGGCCCTCATATCTAAGGGTTTTTGGCAATGATTAGTCAGAAAGATAATTTTTTCCAAAGTCGATTTAGTTAGGGGCTACCATCACATTCCTGTGTGTTTGAAAGACATTCCCAAAATGGCTGTGATAATCCCATTTATCCTTTCTGAGTTCTTGTGCATTCTGTTTGGGCTGAAAAATGCAGCACAGCCTTTCCAACGGTTGATGGACTCTGCATTAAAAGACTTAACTTTTTGTTTACCTGGATGACACACTTGTCTCCAGTGCATCCAAATCCTAACACGTATCTCATCTCTGCACACTTTTCAAGCACTTAAGCCAGCAAGGGTTGATTATTAATTCTTCTAAGTGCCAATTTGAGTTGTCAATCAGTGACTTTTTCAGCCATCGCATCTTTGCAGAAGGTACAAAAGGACCAATAGGAGCTGCTATTATGGATTCCCACCGCCTGACACTACTAAAAAACTACAGTTTTTAAGATATGGTTGTAAGGGGGTTTCTTCTTTTGTGGGTTTTTTTGTGTAAGGGGGTTCTTTTGTTACTGCGTATGTTAATCAAAATGGCGTCTTTGTTTTGTTAAAAGTAGGAATGCTTCTTTGTGATGATAAGTGCTTTTCTCACAGTTTTGTTTGGCTTAAAATTACTGATAACGAGAATTGTATTCATTTGTTAACCAATTGGGATTAATGTTATTCTCTCTCTTCTGAGTCTGTAACCTATTGTTGGTGGGCTTTTGGGGAGTCAGCGCGAGGGGGTGAGAGAGAGAGGACGTGATGCTGTAAACTGGGCGACTAAAGGCCAGGATCTTCGGCGAGGAGAGGAGACGAAGACAATCATGCCGGGGGTGCTTGGTTGATCACTTCAGGTGGTCCTGAGTGGCGAGTCGAGGAGGTCTGAGGGGATCGAATGGTGGCCAGAAAACTTCGTTATTTGAGCTCCAACAGTTGTGCACGAAGTGGTTTGGACCTTCATAAGTTTTGGCACCCTTTCTTTTTCTTTTCCTTCATATATACTGTATCATTATTAATCACTAATAAGATCTATAAAGTGTAATCATTTAATCGCATATGGTGTACTGTGTTATTTGGCGGGGTGGGGACATCACACAGCATCCACACAAGCTGATTACCCAGTTTGGCGGGGCCAAAGGCTGCTCCCCCTAGATGGAAGCAAGCGGAGTGAGCCTAAGGCGTGCCAGGGGGCTACATGGTGAATTTCTATCATCGCTTTATTCAGCTAGCTGCTGAACTTATAGTGTATAGTGTGCTTAAAGACAATATCCATAATCAAGAGCTTGACTGGTCAGTAAACATGACCAGAGCATTTGATTATACCAAACAAGCTCTTTCCAAAGTGACCCTACTGGCGCACCCCACTCCCGAACTATAGGCATTACTACTTCAGCCTATGCTGTGGGTGCTGTGCATGACCAGTTGATCAGAGGCATGTAGCAACTGCTCGCCTTCTTCAGCCAGCAACTCCATCCCTCTGAAAGGAAGTACAACACATTTGACCATGAGTTTCTCAGTCTCTATTTGGCTGCCCACTGTTTTCATTTTCTTCCAGAGGGTTGCTATTTCAGTGTTCATTGTCCGAAAAACCCTCTTGCATGTGATGGCCAAGATATCAGAGCCTTGGTCTGCACGTCAGCAATGCCAACTGGCCTACCTATCAGTGTTCACAGCACATAACAGGGGGAAAAATAATGCTGCGGCTGATTGCGGCCAGCTATTGAGGACATAGAGTACACATACTGGTGGACTATGCTGGCATGGCAGCTGAGAGGCTACTGACCCAGAGGTCCAGGCTTACTGAATAGCAGTCATGGGCCTGCTTTTGGCTGACATTAAGTCTGGGGAAGCTGGGACTTCCCTCCTGTGCAACGGCTCAACCAATCACCCTCGCCCCATAGGGCCCACAAACTGGAGACAACCTGTTTTTAGCTCCATACATGGCCCCTCACATTTGGTCCAGAAGGTCTCACAGAAATTGGTTGTACTAAAGTTTGTGTGGCACAGCCTTAGAAAGGACATGCTTGTTTGGAGTGCAGTCTGTGTGGAGTGCCAGCGAGCAAAATATTGGTTGTCATATTCAAGTGCCACTGGCCTCGTCTGAGGTCCCTGAGCAATGGTTTGAACGTGTCAATGTGGACCTTGTTGGTCTTTGACCCCCCCCCCCCCCCCCCATGGTTTCACCCACATCCTTACCATGGCAGTCCATGCCACCTGAATCCCAGAGGTCAACCTTCTAGCATCAATGGCTTGGGCATTCATCAGCACTTAGGTTTCTCAGTTTGGCACCTCTGATATTTCCTCTGACCACGGTGCCCAATTCATATCAGATCTCAGGGCTGCGACGGCTCAGAACCTTGGCATTAGGATACATCACACCACAGCATATCACTATGCAAACAGTTTCAACGCCCCTTAAAGGCTGCTCTGAGGGCTTCCCTGATGGATGAGTTTTAGCATAATCATCTCCGTCGGTTCTGCTAGGGCTCAGAACAGCTCCAAAAGAGGACCTGCAGTCAGCTGCAACTAAGTTGGTATACGAGCAGCCATCTTCGAGTACCAGGTGCCTGGTCGGACACTCAACTGCGTTCCACGCTCTTCACACATTCAATTATTTTGCACCTATTTCTGCCTCACATCATGGCGTACAGCACTCTTGGGTTCCTGTTGACCTACATTCCACCTCGGTTGTTTTCTTCACACCAACGTCCCCTTAGGCCCCCTCACGATCACCCACTCCACATTTTGGAAAGAAGAGAAAAGACATTTATCATAGATAAGATAGGTAAACCTGAATGTGTTTTGGTAGATTGCCTTAAACTGGCCCACCAAGATTTGGAGGATTCTGCTACCATGCTCATCACATGTCACATCATGAACATGAGTGTGTCAACACACCTCTGGATGAGCCAGAGAAACCTGCTGTTCCTCCACCCATGGAACATAGGACCTAATGCTGGTTTTAGTGAATTATGGGGGGGGGGGGGGACCTGTGTAGGGTAATGTTATTGGTTTAAATTGCTGGTGGAGAAGTTGTGGAGACAGATTTTGTTAAGACCTCAGACAAAGTCAGGAATCAAAAGGTTGAGTATGGTGTGACTAATGTTCTGAGCTGCACATATTTCAATGGAAGAGATATTGTAGGAAAGGCAGATGAGCTCAGGGCATGGATCAGCACCTGGAATTATGATATTGTAGCAATTAGTGAGACTTGGTTCCAGGAGAGCAAGAATGGAGACTGAATGTTCTAGAGCTCCATTGATTTAGAGGTGACAAAGCGGGTGGATTAAAGAAGGAGGGGTGGTGTTACCAGTCAGGAAAAATGCCACAGCAGTGCTCAATCAGGACAGACTGGAGAATTCATCTAGTGAGGCTTTATGGGTGGAACTGAGAAATAAAAAGATATGATCATGTTAATGGGGCTATATTATAGACTACCCAACAGTACACGGGATTTAGAGGAACAAATTTGTAGAGCATTCACAAACAGTTGCAAGAAATGTATATAGCTGTTATAGTAGGTGATTTTAACTTTCCACATGTTGACTGGGACTCCCATACAGTAAAGGGACTAGATGGGATCGAGTTTGTCAAATCTGTTCAGGAAAGTTTTCTTAATCAGTACATACAAGTCCCAATGAGATAGTGTGTAATACTTGATATGCAATTAGGGAATGAGACAGGGCAGGTTACTGAAGTTTGCTTAGGGGAACATTTTGCATCTAGTGATCATAATGCCATTGGTTTCAAAGTAAATATGGAAAAGAATAGGCCTGGTTCATGGGTTGAGATTCTAAGTTGGAGAAAGGCTAGTGTTGATGGTAACAGAAGTGATCTGGCAAGTGTGGATTGGGACAGGCTGTTTTCTAGCAAAGGTGTCGTTGGTAAGTGGGAGATCTTCAAAAATGTAATTTTGAGAGTACAAAGCTTGTGTATGCCTGTCAGAATAAAAGATAAAGATAACAGGTTTAGGAAACCTTAGTTTTTCAGTGATATTGAGACGCTGGTTAAGATAAAAAGGAGGTGCATAGCAGGTTTTGGCAGGTAGGAACAAATGGGGTACTTATGGAGTACAAGAAATGCAAGAGAACACTTAAGAAAGAAATCAGGAGAGTTGAAAGAAGGCATGAGGTTGATCTAACAGACAAGGTGAAGGAGAATCTTGAGGGATTCTACAGATATGTTCAAAGCAAAAGGAATGCAAGGGACAAAACTGGTCCTGTGGAAGATCAGAATGGTAATCTATGTGTTGAGCCAAAACAGATGGGGGAGATCTTAAAAAGATTATTTTTTTGTATCTTTATTAACTCAGGAGACAGACATGGAGTCTACAGAAGTGAGGCAAAGCTGCAGTGAGGTCATGGACCTATACAGATCACAGATGAGGATCTGTTAGCCGTCTTGAGGCAAATTACGGTGGATCAATCCCCAAGATCTGACAAGATGTTACCTCAAATCCTATGGAAGGCAAGTGCAGAAAGTGAAGGGCCCCTAGCAGAGATATTTAAGTCATTCTTAGTAACAGGTGAGGTACCAGAGGATTGGAGGATAGCTTATGTTGTTCAACTATTTAAGAAAGGCTCTAAAAATAAACCAGGAAATTATAGCCTGGAGAGCCTGACATCAGTAGTGGGAAAATTATTGGAAGGTATTCTAAAGGACCAAATATATGTGTATTTGGATAGACAGAGACTGATTAGGGTTAATCAGCATGGCTTTGTGATGGTAGGTTGTGTCTAACCAATCTTATAAAGTTTTTCAAGGAAGTTACCAGGAAAGTAAGGTAGTGGAGGTAAGTTGTCTACTTGGACTTCAGCAAAGCATTCAACAAGGTCCCACATAGGAGGCTGGTCAAGAGAGTTCAGTCACTTGGCATTCAAGATGAGATAATAAATTGGATTAGACATTGGCTTTGTGGGAGAACTAGAGAGTGGTACTAGATGGTTGCCACTCTGACTGGAGGCCTGTGATTAGTGGACTGCCGCAGGGATCAGTCAGTGCTGGGTCCATTGATGTTTGTCATCTATATCAACGATCTGGATGATAATGCGATTAACTGGATCTGCAAATTTGTGGCTGACGCCAACATTGGGGGGTGCAGTGGACAGCGATAAAGGCTATCAGAGCTTGCAGCAGGATCAGGACCAGCTAGAAAAATGGGCTGAAAAATGGCAGATGGAATTTAATGTAGACAATTGTGAGGTGTTGCACTTCAGCAGGACAAACCAGGGTAGGTTTTACACAGTGAGCAGTAGGGCACTGAGGAGTGTGATCAAAGGGATCTGGGAATACAGGTCCATTATTCGTTGAAAATGGTAACACACGCAGCTAGGGACATAAAGAAAACTTCTGGCGCATTGGCCTTCATAAATCAAATGTTGAGCATAAGAGATGGAATGTTATGTTGAAGTTCTGTAAGACTTTGGTGAAGTCTAATTTGGAGCATTATGTGCAGTTTTGAAAGCTACCTACAAAAAAAAAACATAAAACAGTTGAAAAACTACAGAGAAAATTCACAACAATGTTGTTGGGACTGGAGGATCTGAGTTAAAGGAAAAAATTGAATAGGTTAGGACTTTATTCCTTGGAACATAAAAGACTGAGGAGAGATTTGATAGAGAATACAAAACTATGAGGCGTATAGACAGGGTAAATGCAAGCAGGCTTTTTCCACTGAGGTTGGGTGGGACTACAACGAGATAAGATAAGACAAGACAAAGGAGCAGAAGTCAGCCATTCGGCCCATCAAGTCTGCTCCGCCATTTCATTATGAGCTGATCCAATTTCCCCTTTAGTCCCATTCTCCCGCCTTCTCACCATAACCTTTGATGCCCTGACTACTCAGATACCTATCAATCTCTGCCTTAAATATGCCCAATAACTTGGCCTCCACTGCCGCCCATGGCAACGAATTCCATAGATTCACCATCCTCTGGCTAAAAAAATTTTTCGCATCTCTGTTCTTTTTTTTAAAACAATTTTTTTATTTAGAAGAAAAAAAAACAAGATTTACAGAGTGCAACACATAGATACATCTCAACATAACTTTTGTACATTCACATATTGTAATAAAATTGATCAAAATGTTATAGCATAACACATAAAGGTATACCACTCTGTAATCAAAAATTTAAAGATAAGTCATACATCATAAAACACATTTTTTATATAAAAAAGTCAACCCCTTACCAACTACCAAAGAAAAAAGCTGATGGATGACAATGGATAATTAGAAAAAAAAAGACATATTCACTTAAGAAGAGAAGATAAAAATATACATAAAAGTCTGTGCACTGTTAAACTTTATAAATTGGAAAAGTAATTTAGGAAAGGTCCCCAAATATCATAAAAAGATTGTTTCAAATTTAAGACTGAGCAGCGGATCTTTTCTAAATTTAAATAAGACATAGTATCACGTAGCCATTGAAGATGTGTAGGAGGCGTAGACTCCCTCCATTTAAGCAAGATTGCTCTTCTTGCTAAAAGAGAGGTAAAAACTAAAACCTGTAGGTTAGGAGTATTTAAAGTTATATCTTCATTTGCAATAATACCAAACAAGGCAGTAAGGGGATTTGGGTCAAATTGGACCCTAAAAAGTTGTGAGAAGGTATGAAATACTTCCCCCCAAAACTTTTCAATTGTAGGGCAAAACCAAAACATATGAATTAAAGAGGCATCAGCAAAGTTGCATCTCTGTTCTGAATGGGTGCTCTGCAATCCTCAAGTCATGTCCTCTTGTACTAGCCTCCCCCACCATAGGAAACAACTTTGCCACATCCATTCTGTCTGTGCCTTTCAACATTCGAAATGTTTCTACAAGGTCCCCCCTCATTCTTCTAAACTCCAAGGAGTACAGTCCAAGAGTGGTCAAACGTTCCTCATATGTTAACCCTCTCATTTTCAGAATCATTCTAGTGAATCTTCTTTGAACCCTCTCCAATGTCAGCACATCCTTTCTTAAATAAGAAGCCCAAAACTGCACACAGTATTCCAAGTGAGGTCTTACCAGTGCCTTACAGAGCCTCAACCTCACATCCCTGCTCCTATACTCTATTCCTCAAGAAATGAATGCCAACATTGCATTTGCCTTTTTCACCACCGACTCAACCTGGAGGTTAACCTTAAGGGTATCCTGCATGAGGACTTGCAAGTCCCATTGCATCTCAGAACTTTGAATTCTCTCCCTATTTAAATATTAGTCTGCCTGTGTATTTCTTCTATCACAGTGCATGACCATACACTTTCCAACATTGTATTTCATTTGTCATGTCTTTGCCCATTCTCCCAATCTATCCAAGTCTCTCTGCAGACTCTGTTTCCTCAGCACTACCAGCCCCTCCACCTATCTTTGTATCATCAGCAAATTTAGCCACAAAGCCATCTATTCCATAATCCAAATTATTGATATACACAGTAAAAAGAAGCGGCCCCAACACAGAACACTGGTAACCAGCAGCCAACCAGAATGGGATCCCTTTATTCCCACTCTCTGTTTCCTGCCAATCAACCAACGCTTTATCCACATATGTAACTTTCCCATAATTCCATGGGCTCTTATCTTGTTTAGCAGCCTCATGTGCGGCACCTTGTCAAAGGCCTTCTGAAAATCCAAATACACAACATCCACTGCATCTCCCTTGTCTAGCCTACATGTAATTTCCTCAAAAAATTGCAATAGGTTTGTCAGGCAGGATTTTCCTTTAAGGAAACCATCCTGAGTTCTGCCTATCTTGTCATATGCCTCCAGGTATTCCATAACCTCATCCTTGACAATCGACTCCAACAACTTCCCAACCATCAATGTCAAGCTAACAGATCTATAATTTCCTTTTTGCTTCCTTTCCCCCTTCTTAAATAGCGGAGTGACATTTGCAATCTTCCAGTCCTCCGGAACCAGGCCAGAGTCTATTGACTTTTGAAAGATCATTGCTAATGCCTCCTCAATCTCCACAGCTACTTCCTTCAGAACACGAGGGTGCATTCCATCTGGTCCAGGAGATTTATCTGCCCTTAGACTATTCAGCTTCCTGAGTACTTTCTCTGTCGTAATTGTGACTGTGCATATTTCTCTTCCCTGACACCCTTGAATGTCCGGTATATTGCTGATGTCTTCCTCAGATGTCATAGGTTAAGGGTGGAATGTGAAAAGTTTAAGGGGAATGTGAAGTGAAACATCTTCATTCAGAGGGTGGTGAGAGTGTGGAATGAGCTGCTGTCCTCTGGGGGCATGCCTTATTCTGATTGTCAAAAGTTGCTTCCATTGTGATTGGTTTGTTTAGAAACTGCAGCTGCTTTACCCACTGGATAGCTGCCTAGTGTCCAGTTTCAAATATCCTGGGTATATAAAATAGCAGATGGAGGGGTTTGCACTCTTTTCCTTTGATTAAGACAAGGATGCACATGATGATTGGGAAGGTATGCTCTGTGCACACTTTTAACTCAGTATGTTTGTTGACTGTACATATGTTTGTTGAACACTCAGCTGTGTGGTGTCAGTAACTTGGGGAACATGAATGCTTGGTCAAATTTTTACTGTTTGTAAATAAGTGGTTCATATACTTATTCAAAGTCAGTTCATTTCCTGTCTCACTTGCTGGACCTGCGACCCTGATCCAACATTACAGCTGCCAGCGCAAGTGGTGCATGTGAGCTCAATTTCAATGTTTAAGAGAACTTTGGAGAGGTACATGGGTCTTAGGGATATGGATGGCTATAGTTCAGGTGCGCGTCAATGGGAGTAACCCATTTAAATGAATCAGCAGGGGCTAGATGGGCTGAAGTGCCTGTTTCTGTGCTGCACTCTTCTATGATGTTTTGACTATCATATATATATGTATATGGGTTGATTCATTGTCATTTCAGAAATCTGATGGTGTAGGGGAAGAAGCTGTTCCAAAGATGTTGATTGGGTGTCTTTAGGCTCCTCTACCTCCTCTCTGAAGGCAGTAATAAGAATGGAGCATGTCCTGGGTGTTGATGTTGCTGCTGACCAGGTGGTCCAAGGCCAAGTGGAGAGCAATGAGAATTCATCCGCTGTAGACCTATTGTGGTGCGAGGCAAACTGCAGCACTCTCGCTTAGGCCAGAGTTAATTCTGGCCATAACCAACTTGTCAAAGCATTTCCTCACAGCAGATGTGACTGCAACCAAGCGATAGTCGTTGAAGCAGCTCACCCTGCTCTTCTTGGGCACTGGTATGACTTTTTAAGTAAGTAGGAACTTCTGACTATAACAGAGTGCTTGAAGATGTTCTTCAATAGACAGTTGGTTAGTACAACATTTCAGTATCCTACCAGGTAAACCATCAGAGCCTGATACCTTGCAATGAATCTCCATCATAAAAGATGTTCTGACATCAGCCTCTGAGACAGAGATTACAGGATCACCAGCTGCTGCAGGGATTTGCACCGGTCTAGTTTTATTCTTCCTTTCAAAGCGTGAATAAAAGGCATTGAGTTCCTTTGGGAGTGAAGCATCACAGCCATTTATGTTGTAGGTTTTGGCTTGAAGGAAGTACTGACCCACAAACTCTGCTAGAGCTGATGTGCGTCCAATTCCATCCCTAACGGAATTGCTTTTTGCTCTTAAAATAGCCATCCATAGGTGGTACCTGGACTTCTTGTATAGTTTTTGATCACTGGTCTCAACCACTACAGATCAAGCCCCTCAACAGACTGTGAATCTCCTAGTTCATCCACGGCTTTTGGTTTGGTTATGTCCAGTCTGTTTGTGATAGGCATCCACACGGTTTTGATGAAGCTGGTGACAACTGTGGCATATTCACTGAGATCCAAAGACGAATCCCTGAATATCGTGCAGTCCACTGATTCACAGCAGTCCTGCAAGCACTCCTCACCTCCCTTGATCTTAATTTCATGGTTCTTACCACTTAAGCTATGGTACTCAATCCCTCTCTGTACGCTGGGAGTAGAAGCACGGCTTCTGATTGGACTTACAGTGGGATGGCACCAGTAAGCGTTCTTGATGGTGGCATAACAATGGTCAAGTGTGTTGGCTCCTCGGAAGTGAATTGAATTGACTTTATTTCTTACAATGATCACATACACGAGCAGAAAAAATCTCTATGATACACCTCCATCTGAATATGCAATATGCAATTTACAGTAATTTGTAATAAATAGTATGTACAACAGGACAGTCGGTATAGCATAGAAATACAAATATATCAGCGTGAATTAATGAGTCTGATGGTCCGGTGGAAGAAGCTGTCCCGGAGCCTGTTGGTCCTGGCTTTAATGCTGCGATACCGTTTCCTGGATGGTAACAGCTGGAACAGCTTGTGGTTGGGGTGACTCGGGTCCCCAATGATCCTTTGGGCCCTTTTTACACACCTGTCTCTGTAAGTGTCCTGAAGTTCTCATCTGCAGATACGCTAGGCTGTCCGCACCACTCGCTGCAGAGTCTTGCGATTGAGGGAAATACAGTTTCCATACCAGGCAGTGATGCAGCCAGTTAAGGTGTTCCCACAAGTGTTCCCGCAGGTGATACATCGGTTGTAGTGGGTCAGGGACTTCTTCAAACTGGCTTGGTTGAAATCCCCCACAATTATTGGGGAGGCATAAGTGTACACTGTTCTTTAAACTTATTTTGGTGGTCAGCTCCTCCAGTGCCTGTGTAACATTGGACAGGGGTGGAATGTTCACCGCTACCAGGATGATGGCAGAAAGCTCCCACGGCAGATTAAATGGATGACACTTGACCGCTAGATGCTCCAGGTCAGGTAAGCAGGACTGAGACAGAACCACCACATCTGTTCAGCACAAACAGTTAATCATGAGGCAAACCCCACCACCTCGCCCTTTAAGAGACTCCATTGACCTCTCCATGCAGTGGGTGGTGAAGCCCTTGGGCTGCAGCATTGTATGTGCAATGGTGACGAGGGAGAAGGCGTAGGTGCAGGTGCTGATTTTTCTCTCCATGCCACCCCCCTCCACCCATGTTCTCCACTTTCCACAGAGATGGCTCTCTGTGTGACTCCCATCTCCACTGATCTCCCCCCAGCAGGACATGAACAATTCCTTTTCTTAGACAAGGAGACCAAAAGTACAGGGCTCCAAGTATCATTTCACCAAGCTCTCACACAATTAAAACAAGGTATAACACCAAATCTCTTGCAGTAAAGCGAAGATACCAATTGTCTTTTTAACTGCATGCTGCGCCGACATGCTTGTTTTCAGTCATTGTTGTACAAAGACAGTCAGGTTCTTCTTATATCAATTATTTCCCAGTCTATTACATTGTAAATAATACTTTGTCTGACTGCGAGCAGCTGGGGAGCAAGCCGTGATCCCAGCAGCGTCCCATTTGTCACCACCTAGCACTTGGATAAAATTGTTTATTCTAACTCTTTGTCTCCAATCTGTCAACCAGTTTTCAGTCCATAGCAGTTTATTACTCCAAAGCCCAATTGCTTCAGTTTTTCACACTAATCTCTTATGTGGTACATTAACAGAGACCTTCTAAAAATCCAAATGTAATACATCCACTGGTTCCCTCTTATGCAATCTATGAGTTACAACCTCAAAAAACCTCCTGTGTTAGTCAAGCATTATTTCTTTCTCGTAAATATGTCTAATCCTATGTGATTTACTGAACTGTGATGTCAAGTTCTCTCTGCTGCAAAACAACACCACGATAATAAGTCTGATTCTGATTTCTCCCCCAGGGTCTCTGCCCAAAATGTTGATTGTACTCTTTTCCATGGATGCTACCTGGCCTGCTGAGTTCCTCCAGCGTTTTCTGTGTGTTGTTCTGATTTCTCCCTTCTTTTTAAGATAGTTGGTGGTAACCTCTGGTATGTATTAACTGCTCAATAACATTGAGAATTTGAGTGTATAGATACAGTATACTATTTTAATGGCAACCTCTGGGATGCAGATTCTGAGGCTCGGGGGAATTATCAGCTTTACTTTCTCCTTTGTTAATTTTCCTTTATCTAGCACTACTGTGCTATACTAATCTCCTTTTCATTGCACTCTTGACTCCCACTGCTCTTCTGGAAAGTTATTCATGTCCTCTTTCCTAAAGACTGAACCAAAGTCTTTATGTAAATGCTCTGCCATTTCTTTATTCCACATTTTAATTTATCCAATTTCTGATTGTATGAAGCTTTTAATAGATTTTACTAATCTTTTCCTTTTATGTTCCTTGCAAGTTGACTTTTACTCTTTAATTTTCCTCTCATAATCAAGTCCTTGATCCTTTACTTCTAAATCCTAACGTCATGATGGTCGTTGGGAATGACTGAACCCAAGTATGGAGGAAAATCAGACTCTCATGCAGAGGTGGCAACAAGAGCTTATACATAGGAATTCCAACAGAATATCAGAGGTTCAACCGAGGAACACCGCAAGATAAAATATACCCCAAGCAAGGACACCTTGATGAGCCCTAAGGAGCAACTGCTTAAATAGTACAGGTAACGTGAGTCTATCAAAATAACTGTAACAAGGTCAAACAACTAATGATACTAATTAGACTGCAATTAACTAATTAAGGTGCTCTAGAAACCCTAGAGCCCAACACTCTCCGGTTTCCACACAGGCCCAGAGAGCTCATAACAGTACCCTCTCCCGTACCATGGCCGGGATTTGACGGCTCAGGCTGACCTGGGCAACTCGAGACAGGGCTGGTAAAGTTGAAAAGGGCCTGGGGAACTCGAGACATGGAATAAACCTAGGAAACATTGAATAAAACTTGAAAACATGGAAGGACCCTGCAATAAGCACTAGGGAGCGACCACTTAAGTAGCACAGGCGACCCAGAATCCCTGAGCCTATCAAAATAATCATAACAAGGTTAAACAATTAATAATATTAGTTAAACTACAATTAACCAATGAAGGTGCTCTTGAAACCCTGGAGCCCAAGAGAGAGCGTGGGGACACGCATTCTCTGTGTCCCCGCACAAGCCCAGAGAGCTCATTGCACCTAAATTTTTCTCAGTCCTCAGACCTGATGCTTTCTCTGGCAACTTTACATGCATCCTCACTGAATCAAACACTATCCTCATCTTCTTTTGAGTTGAGTTCCTTTTGCTTTTGTGCTTTTAGGCTAAAAAGGAATGTTCCTGTGTTGATCGCTCAAAAGTTGTTTTTAATTATAACTTTCACATTTGGACACTGGGAAAGTTTGTATATGACACAAAAACAGAAGTAGCTGCATACTCTGTCAAGCCTGTTCCACCATTCGATGAGATAATTGGTGATCTGATTGATTCTTTATCTTCCTCTGGTTCCTTTTCTACCCCTTTCTCATCAAGAATCAATCTTCCTCTGCCTTAAATGCATACTGCACATATAGATCTGGCTTCTGCCATCCTTTGACGAAAAGAGTCCCAAAGTCTTAAGCTTCCTAAGGAAACAAAATGTACCCCATCTCTGTCTTGTAAAGAAGTAACCAATTATTTCTAAATTCTCCCACAAAAGAAAACATCCTCTCCACATTCTCTCTAGGTATGTTTCAATCAAGTCCTCTCTCACTCTTCTAAACTTCAGAAGTTATAAGCCTAGCCTGTCCAACCACATCTCATAAGATAATCTGGCCATTCCAACTATCAATCTAGTAAACCTTCCTTTAACTGCCCCCCATGTATTTATATCCTTAATAACTTACATAGCATTCTCAGTGTATTTTCACCAGTGCCCCATGTAACTGAAGCGTGACTTCTGACTTCTGCAATGACCAATAACATTCTGTTAGATTTCCTGATTACTAGGCATAATAACAAACTAACCTTTGGTGAATCATGAACTTTGGTGCTTTCTTCATTCATGAGATGCACCATGACTGGGCAAACACTGATAATACACACAGCTCTACCTCTGCACCAACTCTCTTCACCCCTCTGCTGCCTCTGTGTAATCACATTGGTTGTTTGACAGTTATGTATGAATCACAATTTCTTTTGGTTGAATCCTTAACCTAAATCCTTCCCCTAAGAAAGCCTTCCATTTATGTGTGGCTTTCCACCTCTTTTCATACCACTTTCTATCCATTTTTAAACTGCTTTGCCACTTCTTGCCATGGTTATTTCAATACTCTGTTAAAAACCACCACTTTTTGTAAACACCACCAAATCCTTGTCACATATCCCATAAGATACCAACTGCAGAACTTTATCAGTTTTGTTCTCCCTGATATTTACCAGCTCTTTCATCCCCAATGGACCATTTGAAGTTCTCAACTTGAAATTTAATTCCTTGTATTTCCCCTTGTTTAGAACCTCTCCCTGTTCTGCATGCTCGCAAAATTCCCTATTCCTCTAATCCTGGCCTATGATGCATCCCCTCCTCCTTTCCTGCACCTTTATTTTTTGTGATTTCTGACTGGTTTCTACTTTGCACCAGTATCCCAAAGGTATGCTAGTAGGTGGTCCTGCTGTGAAGAACCACTTGCTGTTGATCAGTAGCAAAAGAGTTAAAAGGGGATTGAGTAATAGAGAAAAATTGCTGGGCTGCAGAGAAAGGGCAGGGAATGGGACTTTGTTGGATTCATGGGCCAAATGGCTTAGCTTAGCTCAATGTCCTAATAAGTAAATAATCCCTTCTGCCATCTGGGCCCCACGCTCTGGAAATCGCTTCTTAAATCCATCTGCCCCTCTGCCTTTGAGATCTAACTCTGCATTAGCTTTTGGACACCTTCTCTTGGATCATTCCTTGGCTTAGACTCAAATTCATTTGGTTTGATGGTGCTTCTATGAAACACCTTGAGATATTTTTTCTCTCTCTGTTTGAAAAGTGCCAGTGCAAACACAGGTTGTTGACACATAGCCGAACTGTGTGAAACTAGAGGCTTGAGCCTACATTATTGTTCAGCACGCCATGTTTACCAATAAAACATAGTTCCATACCACCACATGCTTTTTATGTTCATTAGTACTGCATGTTTAAACAAAGCTAGTGGCACTTACACTGGCTTGGTTCCAAATTCTGGAGAGTAATAATAAACTACCATTTGCACAATAACTGTCACTGCATTTCAAAGGAATTCATTGCACATGGAGCTATTTGAGATGTTTCTAAGAAATTTAAGTTCTTTCTTCCACTGCATCATGCATAATACATTTAACTAGCACACCTTAAAAGAAGCATGTACTAGTTAGCAAAAAGAAGACTGTTTCACAATATACTACTCCGAGATTCATTTGCTTGCATACATCCACAGTAGAATCAAGAAATACAATAGAATGAATGAAAATTACACACAAAGACTGACAAACACAGTAACTTTGTGATTAGTGCTATGCTATTACAGCTTGGGCCATTCCAGAGTTCAATCTGGCACCGTTCCATAAAGAGTCTCTGTCTGTCTTCCCCATGGCATGCATGGGATTTCTCCAGGTCCAGTTTCCTCCCACAGTCCAAAATTGTTATTTAAACAGTTTTGTACATAAATGTAGGTTAATTGGTCATTGTAAATTGTTCTGTGGTTAGGTTAGGTTGAATCGTGTTTGCCAGGGGTTGCTGGGGCAGTGTGACTCCAAGGGCCAGAAGGGCCTGCTTTGAGCCGTATAACTAAATAAATATATAAAACAATGTGCAATAGAAGATAAACTGTGCAAATATAAAAGCAAATAATAATAATTAATTAATTAATAATACTGAGGAGGTGCATTGTAGAGCCCTTGAAAGTGAGGTGCATAGGTGTGGAATCAGTTCAGAGCTGAGATGAGTGAAGTTATCGACACTGATTCAGGAGGCAGATGATTGAAAGGTAATAACTTCCTGAACCTGGTTGTGTGAGACCCAAGCCTATATTAGTGCTTACCTTTTGCAATCTTCAGTGCAACATACTGGGAAGTCAGAGAGGAAGAGGACTGAGAGATAGTTGGGATGTGATTTAGGATTGAAAGTGAACAAGAGACTCTTGAAAATTATGGGCTTAAATTTAAAAGAAAATGAAATAGAAAATGCTAATACTCTGTGGCCAAGCAGCCATTGTGGAGAGAGAGAAAGAGTTAACTTTTCAGGTCACTGTGATACAGCAGGCAGTGTTGCTGCCTCCCAACTCCAAATACCTGAACTCCATTCTGACTTCTGGTGTTGTCTGATTGGGGTTTTATATATAATCCCTAGAACTGCAGGAGCTTCCTCTGAGTGCATGACTTTTCTTATTCATTTTGTTTTAAAATTAGTTTCCTAATTTCCTCCCACATCTTAAAGTCTTGCTAGTTGGTAGAATAATTGACTCTTTCAGATTGCACCTGGTGTAAGTGGATGGACAAGAGAAACAGCCTAGAATCGAAAACCATCCGAGGGAGAGAATAGGTTAGAGGGGAAAATGTGAGGTGAATGAGAATGATATTGCTCTGAGAAGAGGTATAGTCTCTTTGGGCTGAATAGTCTCTTTATCTGTCATGAGAATATCCATTATAACATTACTCCCATCAGTAAAAATAATGGCTCAGGTTGTTTACTTTTAATTTTTAATTTCATTTGAAGGCAGCTTGTAACATAGGATAAATTCAGGATTACTCAAGGATCAACAGCTAAATGGGATGTGATCTTAAAATCAGAGTTAAATTTTAACATTCTGGAGAATTAAAACTGAAGTATCTAGGTACTTAATTTATGGCTACAGCTGTGTGAACCTATTAGTTTGAGCAGGTGTACTGATAAGAGAGAACACTGGGCCCCACTCAGCAAAATTTTGGTGATTATTCTTTGCTAAGAGGAGAAAGAAGCAGAAAGACTGACTCAAGTTGACCAGCCAGAGAAATGTCCAAGGGAGATGAGAGCAAAGGTTCATTCAGTCACACTCTGATAACATGAATCACTCCAGTTTCTCACTCATTGCCGCCGGAGAAAAGATGTTTATGTGACGGTCTCTCTCTTCCTCTCGCTTGCCGCTCCAACGGAAGGTCCCTGCATTTCAAATGGTCTCTTGCTCCCTCAATGCTGGTGGAGGATGGTATCAGAGTAAGGTTTAATTGCTGCGGTTTGCAGATTGGACTCTAATTCACATTATGATGAGTTTATAGTCACTCCTTTTTTTGTTGCTAGTTTGGGCGAATTGAATCAGAGCGGCCTGCAGATAATGAACACTGAGCTGAACGGAAGTATGCCTTTTGACTTTGTGCTTTATATCCTGTGTTTTCATTCATTTATTTTTGTTGCTATTTGTATGATGTGTTTTGTTTTTGTTCATGGTAGGGGGGTGAAGTTTTTCTTTGAATGTGCTCCACGGTTCCTTTTCGTTTCGTGGCTGCCCGTAGAGAAGACGAATCGCAAGGCTGTAACTGCATACATACTTTGATAATAAATGTACTTTGAATCCTTTGAATCAATTCGCCAATTAAGTCTGTCCTCAAATTAACACATTGCACATTCAGCGAAACGTTTCTCCCTTTGAACTTATACCTCTGTTCATCCAACCACAACTGATATTCAACTTTATGTGTTGGCATGTTTGCCTTTCACTCATTAGCCACAAATGTCACTGTGTTCCCTTGTTTCTTCCCTGAAAGGGAGTGTAACACACCCAAGAGAAATATAGCTGGCGCTGGATCATCCTGCAAACAACAGATGCAGTGGAGGAGATCCTGGAAATAAACGTCATACTGGAATCACAAACATGAGAAAATCTGCAGATGCTGGAAATCCAAGCAACACACACAAAATGCTGGATGAACTCATCAGGCCAGGCAGCATCTATGGAAAAGAATAAACAGTTGATGTCCCAGACCGAGACCCTTCATCAGGGCATCTCAGTCCTGATGAAAGGTCTTGGCCGGAAATGTCAACTATTTATGCCTTTTCATAGATGCTGCCTGGCCAGCTGAGTTCCTCCAGCATTTAGCATGCTGGAACGCAAGGACGTCAATGATTAGGTGATGGAGGTCTATCAACCACATACTGGCTGAACTCAATCTTGTATAGTTTACTGAATACAACACACACTCTCAAGTGGACCTGAAATTGGAGTGATTGAAAAGTGATCATGTTATAATAACCTTGACAGTTCTAATTCAGTCATTCTCCTTCTGCAGGACCTTCAATCAAGCAGAAGGAAGACAATTATATCTCCTCTGAGGAGCAGTCAGAGGGATAGGAGCTTGTGTCACAGAGTATCCTAGACTTATGTAATATTTTCATCTGCAGAAAGTGTGTCTACCTCACAAAGCATCAAACATGGCAAACAAGTCACTACATGGAGTTCCTCATTATTCCTATTAACAACAGTGAAGCATTTGGAAGCTTCTCACTGGGGAGAGTGTTTGGGAGGGATAATGGTCATAGGAGAAGGGCTTCACATAGGTGTTGTAACACATTGGTGTTTTTGGAAGAGAAATGGTCAAAGTTTGCACGTGTGTTTTACAGAATGTTCTATTATAAAATTTCTGTTATTTTGACATCACTTTCTGATATTGCATATTTTTAGCAGTGCGTAGCAGTTGGCCTTGTGTGGAAAGGTGATTTTACGTCATGCGATGAAATATTCATGACTACGTGCAAAATGTTTTGTGTGTGGAAGAACTTGAGGGAAAGAGGGTTTTGGCACTAGGATTAAGTAATAGAGCCTAAGCAAATATTGCAGAGACTGGGATACATGCTGCTGCTTGCCATCGAGAAGACAGCCCCTGGAGTCAGGATGTGCAGCAGGTGGAAAGGGGTGAATGGAAGCGGTAAATCTATTTGATCTGATCTTCAGATGTATGAGAATACTGGAAAGACTATCCACCACGTAATCCTTGTGAGGACATTCCCATTTTCACAAGATTACTCTTGCAAATCTATCTGACAGTTTAAAAGAGGGCTCTGGGCCAACAATAACAGCCGAAATGTGAAATACACTTGTAACCACAATTTGTAATCTCAAAACTCAGAATATCATTCACTTTACCAATAACATTATGCCAGAGAACCAATCTGTAGAAGCCAAAGGCAACCTAATCACTATCTTAAATAGCTGACGTGCCAATTTACAACACTGTGCTGAATGTGTGCTGAACAGTGAAAGCTGGGTAATAAAAAGATTAGCAGTTATACACCCATCAAAGTTCTACAGTTCCACCACATTCCCATCATGAAAAATGATCAATTTTTAAAAGCTACTGAAAGGAATAGTGTCCAAGAATTCTGATCATCACTGTTGGTGGAGTCAAGCACTTAAATGCCACAGAATAGTAAGGTAGGATAGGGGCTGGTGGCAAGAGGGAATAGTTTTTTTGGTCTCCTCCTATAGATTTTTCCAACACAGAAGCCAGTCATCAGACAAGTCAATCTGTGGGGAAATGGATTCTTACTAAACTGTGGAATCCAGGGGGAAATTCTCTAGTGGCTAAAGTCATGCTACATTCAAAATAAGCTGCCTGTGGTTAATTCAGTCACAGAATTTTATTTCACATGCTATTCAGGGTCCAACTCAGATTCAGTTGTTTAGTCTCAGACCTCAGACCCAAAACCATTGGTTTCCTCTGTATCAGCCAATGATGTAAATGTAGTCTATTCACTTCAAAGTGCAAAGTTCAACATAAATTTTATTATCAAAGTACATTTATGTCACTATATACAACTGTGCGATTCATTTCCATGTGGGCACACTCAATAAATCTATAGAATATCAACTATAACAGGATCAATGAGAGATCACCCAGAGTGCAGAAGAAAACAAACTTTGCAAATACAAATATAAATAAGTAGCAATAACTAACAAGATCGTAAGGTGAAGAGTCCTTGAAAGTGAGTTCACTGGTTGTGGCAACATTTTGTTGATGTGGCAAGTGAAGTAGAGTGTAGTTATCCCCATTTATTCAAGAGCCTGTTAGTTGTGCACTTAACAAGTTCTAGTGCACAATTGACCCCCTTTTCTTCCGTCCTAATTTTTTGGTTAGGCCTGTGTTACCTCCTTGACACTTAACCACAGTCCAATGCTGTAACAGCCACAGGTACTGAATGATGCCAAAGTTGTGTACCCAGCATCCTTCATGTCATATGCACTGAAGTCAGTCTGAAGTCACATAAAATGTCATGCTATGAAGCTGTGATCATACTTACACCTCACTTCAGTTTCCAAGTGCATAAGTGACACACATGAATCAGAATCAGGTTTATTATCACCGGCATGTGTTGTGAAATTTATTAACTCAGCAGCAGTTCAATGCGATACATAATATAGAAGAAAAAAAAGTTTGCTGACAATACAGCCATTGTTGGTAGAATCTCAGGTGGAGGCAAGAGGATGTATAGGAGTGAGATATGCCAAATAGTGGAATGATGCCACAGCAACAACCTGACACTCACCGTCAGTAAGACGAAAGAGGTGATTGTGGATTTCAGAAAGGGTAAAATGAAGGAACACATACCAATCCTCATAGAGGGATCAGAAGTAGAGAGAGTGAGCAGCTTCAAGTCCCACGGTGTCAAGATCTTTGAGGATCTAACCTGGTCCCAGAATATCAATGTAGTTATAAAGAAGGCAAGACAGTGGCTACACCTTATTAGGAGTTTGAAGAAATTTGGCATGTCAACAAATACACTCAAAAACTTCTATAGTTGTATCATCGAGAGCATTCTGACAGGCCGCATCACTGTCTGGTATGGAGGGGCTACTGCACAGCACTGAAAGAAGTTGCAGAAGGTTGTAAATCTAGTCAGCTCCAACTTGGGTACTAGCCTACAAAGACCCAGGATGTCTTTGGGGAGCAGTGTCTCAGAAAGGCAGCGTCCATTATTAAGGACCTCCAGCACCCAGGACATGCCCTTTTCTCACTGTTACCATCAGGTAGGAGGTACAGAAGCCTGAAGGCACACACTCAGCGATTCAGGAACAGCTTCTTCCCCTCTGCCATCTGATTCCTAAATGGACATTGAAGCTTTGGACACTAACTCACTTTTTTTAATACACGTAATTAATTTACTTGTTTATTTATTATTATTATTTGTCTCCCTCTGCTAGATTATGTATTGTGTTGAACTGCTGCTGATAAGTTAACAAATTTCACACCACATGCCAGTGATAATAGATAAACCTAATTCTGATTCTGAAATAATAATAATAAATAAATAAATAAATAAATAGATCAATTACGTATATTGAATAGATTAAAAATTGTGCAAAAAACAGAAATTATATATATTTAAAAAGTGAGGTAGTGTTCAAGGGTTCAATATCCATTTAGGAATTGGATGGCAGAGTGGAAGAAGCTGTTCCTGAATCACTGAGTGTGTGCCTTCAGGCTTTGGTACCTCCTACCTGCTGGTAACAGTGAGAAAAGGGCATGCCCTGGGTGCTGGAGGTCCTTAATAATGGACGCTGGCTTTCTGAGATACTGCTCTCCAAGGTACATTTATAGAAGTTTTTAAGTGTATTTGTTGACATATCAAATCTCTTCAAACTCCTAATGAAGTATAGTCACTATCTTGCCTTCTTTATAACTGCATCGATATGTTGGGACGAGGTTAGGTCCTCAAAGATCTTGATACCCAGGAACTTGAAACTGCTCACTCTCTCCACTTTTGATCCCTCTATGGAACTGGTATCTGTTCCTTCATCTTACCCTTTCTGAAGTCCACAATCAGCTCTTTCGTCTTACTGATGTTGAGTGCCAGGTTGTTGCTGCGACACCACTCCACTAGTTAGCAAATCTTGCTTCTGGGTGCCCAGTCGTCACCATCTGAGATTCTATCAACAATGGTTGTATCATCAGCAAATCTATAAATGATATTTGAGCTATGCCTAGCCACACAATCATGGGTATAGAGAGAGTAGAGCAGTGGGCTAAGCACACACCCCTGAGGTGCACCAGTGTTAATTGTCAGGGAGGAGGAGATGTTATCACCAATCCGCATATATTGTGGTCTTCTGGTTAGGAAATTGAGGATCCAATTGCAGAGGGAGATACAGAGGCCCAGATTCTGTAACTTCTCAATCAGGATTGTGGGAATGATAGTATTAAATGCTGAGCTAAAGTCGATGAACAGCATCTTGACATAAGTGTTTGTGTTGTCCAGGTGGTCTAAAGCCATGTGAAAAGCCATTGAGATTGCATCTGCCGTTGACCTATTGTGGCGATAGGCAATGGGTCTAAGTCTTTACTGAGGCAGGAATTCAGTCTAGTCATAACCAACCACGATGCAGTAAAATTACAAAGCATTCAAATATCATTGCAACTCTCAAACGCAGACTTCCACTGAAGTATCATGAGGTCATACAACAGCATCACCCACTAATCATTCCTACTCCAGTGTTTCTCAAGTTAAGGTAGCGTAGAGGAGGAACATTTAGACTTTATCTCCAAGAAGAATTTATCTTCACTGAGCAAATCAGTGTACTTAACAGAGGAATCCAAAAGTTAACAATCTACAAAAATCTGAGAATTAAGCTTTGAATAACGCCTGTAGCTATTAACTGTCTGACTGTTAACATGAATCACTTTACGTCAGAACAGTGATGTTATATTTATTTGACATTAAAAATGACTCAAGTTAGGAATACATCAGGGATGAAAAACTTTGCTGTACTTGCATAATAAAAAAAAGTTCTACTTGAAAATGTATTAACAAGATCTTGGTAACTAATGTACAGTACCACTTCAAAAAGCGCAAGGAAGTTACTGTCAAAATCTGGATCCATCTCTCCAGGAGAGTTGATTATATTTTTTTCTGATTTATGACTTAATTACAGAACTCTGTAGAAGGATGCAAGGTCATTCTGCAAAAATATTTCAAAAAAGAAGCCCACCCAAAATGCCGGTGGAACGCAGCAGTCCAGGCAGCATCATCAAAGTTTTGGGCAAAGGGTCTTGGCCCAAAACGTCGACAATGCTTCTTCCTATAGATGCTGCCTGGCTTGCTGCATTCCATCAGCATTTTGTGTGTGTTGCTTGAATTTCCAGCATCTGCAGATTTCCTCGTGTTTGCGTCAAAAAAGAAGCCATTTCTTTTGATTCCTAACATTTGGGAGCCATGGTAGCATAGCTGTCAGTGCGATGCTATTACAGTTCCGAGCTGGAGAGTTAAGGGTTCAATCCTGGCATCCTCTATAAAAAGTCTCAGTCTGTCCTCTCCGTGGAACGCATGGGTTTTCTCCAGGTGATCTGGTTTCCTCTCACAGGCCAAAGATGTACCTGGTAGGTTACTTGGTCATTGTGAATTGTCCCGTGACTAGATTAGGGTTAAATTGAGGTTGTCAAGGATTGCTGGGCAGTGCATCTTGAAGCACCGTAAGGACCTGTTTCGCACTGTATCTCTAAATAAATAACTAAATTTCACATCTGATCTTAAATAACTGAAGTAAACCCTACCACATTTGCCCACCTGACTGCTTGTGCTATTTTGTAACACATTGACCAAATATTTGTGGTATTGACTCGTCCCCAGGTACCATAGAAAATAGTTTTTAGTCATATTGTAAAGAGATTTAGTTGTATGAAATTGCATTTATAACTATTGTAAATAGATTAATATTATCAGCCGTAAGTTTAAACCACCTTAAGCCAAATAATAGTTAAACATTATTAGGCTTTAATAAAAAATGACCAAGTTTGGGTAACTTGACAAGACAGAAGGCATCTTAGGTTTATGCCTAGGTTTACACTACAGCATATGGTGCTAACATCTCTTTGCAAGTCCATAAGATTGAAATGAGCAAGGAAAAGTGACAGTGTAGGAGTAGATGTTTTCCTGTAAACAGCAAGCTTTGAGAGGAAGATTTGGAGCCTAAATTAGATGGGACTTTAAAATAGGTGCAGGGAATGAGATTGTGAAATGACAGAATAATTATGGCATTAAAAAAGGCTATTCTGCCTACTGAACACTTTCCAGCTCACTGCAAATACAGTAAGACCAACTCCCTGACTCTTTGTCCAAAGTCTTGCAAGTTTTTTCTCCCAAGTACATACATATGCAATTCCGCTCTAAGAGAGTCTATTGAATTTGCTTCTGCCAGCCTTGAAGAATTCTAAATTATGACACTAACTGTGAAAAAATGTACTTCCTCATCATAAACAAGAGAAGATCTACAGATGCTGGAAATCCAAGCAACACACAAAATACTGGATGAACTCAGCAGGCTAGGCAGCATCTATGGAAAAAAGTACAGTCGATATGCTTTGGGTTGAGACTCTGCAGCAAGACTGGGAAAAAAAGGTGAGGAGTAGATTTAGAAGGTTGGGGGAGGGGAGAGAGAAACACAAGGTTATAGGTGAATCCGGGGGGTGGGGGGGAGATGCAGTAAAAAGCTGGGAAGTTGATTGGTGAACGAGATACAGGGCTGCAGAAGTGGGCGTCTGATAGGTGAGGATAGAAGGCCATGGAAGAACGAAAAGGGAGGGAGCAGCACTCGAGGGAGGCAATGGGTCGACAAGGTGAGAGAGGGAAAAGGGGATGGGGACTAGTGAAGGATAACACAGGGATGGGCATTACCAGAAGTTCAAGAAATCGATGTTCATGCCATCAGGTTGGAGGCTACCTAAACAGAATATAAGGTGTTGTTCCTCCAACCAAAGTGTGGCTTAATTGCAAATGTAGAGGAGGTCATGGATTGACATATCAGAATGGGAATGGGAAGTGGAATTAAAATGGCTGACCACTGGCAGATCCCTCTTCTTCTGGCGGATTGAGCGTAGGTGCTTAGCGATACAGTTTCCAAACTACATCGGGTTTCACCAATATACAGGAGGCCGCACTGGAGCACCAGGCATAGTATATGACCCCAACAGACTCACAGGTGAAGTGTCACCTCACCTGGAAGGACTGTTTGGAGCCCTGAATGGTAGTGAGGGAGTAGGTGTAGAGGCAGGTGTAGCACTTGTCCGCTTGCAAGGATAAGTGCCAGGAGGGAGAGCAGTGGGGAGGAACAAATGGACAAGGGAGGAACATAGGGAGCAACCCCTGTGAAAAGCAGAAAGTGGCAGGCAGGAAAAGATGTGCTTGGTGGTGGGACCCCATTGAAAATGGCAGAAGTTCCTGAGAATTATGTGCTGAAATCATTTCTGTCTCTCCAATTTCACTTGAAATCTACACACCTTAACTCGCAACTTGTGTGCTATTCGGAATAGTTCCTCTTTATTCACTGTCTACAGAGCCTTGATATTTTTGAACATTTCTTAATGTCTGTGCTCAAGAGAAAATAATCTCAGCATTCCTCGTCTATCCGTGGAACTCAAGTCTTTCATCTTCTGGACTTTTTTAACCAAATCTTTCTGAACCCCCTCTGGGTCCTTCAGAGCAGCAAAGAAATTGAGCACAATTGTGCAGTAAAATCAATTGTTAGTGATACAATTGGAATTTCATTGTTTTTGCACTGCATCTCTTTATATTTGTGATTCGTTTTCAGACTTCCAATAGTCTTTTGTAATTTTAGTTTAGGCTTCTATTTTCCCTCGATTGACCCAACAGTTCTTTCCATCCTATTAACACGCAATCTAATCCTGCAGTTTCATCACATTTGTTATTCAGTCATGTCTGCCATCCACCCCATCACTAACTTTTGCCTTTGATTCCTCCCTCCTAGTGAAGCGCAACCCACCCCAAACCACAACCCATCTTAAAAAATTTTTATCTGAATTTTTTTCCCCTAATTCTGTTGAAAGGTTATCATCTGGCACTGTTAACCCCATTTCACTCTCCATGGATGTTGTCTGACCTGCTGAGTTTTCCAAGCATTTTCTGTTTTCAACCCCAATGTCCATTTTGTTTCTGATTCATCCAACCATCCTGAGCTGTTGTGGCATGCATCATTCATGTGTCAACTCTGAATCATGTGTTAACATGAGACACAGCCGAAACAAAATATTGTATGTCTGAACAAATGAGTGAAGTGCAAAATTCTGGGAAACCTGAGAAATCAAAGTGTTACAACAAAAGCAAACCTATTTAGCAGGTTGTCAGTTCTGAATCTACTGAACACAATGAATATTATCGCTAGCCTGATCCCACTCCAACTATATTCTTAGGTCAGAACTATTTCTGATGTGATGGTATATTCTCAGCAGATTTACCCTGAGACAAGAGTAATCCTAAACGGGATGGAATATCCCAGCAGGACAACATTAGAGAATCAAAAAAAGGTAGTAAGGTACCCTGGAGGAAAGGAAGCACCTAACAATGGCATTAGGCCTCAGATGGAAGGCCTATAATTGTGATCAAAACATTTTTTTAGCAACTGCTAGTCTGAATCAATTGCAACTACATGACCACCTCCCTCCACTTGAAGGAACTTAGAGTCGTTAGTATTGTCTCCCATGGTCTTTTGACATGTTCACACAGAAGTAGAAGAGATGACTAAGTAAGATTAGACTATATGATGTAGGAGTAGAATTAGATTTTAATGAGATCACCCTCATTCTTCTAAGTTCCAGTGAGTACAGGCCCAGAGCCATCAAATGTTCCTCATATGATAAGCCTTTCAATCCCAGAATCAGTTCTGTGAAGCTCCTTTCACTCCTGTTCAATGTCAGTACATCTTTTCTTAGATAAAGGGCCTAAAACTGCTTACAATGCTATAAATAAAGCAAGGACATGGCCTCCTTGCTTTTCTATTCTAATCCACTCCAAATGTATGCTAACCTTACATTTTCCTTCCTTTACACCAACTCAACCTGCAAACTAACCTTTAGGGAATCCTGCATAAGGACTCCCAAGTCCCTTTGCTCATCCAAGTTTTGAATTTTCTCTCCATTTAGAAAATAGACTACTGTTTTAGTTCTTCTACCAAAGTGCTTGATAGTACACTCCCCAATACTGTATTTCATCTGCCACTCCTTTGCCCATTCTCCTAATCTGTCTAAGTCCTTCTGTAACCTCTCTATTTCCTCAAAACCATCTTCCCCTCCATCTATCTTCGTATTGTCTGAAACCTGCCCACAAAGCCATCAAATAATGTAAAAAGAGGTTGTCTAAGACAGACTCCTGTGGAACACCACTAGCAGCCAACCAGAAAAGACTCCCTTTATTCCCCCTCTTTGCCTCCTGCCAACCAGCCAATGTTCTATATATGTTAGTATCTTTCCAGTAAAACCATGGGCTCTTAACTTGTTAAGCAACCTCATAAGTGGCACCTTGTCAAAGGCTTTCTGAAAATCCAAGTACACAACATCCACTAATTCTCCTTTCTCTATCCTGCTTGCTATTTCTTCAAAGAATTCCAGCAGATTTGTCAGGAAAGATTCCCTTAAGGAAACTACACTGACTTTGCTTTTTTTTATCATGTGTCTCCAAGTATATCAAAACCACATCCTTAACAGTCGAATCCAACATCTTCACAACCACTGAGGTCAGACTAGCTGGACTGTAATTTCCTTTCTTCTGCCTCTCTCCCTTCTTGAAGAGAGGAGTGACATTTTCCACTTTTCCAGTCCTCCAGAACAATGCCAGTATCTGTTGAATTGTGAAAGATCATTACTAATGCCTCCACAATCTCTTCAGTCACTTCCTTCAGAACCCTGGGGTGTATACCATCCGGTCCAGGTGACTTAACTACCTTCAGGCCTTCCAGTTTCTCAAGTACCTTCTCGATAATAATGGCAACTTCACGCACTTCTGCCCCTTGAAACTCTTGGACTTCCGGCATATTCCTAGTGTCTTCCACAGTGAAAACTGATCCAAAATGCAGTTCGCCCACCATTTCCTTATACTCCCATTACTACCTCTCCAATATCATTTTCCAGCAGTATGATATCTACTCTCATCTCTCTTTTGCACTTTATATATCTGAAGAAACTTTTGGTATCCTCTTTAATATTATTGGCTAGTTTACCTACGTATTCCATTTTTCCCTTCTTCATGACTTTCTTAGTTGCCTTCTGTTGGATTGTAAAAGCTTCCCGATCCTCTAACTTCCCAGTAATTTTTGCTCCATTATATGCCCTCTCTTTGGCTTTTATTTTGACTTTGACTTCTCTTGTCAGCCATGGTTGCATCAGCCTGCCTTGAGAATACTTCTTCTTCTTTGCAATGTATCTATCCTGCACCTTCTGAACTGCTCCCAAAAACTCCAACCATTGCTGCTTTGCCATCATCCCTGCTAGTGCTCCCTTCCAATCAACTTTGGTCAGTTCCTCTCTCATACTGTCAAGATGGATAGTAATAAAGTCCAGCTGGACAGACAGACAGACATACTTTATTGATCCCGAGGGAAATTGGGTTTTGTTACAGTTGCACCAACCAAGAATAGTGTAGAAATATAGCAATATAAAACCATAAATAATTAAATAATAATAAGTAAATTATTCCAAGTGGAAATAAGTCCAGGACTAGCCTATTGGCTCAGGGTGTCTGTCACTCTGAGGGAGGAGTTGAAAGTTTGATGGCCACAGGCAGGAATGACTTCCTATGATGCTCAGTGTTGCATCTCGGTGGAATGAGTCTCTGGCTGAACGTACTCCTGTGCCTAACCAGTACATTATGGAGTGGATGGGAGACATTGTCTAAAATGGCATGCAACTTGGACAGCATCCTCTTTTCAGACACCACCATCAGAGAGTCCAGTTCCACCCTCACAACATCACTGGCCTTACGAATGAGTTTGTTGATTCTGTTGGTGTCTGCTACCCTCAGCCTGCTGCCCCAGCACACAACAGCAAACATGACAGCAAATGAGCCACAGTTTTGTTTGCGAATCATTACAAAGAGAAAAAGAGATTCAAAAGGGTCTTAGATGAAGTTGGGCTTATAAAAGAATCCTCAGTCAGTGAGAACACAATTAATTGTCCTTACTATTCACATTTTACCATTTTTTCTATTGCAGCTTCAGACAGTATCACAAAGAAGATTCACAGCCTAATTACCTGGGGATAATTTGGCAGAGATCAGTGATACCTTCCATGGTATTCTCTACCAAAAGCTCTGCCTGATAAACTGTACGTATAACCCGATATATGTCTAACACCATGTAATCAATTGTAGTGAGCTGAAATACAGTGGGGAAGTTTTACCTGTTCGATTTCTCGGTCAAGATCATGCTTTATTTGATAAGGAACTAATCAATAGATCTTCAGATACTAAGATACTATAAGATGTGGAGGAATGCAATGCAAAGGTATAAGAAAATCAACTATTATCATATAGAATGGTGGAACTGGCATATGATAATTCTTATCATATTAGTTTCTTACAGATGTGAGGTCTGCTGATTGACTGAATCATGTTAAAGCTGAAAAGTCATCCAACATAAAACTTCAAATTATTACAAGTACTCTTTCCTCAGTTTATCAGCAAAGTATGTGTTTGATTGCAATTAGCAGATGCTGTTGCTAAGTTTACTTGAACGACATCTGCAGATGAATAATTGAGTTTGCAATATTGTTGCAAAATAAATAAGTGGGAATTAATCCGGTATGAAATGGAAAAATAACAGCAGATGGATAATCAGCAGAATTTTGGTAGAGTAGTTACTCGGGCACTACGCATGAAATTTTGAGACCAAAATGGCATTCACATTATTAGTATATTTGTTGGGTGAATTGACATGTAAATCCCTTTTGGTGAGGGTATTAATGCTGATCTTTACAACAATGATGGTGCAGAGCTGATCAATCAACAGCATGGCCATATGGAACTTAATGCACAGATGAATCTGCACAATTTGATATGAAATCACCAGCACTAATTAAGGGATTACTTGCTTTATGATATATTTGAGCCACCAGTAAGATCCTTCAGACTTTAATGTTTTCTATGCTTTTTCAAGTCGAAGAAATCCATAGGCAATGGCTTTCCAGCTGCCAAGACCTTGCTAACTTTCGGCTTCTGCACACAGTGAATCTGCTACTCGCAATGCATCATAATTGGAAGAATGAGCTCAAGCAGTAAAAGCTGCAAGGAGATGGGTGTGGTGAGGGGGAAATGGAGTCACATACTCCTTGTATAAGGAGCAGTCCTCCTCTATGAAACCCTGTAAGGAACAATGTATAAGAAACCAACATTCTATCACAAGTGTCCCACTGAAATACACCAAATGGTGCAGCTGTAACACAACCTTACAGCAGGCAAAGTCTATAAAGCTAATGACTATCAAAGTGGCCATAACAATGAATTTCTACCTCATGGCTCTTCCTGTGCTGATGCTGGACATTTTTGTCATAACTCACAGCTGTTGTCAACTTGCTCTCTATTCTAAGAATCAACGGAAAAACAAAAACAACACACACAAAATGCTAGAGGAACTCAGCAGATCGGGCAGCATCTAAGGAAATGAATAAACAGTCAACGTTTTAAGCTGAGATCCTTCTTCAAGGAAAGGAAAAGAGGAGGATGCCAAATAAAAAAGAATGGGAAGGGGAAGGATGATAGCTAGAATGTGATAGGTTAAGCCAAGTGAGTAAGAATGATAAAAGGCTGGAGGGGAAAGAATCTGCTAGGGGAGGAGAGTGGACCATAGGAGAAAGAGAAGAAGGGGATCTAGGGGGAGGTGGTAGGCAGGTGAGAAGGCCAGATTGGGAATAGAAGAAGAGGGAGGAGGGATCTTTTTATTAACCAGAAGAAAAAATTGATATTCATGCCATCAGGTTGGAGGCTACCCAGGCTCCTCCACCCTGAGAGTGGCCACATCTTGGCACAAGAGGAGACCATGGTCTGACATGTTGAAACAGGAATGGGAATGGGAATTAAAATATTGGCCACCGGGAAGTCTTGCTTATAGCGGCTGGTGCGGTGGTGCTCAATGAAGCAGTCCCCCAGTTTACAATGGATATACCAATGTAATGGAGGCTGAATCCAGAGCACCAGACACAATAGACGACCCCAGCAGATTCGCAGGTGAAGTGTTGCCTCACCTGGAAGGACTGTTTGGGGCCCCAAGTGGAGGTGAGGGAGGAGGCAAATGGGCACTTTAGCTGCTTGCAGGGATAAGTGCTGGGAGGAAGATTAGTGGGGAGGAATGAATGGATGAAGAAATCACAGAGGGCACCCAACATTGCTCACAAAGTTACTAAGTAATCACCGCATGTCAGCTCTTACCACTCTGTCAGTGTTCACATAATGCATAACCGAAGGCAACAAACTGAGTCCATGTCTGATATGCTGGCTGCAGTCATAAAGCTCTTGTTCTGCAATACACCACAGAGTCCCTACGGCAAACAAACTGCTGCTGGAAAGCATTGACATGGCTCCTGACTCCAGTGCAACACGTGTGCACACAGAGGCATCATAAATGCATCGACACATGAAAATTCACGGAACGATTTGCTGGCATGCTGAAACATTGTGCTGTTCAGAGAGGGTGAATGTTAATCCCCTATAAGGTAAGTAAATAATAAGTAAACAAAATGTCAAATGCTATGACTGGTAACAAGAGCAAGTCAGTTTTATCAAAAGCTTGGCATTTCCCTGATTCATTAGGTACTACCTTTTGCTGATATTACACAGCATCAATGCTCAGAATTAATAATGAGTTAGACAGCTTCAATACTTCTTATTTATGGAAAAAGAAGGTGATATCGTTCATGAACAATCAAGTTTTTCAATCAATCTTATCTCTAGCTAACTGCATAATGTTTTGAAAACATTTTATTCTGCCACAGACAATTAAAAGTATAGTTTTATTTTGTAATTACTGCTTATGCAATTTATTCCAATTGACAAGTAATGTTATGGGACGATGTTTAACCCAGAACTCCTCTTACAACCACTCCACCTCTTCCAACAACAATTCCACTTGAAAATTCCTGTTCTGACAGCTTCAGCCATGGACAATGTACAGATAATTTGGTGGTTCACACGCACACACACACGCACACGCACACACACATGCACACGCACACACACACGCACACGCACACACACACGCACACGCACACGCACATGCACACACACACACATACCTCTAAAATATCTACCCTGCCCTAGCCAAAATATTCCAGCTGTTTACCTTGTCTATATCTCCCATAACCTTCCCTAATATGTCCCCACTGGTGCTCCGGAGAAAACAATTTGCCCTACCTCTCTTTATTGCTCACACCCTCTACTCCAGGTTACCTTTCGATGATTCCCAAAATTATGCACATTTAGAAACGTGCCAAAGACCTAAGAATGATGCCATTTACACATACATGTCTTGCTTGGCATGTATTATATTGTATATGGTTGCAAATCAGTCCCACACATGCACTGACAGACAAGCAAATTCTTTGCAAGATTTGATGGTTTTCTGGATCAGGTCACTGGGCTCCCAGTCTGCAGTTTCAAGTAGCAAAACTTTTTGACTCTATAGAATCGGAAAAGACTAAGTGATCAGAAAATCAAGGCTGAAAGCTGAAAGTCAATCCTCGCTTGCAAACTCACTCCTGTTAATCCCAATACCTTGAATTTCATGGACCATGGAAATTCTGCTTACTTCAGCTATACATAAGAATTGCCCTTATTTCTAGTAACAAACAAGTAATCTTGGGAACTACCAAAATCTCCACCTTCTATGTTTGATGTGACTGCATTTATTTTTAAGTCTGAAAGTTTCTGGTTCCATTAAACTCTATGTTAGGTGGCATGCTGTTGCTACCTTCTTTTCTAAGAATATCTACTGGGCAAATGAGTTGCTTTAATATGACTCAGTGTTTTTGAAAAGTTTTCTGCACTCACATAAGACACTTCTTTTCTCCAGGGGATCAGATATAAAATTTCCTCTGGCAAACTGGTATTATTAATTTACCTTATACAGGAATGAGTGAACTCCTGCTCATCTGACTACTGTCCTGTGCACTGACCTGCAAGGAACCTGTTGTACACATTCTAAGTGACACGGTCACCTCGACACTTACAGGTAGAACCACACCATTCTACAAAGTATTTGTTATTCAGGCCACAGAAGGTGGCATTGGTCATTTCCCTTTCAGAGACGTTGAGGCAGTGAAGACAAGTTCCTTGTCATGATCAGCAGGAGTATGTCTCAACACACACTTGAGGCAGTGGAAAAACTAAAGCGCACATTTTACCCTTGGATAATTTTGAAGAACAAGTTTCAGGTGTAGAATTGGTTAGAAAAGTTACAAGTAGCGTAATAACAAAAAAAAATGGTGGGAAAGATAACTGATGTTAGAATAATTATACTCTGTAAATATACACCATGAAGCAGATGGCTACAAATATAAATGCATGTAAAACATTAAAAAAAATATTTTGTTATGATTCTACAGTAGAATAACAGCAATTTATAAACAGTACCTTCTGTCAGGAGGGGCCGGATGGACCCAAACGCAGGACGCAGATACTAAAGTACAAGGGGGAGGACAGGATGGGGATGCCATGACACTAAAGGGTAGAACTGGGGTACAGGTAGATAGAGTTCAGGCAGGCAGAGCGGAGCGGGCTCCCGGAGTTCAGGCAGGCAGAGCGGAGCGGGCTCCCGGAGTTCGAGTTCAGGTAGACAGGCTCCCGGGGTTCAGGCAGGCAGACAGGTCCCCGGCGTTCAAGCAGACAGGTAGACAGGTCCCCGGGATTCAGGGTTCAGGCAGGCAGGTAGACAGGTCCTCGAGGTTCAGGCAGGTCGACAGGTCCTCGAGGTTCAGGCAGGTCTAGGTGGCTAGATAAGCTGGCAGAGAGCCCTCCTTGGGCAGGCCGCATATATCCCGGGTAGGGACGCCCCCCAGGCGGAAACACCGGAGGCCTGGGCAAGGCGCGAACCCCTTGGTGGGTGCAGGGCACAATCCCAGAGTTCGAGTGGAAGAGGAGGATGGGGCAGAAAAGAGCCTTCCCTGGGCGAGCCGCATATGTCCCGGGTAGGGCCGCCTCCCAGGCGGAAACACTGGAGGCCTGGGCACGACACGGACCCCTAGGCGGGTGCGGGGCACTATCCCAGGGTTCAGGCGGAAGAGGAGGACGGGGCAGAACCACTGATGGGCCACGGCGGGTCGGCCGGACCTGCCCAACAGAGGCAAGGGGTAGGACCGGGCATAGGTCCAGGGTGACCAACACAACAGTCATGACAACGGGAAATTCGGAAACGGCCGGCAGACAGTGCGACCGCGCAAAAAACAAACGAGCGGAGAAGCGGGACCAGCGCATGGGAAGAAAGGTGGGGGAGCGGACCAACCTGGTAGTACTGGCACAGGGCAGAGAAGTATGATGAAGAGAAGATCTGAGCCCGGGCGGAATCACAGAATGCAAAGCAGAGTTCGGAGCCGGCAGAGAAGCGGGAAACAGAACAAAACGACCACCCACCTGGTCCCAGTCCCAAGGCCCCTTATAAACACTTGCAGCTCAACGAGTGACAGGTGTGCCTCCTTGAGCCAGGAGGGTCCTAACTAGATCACCGGTGACGGGAGGGACAACTGCAGGACCTGGAGTCCGGAGCCCCAGGGCCGGATCAAAACCCGGAACATGGCTCCGGACCGGACCCTGACACCTTCCCACAAGTTCCAATTTTATCTTTATTTGTAACTCACTTACAACATAATGAGTTGTAGTCACTGTTCCAAAATGTTCACCCACTGTAATCTGACTAGGTTCATTTCCTAAAGCTTGTATGTTCTCTCCTCTAATTGGACTATTCAGGTACTAGTATGCCCAGGGAAGTAGTATTAGGTACTACTATGACACGGCCATAGTGGGGTGTGTCAGGAATGGACAGGAGGAGGAGTATAGGAAACTGATACAGGACTTTGTGATATGGTGCAACTCAAACTACCTGTGTCTCAATATCACCAAGACCAAGGAGATGGTGGTGGACTTTAGGAGATCTAGGCCTCATATGGAGCCAGTGATCATTAATGGAGAATGTGTGGAGCAGGTTAAGACCTACAAGTATCTGGGAGTACAGTTAGACGAGAAGCTAGACTGGACTGCCAACACAGATGCTTTGTGCAGGAAGGCACAGAGTCGACTGTACTTCCTAAGAAGGTTGGCGTCATTCAATGTCTGTAGTGAGATGCTGAAGATGTTCTATAGGTCAGTTGTGGAGAGCGCCCTCTTCTTTGTGGTGGCGTGTTGGGGAGGAAGCATTAAGAAGAGGGACGCCTCACGTCTTAATAAGCTGGTAAGGAAGGCGGGCTCTGTCGTGGGCAAAGTACTGGAGAGTTTAACATCGGTAGCTGAGCGAAGGGCGCTGAGTAGGCTACGGTCAATTATGGATAACTCTGAACATCCTCTACATAGCACCATCCAGAGACAGAGAAGCAGTTTCAGCGACAGGTTACTATCGATGCAATGCTCCTCAGACAGGATGAAGAGGTCAATACTCCCCAATGCCATTAGGCTTTACAATTCTACCGCCAGGACTTAAGAACTTTTTAAAAGCTATTATTAATGCTTTTTGAGATAGTGATTTAGATGCATATCATATTTTTTACTGAGTTAAGTATTGTATGTAATTAGTTTTGCTACAACAAGTGTATGGGACATTGGAAAAAAGTTGAATTTCCCCATGGGGATGAATAAAGTATCTATCTATCTATCTATCTATCTATACCAGATCTCAGTTTAGGATGCTCTGAAGAAATCCCACCCCATCAAAACTTTTTGTATTAAGGAAGCTCCAATCAGTACTGGGGAAACTAGTGTCCACTATGACAACCCTGTGTTTCTACACCTTTCCAAAAACTTACTAATATGTGCTACATATCACAAGCCATTCAGAAAATGCTATTTCTTCAAGTACAATAGCTTCCGTTTAAATGAGACATACTGGGACCAATACATTTTGACCCAATTAAGCAGCTGCCCCAATTACCTGTAGTTTCACGGAAATAGTTAAAAAGGCTAAAAAAAGACAAATTACTGTTTAAGTGAGTTACAAATTATGTATTTAAATGAAATACAAAGCAAATTAAAGCAATCTCAATACTACCACAGTAATATAAAACTGCGTATTAGGTCCCAATTATTACTTATGGAGGAATTTTTCCAGTATGCATTCTTTTGTTTGGCTGCAAATGTACAAAATCAGTGCAGACACCGTGTGCATATAATGGACTACCTTCATATAATGCTTTCGACAGTTGCATCCTCCAAATTGTCATTTTCATTGTAACGTTTAAGATGATTATTGATACCTTCAAATTCTTCATAGGTCCTAACTTGTTGAAGTAGTGAAATCATTTTGTCTTCATTCCCATTCACTCGAAGCATGGTGTAGTGTCAAATGGTCATGCAAGAGCACACGTCTGATGCTAGCTAGCAACTGTTCACCAACAGTCTCCTGCCCCATCTAGGCAGCATAGTGTTCCAAATAAACGAAGAAAATCCCGGATGCTTTCTTGATTAGTTTTTTGTCCCTTATGAGATGATCCAAATAAACAGCTTGCCTGATTAACTGATGACCCAATTAAATGGAATCCACTGTATTTCGAATAACAGCCAATAGATGTGGTGTATAAACTTCAAACTTTTTTCTTTATTATCAGATTAACATTGGTTATACTGATCCCTGGTGACCTTGTGGTGAACTACATATACCTGTCTGGACTGCTCCTGTGGCTCCTCCCACAGACCCCCCGCTGACTGCTCCTGTGGCTCCTCCCACAGACCCCTGTATAAAGGCGATTGAGGCCTGTGCCCGGCCTCATTCTCCAGGATGTAGTGTTGTTCATTCTTCCAGTCAATAAAAGCCGATATCTCGCTTCTTACGTCTCAGAGTGAGTTATTGATGGTGCATCAGACCTCTAAGTATTGAAGCATATTATCATGGTTGACACTCAACTGTAGTGCTAATGTGCTGTGGTTACAATGAGGTTTATTATCCTGTGATGCCTTTTAAAAAGTAGAGGCAGTTTTTCTAACCAACACCAGTAGTAAAACATATTCATCTGATAATGAATAGGAGCCAGATGCATCCAGTTACATATCTAATTAGCATTTGTGTGCAAAGTAATAGTCATTTATGTGACACAATATAATAACACATAATGTACTTCAATATAATTAACATTGGGAGGAAGTCAGTGAATTTTCTGAAATCTACTTGAGGAACAAGCTTGATCTTCTCTTTGCTACTTATGAGTGAAGATGCTCATTGGGAAAAATCTTACAACTGTGATTGTTCAATCAAGTGTCACATATTAGAGACAAAGTAAAATTCCCCCTCTTAAAGCTAATAAGGTGCCTTAACACGAGGAAATCTGCAGATGCTGGAAATTCAAGCAACACACACAAAATTCTGGTGGAACGCAGCAGGCCAGGCAACATCTGTAGGAAGAAGCACTGTCGACGTTTCGGGCCGAGACCCCTCATCAGGACTAACTGAAAGAGAAGATAGTAAGAGATTTGAAAGTAGGAGGGGGAGGGTGAAATCCAAAATGATAGGAGAAGACAGGAAGGGGTGGGATGAAGCTAAGGGCTGGAAAGGTGATAGGCAAAAGAGATACAGAGCTGAAGAAGGGAAAGGATCATGGGATGGGAGACCTAGGGAGAAAGAAAGGGGGAGGGGAGTACCAGAGGGAGATGGAGAACAGGCAAAGAGTGATGGGCAGAGAGAGAAAAAAAAGGGAGGGCAGGGAAAATAAATAAATCAGGGATGGGGTGAGAGGAGGAGGAGGGGCATTAACAGAAGTTAGAGAAATCAATGTTCATGCCATCAGGTTGGAGGCTACCCAGCCAGTATATAAGGTGTTGTTCCTCCAACCTGAGCATGGCTTCATCTTGATAGTAGCAAGATAAGGTGCCTTAACATGAGGAAATCTGCAGATGCTGAAAATTCAAGAAACACACAAAATGCTGGTGGAATGCAGCAGGCCAGGCAGCAGCTATAGGAAGAAGCACTGTCGATGTTTCGGGCCGAGACTTATCTTGATACTGTCAAAATGAATCCAAACTCAGGTTGGAGGAACAACACCTTATATACCGGCTGGGTAGCCTCCAACCTGATGGCATGAACATTGATTTCTCTAACTTCCGTTAATGCCCCTCCTCCCCTTCTTACCCCATCCCTGATTTATTTATTTCCCCCCCTGTTTTTTTTCTCTCTCTCTCCCTGCACATCACTCTTTGCCTGTTCTCCATCTCCCTCTGGAGCTACCCTCCCCCTTTCTTTCTCCCTAGGCCTCCCGTCCCATGATCCTTTCCCCTCTCCAGCTCTGTATCCCTTTTGCCAATCACCTTTCCAGCTCTTAGCTTCACCCCACCCCCTCCGGTCTTCTCCTATCATTTTGGATTTCCCCCTTCCCCTCCTACTTTAAAATCACTTACTATCTGTGGTGAACTAGATATACCTGTCTGACTGCTCCTGTGGCTCCTCCCACAGACCCCTGTATAAAGGCGACTGTGGGCTGCTGCTCTCCCTCATTTTCCCCAGGATGTAGTGCTGTTTATTCTAGTCAATAAAAGCCGATATCTCGCTTCCTAAGTCTCAGCGTGAGTTATTGATGGTGCATCACTATCTTCTCTTTCAGTTAGTCCTGACGAAGGGTCTCGGCCCGAAACTTCGACAGTGCTCCTTCCTATAGATGCTGCCTGGCCTGCTGCATTCCACCAGCATTTTGTGTGTGAAGGTGCCTTAACCTCAATTAGAAAAGACCAAATATTATTGCAAAATATAACAATTTACCATAAAGGATGACCTTTGTCCTTTGTAAGAGACATTGCCCATTGTGCATCAAGTTCTGGGGAATATCTGTAGGAAACTGGGTTGACTTCTCAAATTTACTTTATATAGCTAGCTGAGAAAGGTAAGAAGACGTCATGTTCTGAATCTACTCAAACAATTAGTAAGTTTGTTTCTGGTAGCATAATCAAAAATTTAACTGCAGCCTGGAATAGGTTTTGCTTTGCTGTGACATGAAATGTCAGCCCTAGGAACAGAATAACAAAAGTAACATAGAAATGAAAGGATCTGCCTGGACAAAGGAGGTGGTAACAGAGTGAGAAAAATGCAGAAAAAGAAAAAAGAAAATAGGTATAGTAACAGAGCTCAAGATGGAGAAGTGGGAGAGAGACACAGACATCTACTGATCCTCTAGGAAGCTGGATCCTGATAATGTTCCATCAAGATCTCAGTAAAATTGAAAATGAAGTAATTGCCTTTGATTTAATATACATGGAAACCTCTGCTTTCATCTGAAAGTTGAAACAATTTTTTTTAAAATACACTGATCTTATGTCACCATCTTAAAGCATATTTCTGAATTTTTAAAAGGGATATACTGTATGTCCTGAAATCCAAAATAAAAGCCAGAGTTCAAGGTCTGGAAATCCATCCAGCAGCTGTCACACTTGATAGTTGAATGTGTTTTGCTGTTGGAAGTCTGTCCTTGACTCTTTTTACATGAATAATGAAAGAGAATGTAAAAAAGAAATAAGGCAAGGAGATATGCTGAAAGTCATGGGAGATGTCAATAACAATTGAATTTAGAGGGAAAAAAATTAATAGAGAAGGTCAATGAAAGCAGTAAAGAAAAATATGTACAGCTGGAAAATTAATCAGAAATAAGAGGAAACAGAATTATGCAGCACTTACATCTCATGGAGTTATAGTACACTATTGCTCAGAACAGACTCTTCGGCCCATTTAGTCTGTGAAGAACCATTATTTTACCTAGTTCCATTGACCTGCATCCAGACCATAACATTTCAAACCCCTCCCATCCATGTTCTGCACATATCCAAATTTCTCTTAAATGTTGAAATTGACCCCACATCCATTACTCCTGCTGGCAGCTCATTCCACACTCTCAGCACCTCGAGTGAAGGAATTTCCCTCTCATGTTCATCTTTTCACCTTTCATTCTTAACCCATGACTCTACTTGTAGTCTCACCCAACCTCTGTGGAAAAAGCCTGCTTGCACATATCCCATCTATACTCTCATAATTTTATATACCTCCATAATTGTTCCCTTAATCTTCTGCATGCTAGAGAATAAAGTCCTAACCTATTTAACCCTTCCTTATAACTCAGGTCCTCAAGTCCCAGCAACATCCTTGTAGCTTTTCTCTATGCTCTTTCAATCTTATTTGTATCTTTGCTGCAGGTAAGTGACCAAATCTGGACACAGTACTCCAAATTAGTCCTCTCCAACATCTGATACAATTTCAACATAACATCCCAACTCCTGTGCCAGAATCTTTCATTATGATCCTATCTACCTGTGACACCACTTTCATAGATTTATTCCCAGATCCCTCTGTTCTATTGCATTCCACGATGCTTTACTGCTCACTATGTAAGACCTACCCTGGTTGGTCCTCCAAAAGTGCCACACCTCACACTTGTCTGCATTAAATTCTATCTGCCATTTTCTGCCCATTTTCCCAGTTGGTCCAAATCCTCCCTCCAGCTTTGATAGTCTTTATCCCTGTCCACTACACCCCCAAACTTGGTGTCATCCACAAGTTTGCTGATCCAGTTAACCACATATCATCCAGATCATTGAAATAGCTGACAAACAATAATTGACTCAGTACCAATCCCTGCAACACACTACTAGACACAAGCCTCCATTCAGGGAGGCAATTATCTACAAGAATTGTATGGATTCTTTCACAAAGCCAATATCTAATCATCCTGAATGCCAAGTGATTGAACCTTCTTGACCAACCTCCCATGCGGGAACTTGTCAAAGGCCTTGCTAAAATCCATGTAGACATCACCCACTGCCTTGCCTTCATCAACTTTCCTAGTAATTTCCTCAAAAAACTCTATAAGATTGGTTAGTTATGACTTACCACACAGAAATCCATGTTGACTATCCTTGATCAGTCCCTGTATATCCTAGGGATTTATCCACTTTAATTTGTCTCAAGTCAGCAAACATCTCCTCCTCTGTAATCTGTATAGGATCCATGACCTTGCTGCTACATGATCTCACATCTATTGACTCTAAGTCCATCTCCTGAGTAAATAAAGTTGCAAGAAAATCCATTTAAGATCTCCCACATCTCTTTTGGCTCCTGGAATAAATGACCACTCTGATCTTCCAGAAGACCAATTTTGTCCCTTGCTATCCGTTTCCTCTTAATATATTTGTAGAAGCCTTAGGGCGGACATAGTGTCATACAGTTTAACACGCGTCTAAGGAGTTGGTGTAGGAGGGAGGGCTTCAGATTTTTGGACCATTGAGCTCTCTTCCAGGGAAGGTAGGACCTGTACAGAAGGGACAGTTTTCACCTGAACTGGAGGGGGACTAATATCCTAGCTGGAAGGTTTGTTAATCCTGCACAGTGAGGTTTAAACTAGAGCTGCTGGGATCGGAACCAGAGTGCAAGAATAGACAGTGGAGAAGTTGTGGAGACAGATGTTGTCAAGACCTCAGACTAAGTCAAGAATCAAAAGGTTGAACATGGTGCAACTAATGTTATGAGCTGCTTATATTTCAATTCAATTCAAGGTCATTATGGAAAAGGAAAGGTCTGGTCCTCAGGTTGAGATTCTAAACTGGAGAAAGGCCAATTTTGATGGTATCAGAAAGGATCTGGAAATCGTATCTTGGGACAGGTTCTTCTCTGGCCAAGGTGTATTTGGTATGTGGGAGACTTTCAAAAGTGAAATAAGCAACCTTATATCTTCTTTTAGTCCTTCTGATTTCCTGTTGAAGTGTCTGTTTGCATTTCTTGAACATCTCAAGTACCTCATTTGTTCCTGGCTGTCTGTACCAATCATGAACCTCCTTCTTTTTCTTATCCTAAGGATATCTATAAACATATTGAGGAAAAGGATAGCAAGGGACAAAATTGGTCCTCTGGAAGATCAGAGTGGCCTCACCAACAAATGGAACAGGCACCAAAGTTGAGATCACAACCCTGGAGGGCATGTCCTGTACCTCAGCACCTAACTCCCTGATCTCATCACTCATCCTACCTATATCATTGATACCTACGTGGATCACGACCTCTGGCTGCTCAACCTCTCACTTAAGAATGCTGAGGACTCAATCCAAGATGTCCCAGACTCTGGCACCTGCAAGGCAATATACCATTCGGGAATCTCATTCTCATCCACAGAATCTCCTTTCTGTTCCCCTACCTAATGAATTCCCTATCGCCACAGCTCGCCTCTTCTTACCCCTTCCCTTCTGAGTCACCGAGTCAGAATCAGTGCCAGAGACCTGGCTGCTGTAATTTTCCTCTAGTAGGTCACACTCCCACCAACAGTATCCAAAGTGATATAGCTGTTGTTGAGGGGGATGGCCACAGAGGTACTCTGCACTGGCTCTTTAACCCCTTTCCCCTTCCTGCATGTCACCCAGTCTCCCGAGTCTGCACCTTGTGTGTAACTACCTACAGCTATGTTCTGTCTATCAACCCCTCTGCCTCCTGAATAGTCCAGTTCCAGCTCCAGCTCCACAGTGTGTTAGAAGCTGCAGCTGGATGCACCTCACAGATGTAGTCATCAGGGATACTGGAGGTTTCCTTGTTCTCCCACATCCCGCAGGAAGAGCATTCCTGGCATACCCACTGCTCTAAATGTGAAATAAGGAAGAAATAAAGAATAAATATCAAAGAAAAAATCTACCAACAGCCTAGGTCTCTCCTCGCCAAATACTCAACTCCCCAGTCCAATAGTGGCCCACAATGGCAACTCTGCTTAAACCTAACTTCTTTTTATTTGTCCTTGCTGAATATCTAATTATGCGCAATATGGAGTCTCTTAGGAACTGTAGTGCACAACATTGTACCAAATGCCCCATTTGCTTCTTTTAAACATGCATCGAGGTTTAGAGAAGAAACACAAAACCATTATATGGATAGCTGCGGTATATCAAAGGAGTACAGTAGTTTTGATCTTTGCTACTGAATACTTCTGGACATGACATCCACTGGGAATAGAGCACTAGACTGCCAAAGAAGTAAAAAATAAAACCACACCCACCCCAGTTCCCTCACATCTTCTTTATCAATCATTAAAGTTTGACAAAGAAATTTATTGGAGTAAGGACTGCAATATTTGCCTGCACACTCTTTATCTGAGTGCACACCTACCTACAAACGAATCTCCAGTCAACACAATCAGATTTTGTAAGTGGAGTAGATAGAATACTCATATAACCACTGACAGGAGTTGACTTCATTCTCAGTTTAGTGTGGTTGACCTTAGAAAGCCTTGTGTAAAATCTGCACAGTGAGAGATAGGGAAAAGGGAAATGGCTTTACATGCAGAGGAGGAAGATAGACTCAGAGGGAGGCCGTACCATACAATGACACAATTAGTAGGATACTTTCAACAGAAGATCTGTGGAAGTTTGTTACAGTTTTCGATGAGAAGCTGAACCTCCTCAACTGTCATGCTTTTCTTCTGATTGTGTCTACGCGCTGGGCCCAGGGCAAGTCACGTGTTAACACCCAGGAAGTTAAAGCTGCTGAGTCTCTCCACTACCAATGCCCTAATGTAAAGTGGCACAAGTTTTCCTTCCTTCCTGAAGTCTACAATCAACTATTCAGTTCTGCTGATGTTGAGCAAGAGGTTATTTGTGCAGGACCCCTCAGTCAGGTGACCTATCTCACGCTGGTAAGCTGACTCATTGCTGCCTATCATTTGTCATTGGTTCTTTAAGGTTGTCATTACCAAGGTGGTAATGAGGCTAAGCACCCACTACCAATTACATGCTCCCTATGGTGTGCCCCTCAGACAGTCTTTGACAACCAAGTCCAACTTCTGACATTCATGTGCAGCTTTGCTACCAAGCCCTATGGAACCATTTTACTGACAGGAGAAGGGGCAAAGAAAGGTTACTGGTATCTTAAAACCAATCACTTCAGACAGATGATGTTTGTTAGCCATGGTTGGCAGCTCATCTTGGAGAAGAAAATCTCTGATCTCAAACCTCCACTGCCTTGCAGTTATATGCACTCATAGGGAAGGCTTCAGGAATAAACCCCGAGGAGAAATCCAGAGCTGAAGTTCCTAAGGCAACATACCATTCGGGAATCTCATTCTCATCCACATTGAGTTCAATGCCAAATGGCGACTCCAGCGATGCTGCTGGTGCCAAACTGTATCAGTCTCTGCTATTCCTTTGGATTCATCAGCTGCATGGAGAGAGGAATCCTATTGCATGGGCAACAGCTTGATGTCCATATTGCACTTCCCTGGCTTGTGTTCTAGCTGACATTTCATGTAGACAGCGAAGACGCGATATCCATCATCGACCCCGACCAACGGAGGGCCTCAAGTACGAGTAATGATAAATTTGAAAATGGCATAAGAGCCCTGCTTAGTTACATAGTCATGCATTTACAGAGAATAGAGAATGGGGCTAACTGTGCAGCCCTGAAGTGCACCAGAGCTGATGGTCAGTGAGGAGAAGATGTTGTTCACCAATCATCACTGACTGAGGACTGCTAAAGAGGAAGTTAAGTATCGAGCTGAAGAGGGAGAAACAGAGGCCAGCTCTGAAGATTGATGATGGCTTTGGAAGTAGTATTATGAACAAAGCGGATGAGCTTAGAGCGTGGATCAGTGCTTGGAGCTATGATGTTGCGGCCATTACAGAGACTTGGATGGCTCAGGGTAGGAATGGTTACTTCGAGTGCCATGCTTCAGATGTTTCAGAAAGGATAGGGAGGGAGGCAAAAGAGGTGGAGAAATGGCAATGTTGATCAGAGATAGTGTTACAGCTGCAGAAAAGGAGGAAGACATGGAGGGAATGTCTACAGAGTCTCTGTGGGTGGAAGTTAGGAACAGGAAGGGGGTCAATAACTCTACTGGGTGTTTTTATAGACCACCCAAAGGTAACAGGGACATCAAGGAGGAGACAGGGAGACAAATTCTGGAAAGGAGTAATAATAACAGGGTTGTCGTGGTGGGAGATTTTAATTTCCCCAATATCAACTGCATTCACTCTAGAGCAAGGGGTTTAGATAGGGTGGAATTTGTTAGATGTGTTCAGGAAGGTTTCTTGACACAATATGTAGATAAGCCTACAAGAGGAAAGGCTGTACTTGAACTGCTATTGGGAAATGAACCTGGTCAGGTGTCAGATCTCTCAGTGAGAGAGCATTTTGGAGATAGTGACAACAATTCTAACTGCTTTACCATAGCATTAGAGAGGGATAGAAACAGACAAGTTAGGAAAGCGTTTAATTAGAGTAAAGGGAAATATGGGGCTACCCGGCAGGAACTTGGAAGCATAAATTAGGAACAGATATTCTCAGGGAAATGTACAGAAGAAATGTGGCAAATGTTCAGGGGATATTTGCGTGGAGTTCTGCATAGATATGTTCCAATCAGACAGGGAAAGGATGGTAAGTTACAGGAATCGTGGTGTACAAAGCCTGTTGTAAATCTAGTCAAGAAGAAAAGCTTACAAAAGGTTCAACAAACAAGGTAATGATAGAGATCTAGAAGATTATAAGGCTAGCAGGAAGGAGGGTAAGAAAGAAATTAGGAGAGCCAGAATGGGCCATGAGAAGGCCTTGGTGGACAGTATTATGGAAAACCCCAAGGCATTCTACAAGTATGAGAAGAGCAAGAGGATAAGACATGAGAGAAAAGGACCAATCAAGTGTGACAGTGGAAAAGTGTGAATAGAACCAAAGGAGATAGCAGAGGTACTTAATGAATACTTTACTTCGGTATTCAACATGGAAAAGAATATTGGCAATTGTAGGGATGACTTACAGTGGACTGAAAAGCTTGAGCATGTAGATATTAAGGAAGAGGATGTGCTGGAGCTTTTGGAAAGCATCAAGTTGGATAAGTAACCGGGACCAAATGAGATGTACCCCAGGCTACTGTGAAAGGCGAGGGAGGAGATTGCTGAGTCTCTGGCGATGATCTTTACATCATCAATGGGGACGGGAGAGGTTCTGGAGGATTAGAGGGTTGTGGATGTTGTTCCTTTATTCAAGAAAGGGAGTAGAGATAACCCAGGAAATTATAGACCTGTAAGTCTTAATTCAGTGGTTGGTAAGTTGAAGGAGAAGTTCCTGAGAGGCAGGATTTATGAGCATTTGGAGAGGCATAATATGATTAGGAATAGTCAGCATGGCTTTGTCAAGGGCAGGTTGTGCCTTAAGAGCCTGATTGAATTTTTTGAGGATATGACTAAACATATTGATGATGGTAGAGCAGTAAATATAGTGTATATGGATTTCAGCAAGGCATTTGATAAGGTACCCCATGCAAGGCTTATTGAGAAAGTAAGGAAGCATGGGATCCAAGGCGACATCGCTTTGTGGATCCAGAACAGGGTTGCCAACAGAAGGCAAAGTGTGGTTTTAGATGGGTCACATTCTGCATGGAGGTCGGTGACCAGTGGTATGCCTCAGGGGTCTGTTCGGGGAAGCCTACTCTTCGTAATTTTTATAAATGACCTGGATGAGGAAGTGGAGGGATAGGTTAGTAAATTTACTGATGACACAAAGGTTGGGTGTGTTGTGGATAGTGTGAAGGGCTGTCAGAGGTTACAGCGGGACATTGATAGGATGCAAAACTGGGCTGAGAAGTGGCAGATGGAGTCAACCCAGATAAGTGTGAGGTGGTTCATTTTGATAGGTCAAATATGATGGCAGAATATAGTATTAATGGTAAGACTCTTGGCAGTGTGGAGGATCAAAGGGATCTTGGGGTCCAAGTCCATAGGACACTCAAAGCTGCTGCACAGGTTGATTCTGTGTTTAAGAAAGCATATAGTGTATTGGCCTTGATCAATCATGGGATTGAGTTTAGGAGCCAAGAGGTAATGTTGCAGCTATATAGAACCCTGGTCAAACCCCACTTGGAGTACTGTGCTCAGTTCTGGTCGCCTCACTACAGGAAGGATGTGGAAACCTAAGAAAGGGTGCAGAGGAGATTTACAAGGATGTTGCCTGGATTGGGAAGCATGCCTTATGAGAATAGCTTGAGTGAACTCAACCTTTTCTCCTTGGAGTGACGGAGGATGAGAGGTGACCTGGTAGAGGTGTACAAGATGATGAGAGGCATTGATCGTGTGGATATTCAGAGGCTTTTACCCAGGGCTGAAATGGCTAGCATGAGAGAGCACAGTTTTAAGGTGCTTGGAAGTAGGTACGAAGATGATGTAAGGGGAAAGTTTCTTTACGCAGAAAGTGGTAAGCGTATGGAATGTGCTGCCAGCGACGGCTGTGGAGGCGAATACAATAGGATTGTGTAAGAGACTCCTGAACAGGTACATGGAGCTTAGAAAAATAGAGGGCTATGGGTAACCCTAGGTAATTTCTAATGTAAGGATACATTCAGCACAGTATTGTTTGCCAAATTGCCTCTATTGTGCTGTAGGTTTTTTATGTTTCTAATTCTATTGACATCAAACTGTCGTTGATGAGCAGCAGTTCGATGTACAATTTCATGTTGTCCAGGTGGACCAGGTCAGTGGTGAAGAGCCAGAAAAATCACATCTGCTGTTGACCTGTTGTGGAGGTAGCCAAACTGGAGTGGCTCCATGTAATCTCTGAGGAACGAGTTGATTCACACCATAACCAACCTCTCAAAGCACTTTATTGTGCAATCTAGCAACTTGAAGCAACCCCAAATTCCCTCCACCACTTCTGCTGTCCAACTGTCATAGTCATCTTCACCAGTCAGGGTCTTCAGTCTCTGTATGCAAACATGCAAAGCACAGCCAGTTTGAATTTACCAAATGCAAGCAAGGAATGGAGCGGTAGGTGTTTTGATGGTTGAATGTGTTAAGTCCTCCAATATTATAAATGATGTATTGGTAGCAGGGAGACACCTTCAAGTTAGCCTGATTAAAGTCTCCCACCATGATGTGACAGGCAGCAGAGTACAGTACCATGCAGAAGCCTTAGGTACATATATATAGATAGGATGCCTAAAACTTTTGAGCAGTACTATGGTAATTTTAGGTTTTGTACTGTACTGCCATTGCAAAAAAAATTCATGACTTATATGAACGATGATAAATGTGATTCTGATGTGTGTCTTTATTAAGGACTGAGAATGGGAAAGGAGCAGAGGGAGGGGAGTCATGATTGGAAACAGAGGAAGAGAGAGGGGAGGGAGCAGGAAACACTGGAAAGATATTCAGTAATGATCAATAAACTAATTGTTTGGAATCAAATGAGCTTGTCTGGTATATCGGGGTTGGGGGCGTCTTCACCCTCACACCAACCCCCCCCCCCTGCCTCTGGCACCCCTTTTCTGCCACCTGTGCCACATCCCTCCCATGATGCTTCACCCTCATCATTCCCAACATCTTTTGCTCCTGACAGATTTACAAGCTCGTTCTCTGCTCCATGTTAACAAATACAGTACTGTGCAAAAGTCTTAGGCACCCTAGCTATATATAAGTGCCTAAGACTTTAGTACAGTACTGAACATGTTTCGTTCTTGTTGATTACCTCACTTAGTTCCTCATGTGCTAGCTTGGTATCTGCCTAAGGTGAGATGTAGACTGCAGTCATGATCACAGTGGAGAACTCCCATGGAAGGTAGAATGGTTGGAACTTCATTGCAGTGTTCAAGGTTAGGGAAACAGAAATGGGACAAGACCGTCACCTCCATGCATCATGATGAGTTTATCACAGCCAGACATCACTGCATTTTTGCTTACCCAATGGTGCTGTCCATGGTACTTGATTAAAATACTTAATGAGGCCAGAAATGACCTGCTGAGTTCCGCCAGCTTGTTTGTACGTGTTGATTTGACCACAGCATCTGCAGTGTACTTTGTGTTTAATGAAAACACAGTGAGGTTTCCATGGGTTACAAGGGTCAGAAAGTATGGTGATAGTTATGTTCAAGGACACAAAGAATTAAAAGCATGTAGCGTAATTTTAAAATTGATGTGTTCCTAAACCCAGAGGTTAGCAGGCTTAGCCATATTGGCTTAAAGCAACAAGGTTGTTCATCTGTCCAACGTTATGGTAAAAGATGGGAAGCTGCCAGAAGGACATTAACACTTAAGGACGATTACTGTAGTTGTAAGAAAGATTGGTTGATAAATTGGATGATAGAAGATCAGCCAAGATGAGGCAGAAATGTCTGATTCTCTCCAGCTGCTATGACTGAAAATGTGTTGCATTTACACTTTAGTTGTGTTTGACATTCTGAGCTAAAGCATGCAGGAGGCATAAAAAGAGAAGGGACAGATACCAACAAGGGGAAAATGACACAGAGGGAAAAAAAGTTAAAAAGTTCAGAAACAAATACTGATAATTCAGAGTGGCAACTTGTGGAAATAAAAGAAGCACAAAACCCTCTTGCCTCAAATTCAGCCTGTGCAATTCCAGACCTAGCCGTATAATTGCAGAAATTTCCAGACAAACTGCTTTGGTTCACAACACCTAAAAATAATTACAGGTGAAGAAAGGGTTACTGCAGATTCCTAGTCTCCTGTTCTATTTTTATCCACGTGGCTGTAAACAATTGGTGGACCTCAGCTTGCATCCTGAAACAGCAGGGGTTTTTTTAAACCACAGGGGATGGTCTATTCACTGAGTAAAGTGAATTAGTCTCTCATCTTTGACTTCTCAATCCTACAATATGAGGGCATTTAAACTGCTTAAGCAACTGATAGCCTCCAATGACCATCATTTAGTGCTGGTCCATACTGGACCTCCGTATTTGAAAAATAACACAGAAATGATCAAGAGAAACATTATGTGACAGCAACAGACAAAAGCTATGTGACTGTTAACTGAGTGTAGCCAATTCTTAAGGATTTGTTGGCAGTTAATTACTTGAAAACTAATGACTTAATCACAGGCAATAGTTTTATAGGATAATCTGTTAAACATATGGGCCTCATTATTCACTTGTCAGTTTGAAAACTGAATCATAATTAATTCATTCCAAATAACACATGACCCACAATAGAGAAAGGAAATATCATGTACTGATAGGCCTGAAGGATCAATGGCAACATGTATTGACGACCTGAACACCCTTAACCACTTTTTAGTCTGTTTTAACAGGACTTCATCCAGCACTTAGATAAATAAAATAAGACACTGGGGACTGGAATCAAGAAACCGATGCTTTCTGGTTAATAAAAGTGATGTATTATTAAAATTTTATGTAAGTAAATGAAGAGGATAATGTTTATTTATTTCTTGAGATACAGCGTGAAATAGGCCCTTGCCAGCCTCCCAGAAATCCCCCAAACTGATCCTAGCCTAATCATGGGACAATTTACAATGACCAGTTAATGCCTATGGACTGTGGGAAGAAACTGGAGCACCGGGACGAAACCCACACAACCACAGGGAAAACGTACAAACTCCTTACAGGCAGCGGCGGGAATTGAACCCAGGTCAGTGGTACTGTATAGTGTTGTGCTAACCACTACACTATAGTGCTGCCCAGTATTAAGGTAATGTTGACTGAGAAGCAATGGAGTGGAGTATAAATTAGAAATTGAATGGATGGTAGATTTAAAACTAGAGGATAAATTTGTGGCAGCTGTTTGGAACTTAAACCCCAGCCAAAGTAGTATTCCAGTACTATGAATATAAAGTACCAGGAGAAATTTGTGTGGACAGTACCAACTAGTTCTCCAATGAAACAAAAGGTCATGCCACACCTTTAGTGAAGGAAGCAGAGCGTACAGAGTGTCTGATCAGTTACCTTTCATCAGATGTGGGAAAGTTAGAAGATTATACAAGTGTAGAGCATAGGATGAGAATTTGAGAGCACAAAGAAAAGGACTATCACTGGATGGAATGAAAGAGAGATAAATGAAATTCAGTCTTTCCTGCCATATACACTATCACAACTCTTCCCAATAATTCTTTATATCCCTCTACCTCACTGTGTAGAGGCTGCTGACAAACTCACTGTATCTTTTCCTCAGCAACTAACCCTGCTGAGAAAAACATTAAAACCTCCTCCCACCAAAAAAGAAACAGGTATATTCAGCATATTCGATTGAGCTCAATATTTGTTTTCTGCAGGCTGGCCCTATTTAAAATTGTCCAAAATAGCAACAAAAACAAAGGAGTGTCGAGAAACCAGAAACACATTATAACTTGAATTCCAGAGTCCACACCAATTAAACCTTGCCCAAGACCAAAACTCTCCGACAGCATCAAGGGAGAGAGAGACCACCACATGCAGACACTGTTCTCCAGTAGCAGCGAGCGAGAGGCTGGTAGATGGAGCTGAACACTCCCACGCCTTCCACATTTGCCTGGGTGATTTCAATCTTCCTCAGCGCTTTAATCGGCAAGATCCCTAAGAACTGAGTCAACATTCTGCTTGCACCCTTTCTTCAGGTTCCTTGGCCTCGAGGCTGCATGCTTTACAGAACACCAAAGTCACTAAGATATGTTACATTTTGCAGGACGGTCTTTAGATGTCTGGCTCATGACAGCTTTCTCTGTGAAGAACAAGGCCAAGCTGATTCTCGTTCCCTTTCCACAGGAAGCTTCCTCCCACATCTTTCAGCTTGCTGCCCATGGCTGCCTCAGACAGTCCAACCAGGCACTGTACAATAAAACTCCTATCATCCAGCATCATATTATTTAGATCGTCTGGCATATGCCTCAGTCATTATTCCAGAAAATGAGCTAAAGCTCTGGAATGTGAGTATGCTGTATTGCCAGACCCATTGGTCAGGGCTGTGGGTCAGGTGTGCAGCTACAACAGCGTTGTGTTTCAGAAACATGGGTAGGTTTTACCTGAAGCCAGGGTCCAAAGTACTTGAATGTTTAATTTTCACTTTAAAGTAAATCCACTGGAAACTTTATTACACAGCTGCAAAAAAAGGGACCTGTTAATGTGGAGCAACAAACAAGATGCTGGAGGACTTCAGGCAGCATCTGTGGCAGAAAATGTACAGTCGATATTCTGAGTCAAAATCCCTCATTTGGATGGAAAGATAGATGTTCCAGAAATCTCAGCATATCCTCTTCTTGGATTCTTTTGTCTTCTCAAAGTCAACCCAGTTGTTAAAATAGTTTGGTTTGTTCTTATGCTTGCTGCCTCCTTTCCTGCTGACCCACAGCAGTTTCGTCCCTTTATTCTCTGTTAACTATCAGACATGGCAGTCAGTAGTTACTCTGTGGACAGGGGCACAAGCAAGGTAACTATATCAGAGTCATAGGCAACAGTTCATGTTCTATGCCATGGAAGTGGATTGTCAGAGTAATGTGACAACAGGTTTCTCAGTCCTTTTGATCGATCTACAGGAGGGTTCGGGGTGGTCTTTATTTGAATAACCAAAAAGTCTTGACCCCTGAGGCTCCTCCTTCCAGACTGTCCTTCAGTTGCTGGCCTGACCACAGAAAGGGTCCAGCTCATTTGTGTCTACTCCTTAGGAATGGCTGCCTTCAGGTGCTCTGAGCAATTTCTGCTCTTTCTCAGTCTGCTTTGCTATTGAAGCTGTAGAACCTGATGTCTCTGCTGTAACTTGGATCCTTTTCCCTCTATTTTTCCAATTATCTTTCTATTCTCAACTATATAGAGTACTGTTTTAGGTTTATATATATATAGAGCTCAGTTGTCTGATACTTTTGCACGGTACTGTATTTGTCCACATGGAATAGAGAGAGAGAGCTTGTTAGTCCGGCAGGAGCCAAAGATGTTGGGAATGGTGAGGATGGCGTGCTGTGAAGGGGTATAGGGGTATGGGACAGGTGGCAGAGAAGGAGTGCCAAAGCAAAGGGTGGTATAGCTGCAGACACATCCAGCTTTGAGACACCAGGCAAGATCATTTGATTCCTAACAACTGGTTGATTGTTCATTATAAAATGCCTCTCTGGTGCTTTCCACTCCCTCACCTCTCACTTCTCCTTTTCCAAACCATGATCCCCCTTTCCCTGCCCCCTTCCCACTCTGAGTCCACAAAAGAGACCCATATCAGAATCAGGGTTATCATCACTCACATATGACATGAAGTATGATTTTTTTGTGACAGCAGTACAGTGTAATAGATAAAATTACCACAATACTGTGCAAAAGTGTTAGGCATTCTAGCTATACATGTGCCTAATACTTTTTCACCATACTGTAACTAATCCTCTACAGTACCTATAAAATGGAATTCACCCCCCCCCCTTGGAAATTTTCATGTTTTATTGTTTTACAACATTGAATCACAATGGATTTAATTTGGCTTTTATGAAACAGATCAACAGAAAAAGACTCTTTCATGTCAAAGCAAAAATAGATCTTTACAAAGTGATCTAAATTAATTACAAATATAAACCACAAAATAATTGGTTGCATAAGTATTCACTCCATTTAATATGAGACACAAAATCATCACTGGTGCAGCCAATTGGTATTAGAAGTCACCTAATTCATTGAATGGAGATTACTGTATGCAGTCAAGGTGTTTCAATTGATTGTAGTAAAAATACACCTGTATCAGGAAGCTCCAACTGCTGGTGAGTCTGTATCCTGGCAAAAACTACATCATGAAGACAAAAGAACACTCCAAGCAACTCCATGAAAAGGTTTTTGAAAAGCACAAGTCAGGAGATGGATACAAGAAAATTTCCAAGTCACTGAATATCCCTTGGAATACAGTTAAGTCAATCATCAAGAAATGGAAAGAATATGACTCACCCGTAACTCTGCCTAGAGCAGGCCCTCCTCAAAAACTGAGTCACCTTGCAAGAAGGAGGGAGATCACCAAGAGACCTATGACAACTCTGAAGGAGATACAAGCTTCAGTGGTTGAGATGGGAGAGACTGCACATACAACAGCTGTTGCCTGGATGCTTCACCAGTTGCAGCTTTATGGGAGAGAGGCAAAGAGAAAACTACTGCTGAAAAAAGCTCACATGAAATCTCAGCTAGAGTTTGCCTGGAGGCATGTGGGAGACTCTGAAGTCATGGTCTGATGAAACCAAATTTGAGCTTTTGAACATCAGACTAAATGTTATGTTTGGCATGAGCCAAAAACTGCATGCCATCAGAAACACACCACCCCTACCATGAAGCATGGTGGTGGCTGCATCACTGCAGCAGGCCCTGGAAGGCTTGTGAAGCTAGAGGATAAAATGAATTCCGCAAAATACAGGGACATCCTGGAGGAAAACCTGATGCAGTCTGCAAGAGAACTTCAACTTCAGAGAAGATTTGTTTTCAGGTAAGACAATGAAGCCAAAGGTACACAGAAATGACTGAAAAACAACAAAGTTAATATTCTGGAGTGGCCAAGTCAGGGTACAGACCTCAATCCAATTGAGAATTTGTGGCTGGACTTCAAAAGGGCTGTTCACTCACAATCCCCATGCAATCTGATAGAGCTTAAGCAGTTTTGTGAAGAAGGATGTGGAAAAAATGCAGTGTCCAGATGTGCAAAGCTGATAGAGAACTATCTACACAGATACACAAGGCTGCAATTGCTGCCAAAGATGCATCTACTAACTACTAACTTGAAGGGGATGAGTAATTATGGAATCAATTACTTTGTGTTTAATAATTATAATAAATTTAGACCAATATGTAGAAGTTTGTTTTCACTTTGACATGAAAGTGTCTTTTCTGTTGATCAGTGTCAAAAAAGACCAATTAAATATACTGTGATTCAATGTTGTAAAACAATAAAACATTAAAACTTCCAGGGGTGGGTGGGTGTGGCGAATATGTTTTATAGGCACTGTACCCTCCAGAACCAACCTTCATTACAAAGTACAGTTTCTGTTATAGTTTAAAACTTTATTCATGGTTTGCTGTTATGCTTGATCTGTGCCTTCTGCATTCGCATTTCCCTCCTCTTTCATCTGTGGGTCTACTTCCATCAGGTGTGGTCAGATGAGATGCAGCAGGCTGGTGTTCTTCACCTAGCTTCTCTGTAACAACATTGTTATTGAGTGGACTAGATTCCTTGTTCTGTCTGGGAGGGCAACAAGAAGGTGAGTCATACTGTTCAACCTGAGTCCAGTGTTTACACTGCCTGCCTCGCCATGTCTGTACATAAACACAGGTGTCATTTGCCAAAAGCTCCACCTGTGGTCCTACCCACTTGGGACCAAATCCCTGCCTTCTCAGGCAGCTTCCTTACTAAGATTTGGTCCCCTGGATGTGGGAGGACTATCTTCTATCTCTCAGCCTCTCTCCTATCAGCAGTAAATTGCTGATGTTTTATCTTGGTCCCTCAATGCATTCATCCAATTACAATGGTCCTTCACATCTCCATGTAATCTTACTGAATTGGTGCCAGTAGTTTCTTCCTCCACATTTTCAATTTCTGTCAATTCAGATACCTTTTTACTCTTTACTCCATGATCTGCACACTCATTCCCTTTCAGCTCCTTTTTCTCCCCTTTCTGGTTCATCTTTACATTAATTGTTGCTACCTCTGCAGGCAACTACACTGTTTCTAACACTTCCTGTCTGTGTTTGGCCCCCACCCTTGGGACATCTGGTTATGATTTACAAACATTGTTCCTGCTTAAGGCTGCTGTTTCTCTGTGGGACATTTTGTCTGCTCTGTGAGTTATATATGTGTGCTGTCCTTGTCTTGCCATGTTACTTCTCCATTTTCTGAGTCTATGAGAGCATCTTCCTTCCCTGTGATAGAACCTTTTGCACCCGATGGCCCTGTCTCACCAAACTACCCAATACTGTCTGATAGCTGATCCCTTAATAAACACACACACACACACGCATGCACGCACGCACGCACGCACACACGCGCACACACACACACACGCACACACACACACACACACACACACACACGCACGCACACACACACACACACACACACACACACACACACACACACACACACACACACACACACACACACACACACACACACACCACTTCTATATCTACCAGTTGAGCTCACTACCATGTTCTTTGATATTTCATCATTAACCTGATTGGTGCTACTCTTGAAAACACTCACCCCCTTAGATTGTTTAAGTCACTGGCCGCACAGTGTTACAGGAATGTATCCCGGATGAGCCCCCAAATGTTGTGACTGTGATCGAAGTCACTGGAAAACACTAAAGCTGATGATATGGAATCTCCGTTCAGAACAACAAGCAGGCATTCTTCTGGAGACACTTTCAGTAAACGTTCTCAAGCCCAAAGGTACATCACAATTTTATATCCTGAAGATCAAAGTTAACAATGGGTGATTCAATACAATTTCAATAGTTACAGTATAATGACATCGTTTACTTCAATATTTTAGGTTGACAATGCTTCCTTTGAATTAGATATCTATAGTGGGAGACACCTCTAACTGTCCAAGTACCTTTGCTAATTGCAAGCTTCCCTGAATTTACTTACAGTGGTGCAGATTACTTAATCCTATAGTTACCTGCAAGGCAAATAACACAACCCCATTGTCTTTAAAATTTGGCTGATGCATATGCAAATATATCATGGTCAGCATTTTGCAAACCATAGCTCTTATTCTGCGGGCAGTCTGTGCTCCATAGGCAGTGCAAAGGTGTACTTTTAACTTCAAATTACAGGTGTACCCCCTTTACAAAGGCAGAGTGTTCCTGTGAAACCTTCCTTAAGCCAAAATGGTGTAAAACGAAGAACCATTAATTTATATAGGAAACATTTTCGTATAAGTGAAAATCCTCTTTGTAATGCAAAAACAGGTTACTAATGTAGATCTTTTGTAAAAGCGAAGTGGTGTAAAGCGAACATTCATAAAGCGGGGGACGCCTGTACTGCTTGCAATTTGCAATACACATTAAGAACTGAAGACTGGTTCTTGCTTGCATTAATATTTGCTATATTCACATAACATTTTATAGGGAAAGAATGACTAATATAATCAGAAAGAATATACCTATGAGGAAATGGTGGGATGGAGATACATCTCTGCACTAGCCTGCAGGTCACCCTTGGGAAGGTGTAGCACCTACTTAAGCCCTCTGATCAGTGTCATATGAAACCATCAGAACAGGTGGTGGATGCTTATATGAGTTGCTGGTCCATATCACAAGCCTTTTTTATGTGACCACTGGCACCATGCAGATAATCTCTGCAGAGTATTATATTGGCTGGGTTCACCTGTCTTGTAAAGACGTTGTTCAAAGGAAGGCAATGGCAAACCACTTCTGTAGAAAAATTTGTTGAGAACAATCATGGTCATGGAAAGATCATGATTGTAACGTCATACAATATGGCACATGATACCTATTAACTAACATGGATTTCCATATCATATGCAGAACCTCTAAATAAAATAATGACATCAAGTTGCACCACAAAACATTATGTGCTGAGGAAGAAGATCTGTGTTGTTTAACTTTCTAAGATTGGTGCAGATGAGTGACGTTTTTCAGTACTGACAAATAGTCAGCTAATGCAGAAGGACATTACGAATAGTGTATATCAGTACTCAATAAGGAACAAATTTTGCACGTCAGTAGAAGCTCTTAGGTTTTATGCACTTGTAAATTACTTTGAATAATGTTACTCTACAATGCTCAATGCATCTAGTCTAGTTTTATTTGCAGTGATCTGGTTTACACTTACTGTTAGCTTCTCATTGTAGTCATTTCTAGTCTGTGATGACAGAAAGCATTGGTATAGTTTACACAGCAACTGCCCAGAGAAATAAAAATTTTGAGTGTATGGCTGGATGAAAACTTCACAGCCTCAAATCAATATTTCAGACCATACTATGTGGAGGGGATGCTTCCTGTGTGGTGGAGTCTAAGTCCAGTGGAGAGAGCCTCAGAATGGAGGGGCGTCCTTTTAGAAAGGAGATGAGGTGGAATTTCTTTAGCTAGAGAGTGGTGAACCTGTGGAATTTGTTGCCACAGGTGGCTGTGGAGGCCAAGTTATTTGGTATATTTAAGGCAGTGGTTGATAGATTCTTGATTAATCAGGGCATGAAGGGATACGAGGAAAAGACAGGAGATTGGGGCTAAGAGGAAAAATTGGATTAGCCATGTTGAAATGGTGGAGCAGATGTGATGGGCCAAATGTCTTAATTTTTCTCCTATATCTTATAGTCTTTTCCTTATCTGTTACTGCTCTTAAACTCTTTCCTTTCTTCATTTGAAGACTCAGGATAGAAGAGAATTCTAGAAATGTTTGCAACCTCTGAAATCTCAACTAATTTTTAAACTGTAATTTGTAATGGTTTCTTCAAATAAAAGAGTGCAATAGAGTTAAGCACAATCCTATCCCTACTCTCTATTTATCCATTGGGTACTGGAAACATGTTTAGGAATCCAAGTCAACCAATAATACAAGGGCTAAAGTTACACTGTACACACCATTCCCCATTGAGAGTGACACATATGGAAATAAAATCTAATACATTAAACTGAAAAGTAATATTTGCAGATAGATTATGTATGGACAGGAGGAGGAGTATAGGAAACTGATACAGGACTTTGTGATATGGTGCAACTCAAACTACCTGCGTCTCAATGTCACCAAGACCAAGGAGATGGTGGTGGACTTTAGGAGATCTAGGCCTCGTATGGAGCCAGTGATCATTAATGGAGAATGTGTGGAGCAGGTTAAGACCTACAAGTATCTGGGAGTACAGTTGGACGAGAAGCTAGACTGGACTGCCAACACAGATGCCTTGTGCAGGAAGGCACAGAGTCGACTGTACTTCCTTAGAAGGTTGGCGTCATTCAATGTCTGCAGTGAGATGCTGAAGATGTTCTATAGGTCAGTTGTTGAGAGCGCCCTCTTCTTTGTGGTGGCGTGTTGGGGAGGAAGCATTAAGAAGAAGGACGCCTCGCGTCTTAATAAGCTGATAAGGAAGGCGGGCTCTGTCGTGGGCAAAGTACTGGAGAGTTTAACATCGGTAGCTGAGCGAAGGGCGCTGAGTAGGCTACGGTCAATTATGGAAAACCCTGAACATCCTCTACATAGCACCATCCAGAGACAGAGAAGCAGTTTCAGCGACAGGTTACTGTCGATGCAATGCTCCTCAGACAGGATGAAGAGGTCAATACTCCCCAATGCCATTAGGCTTTACAATTCAACTGCCAGGACTTAAGAACTTTTTTTTAAAGCTATTATTAATGCTTTTTGAGTTAGTGATTTAGATGCATATCATATTATTACTGAGTTAAGTATTGTATGTAATGAGTTTTTGCTACAACAAGTGTATGGGACATTGGAAAAAATGTTGAATTTCCCCATGGGGATGAATAAAGTATCTATCTATCTATCTATCTATCTATCTATCTATCTATCTATCTATTGCCTTTAAAGAATGACAAATTACAACAACTTATATTGCATGCAGTTTATGATGTGCAAACATTGACAACTGATTGCAGCAATGGACTTTCACTATGTAACAAGTTCCTGCTTTTCGCAGATGATGTTCTAAACTATGGAAAAATAGATTTGGAATCGTAAAAAGTCAAAAATAGTGCAGCAATACCATTTTACTCTGCATTTGGTAAAAACATTCTCTTGAAAGCGGAATTGAAGAAATTGCTAGACAAATTAAGTGCCTTCTAGCATTCACTGCACAATATTTTGGTGGATAATTCTTTATTTAACAACACCAACCTCGTCTCACATTTAGACATTCAAACATTACTTAAAGCCATGTTTAAGTTTCAAAAGAATTAAAGACAAATCCGTCAGGTGTTCAGAGGTTATTATGCTATTCATTAAGAATGTGGTTGCTCTTCCTTGCATCTGCCCATATTCTTTGGTTCCTTTAACACTTGTGGATCTATTGATCTCTATTGTGAATGAATTCAATAAGAAAGTCTCTACAGATATCCTAGTTAGAAAACTCCACGCTGCATGAAGACATATCTCTTCATTACAATCCAAAATGGCCAAGCTCTTATGCTCAGTCTATGACCCTTCACTGTAAACACCTCAACTAGTGAAAGCATACTCGCTACATTCTTCCTTTTGAGCCAAGCAAGAATTTTTAAGTTTAAATGAGATTACCTTGCATTCCTCTAAACTCAAGTGAAATCAGTCCCAGTCTACCCATTTTCACCTCAAAGTGACTATGCCAGGAACTAGTCTATGAATCCTCCATTATTCTCCTTTCTGACAAGTACAACATATTTCAAGTAAGGAGATCAGAATTGTACACTGGTGATGTCTCACCAAGGCTCTACTTAGTTTCAGCGAGATATCTTTACTCTTATTCTCAAACCATCTCACATTAACAATCAACTTTCAGTTACTTCGGATTACTTACTCTTGTTGATTAAGATCAATTGATCTCAATGTGCTCGATAAAGAACTTTCAAGGTACATAGGAAAACTTTCTGGGACATTTTCTTAAGGCTTCATAACATCTCTGGCACTATTAATTTTGGTATTTTTATTTGTGTACAAGAATGTCACCAGGAAGGCCAGCACTTATTATCAATCCCTAACAATTCTTGAGGATGTTAGCTGAGCTAACTTCTTGAAGTTCTGCTTAATTCTGGTGCAGGTTCTTCCAAAGTGTTGTTGGGTGGAGAGCTGCAGGATGTAGAAACATCAGCTACATCATTCAGATACAACACATCATCTTTAATTATTTGTAATTTAGTATCTTTTTAGTTAACTGTTATAAGAAATAACCTTATGTGTTCTTACCTGCTTCTCTCCTGTGTCTCCTTGCTGAAGCCTCTCGAGAGAAAGTCCTCAAACTCCTTGGCTTTATAACAATGGTAGAGAGAGGAAGTTATCAATCGGAGGTTTCTGCTTGTGATAGTGAACACTTCTGCTGATGATGGTTCACAACACCTCGTGATCTCTTCATTTTGTGCTTGCAGTTCCATTCTGATTATCCTATTTATCACAGTCATAGGACCACAAACAAAATGAAACATGTTTGGGTATGAAGGTGGGGCTTTGTCTCACTGTTGTCACCACTTCTACCAACGTTATCTACTACAGTAATTTAGTAAGGATAAGGTCGAGCAGGTTTATCCTTCATGTAAGTTCACTCACTATCTTTCATAGACTCATTATGGCAACTTCATCCTTCAAAACACACCTGGTTTGGTCTTCAGTGGTACTTCCTATCCACACAGTGACAGGCATTGAAGTCCTCCATCTAGAGGATGTTTGGTGCCACTGCAGTTTTCAGTGCTTCTGATTATTGTTCAGCAAAACAGGAGTACTAATTAATTAGCTGAGGGAGAACAATATGTGGTAAACAAGAAGAGATTTCCTTGTTTATGTTTCACCTGATGTCACGAGATTTCAATGGATTCAGAAATGATGTTAAGGGCTTGAAGGGCTGCAATCAGCTGCCCATGTACCACTGTGCTATCTTCTCTGGTGGGTCTGTCATGTCAATAGATTGAGACATAAATAGGTTTTGTGATGGAGGAGTCTGGCATGCCGTCTCTAAAGTATGATTCACTGTGTACAACTAAGTCAGGTTCTTGCTTGACCATTCTGTGCTTCTGATTTAGACCTCAGTCTCCCAGATGATTGCGAGAAAGTTTTTGCAAAATTGACTAGTCCGGGAGGGATTTACCTGTGTCCTAAGCCATCTCATAGGTCAGTGCCAAGTCATTCATCCATTTTATTTTGTTCTTTAAATGTAGCAGTGTTAGGTTGCTTTGCCATTCCAGAGGCATTTAAGAGTCAATCATGTGGAATGAGTCTGAAATCATGTATATAGGCTGGACTGGGATCTCTTCTAAATGACATAGTGATTCAAATGGGATTTTACAACATTCTGGTACTTATTAATAAGAGTTTGCTGTTAGTGTTTCAAATATTCTCTCAGGATTTGATCTAGAGAGAATAATTATTAATACAATTCACTGGCAACATTCCCTCTAATTTTTTTTTAAAGCTGAGCAGGGAAGTTTTATGTGGCCTGAAAACCATCTGGCACTTTATATTACCATTATATAAAAGAAAACTTCCAGCTGTGCGACAACAATGGCTATGTGCGTGGGTGCATTTCAGTTACTGTGCGGCCGTGCACCTGTGCAGCTCAGAAGGAACAGCTTACAGGAGATGTCAGGAGAAATGCAAAGTGGCTGCTCTTTTCAATTCTATCCAATAACTCTTTAAAAAAAGCACTGCATAGGCCTACCTGGAGTTTCTTTTCCCATAAAAACTCATTTTCAAAATGAGGTCAACCATGCAGAATTTACAATTTAGTTATTTTTCTTTAAGAATGCTACTCATATATAAGGGGTGATTGATAAGTTCGTGGCCTAATGTAGAAGGAATCAATTTTAGAAAACCTAATAAATTTATTTTTCAACATAGTCCTCTCCTACATTTATACACTTAGTACAGAGGTCGTGGAGCATACAGAAACTTCTTTGTAGAAGTCAGCATCTTGGACCTCCAGAAGTGGTCCACGGCAGGGGTGATTGATAAGTTTGTAGCCTAAGGTAGAAGGAGATGAGTTATACAGCTGTCGTTACATGCACATGTAGTTCAACTCTTTGAGTGATTATGCAGGAAGTTTGGAGTTAATAACTCATCTCCTTTCTCCTTAGGCCACAAACTTATACATCACCCCTGCTGTGGACCACTTCTGGAGGTCCAAGACACCGACTTCTACAAAGAAGGGATCCGTATGCTCCACGACCGCTGGACTAAGTGTATAAATGTAGGAGGGGACTATGTTGAAAAATAAAGATGCTAGGTTTTCTAAAATTGACTCCTTCTACCTTAGGTCACGAACTTATCAATCACCCCTCGTAGTTTATTGACTAACCCCATTTAGAACATAGAAGAGTACAGCACAGGCCCTCTGACCCACAATGCCCATGCTAGAATGCCAAGTTAATTGCCTGCACTTAATCCCTATCACTTCCACCTTATGTGCCTATCTGCACTGCGACACTGCTAAGTGTAACACCATACTCTTTCTGTATTACCTTAGTGCATTATACTTAGAATGATCTGTCTGGATGGTATGCAAAACAAAGCTTTTCCCACTGTATCTCAGACATGTGACAGTAATAAACCAATTACCTGTTACCGTTCCCTGCATGTGCATGGATGGTCCTGTCTAAATACCTCTTAAATCTCATGATCATATCTCCTTCCCTCTTTCCCAGCAGCATGATCTAGGCCACTCTCAGTAAAAACTTGCCCTGCGCATTGCCAGTAAACTTCCCCTCTCTCATCCAAAAGCTTTTGTCTGTTCACTAACTTGCTCGATGGCACAACAGAGGCAGATGAGTAAAAACGCAAGAAGAAGTGGAAAGATAAACAATAAGTGCTGCAACTACACAAAAGGAAAAGATAAATTTGCCAAAATAATTAAGTTAAAACTAATTAAATCTGCAATTATAGTTATTAACAACAATAATTTAGGTATTCCCTGGACCACATTCTGTTCCCTAGTGAGGTCCTGCTGCTACATGAAATGTGCTCTTTTGCTTATAATCTGAAGTGACACAATTGTGGTATGTTAGTTAGTCGGTATATACAAGTATTTGTGCTTATGCATGCTGTGACTTTATCTGGTTGAAGAGTTTTACAGTACGTAGTAAGATGAAAGAACTGATTGTGGATTTCAGGAAGGGTAAGATGAGGGAACACGTATCAATCCTCAAAGAGGGATCAGAAGTGGAGAGAGAGAGCAGTTTCAAGTTCTTGGGTGTCAAGATCTCTGAGGCCCTAACCTGGTCCCAATATATCAATGCAGCTATAATGAAGGTAAGACAGAGACTGTACTTCATTAGGAGTTTGAAGAGATTTGGTATGTCAACAAAAACACTCGAAAACTTCTATAGATGTACCATGGAGTGCATTCTGACAGGCTGCATCACGGTCTGGTATGGAGGGGCTACTGCACAGGACCAGAAGAAGCTGCAGAGGGTTGTAAATTTAGTCAGCTCTATCTTGGGTACTAGCCTACAAAGTACCCAGGATATTTTCAAGAAGTGGTGTCTTAGAAAGGCAGCATCCATTATCGAGGATCTCCAGCACCAAGGGCATGCCCTTTTCTCACTGTTACCATCAAGTAGGAATGGAATTGAATTAAATTGCCTTTATTACTTACATCCTTCATATACACGAGGAGTAAAAATCTTTACGTTACGTCTCCGTCTAAATGTGCAATGTGCAATTTATAGTAATTTATAATAAATATTACGTGAAACATTATGTACAGAAGCCTGAAGGCACAAACTCAGCGATTCAGGGAAAGCTTCTTCCCCTCTGCCATCCGATACCTAAATGGACATTGAACCCATGAACACTACCTCATATACATGTTATTTCTGTTTTTGCACAATTTTTAATCTATTCAATATACATATACTGTAATTGATTGATTGATTTTTTATTATTATTATTTTTTCCCCTCTTCTATATTAGGTATTACATTGATTAGGCATTGCATTGATCTGCTGCTGCTAAGTTAACAAATTCACGACACATGCCAGTGATAATAAACCTGATTCTGATTCTGAAGCAGAGGCTTGCAGTGTGTAATTGTCACTGAAAGAGGATGCGGTGTTGATGTTACGTTGAAGGCCATGATAGAGAAATTGCAGAAGAGTGGGCTTTTGAGTGAGATTTGTGACAGCACAATAAATATTTTGCAATAGTGGTGACAGGTCCTGCAGCTAATGCTGCTGGATGTGGCCTTCCAGAGAGTCACCTCCCAACATTACCTGCTGCAGTGGTCTCCATCACTTCTTGGGAAACGGCATATTCTTCCTCTTTGGCTCCTCCATCAGGATATCAGTGTTCCCTCTCTTGTATCTTGAAGCAATATTACTCTCCCCACCATCACCTAATTGTACCGTAAAAAAAAATTACTGCATTTTAATTTTTAGACTGTTTTACCTCTAACCATATTCTTTTCCTGACCACTCTCCCAGATGAGCTAAATCCTTTTCACACTCTGTTCAATGTCGCCAATACTGAGCCCCCAAGAAGAGCCGCTGATGCTTCCTGCACCTTGCTCAACTCTGAGGCTGAAGTACAAATGTGTTTCCAAGGCTGCAGGACCAGACGGCATCCCAGGGACGGTACTCCAAGTGCACGTGGCACAACTGGCAGGTGTGTTTACAGACATTTTTAATCTCCCCCTCTCCCAGTGTAGAGTGCCCTCCTGCTTCAAAACATCCAGCATTGTTCTTGTACCTAAAAAGACCAAGCCAACATGTCTGAACGACTGGCATCCTGTCACACTCACCTCAATAATAAGCAAACTCTTTGAGAGGCTTGTCAAGGACTACATCTGCAGCATGCTGCCACCCACACTAGACCCCCTACAACTGGCCTAATGACAGATGACACAATAGCCACAGCTCTACACACCATCCTTACACATCTGGAGAAGAAGGATGCTTATGTGAGGAAGCTGTTCTTGGGCTATAGTTCAGCATTCAACACCATAATTCCCTCCAGGCTCAACAAGAAGCTCAGAGACCTTGGCCTTCACCTTGCAGCTGAATCCTGGACTTCCGGTCAGATGGCCAGCAGGTGGTAAGAGTGGACTCCCTCACTTCTGCCCCTCTGACCCTCAACACAAGCATCTCTCAGGACTGTGTCCTGAGACCCCTCCGTTACTCTCTGTATACCCATGACTGTGTCACCACCCACAGTTCCAATCTGCTAATTAAATTTGCTGATGACACTACATTGATTGGCCTTATGTCAAATAATAACAAGACAGTCAACAGAGAAGAAGTCATCACCCTGACATGGTGGGGTCAAGAAAACAAACTTGCCCTCCAATATCGCAAAAACAAAGGAGCTGGTTGTGGACTACAGGAGGAATGGAGACAGGGTAACCCCGATTGACATCAATGGATCTGGGATTGAGAGGATGAACAGCTTGAAGTTCCTCAGCATAAACATCACTGAGGGTCTCATGTGATCTGTGTATACTGGCTCTGTGGTGAAAAAAGCACAAAAGTGTCTCTTTCACCTCAGACAGTTGAAGAAGTTTGGCATGAGTCTGAAATCCTAAGGACTTTCTACAGGGGCACAATTGAGAGCATCCTGACTGGCTGCATCACTGCCTGGTATGGGAACTGTACTTCCCTCAATTGCAGGACCCTGCAGAGAGTGGTGCGGACAGCCCAGCACATCTCTGCATATGAACTTCCCACTATTCAGAATATTTACAGAGACAGGGCCTAAAGGATCATTGGGGACCCAAGCCAACCCACCCACAAACTGTTCCAACTGCTACCATCTGGGAAATGGTACCGCAGCATAAAAGCCAGGACCAACAGGCTTCTTCCACCCCGATGAAATTCACACTGAGACAATAGCATTTCTAAGCTATATTTACTGCTCTGTTGTATGTCTTACTGTACACACTATTTATTACAAGTTATTGTAATTTGCACATTCAAAGACATAACAAAGATTTTTGCTCTTCACTTGTCTGAAGGGTGTAAGAAATGAAGTCAATTCAATTCATTTATGATGTTCCCCCTGGAAAGTGGTGCCTCATATGCCCGGATGCTGTTCATTGACTTCAGCTTGGCATTGAATATGATCATCCCTCAGAGGCTGGTGGGTAAATTCTCCTCATTGGGTCTTAATACCTCTCTGTAACTGGACCCTGGGCTTCTTGACAGAAAGGCCACAGTCAGACTGTGCGGGCAGAAATCGCCAGCTCCATTGAGCTCAGGCACCGGTGCTTCCCAGGGCTGCGTGCTCAGTCTGTTGACAAATGACTGCATTGCTAGATCCGGTTCAAACCGCATCATCGAGGTCACTATGGACACAACAGAGGCTGGCCTAATCAACAACGACGATGATGAGAACACATACAGAGAGGAGGTAGAGCAGCTGGTAGAATGGTGTAAGCACAACAACTTGAGTCTTAATGTGGACAAGACTAAAGAGCTGATGGTGGACTTTAGGAAGGTGCAGGCTGACTACTCCTCACTGCACAAACACAACTCCTCCATGCAGAGAGTTTGGAGCACCAAGTTTCTGGGAGTGTACATAATGGATGATCCCACCTGGTCCATCAAAATCACCTCTTTGGTCAAGAAGGCACAGCAGTGTTTCCACTCCCTGAGGATACTAAGGTCAGTGAGGCTCTCCCCACCCACTCTGACCATTTTTTACAAGAGCACCATCATGTGTGTCCTGACCAGCTGTTTCACTATCTGGTACAGGATTTTCAAGACATCTGACTGTGAATCCCTACAAAAGATTGCAAGGACTGCTGAGAGGACCAGTGGGGTCTCTCTTCCACCCTCTAGAGATATTTATCAGGAGCACTGCATACACAGAGCTCTCAGCGTTGTCAATGACCTTTCCCATCTGTCCAACAATCTCATTGACCCCGACCATCAGGCAGGAGGTACCACAGTATTAGGACAAGAACTGTTAGGATGGGAGACAGCTTCTTTCCCCAGGCTATAAGACTACTGAACTCCCTGCCACCTCGTATGAATCTCATCATACGGTCTTATCACGTATGAAGCGTTAGTAACACTATACACATTTTGACGTGTCATAAATGCACCTCATTATATATTGTTATTTATGGTAATATTACTTTATGAGTTGTGTGTGTGAGTTATATGTACTGTGTTGTGCACCTTGGTGTGGATAAATGTAATTAAATTTGGTGGCATACGTGTGTACAATTGAATGACAATAAACTGAACTTGAATTTGAACGTTATCAAATTAATTAAATTTATCGCTCTCTCCAGAGAATCTGCTTGCTCTTTTAGCACCTATGAGTTCCAGTTTTTTCACTTGTGAATATGAACAAGATACAGGGAAGAAAAATCAGTTTTCATGAAAGTATTACCAAAGATTTCACACAGGCTATGCACCAGAGGAACAAAACGTATTCCTGTGACCCGTTGCATGAAGATCTTTAGCAATGCTCAGCTGACCACGTTGGCTTTGCATTAATCATTGTGTTTGAGCACCGGCACTTCCCAGGGCTGCATGCTCAGCCTGGTGCTGTTCACACTGCTGACAAATGACTGCATTGCAAGATCCAGTTCAAACCGAATCATCAAGTTGACTGCAAAAATATAAAAGTAGGGATGTTGTGTTATCACTTTATAACACATTGGCTGGGCCATACCTGGACTTTGGTGTGCAGTTCAGAACACAGCGCTATGGAAAGATGGTGATTGCACTGGAGAAGGTGCAGAGGAGATCCTCCAGGATGTTGTCTGGTTTGGATCATCTCAGCTGTAAGGAGAGATTAGATAGGTTAGATTTGTTTTCTCTCGAGCGGAGATGGCTGAAAGGTAATATTATTAGGGGAAATGAGAAGGTAGATGGGAAGAATCTTTTTTCCCTTGGTGGGGGTGTCTAAAACATGAGGATATTGGTACAAGGTAAGAGGTAGAAGTCTTAAAGTGATGTTGCCCCACTCAAACTTGTTGGAATCTGGAACACACAGCCTAAGTATATTGTGAAGACAGATGCTCCGGTTTTCTCCCACATTCTTCCACAGCAGCCAGAAGTGAGGCCTCCGCCACCGACCTCGGAAATCGAGCCCGGGGCTCGGCTGGAGCGGAGGCCTCCGCCACCGACCTCGGAAATCCAGCCCGGGGCTCAGCTGGAGCGGAGGCCTCCGCAACCGACCTCGGAAATCGAGCCCGGGGCTCGGCTGGAGCGGAGGCCTCCGCCACCGACCTCGGAAATCGAGCCCGGGGCTCGGCTGGAGCGGAGGCCTCCGCCACCGACCTCGGAAATCCAGCCCGGGGCTCAGCTGGAGCGGAGGCCTCCGCAACCGACCTCGGAAATCGAGCCCGGGGCTCGGCTGGAGCGGAGGCCTCCGCCACCGACCTCGGAAATCGAGCCCGGGGCTCAGCTGGAGCGGAGGCCTCCGCCACCGACCTCGGAAATCCAGCCCGGGGCTCGGCTGGAGCGGAGGCCTCCGCCACCGACCTCGGAAATCCAGCCCGGGGCTCGGCTGGAGCGGAGGCCTCCGCCACCGACCTCGGAAATCCAGCCCGGGGCTCAGCTGGAGCGGAGGCCTCCGCCACCGACCTCGGAAATCGAGCCCGGGGCTCAGCTGGAGCAGAGGCCTCCGCAACCGTGACTCAGTTCACGGACTTGTTTCAGCTGGCAGCCTGGCCCTCCGGGATTAAGTGTTGGCTTCAGGGCCCGACCCGATCGACAGCCCGGGCCCCTGGCAGTTGGAATTGGCAGCGGAGCCTCCCCCTTCACTCGGCCCGACCTGGAGCGCCCAACGATGTGACCCGCTGATCAATCCCCGCACATCCAACAACCTCTAAGAGCTGCCATCAACACACTGCATCAATGGAAACCTGGAAAGATGCACTATTTACCGAGGAAGCGTGGGAAAAGAGCTGGGCTGCTGGTCAGATTGAAGCGGAGGGGCTTTAGGAACCCTCTGCCCACCATCCTACTAGCTAATGTGCAAGCCATAGAGAACAAGGTGGATGATCTTAAAGGGAGACACACCTACTGCAGGGAGATGCAGAACTGCTGTGTATTCTGTTTCACAGAGACCTAGCTCTCCCCTGCCACCCCCGACTGTGCCATCCGACCAGAGGAATTTTCGATCCATTGGATGGACCGCACAGCGTCTTCGGACAAGATGAAGGGAGGTGGAGTCTGCCTACTGATCAACACTGCATGGTGCTCGTCAGTGGCACTGACAAGCTCCTGCAGTCCGGACCTGGAACATCTGTCAGTGAAGTGTCGTCCCTATTATCTGTCATGGGAATTCACTTCGGTCATACTGACAGCGGTCTACATTCCCCCCCAGGCGGACATGGAGTGTGCTGTGAATACACTGTCTGCCAACATCAGTGAACTTGAGACCAGGTATCCAGAGGCTTTGCTCATTACAGCCGGGGACTTTAACCAGGCCAACCTCAGAAAAGCACTGCCAAAGTTATACCAACATGTCTCCTGCTCCACTAGAGGCCCAAATATACTTGACCATTGCTACACAGCAGTCAAAGATGCCTACCGTTCCGTCCAATAGCCTCACTTTGGAAAATCGGACCATCAGGTCGTACTCCTCCTCCCGGCTTACAAACAGAAACTGAAGCGGGAGATCACAGTGTCAAAAGTGGTGTCACATTGGACAGAGGAAATGGATGAGGTCCTCCGTGACTGCTTTGAATCAGTGGACTGGTTAGTATTCAAGGACTCGACAGCTAACCTCGATGAGTATGCCTCAGCTGTCACGGACTTTATCTGGAAATGCACAGAGGACTGTGTGTCTCGCAAGACGATCTGGGTATTCCCTAACCAGAAAACTTGGATGAATTATGAGGTCCAGTCCCTTTTGAAGGCTAGAGCTGTGGCTTTTAGGTCCGGGGATACCAGTCGCTACATGGAATCCAGATGTGAACTCTGGAAAGCTATTAAGGGCTCCAAGAGGCAATATCGAGCCAAGTTGGAAGCCCAGGCTAACCAGAGGGATGCCAGTAGAGTATGGCAGGGTCTAAATGAGATCAGTGGGCGCAAAGAAAAGGCTGGGAAGATCAATAACTGTAGCACTTCTCTTCCTGACGAACTTAACATATTCTACACAAGATTTGAACAGAAGAGGAGTGTCCCGCCCCCCGGATGAACCAGACCTGGTGGCATCGAGATTCATCATCACCAAGGAAGACGTTAGAACAGCCTTCCTGAAGATAAACCCAAGGAAGGTGATGGGCCCAGATGGCATCCTGGCACAGGTTCTCCGGGCCTGTGCAAGCGAGCTAGCTGGAGTGTTTGCTGACATCTTCAACTGCTCCCTGCTTTAGTCTAAGTTCCCCTCGTGTTTTAAGAAGGCAACGATAATCCCAGTGCCAAAGAAAAGCAAGGTGGCATGCCTGAATGACTACCGACCTGTGGCTCTGACATCAATTGCTATGAAGTGCTTCAAGCGATAGGTTACGGCACACATCAACCATAACCTACTGGTCAACCTCAACGCTTTGCAATTTGCCTACCGGAGCAACAGGTCAATGGTAGATGCCATCGCTCTGGCACTACATTCCTCCTTAGAACACCTGGAGAATAAAGACGCATATGTAAGGCTCCTTTTCATTGACTACAGCTCTGCCTTTAATACCATCATTCCAAATAACCTGATTCCTAAGCTCCAGAACCTGGGTCTTAGCACTCAGATCTGCAGCTGGATCTTCAACTTCCTCACAGACAGGACCCAGGCTGTAAAAATAGGGGACAAGTTCTCCTCTACAATCACTCTGAGCACTGGTGCCCCACAAGGCTGTGTACTCAGCCCCCTGCTGTACTCACTGTACACCCATGATTGTGTAGCCAAGTTTCCATCGAACTCAATATATAAGTTTGTGGATGACACCAGAATTGTAGGCCGTATCTTGAGCAATGATGAGTCTGAGTACAGAGAAGAAATTAAGAACATGGTGGCATAGTGCGAAGACAATAACCTATCCCTCAATGTTAGCAAGACGAAGGAATTGGTTGTTGACTTCAGAAGGAGTAGCGGACAGCACAACCCCATCTACATCGGTGGTGTGCAGGTGGAACAGGTCAAAAGCTTTAAGTTCCTCGGGGTGAATATCACAAATGACCTGACTAGGTCTAACCAAGCAGAGTCCACTGCCAAGAAGGCCCACCAGCACCTTTACTTCCTGAGAAAGCTGAAGAAGTTTGGCCTGTTCCCTAAAACCCTCACTAATTTTTATAGGTGCACCGTAGAAAGCATTTTTCTAGGGTGCATCACAACCTGGTATGGAAGTTGTCCTGTCCAAGACCGGATGAAACTGCAGAAGATCGTGAACATAGCCCTGCACATCACACAAACCAATCTAATATCCTTGGACTCACTTTACTCCGCACGCTGTCGGAGCAGTGCTGCCAGGATAATTAAGGTTATGACCCACCCAACCAACACACTTTTTGTCCCCCTTCCCTCTGGGAGAAGGTTCAGGAGCATGAAGATTCGTACGGCCAGATTTGGGAACAGCTTCTTTCCAACTGTGATAAGACTGCTGAACGGATCCTGACCCAGATCTGGGCCATATCTTCCAAATATCTGACCCTGACTTGCACTACCTTACTTTCACTTTTCTATTTTCTAATTATGATTTATAATTTAAAGTTTTATTATATTTACTTCGATTTGTACTTCAGGGAGTGTGAAGCGCAGAATCAAATATCGCTGTGATGACTGAACGCTCTGGTATCAATTGTTTGGTGACAATAAAGTAAAGTGAAGTATTTCAAAGACTTACCGGTGAATAGGTTAATTGAAAACATGGGTGTAATTGAGAGGCGTGGGTTTGTTGAGCTGGTAGGGCCTGTTACTGTGCTGAATATTGAAGTAAAATAATGTGGCTTGCTGTCAAATCATTGAATTAAATTGACTTTATTACTTACATCCTTCATATACAAGAGGAGTAAAAACCTTTACATTTATATTGAAGTAAATCTTTACGTTACATCTCCATCTAAATATGCAATGTGCAATTTATTGTAATTTATAATTAGTATGTACAACAGGACAGTCAGTATAACATAGAAGTAACAATTGTGTCAGCATGAATTAAGCAATCTGATGGCCTGGTGGAAGAAGCTGTCCTGGAGCCTGTTAGTCCTGGCTTTTATGCTGTGGTACCGTTTCCCAGATGGTAACAACTAGAATAGTTTGTGGTTGGGGTGACTTGGGTCCCCAGTGATCCTTGGGGCACTTTTTGCACACCTGTCTGTAAATGTCCTGAATAGTGGGAAGTTCACGTCTACAGATGTGCTGGGCTGTCCGCACCACTCTCTGCAGAGTCCTGCGATTGAAGGAAGTTTACAGTTCCCGTACCAGGCAGTGATGCAGCCAGTCAGGATGCTCTCTATTGCGCCCCTGTAGAAAGTTCTTAGGATTTGGGGGCCCATACCAAACTTCTTCAACAGTCTGAGGTGAAGGAGGCACTGTTATGCCTTTTTCACCACCCAGGCAGTATGTACAGACCACGTCAGATCCTCAGAGATGTTTATGTCGACAAACTTCAAGCTGTTCACCCTCTCAATCCCAGATCTATTGATGTCAATAGTGGTTAGCCTGTCCCTATTCCTCCTGTAGTCCACAACCAGCTCCTGTGTTTTTGCGACATTGAGGGAGAGTTTGTTTTCTTGACACCACTGTGTCAGGGTGATGACTTCTTCTTTGTAGGCTGTCTCATTATTATTTGAGATTAGGCAAATCAGTGTACTGTCATCAGCAAATGTAATTAGCAGATTGGAGCTGTGGGTGGTGACACAGTCATGTGTAAACAGAGTAAAGGAGGGAGCTTAGGACACAGCTCTGAGGGGCACGTGTTGAGGGTTAGAGGTACAGAGGTGAGGGAGCCTCCTATTACCACCTATCAGTGGTCTGACAGGAAGTCCAGGATCCAGCTACAAAAGCCAGGGTGAAGGCCAAGGTCTCTGAGCTTCTTGTCAAGCCTGGAGGGAATTACGGTGTTGAATGCTGAACAATAGTCCAAGAACAGCATTCTCACATAAGCATCCTTCTTCTCCGGATGTGTAAGGACATTGTGTAGAGCTGTGGCTATCACATCATCTGTTATTCTGTCGATCATGGTGCTTTTTCTACTAGTTCAACCTGTCATAATTAACATGATAACCCAGATATGATAACAAATGAGATTTTCCAATCTCTGCATATCATGCTACTGACACTTCATTTTCAACTCTGCAGTGTTAGATCTTTGATGTGAAAATGTGATAAGGTAAAAAACACATTCATCTTCAGCTTTACTTTGGGTGAATTTCTGCAAGATCAATGCATATCATATTATCTTTGCCCTATGTAAGGCAATGATCTCTACAAATCCCGGATTCCCAAGTCAATTTGACTATAGGCAAAGTAACTATCTGAATATTCTAAAACTAGTAACTGTTGCTACTTGCAGTAAATACTAAGTCTGTTTAACCAACAACCAAAAATCTTCATCTGAACAAAACACTACAGCAGTACGACCAAAGGGAATTTATGATATTTACATTTTACAATCCAAACAATGTTGCAGCTGTTCTTGTCACTGATCTACTGCCTGAATATTTCAAATCAAGCTGGCATTTTTTTGGCAGTCGGGAGGACACGATCGAGATTTCTACGACAGGCTTGCATTCCCTGGAGCAATAAGGCTTGGCTAGAATTCAATTCTCTTTTCTTTGGTGGACGTTCAGCATTCATTCAGTAGCAAGACTGCATTATCACTGGTACATTAATGGGATTGTCCTCAATGCCTTGGAAACATTATTGGGTCACAGGCAAATTTTCCAGGATTATTTGGTCATTAATGTTTAGGTTTATAATGCCAGATAGGTATTTAGGATCTGCATTAGAAAAGATGGAAGGAGGTCAGTGGCATGGTGACATATGGTAGGCGGGCAGAATGGGGTCACCAGAGAAGGAAGAACTAAGGTTGCTGGACTCTGATCAAAATACTGTTGGTTGAGTTGAAAATGTGGAATGAGAAGGAAGTTGGGTTGTGGTAAGGTCAAGTCACTGAGAAGGTTGTGGACTGAGTGGATTTGGAATTGGTACTGATATTGGTTTATCATTGTCACCTATACTGAGATCCAGTGACGATAATAATACGTCTTGCATATTACTCATACAGATCAATTCACTACAGTGCATTGAGGTAGAGCAACATAAAACAATGGCAATGCATAATAAAGTGTAACAGCTACAGAGAAAGTTCAATGAGAGTTATACAACAGGTCCTGAAGAAGGGCCTCGGCCCAAAATGTCTGCTGCTCATTCCTCTCCATTGATGCCACCTGACTTGCTGAGTTCCTCCAGCATTTTGTGCGTGCTGCTCAAGATCTCCCGCATCTGCGGAATTTCTTGAGATGCCTTTTTAGGTTGATTACCATAGAAGTTCTAAAACAGTTTTCAGCCTGAAAGCTAACTCTGCTATCCTTTTCATAAATGGTGCTGGACCTGCTGATTGGTTCTAGCAATCTCACTCTTTCTTTTAAATTCAATATAACTGTAAGTAGCTTAATAATTGATTTAATAAGTTGTTTGAATTAATTGGCATTGTATTAAAAGAAAACAATAATGATATTCAACAGTGCATAACAATAAAGTTCATTTATCAGTCTAAGCCAGAAACTTGTTAAAATTTGACAATGTAATGTATTGGCTGGTCCTTTGCAGTCCAAGCATCCTCTTTACATTTGTAAGTAGAAAAATTGCAAAAGCTGATCAATGGCACCATAAAGGTTGACATGGATTCCAAATTACTACATACTCAAAAAATAGTCTTCAAGTGCAAAATTAGATAAACACATGAGCTTTATACATAATGAGGACAGAGACTGGGGATGGTAAATAAAAGCTAGCACAATAACTTGGCTCCCTAAAGGCATGAAACAGAAAGAATTGGCATATTTAATTGATCTCTTTATTGTTATGTGATCTTTATTGTTATATGTACACATATTTGTGTACACCAAAATATTTATTGCAATTAAACCAGAAATCCTTGATGAACCAAGAGATCCACAATCAGCTGAGGACTTGATTGGTAGCTTTCAGGTCTAGCGACACAGGAAAGTACAAGAGGTCTAGGTATGATCTCTGGAAATCCATCGTATATGCGAAGTGGCAATTCTGGACCAAACTTGAATCATTGATGGATGCTCAACAGTTTGGCAAGGATTTAATGGCAACATCTTCTGTAAAGAAAAACAAAGCAACATACGTTACAGAAAGGATTTGCTCCCAGATGAGCTCAATGCCTTTTATGTTCGTTTTGACTGACAGAACATACAGGAACCTTCATGAACTCCCAAAGCCTCTGCAGACCCTGTAATTTCAGTTTCTGAGGCTGCTGTGAGAACACCCTTCAGGAGAGTGAACACACTCAAAGCATCTGGCATAGACAGAGTACCTGGCCAAGTACTGAAGACCTGTGCTAGTCAACAGGCTAGGGTGTTTACTGACACCTTTAACCTCTTGCATCGGCAGTCAAGCAGGCTTCAATCATACTGATGCCCAAGAAGAATGTGGTAACCTGCCTCAATGATAATCATAGCCATCCACTGTGATAAGGTGCTTTGAAAGGTTAATCATGAAGTATATCAGCTTCTCGCTGAGGAATGACTTGGATCCGCTCCAATTTGCCTATGATCACAACAGGCCAAAAGCAGATACAATTTCATTGGCTCGGTACTCATCTCTGGAACACCTGGACAGGGAAGATACATACATAAGTATGTTTTTTTTATTGACTACAGCCAGCATTCAACACTATAATCCCCTTGAAACTAATCAATAAGCTCCCAGACTTAGGGCTCGATACCTCCTTCTGCAACTGGATGGTCGATTTCTTCACTTGCAGACCTCAATCAGTGCAGACTGGCAACAACATCTCCTTCACAATCACATCAGAACAAGGCTGTGTGTTTAGTCACCTGCTTCACTCACATTATACTTATGACTGTGAGGTTAATCACAACTCCAATGCCACATTTAAGTTTGCCGATGAGTCCATTATTGTTGGCCGAATCAAAGGGAGTGACGAATCAACCTATAGGAGGGAGATGGAAAATCGGGTTGAATGGTACCTCAACATTAACCTTTCACCTCAATGTCAGCAAAACCAAACAGCTGGTTATTAACTGGAGGAGGAGAAAACCAGAGTTCTATGAGCCAGTCCTCGTTAGGAGATCAGAGGTGAAGGAGAGGGTCAGTAGTTTTAAATTCTTTGTCATTATCATATCAGAGGATCTCTCCTAGGGCCAACAAATAAGCACAATCATAGAAAAGGCATGACAGCACCTCTACTTTCTTAGAAGTTTGCGCGTATTCAGCGTGTCATCTAAAACTTCGACAATCGTCTATTAATACACAGTAGAGAATATCCTAACAGTTGCATCACAGCCTGGTATGGAAAAGCCTACAAGAAGTGATAGATTCAGCCCAATCCTCCCCAGGAAAGGACCTACCCACCATTGAGCACATGTACAAACAGTGCTTCCATAAGAGAGCAGCATCCATCATTAAGGACTTCATCCATCCAGGCCATGCTCCCTTCGCACTGTTGTGATTGGGAAGGAGGTACAGGATCCTCAAATCCCACACCACCATGTTCAAGAAAATCACCAGCAGGCTCTTGAACCAGAGGGGATAACTTCACCCACCCCGACACTGAACTAATTCCACAACCTACGACCCTCTTTTAAGGACTTGAGCTATCAGTACTATTTATTTATTTGTTTGTTTGTTTATTTATTATTTGTTTCTTTTGTATTTGCACCATTTGTCTTTTTTTACACATTGCTTACTTGCCAGTCTTTGTTTGTGTGCAGTTTCTCATTGATTCTACTGCATTTTTTGTTCTACTGAGAATGCCTGAAAGAAAATGAATCTCAGGGTTGTATATGGTGACATACACAATGAATTTATGTAAATACATAATAAATTTACTTTGAAATTTGAGTTACGTTTGTGTGGCACATCTTAAAATATGTTGTATTCTCTACAAATTAAAGACATTTTCTTTTAAAGGATGAATGTAAGTAGAATGTAGGGACAAAACTAAGGGAGAACTCATTTGATGAGTAGATTCATTCGAATGCTTAAAGATTAATCGTCAACATTTTACATTTCTATATCTAAGCAGCAGATAAATCATTAGTTAATTCACTCTATGTTCCATTAGAAATTGCATGTTATGCTGATTGTAACTTCTCTGTACTCATCCTCTCTTATTAAGATATTAATTCCATTCTTTCTCTGCTGATTAAGTCAAAATTTGTCAATATTTACATTCACATTCATATTTCCAAAGTCTGAAGCACTAAAAGAAGAAAGAACACAAATATATCCACAACCTTTCATATTCCCAGAGCTAATAAATGATTTTGAAGTGTACTTCTTGTTGACACTTTATAAATAGCATTAAAATTAATTATTAATGAAGGGCCATTTTTTATTAACAGCTCACAGAAACTCCACAAAATTTTGCTGTTTACATTCTATGTCCCTGAGCCACGAAGGGAAAATGAAACTTGGATTTCTGGTTCTAAATTGTTCTGCATCAATCCCCACTGAAGAGGAGGGCGGTTAGAAAATGGGTTCTTAGATGAGGTGCCAGAGATTGATCGTTGGATGAGAATAAGATTAATTTTGCTCTTGATGCTCTGAACAGACTGCTGATCAGTTACCAGTGTGCCAGTCAGAGTTCTCATTGGTACAAGATGATCCTTTTATGTTGAATGATCCAGGTATGAGGATAGGCTGGGTTTCTTTGCCTTGCAGTGGAGGGAGCTGAGAGAAAATCTGATAGAGGTATACAAAATTATGAGGGGCACAATGTAGATTATAGGAAATATTAGCAGAGGTATTTAAATGAGGAGCACAGATTTAATATAAGGAGTAAGATGGGAGGGGACTTCGGGATTCTGATTTTTTATCATTCCGTCAGTGGGGTTTCTTGTTTTGTGGATGTCCGTGAAGAGTAAGAATTTCAGGTTGTATAATGTACACATTTTCTAATATTGAGTTGAACCATTTTTGAACAATTTAAGAGGTTTAGAGAGGATCTAAGAAAGACATTTTTTTCATTTAGATGGTGGTTGGAATCTGAAATGCACTGCTTGAGTGGGGCGGGGGTGAAGGCAAACATTCGAGCATTTAAGAAAGAGCCGGATAAGAACTTGAATTGCCAACACATAGAAGGATGCAGACCAAATTTTGGTAAAGATGATAAGTATAGGTTGAACTTGGCATTGGCAATGTCATGGTGGGCTGTCAAGCATTTTCCTGTGCTGTACCAATCTATAACTCTATGTTAAGTGATCACATCTAAATTTTATTTGGAATAATGCAAAATTTTAAAGAGACCAATATGCAAGCCAGGGTTAGCAAAAGGACCTAGCAGTAATTCACATTGAATTTGAGTACAGATTTTTCTAATACATAAACATCTATCTTTATCTCCATAAAAATAAGTACTTATGGATAATCCATCATTAGACTCACCAAGAAAAAGCATAATTGATGGGATGAGAAGGAAAATCTGAAATAAATGACAAATCTGAAAAACAAAAATCATAAATATTCATCTTGCTAAAGGGATCTGAACTATATATAAAATATTAGTATTTTACACAATGACACAGGCAGTGCTTAGCATTCTACCATTTGCTTCCTTCTTTTACAATATTGTTTACTGAATCAGAGGGAAAAACAACTTCGTCAAGCACTGATTTGTCTCGGCTGCTCCAGAATGCAAACACCTGTTCCCAATCACCTTCTCCTCACTCTGACCATATGCAAAATTTCATATGTTAAAGCCAAAAAGAAGACCAGCCATCTGTGAATCATCTTTGGGCACCCAGATCTGCGATTCCTCACCACCTACATATAGGTACTGCAAAGTAGACAATGTCACGTTTGCACACATTATGCTCAACTTATTGGATATTTGCCCACGCATATATCCCATTACTATCTCCTTGTAAACTCTGTATGCCCAATTCATGATTTTCTACCTACTCTATACATCCTGCCAACAAGAAAAAGAACAATTGATATCTATTCTTTGTTTCCTGTCAGTCAACCTATCTTCTACTTGCGCAGGTTTGTTACGTCTGACACCATGAGTTTTTTTTTTGTAATAATATTGCTTTGGCAGCCCATCAAATGTTTTCTGGAAATCAGAGTATTGTATACCCCGAGTTTCCCCTTTCTTCTCAATTTGCAAATTCTTCACAGATTTCCAACATTGGTCAACTTCAGTTCCCTTTCACATAATCATGTTAACCAGCTGCTTACCTTATTTTTCTTTTTAAATGACTTACTAGAGTTTCATTTGGACTACGAGAGATGTTGAATCAGCGGATCCATGGTTTCCTACTCTCTGAGCCTCTCCCTTTTTGAATGAACAAGGTTCATTCACAAACTTCCAATCTAATAGAACTTTGTCCAAATCTTGGGATCTTTGGAAAATTAAAACCAATGCAACTATGGCACCAGCCACTGTTTTAAGGCCGTAGGATGATGCCCATTATGACCTGGCAATTTGCCAGCCACATCTCAAACAATTTGCTCAGTACTATTTAACTTGTGACTGTAACTTTCTGAAATCCCCATTTCCTTTAGTTTCCTGAATAGCAATTTCCAGATTAATTGCATCTCCTTCAGTGAGCACTGTTGCAAAATTCCTCTAGTTCCTCAGTGGATTATATTTAAGCAGCTTGGCTTCACTTGTTGCAGAGAGTGGTCTGGTATGACGTAGTATATAGAATTCTCAAATGCTGTCTTCACCCTGTGTTGGTTCTTCTCCCCAGCTACATCTCAGAAGCTGTTAATTTGTGTTGGGCACATTTTAACTTCAGCAAACCTCAAGGAATCGTACTGATGACATTATCATCTAAGAGTGGCAGCATAGATGCATCCTTCAATTTAACAATAATTATGCTTGGCACAGTGGAATTGGAATTCACTCATTGTGAACATTTTACCCTTACAGTCCACTGCAATGCAAACATGGAAGCCTCTGCCTGGGACAGAAATAGCAGTTATTACGCACTGGAAGACCAGACCAGCTAACCTTGTTCTCACCACAGAATATATCCTAATATAATGACACTCAGATTTTAAACATCATTTCTCTATGGTGTGTGCATGGATAGAAATAACGTCATCAATAAAAAGCTATTATTTTCTGTTGATGAACTTTGTGGAAAATTGCAGTTGTTTGAATGGTGCAAGGGTTCAGCCCTGGAAAGGCAATTAATCACTTTGCATCAAATGTGCCTTCTATACTTGTGAATTCTTGTCTTAGGTACTTAATGTTGTTAGGAGTGTCCCTAAAAAAGTAGTAACATGATGTTTCCTGATTTACATCCACTATTGTATTCACAAATTCTTCAGCTGTCTCTGGAAAACGATGAGAAACTTGCACTTGTATTGTGCTTTTCAACTTGCAAAACCGCAGGCACAAAGAGTGACATGCTGATGCCCAAATACTTTGCTTTAATGATAAACGAGGCCCTCCGTTGGACAGCATCAACCATGGATATTGCATCTTAGCTGTCTATGTGACACGTAAGCCGGTATGCAAGTCAGGCCAGTACAATATGAAGAGCAAGCTGTTGCCCATGCAGCAGATACCCACTCTCCACACAGTTGATGGATCCAAAGGAACAGCAGAGACTGATACCATTTGGCACCGGAGGCATTGCAGGTGCTGCCAGTCAACATTGAACTCAACATTGGACTTCTTTAGGAACTCCAGCTCCAGATGTTTCCTCGGGGTTTACTCCCAATGCCTGCCTTCCCCATGAGCAAGTGTAACCACAAGGCAGTGGAGGTGTAAGATCAGTAGTCCTTCTCCTAGATGAACTGGCAACCGCGTCTGACGAACCCCATCTGCCTGAAGCGATTAGTTTTAACCACCAATAGCCCACCGTTGTCCCTTCTCCTATCACTAGAAACAGTTCTGTCAAACTTAGTAGCTAAACCATGCATGAAAGCCTGGAGCTGGACTTGGTTGTCAGAGCCTCTTTGAGATGTACACTAATGGAGCATTTAGTAGGTAGTGAGAGCTTATCCCCACTACCACCACCCCTTCTCCCCAGCTTTGACAACCTTAAGGAACCAATATTTTAATAATATTGATTGCCAGATAAGCACTAGTCAGGGAACTGGGGATAACTTCACTGATATTCTTTGAAATAAGGCCGTAGAATAATTTTCAACCATCCCACCCTTATCTTGAGAGAATAGGTAGGCTTCAGTCTAACATTGTCTAAAACAAGTGCCACACATTAGCTTAAGTCCTATCTCCAAGTAGCTGACATACTGTTTACCTCACAATATTCTGATTCAAAGGTCAGAGTGCGAATGAATCAGAACTAGCACTGATCATTGTGCAACCCTGGTATAATGAGATAATACTTGATTCAAATGTCTCACCCTGTAATGGGAGACAAAATACATCTGAAAGAAGCTTTCTTTGAGGACTCATTCTTCACTGTCACTTAATGGCTCATTAATCCAAATGTTTACCCCATAGCAATTTTGCAAGTGTGGATATCATTGTTCCAAAATTCTAAATGTTAATATATGCTTGCAGCATGTAATAGACATAATGTAGAGAAGAATTTAAGACGTAATGTGTGAATTCGCCTGAGAAAGCACCAGGACACAACTGTGTTCCAAAGCATGATCATTATCTATCAAAGAACCAGCTTAGAATGACATAGTGTACAGGTATATACAACAAAATAATCTAATGACATGAAATGTAATGTAAAGGAATCAGTTATTCTTGTAGATATTAGTAGAAGATATAAATTTTCACAGGCATTAAACTATTTAAAATTAAAAATCAAACAAAGCTTGCAGATGCTGGAAATCCAAAGGAAAACACACAAAATGCTGGAGGTACTCAGCAGGTCAGGCACCATCTATGGAGAGGAATAAGCATTCGACTTTTGAAGTCAAGACCCTTCCTCAAGACTGAGAAGGAAGGGGGAAGATGCCAGAATTAAAAGGTGGGAGAGGGGAGGGGAAGGAGGCTGACTGTAAGATGACAGGTGAAGCAAGGTAGATGGGAAAGGTCAAGGGCTGGAGAAGAAGGGATCTGATAGGAGAGGATTGTGCACCATAGGAGAAAGGAAAGGAGGAGGGGACCCAGGGGGAAGTGAAAATTTGGTGAGAAGAGGAGAAAGGTCAGCCTGAGGAACAGACTAAGATAGACTTAAAAGTAAGTCCATTTTGTCATTGTCTAGCTCAGTTTTGTATTGGCTTGCTGTTTGTCAGTCATGTCATGCATGCAACATCTTGGACAAAAAATGACAAAAATTCATTTGCTCAGCAATCTGTTCTTAATGTCCAGGCCAAATAATATTAGGTTGGTAAACAATTAGTATTCATCACTAGTGTTAGCGTTTTAATTTACATTGGCGTTCCGGATACTGCAGCCTACTTTAAAGTCATTTTGTCAGAAGCAGAGCTCCTACACAATTAATAAACAAACCACTTGGGAGATTTAATGCAATATTTCACATTTCTGGTAGAATTAAATTAAACTCAAAAATAATATTAATGCTGAAAATTTAAATAAAGGAAACATGCATTTATGGAGTGCGTTTTGTCATCTTAATTCATCCCACAATTCTACACAGCTATTTCGGTGGGCTAAAGGTACCTCTGTCAGCAGTTCCAAAGAGGACTGCCGCCATGCCTGACCTTCATCTCCACAACTGGATATGCGATTGAGTCCATTTAGCATGTAAGCCCTGAGCTCAGAGTATACGTTGCATCGAACTCTTCAATTTTGCACTCAGAATGACTGACATTTGAATCATGACCATAATCATTTCAATTGCCCTCAGTTGAAAAGAAAACTGCAGATTAATGGTTTGTTTGCTTTTCCTAATTTAGCTTCATGTTCTTAATTCATTTCCAGTATTTACAATTTTTTTTAAAATAAGTGCATTATTTTCCTATTTGATTTGAAATCTTCTTGATTAGCACAGACATTTAAACATTGTACAAGGGCTTTTGACAGCAGTGAGCGGGTCACGCCTCAGGATCCACCACCCGACCGACAACAACATCTCACATTTTGTCTCATTCCTCTGGACATTTCGCAGTCTTCTAGAATGAACAGAGGATTTTCCAACTTCAAATAAACTGCCCTCTCATTTTTTTTTACCTTTTGTATTCCTTTCTCACTTCATTTTTTATAAAATGCCTTCTGAACAACCAGTCCTCATGCTGATTGTCACCTGACCTGCCTCAACCAATCCCTAGGCTTCTGTCCCAACCTCAGTCTTTTTCCCAGCTCTACTTTGAAAAATGCTTACCTTCCATACTTCTCCCAGGTTTGAGGAAGGCTCCCTGACCTGAAACATCCACTTACAGAGATTCTGCTTGACTGGCAATTCATCCAGCAATTTCATTTTTTTTCTGTAATTTGCAGTTTTATTTGTTAGCCATGATCTGAGACTATCACCTCTTGGAGACAATTGCACAGCACAGAAAAATCAGAGCAGCTCAGATTCAAGTTCGATCGGTCCAGTGGGATCACAAACATTAAGTGCAGCCACAAGAAATCACAGTGAGGAACAGTGGGTGGTCGGGGAGAGTGGGCCAGATCCAGGCCATTGATTACAAAATTTATTCACTGCCATGACATAGGCAAATGTTGAGCTATGTTGTGTAGTGTAACATCCCACAAATAGTGTCAAGTCACCATCAGTTAAATTGTTTTTATCACAAAGCCATCCTCAGGGTGGAGGAGCAACACCACATATTCTACCTGGGTACCCTCCAACTAGATGGCATGAATTTCAATTTCTCTTTCTGGTCAACAGTATTCCCTGCCCCCCTTCTCTATTCCACACTCTGACCTTTTACTTCTTCTCACTTGCCTATTACTTCCTCCTGGGTACCCTTCTCTCTTTGCTTTCTCATATGGTCCATTCGCCTCTCCTATCAGATCCCTGCTTCTCCAAACCGTGACCTTTCCCACCCACTTGGCTGTACCTATCCTCTTCCAACTGGCCCTTTCCCCTTCCCCCCACTTCTTATTCAGTCCTGAAGAAGGGTTTTGGCCTAAAATATCAGCTGCTTACTTTTTGCATTGATGCTGCCTGACCTGCTGAGTTCCTCCAGTGTTTTGTGTGTGTTGCTTTGTTTTTAGACAGATAGACAGACATACTTTATTGATCCCGAGGGAAACTGGGTTTTATTACAGTTGCACCAACCAAGGATAGTGTAGAAATATAGCAATATAAAACCATAAATAATTAAATAATAATAAATAAAATATTCCAAGTGGAAATAAGTCCAGGACCAGCCGATTGGCTCAGAGTGTCTGACACTCCAAGGGAGGAGTTGTAAAGTTTGATGGCCACAGGCAGGAATGACTTCCTTTGACGTTCAGTGTTGCATCTCGGTGGAATAAGTCTCTGGCTGAATGTACTCCTGTGCCTAACCAGTACATTATGAAGTGGATGGGAGACATTGTCCAAGATGGCATGCAACTTGGACAGCATCCTCTTTTCAGACACCACCGTCAGAGAGTCCAGTTCCACCCCCACAATATCACTGGCCTTACGAATGAGTTTGTTGATTCTGTTGGTGTCTGCTACCCTCAGCCTGCTGCCTCAGCACACAACAGCAAACATGATAGCACTGGCCACCACAGACTCGTAGAACATCCTCAGCATTGTCCGGCAGATGTTAAAGGACATCAGTCTCCTCAGGATGACTGAGGTTGGATATTGTGTTGGACAAGGGGATGAGGACTGGACTATTCTATACTTCTGCTATAGATAGTTGGAAAATTGAATATTTAACTGCTCAATTCCCAAGGGTCTGGGACGTTTATTTAATGTGTAACTGAAAACAGGTTTTCAAAACTAAGGTAAGTTTCAACAAAGATAAATTTCAATTTTGGGGATCTTAATCCCAATTTATATAGACACTGCATTCTATTCATCAACTCGAAAAGCATTTCAGTGATTTCTGCTCAGATGGAACTGCCAGGTCAACAACTACAAATATGCATGTTGCTGCATGCCTGAGGTTTGGGACCTACTAATGCCACGGCTTCATAGGACCATCTTTAATTTAATCAGCAAGTGTTGTCCGTTTCCCCAGCACAATTTCCAGTAGGCCAAAGGCCTGTTTAAATCATTAATTAGCCTAAAGAAAAAGAGCCTATTGATAGTATCTATGACTTCCACCAGCAACAGCAAATGCAACAGTTCCTACTATTGACATTTCCCTTCTATTAATATTTGGTTTTCTATACCTGGCCTTTTGGGTATTATCTACATATCCAAGACATAGTCTCTCATGGGAGCTTTCGTGCTCTGTGTTTGGGTTCATGTAACCCTTGTTCAATGTGCCAGAACAGTATTTTCAATATGGCTATTGCCACTCTATGAACTACCATTTGTGGTCATGTACCATTCTACACAACATCTCATTTATAAAAGGCAAATGCTGAGCAATAGAATCTCTGGTCAAAAACCTTCTGAATCCTCCCATTTTAGTTCAGAATGTAATTTTGCAGGATTCTTGCATATGAGTGCAGCCGCTTCAGGATTTTCCTCATGACATAAGAGCTGAAGTTAAAGCACACAGTTGCCATGGTAACCATGGTAAAGGGAGGTTCCATGGCCAGGGTGAACATATACCATATATTCCCCAGTAGTTTCTTAACAGACGGTGCCTTAGGCCAATATATTTATTCTAAAGTCTTCTTTAAATTGCAAAGCATGTGCAGGAAAATAATTGAAAATAGCTGTAATAAAGTAGAACAGATTGTTCTACAGGTCGTGCTTGTATCATTTATTGCCTTTTGCAGTGTCCCTGTTTCCTCCAGCGTCTCTTTTCTAGTAATTCTTTATATGATGATATGTAGCTCAGTGTTAAGAGAGGCCAGATGAGAGCTGAGCAGCCAATCAGTCTTCAGAAAATAAGAGAGACATACAAAATTTATGAGAATGTCTGCCTGCATTTTAACAGAAATTCTATTTTTATCCACAGGCTGCCAGGTTTCCCACACCACTGGAACATGGCAGCAGCACGGAGATGTAAACAGCTGCATGTGAGTCCAAATTCTGATTTTGCTTTGTATTAAAAAGCTTATTAAACACCACCCACCATTTACCTCTTAATTTTTCCTTTAATAATATAACTCCATTTCTTGTCAGTTTATGTTATATCCCATCTAAGTTCGGGTAATTAAATTTTAAATCTTTATTTGTGGCCCACAAACCGTATGTCAAATTATGGTTACTTTTGCAATATGTTCCTCCACATTCAGATGATTAATTAATCTTGTTGGTAACTCTTCTTGAAAAGCAAATGAGCCAACAGCTGCAATTGTCTTTGAAGAAGGTAATCCTGAAGAAATTTCTTCACTAGACAGTATTGAATTTTAATATTATTTTTAACTCTTTTTAAACCAAGGATTTGGAAAGAAATGAAGGCTTTAACCTAGGTACTAAATCATGTGGTGCTGATAATTTCAGTGTTTCTGATATGAGTAGAATTTCAATTGCAATGCTCACTCACAGGAATATAGCCTGACTCTCATTACTTTTTACATTGACATGCAGAAGAGTGTAGGGTACAGGGCAGTGAAGTTAATCCGGCAGCATTTACCTTGGACAACGGAATTGCTCATGTACACTTTGTGAATGACACAAATGTATTCAAATCTGAACTGCAGTAAGAAGCATCATGTCTACATTATTTTTAAAGGCATCCTTAATTATTTGAATATTTGTCTGCGATTGAGGTGCAGGAGGGCTTGTTGTGCTCAGCAAGCTGAGAACCAGCGAGGGAAGTGGTCTTGCAATTTGTGCTGAAGTTTGGGTATTAACTGTTGCATTAAACTATGTGGAAAATTCTCCAGCTATGTTCTATTCACAAAACTCAGAACAAACCCAATTTGGATAATTATTGATCAATAAATCTACCCTCAATAATCACCAGGTAATGGAAATGATCGTCAAATGTGCTATCCAACCACACCTACTCAGCAATAACTCACTCACTATTATCCTCTTTGGGTTTCATCAGAACCACTTCATTCCAGATCTCATCAAAGCCTTGAGTAAATGTGGACTAAAGTGCCAAGTTCTAAGTCAGGTTGAGATCACTCTCCTTGACATCAAGGCATTAATTGATTGAGTGAGGCATTAAGAAGCTTTGGTAAAACTTAAAATCAATGATCTTTGGGGAATATACTCAAATGGTTAGAATTATACCGCACAAAAAGGAAGATGGTTGTGGTTGCCTGAGGTCAATCATCCCAGCATTATGACATCAATGCAGAGGTTCCTCAGGGAAGTTCCTTGACCTAAACATCTTCATCTGCTTCATCAATTAACTTACTGCCATAATACAATCAGGAATCAGAATGTTCATTGATGATTGTACAACATTTAACACTATTTACAACACAGAAGCAAATGAAACAGCTTAATCCATTAAGACCATTGTAACGTTTAGACATGGAGTGATAAGAGATAAGTAATATTTGCATTGTCAATGACTATCTCCAATACAACAGAAGCTACTCTCGTACCTTGACGTTCAATGACATTATCATCACTTATATCAATACCCTCGGGAGGTCACCATTGTCGAGAAGTTCAATTAAAACATATACAAGATCTATTGCCATGTGAGCAGGCCAGAAGCTGGGTGTCCTGTGGCAAGAAACTCACTTCCTAACACCCAAGGTGCAAATTAGGAGCATAATGGAATACTCTCCAGCATGCTGCTCACTAACATCTCCCACTGTTATTCCAACAGCACCCATCAAACCTGCTCTCACCACCACAGAGAAGGAACAAACAGGCTCACAGGAATACCATCATCTGCAAATTTCCCCTCACCTGTACCTCACTCTGACTGGGAAATATATTCCCAGATCTTCATTGATACAAGGTCTAAATCCTGCAGCCCCAATAGCTCTGTGGATCTTCATTGAATGGACTGCAGCAGTTGAAGAAGGTCGATCACCAGAACCTTCTGAAAGGCAACAAGAGATAAATAATCCATGCTGGCTTTGCCAGTGATGTTCCAGATTCCAAAATTAATTTTAAAATAATACTTTTTGTTCACTGGTGCCCTCTGTTGGTTGGGATTGACCATGGGTATTGCATCCCAGCTGTCCACATGTTACACAAGCCTGGGCAGTATGATATGGACAGCAAGCTGCTGCCCATGTAGCAGGACTCCCCACTCCATGCAGCTGATGGGTCCAAAGGGATGGCAGAGACGTCACAGGCACCAGTCGCGTCACAGGAGTTGCAGTCTGCGTTGAAATTAATGTAGGGCTGCCTTAGGGACTCCAGCACTGGATTTTTCCTCAGAGTTTACTCCTAAAGCCTTTCCCGTGAGTGGATATAGCCACAAGCCAGCGGAGGTTTAGCGTCATAGAGTCATAGAAAAGTACATCTCAGAAACAGGCCCTTTGGCCCATCTAATCTGTGCCAAACCATTTAAGCTGCCTCCTCCCACCAACCATCACCTGGACCATGGCCCTCCATCCATCTACCATCCATACACCTGTCCAAACTTCTCTTAAATGTTGAAATCAAGCTCACATGCGCCACTTGCGTTGGCCGCTCATTCCACACTCTCACTATACTCTGAGTGAAGACGTTTCCTCTCATGTTCCCCTTGAACTTTTCACCTTCCACCCTTAACCCATGACCTCTAGTTGTAGTGTCACCCAACCTTAGTGGAAAAACCCTGCCTGCATTTACCCTATCTATACACTCATAATTTGTATACCTCTATCAAATCACCCCTCTTTTATGCTCCTAGAAATGAAGTCCTAAGCTATTCAATCTTTCCTTATAACTCAGGACCTCCAGTCCCAGCAAAAATGCTTGTAAATTTGTTTTGTATTCTTTCAATCTTATTTACAACTTTCCTGCAGTAAGTGACCAAGACAGCACACAATACTCCAAATTAGGAAATTAGGTCTCACCTACATCCTATACAAATTCAACATAATATCCCATCACCTGTACTCAGTTCTCTGATTTACGAAGGCCAATGTGCCATCAGCTTTCTTTATGACCCTATCTACTTGTGATGCAAATTTCAAATAATTATGGACCTCTATTCACTGTGTAATTCTAACTTGACTGGTCTCACTGAAGTGAAACACCTCGCACTTGTCTGCATTAAATTCCATTTGCCATTTTTTCCATCTGATCCCCCTGCAACCCATGATAGCCTCCTCACTATCCTCTACACCTCACTCTTGGTGTCACCCACAAACTTGCTGATCCAGTTAACCACATTATCATCCAGATCATTGATATAGATGACTAACAACAATGGACCCAGCACCAATCCCTGTGGCACTGCGTTAGTCACAGGCCTCCAGTCAGAGTGGCAACCATCTAGTACCACTCTCTGGCTTCTCCCACAAAGCTGATGTCTAATCCAGTTTAATGTCTAATCTTGAATGCTGTGTGACGGAACCTTTTTGACCAAACTCCTATGTGGAACCTTGTCAATTGCCTTGCATGTTGACAATATCCACTGCCTTGCCTTCATCAACTTTCCTGGAAACTTCCTCAAAAAAACATTGGTTAGACATGATTTACCACGCACAAGGCCATACTGATTATCCCCAGTCCGTCCACGTCTATCCAAATACTCACATATCAAGACCATTAGAATACCCTCCAATAACTTTCCCACTTCTGATGTCAAGCTCTTCAGCCAAAAATTTCCTGGTTTAGATTTAGAACTTTCTTAAACAGCAGAACAACATTAGCTATCCTCCAATTCTACGGTCCCCTACCTGTTGCTAAGGATGATTTAAATATCTATCTAGGGCCCCTGCAATTTCTGCACTTGCCTCCCACAGGGTCCGAGGGAATACCTTGTCAGCCCCTGGGGATTTATCCACCTTAATTTGATTCATGATAGAAAACAAGTCCTCCTCTGTCATCTTTAACAGATCCATGACCTCGCTGTTGCATTGACTTACATCTGTTTCCCAAGTAAATAAAGATGCAAAAAATCCATTGATGACCACTACCATCTCTTTTGTTTCCACACATGTGTAACCCCCTGGGTTGCCTCAGGCTCGCTCAGCTTGTTCTCGTCTAGGGGGAGCAGCCTTCGGCCCCGCCAAACTGGGTAATCAGCTTGTGTGGATGCTGTGTGATGTCCCCGCCTCGCCAAAGAACAAACAGGACACCATATGCGATTAAATGATTACAATTTATAAAGGTTACTATAACTAAATAATTAATAGCGATACAGTATACATGAAGGAAAAGAAAATAAAGAAAAGGCGCCAAACTTATCAAAGTCCAAACCACTTCATGCACAACCGTTGGAGCTCAATTACCGAAGTCTTCTGGCCACCATTCAATCCCCTCCGAACTCCTCAACTCGCAGCTCAGGACCACCCGAAGTGGTCAACCAAGCACATCTATCTTCGGCTCCTCTCCACGGGGTACCTCCTGGCCTTGGATCCCTGCTTGGGGTCCGTTCCTCGCCCAGTTTACAGCATCGCATCCTCTCTCTCTCATCCCCTCGCGCCGATCTCCCCAAAAGCCCGCCAACAATAGTTTACAGACTCAGAAGAAAGAAGAACATTAATCCCAATTGGTTTACAAAGGAATACAATTCTCGTTATCAGTAAATTTTAACCAAAACAAGCTTCCAGCCCTCTCACGCAACAAAGAAGCATTTCTACTTTTAACAAAACAAAGAAGCCATTTTGATTAACATACGCAGTAACAAAGAAAAATAAGAAACCCCCCTTTATACTCTCTCCACACCAAATAAAAGTCATGTCCTCATAACTATTAAATAACTCGCCCACTCTTCCTGCCAACACAAACCCTAACCCAGGCACAAACAGTGACATTGCTTCCCAAACCATAAACTTCACGCGCTGTTCCTCAGGCGCTACATAGGCCAACTTATCTGGGAGTTTCCTAACCCTCCGAGACCTCCGTACCCCCTCACCTAAACCCTTCAGGCTCAGTCACAACTGGGGATACCTCGGGCCTGCTACCAACTCCTCTCTCAACCTCTCATTCATGCCCCCACTGCAACTCTGTGCCCCCTATTGCCCACAGCTAACCCTCCCCACTACACCTGACTCAGTGAGAGAAGGGCGAAGGGTCTCTTCCTCAATCGAGGGGAAGTCAGCAAAAGGCAGCATGTACCACACATCCAGCACATCGTCCTTCGAATCCGTATTCTTCCTCATTTCTGCGATCGGTAGCTGCTGTTTGATCTTCTCCAAACGGAAACACGTGGCCTGCACTGCTCCTGCAGTCTCTTCAACCTCCTGCAATCGAGAGATCAGCTTCTTCTCTGGCCCCTGCAACTCTCGCCACAGGCTCAGCAGTTCTGACTCACGCATCCCGGCCATCTCAATCTGGGACGCAGTTACTCGGACAGCTTCTTCCACCCCGACCTGAAAAGCAGCAGTTAAAGATTGGTCAGCCTCCAGTTCAGTGTTCACTGCACTTATCTCCAGCTTTTTCTTCATCGTGACTTCTTCCAGATCGACTTTCAGGCTTTGCACTTCATTTGAACTGTCGATGGTCATCTTCAGGTTCCCTTCAAGCGTCCGCTTCCCTCTTCCGAGATTTGTCCACAATTTCTTCACCTCTGCAAACTCCCCCTCTCCAGGCTCTCAGTTTGCTGTTGCCCTCAGTCAGACAACTTTCTTCATTTTCTCCAACTTGTAAGACCTCCCACTGGTTCCAGATCACTCTCTCCAGTCTCTCCGTCTTCATTTCATTTCAAACTTGATTCCGTAGAGACAGTCGCTCACGAGCTGCGAACTTCGCCAGCCCTGGCACGTGTCCAGAAAACACTTTAACTCTGTAGTTCTCAGCCGCTCCTGCAACGCCCTCACTTCATATTCTCCCGAGGCAAATCCAAATACCAGGAGGTCATCCACATCTGCCAAACTCCAAACACCTCCACATCCCCCATGTTCTTCCACATGCCCCGCGGGAAGGTTGCAAGGGCTCCGGATATGCCCTGTGGCATCTTTTCAGATCAGAAGAATCCTAGGGAACTTATAACGGCCGTCTTCTCCTTGTCAGCCCCACTCATCGGGATCTGGCAACATCCACTCCTCAGATCCAGCACCTTAAACCACTTCGCACCACTCAGACAGACCATCGCCTCTTCAGCCCTCGGGGCCATATTCTGGTCACTGACGGTGCACCTCTTCAGCGCAATATAATCCACACACACGCTGCCTACGTCTTCCACGGCTTCAGGGGCCAGTCACCGCAACCTCTCTCTCACCGAGGTGTCTTCAGCGGTCAACTCCCCTCCCTTGTGGTATTTCACAGCATCCACTAAGAGGGTCTCACCCTCAGATACCTCCCTCAAGCCGTACCACCACCGGCTCTTGTTTGAATTTGGTACAATCCCAATGCTGCTACACACGTCTGCACAAGCAGCTCGAAACTCTGGGTGCATCGACAATGCCTCCAAACAACGCTCACTCACCTCATCTGGGCAGGCCCCCAAGCACACCAGCAGGGTATTGGTTCTCTCCAGAACCGAAACGCTTCCCTTCTCAACAGTGTCCGGACACATCAGAATTAACAATTCACGAACCTCAGTCACCCTCACATTTGCCTCTAAGAACTCCATTTTCACTGACCAACAACCGTCGTCTAGATAATCACCAGCACTGGTACCCCAAATCTCCAGTGCCCTCAATGTCGTCAAGGGTAAATGCTTCCAATAATGGTTATGAAACAAACTGTACAGAAACTTAACCGGCACCCCGGTGTCGAGGATGGCTTTAACTCGGCTTCCATCCATCCGTAACAACACCTGAGCACGTGGTCCCTCTAAGCCTTCAGGAATAGGGTCTGTTCCTTTCCGGAGTTCCTTGGTACATCGCTGGGAACATGCTCCCCCAGAGACCCCAAGCCGTTCCCCCACTGGGCCTCCTCTAAGTTTCCCGACACCTCTCAGATCAACTGAACAACTGAGGGAGGAGCTGATCCCCTTGACAGATCCCCCTGGCACCGCAAGCAATTTATCTGCCCCCCTAGCCAAAAGGGATACCCTAAAAATTTTCCACCAATCTCCTGCCACGGATATGGTAAGCCCCCCAGCTGCAGCATTTGACTTCCAGTCGAACCAAACGCATTTTCCCACACTTTCCCAGAACTGGCAGCTGTCACTTTGAGGTAATTGTACCCGACAGTTCTAACAACGTCACAAGCCCACCTACTCAAACTTTCAACCAATCCCTGTCGTTTTCCCTCAACCAAGCACTGCCACTCACCCAACAACAGAGAGGTCCGCTCTGCCCATGCCTCCGCCCCTTTAGAGCTGGACATTATTCCAACAACCGGGCAGAGCCCACCATAGCTGGAACATACCCACCTGTCCTTCCCCACTCTCTTAACAGCATGGACAGCCCATGGCCCCACCACCATTTCGTCAATGCTAATCGGAACTCGAACAACGCCCTCCGGGGCACCAACAGCCACCCCACCCTACACACATGCAGAGATAACCAGCAATTGCACACCTGTAAAGGCACACCAGCTCTTCGCCGCAGACATAATTTAAAGAGGGCAATCACACAGCTTCCACAGAGATCAATCCCGGACAAGCCCCCAAAATGTAACCCCCTGGGTTGCCTCAGGCTCACTCAGCTCATTCTCGTCTATGGGGAGCAGCCTTCAGCCCCACCAAACTGGGTAATCAGCTTGTGTGGATGCTGTGTGATGTCCCCGCCTCGCCAAAGAACAAACAGGACACCATATGCGATTAAATGATTACAGTTTATAAAGATTACTATAACTAAATAATTAATAGATAGATAGATAGATAGATAGATACTTTATTCATCCCCATGGGGAAATTCAACTTTTTTCCAATGTCCCATACACTTGTTGTAGCAAAACTAATTACATACAATACTTAACTCAGTAAAAAATATGATATGCATCTAAATCACTATCTCAAAAAGCATTAATAATAGCTTTTAAAAAGTTCTTAAGTCCTGGCGGTTGAATTGTAAAGCCTAATGGCATTGGGGAGTATTGACCTCTTCATCCTGTCTGAGGAGCATTGCATCGATAGTAACCTGTCGCTGAAACTGCTTCTCTGTCTCTGGATGGTGCTATGTAGAGGATGTTCAGAGTTATCCATAATTGACCGTAGCCTACTCAGCGCCCTTCGCTCAGCTACCGATGTTAAACTCTCCAGTACTTTGCCCACAACAGAGCCCGCCTTCCTTACCAGCTTATTAAGACGTGAGGCGTCCCTCTTCTTAATGCTTCCTCCCCAACACGCCACCACAAAGAAGAGGGCGCTCTCCACAACTGACCTATAGAACATCTTCAGCATCTCACTACAGACATTGAATGACGCCAACCTTCTAAGGAAGTACAGTCGACTCTGTGCCTTCCTGCACAAGGCATCTGTGTTGGCAGTCCAGTCTAGCTTTTCGTCTAACTGTACTCCCAGATACTTGTAGGTCTTAACCTGCTCCACACATTCTCCATTAATGATCACTGGCTCCATATGAGGCCTAGATCTCCTAAAGTCCACCACCATCTCCTTGGTCTTGGTGATATTGAGACAATGATACTGATACAATATACATGAAGGAAAAGAAAATAAAGAAAAGGCGCCAAACTTATCAAAGTCCAAACCACTTCGTGCACAACCGTTGGCACTCAATTACTGAAGTCTTCTGGCCACCATTCGGTCCCCTCCAAACTCCTCGACTCGCAGCTCAGGACCACCCAAAGTGGTCAACCAAGCACATCTATCTTCGTCTCCTCTCCACGGGGTACCTCCTGGCCTTGGACCCCTGCTTGGGGTCCATTCCTCACCCAGTTTACAGCATCGCGTCCTCTCTCTCTCACCCCCTCGTGCCGATCTCCCCAAAAGCCCACCAACAATAGCTTACAGACTCAGAAGAAAGAAGAACATTAATCCCAATTGGTTTACAAAGGAATACAATTCACGTTATCAGTAAATTTTAACCCAAACAAGCTTCCAGCACTCTCTCGCAACAAAGAAGCATTCCTACTTTTAACAAAACAAAGAAGCCATTTTGATTAACATACTCAGTAACAAAGAAAAAGAAGAAACCCCCCTTTACACATGGATTACCATTTTGATCTTCCAGAGGACCAATTTTGTCCTTTGCAATCATTTTGTTCTTAACATATCTGTAGAATCCTTTAGGATTCTCCTTCACCTTATCTGCAAGGGCAACCTCATACCTTCTTTTAGCCCTCTTTCACAACAACACCTCTTTCACCTCAGACAGCTGAAGAAGTTTGGCATGAGTCCCCAAATCCTCAGGACTTTCTACAGGGGCACAATTGAGAGCATCCTGACTGGCTGCATCACTGCCTGGTATGGGAACTGTACTCCCCTCAATCACAGGACTCTGCAGAAAGTAGTGCAGACAGCCTAGCGTATCTGTAGATGTGAATTTCCCACTATTCAGGACATTTACAGAGACAGGTGCAGAAAAAGGGTCCAAAGGATATTGGGGACCCGAGTCACCCCATCCACAAACTGTTCCAGCTGCTACATCTGGGAAATGGTCCCATAGCATAAAAGCCAGGACCAACAGGCTCCAGGACAGCTTCTTCCACCAGGCCATCAGACTGATTAATTCACGCTGATACAATTGTATTTCTATGCTATATTGACTGTCCTGTTGTACATACTATTTATTACAAATTACTATAAATTGCACATTGCACATTTAGATGGAGACGTAACATAAAGATTTTTACTCCTCGTGTGTGAAGGATGTAAGAAATAAAGTCAATTAAATTCCTAATTTTTCCTGAAGTGTTCGCTTGCCTTTCTTGCACTTCATAAGTTCCTCATTTGTTGCTATCTGCCTATACCTTCCAAATACCTTTTTTTTCTTTACCAGGGCCTCAATATCTCTTGAAAACCAAGGTCCCCTAAATCTATTATCTTTACCTTTTATTCTGACAGGCACATACAAGCTTTGTACTTCTAAAATTTCACTTTTGAAGGCCTCCCACTTACCAAGTACATCTGTGCCAGAAAACAGCCTGGCCCATTACACACTTGTCGTATCCTATCTGATACAGTCAAACTTGGCCTTCCTGTAATTTAGAATCTCAACCCATGGAACAGACCTATCTTCTTCCATATTTACTTTGAAACTAAGATTGATCACTTTTACATTGATCACTCGATGCAAAGTGTTCCCCTGCACAAACTTATGTCATTTGCTCTGTCTCATTTCCTTATAGCAGATCAAGTATCACACTCTCTCTTGTTGGGACTTCTACGCATTGATTAAGGAAACTTTCCTGAGCATATTTGAAACTCTATCCCGACTATTCTTTTTACAGTATGAGAGTCCTAGGCGATATTTGAAAGGTTAATATCACCTAGTATAAGAACCGTATATTCCTTGCACAAATCTTCAGCTTCTATGCAAATTGGTTCTGCTAAATCTCATGGGCTGTTGCATGAACTATGGTCATGAAAGTCACAGAATGAACCTCTGAGCATACAGATTATTTCAGGAAATGGAGCCAAGTGCAGCACACCAATTTATTTGAGGCTTCGTGAATGCTCCTTACAGCAGAATAAGTAAAATCATTTCTGAATAACAGCAACTGCTATGAACGTACAGATTTGGACAAACAGTGGGACTTTTGATAGCTCAGGAAGAGATGGCCAGCGCCTGTGTGTTACATGCAGATTTCGCTCATTAATCCCCAATCTAATATATCTCGTTTGCATGATCACTGTCAGAAAGGTCCAGGAAGGTCTATTGACTTTTGCATTATGAAGCGATGTGTTGTGCCTGCTTCACTGTAGGCATCTGGCTCTCATCATATGTCTGGAAGGCATTTCTTGATCCCTTCAGATGCAGGATATCTTTAGTCTTTGCCATGTTCTCCAGTTGGCCTTCAATGGTCCGAAAGCCTATGTGGCCACTCTATGCAAAGTCCCACTACTCTTCTTTCTTTCTCAGCTCATACATGACACTCAAAATTTGCTCTTGTTACAATATAACTCTACCGATACAGGTTACATTTAACTTGTGCAATCCCTTTCATCAGTGTGACCAAGGGTTAATTTTGGGACCTGCTGTTATCCTTCTGGCAGTGTACATTCCACCCCTGGCCAACGTTAGGCATGCCCTGAAGGAGCTGAGAGCCATGATCAGCAGTCACAAAACAGCGTACACAGATGCCATCCCTATCAGTGCTGGGGATTTCAACCAGGCCAGCTTGAGGAGGTTTCTAAACAACAACCACCAACCTATCACCTGTGGGACCAGAGGAGCCAACAAACCTGACCACTGTTATGCCACTGTCATGAACTGTGCCATCCCATTCCCACAGTTCGGGAAGTGAATATGCCATAGTTGTCACCGACCTTATCAAGAGCTGTGTGGCTGAGAGAGTGCCTTCGAGAACATACCAGAAATACCAAAATCAAGAGCCGTGGAAGAACCAGGAGATCCATAATCTGCTGAGGGCTAGATCTGTGGCATTCAAGCCCTGTCATCCAGAACTATACAAGAAGTCCAGGTATGACCTACAGAAGGCTATGTTAAGAGTGAAAAATCAATTCAGTTTGTAGTTAGAGATGGAATTGGATGAATGTCAGTTCTGGCAGGGTTTACAGACCACTTCTTCCTACATAGTGAAACCTAATACTATGAATGGTTGTGATGCTTCACTCCCAGACAAGCTCAACACCTTTTATGCAAGCTCTGAAAGGAAGTAAAGCTACACCTGTGCGAAGCTCCGCATCACCTGATGATCCTGTGATCTCCATCTTGGAGGCCAAAATCAGAAAATCTTTCAAGAGGGTGTAACCTCATTGAGTGTCAGGTCCTCATGGTGCAACGATTTTGGGAGAACAATTCAAAGAAGGTTTATCCAATTAATACTTGGAATGGGCAGGTTGCCTTATGAAGAAACATAGAAACATAGAAAATAGGTGCAGGAGTAGGCCATTCAGCCCTTCGAGCCTGCACCGCCATTCAGTATGATCATGGCTGATCATCCAACTCAGAACCCTGTACCTGCTTTCTCTCCATACCCCCTGATCCCTTTAGCCACAAGGGCCATATCTAACTTCCTCTTAAATATAGCCAATGAACCGGCCTCAACTGTTTCCTGTGGCAGAGACTTCCACAGATTCACCACTCTCTGTGTGAAGAAGTTTTTCCTCATCTCGGTCCTAAAAGGCTTCCCCTTTATCCTTAAACTGTGACCCCCTCATTCTGGACTTCCCCAACATTGGAAACAATCTTCCTGCATCTAGCCTGTCCAATCCCTTTAAAATTTTATGTTTCAATAAGATCCCCCCTCAATCTTCTAAATTCCAGTGAGTATAAGCCTAGTCGATCCAGTCTTTCTTCATATGAAAGTCCTGCCATCCCAGGAATCAATCTGGTGAACCTTCTCTGTACTCCCTCTATGGCAAGAATGTCTTTCCTCAGATTAGGGGACCAAAACTGCACACAATATTCTAGGTGTGGTCTCACCAAGGCCTTGTACAACTGCAGTAGAATGTCCCTGCTCCTGTACTCAACTCCTTTTGCTATGAATGCCAACATACCATTTGCCTTTTTCACCGCCTGTTGTACCTGCATGCCCACCTTCAATGACTGGTGTACAATGACGTCCAGGTCTCGTTGCATCTCCCCTATTCCTAATCAGCCACCGTTCAGATAATAATCAGTTTTCCTGTTCTTTTAACCAAAGTGGATAACCTCACATTTATCCACATTAAATTGCATCTGCCATGAATTTGCCCACTCACCTAACCTATCCAAGTCACCCTGCATCCTCTTAGCATCCTCCTCACAGCTAACACCGCCGCCCAGCTTCGTGTCATCCACAAACTTGGAGATGCTGCATTTAATTCCCTCGTCTAAATCATTAATAGATATTGTAAACAACTGGGGTCCCAGCACTGAGCCTTGCGGTACCCCACTAGTCACTGCCTGCCATTCTGAAAAGGTCCTGTTTACTCCCACTCTTTGCTTCCTGTCTGCCAACCAATTCTCTATCCACATCAATACCATACCCCCAATACCGTGTGCTTTAAGCTTGCACACTAATCTCCTGTGTGGGACCTTGTCAAAAGCCTTTTGAAAATCTAAATATACCACATCCACTGGCTCTCCCCTATCCACTCTACTAGTTACATCTTCAAAAAATTCTATAAGGTTCGTCAGACATGATTTTCCTTTCATAAATCCATGCTGACTTTGTCCGATGATTTCACCTCTTTCCAAATGTGCTGTTATCACATCTTTGATAACCAACTCTAGCATTTTCCCCACCACCGATGTCAGACTAACCGGTCTATAATTCCCCGGTTTCTCTCTCCCTCCTTTTTTAAAAAGTGGGGTTACATTAGCCACCCTCCAATCCTCAGGAACTAATCCAGAATCTAAGGAGTTTTCAAAAATTATCACTAATGCATCCACTATTTCTTAGGCTACTTCCTTAAGCACTCTGGGATGCAGACCATCTGGCCCTGGGGATTTATCTGCCTTTAATCCCTTCAATTTACCTAATACCACTTCCCTACTAACATGTATTTCCCTCAGTTCCTCCATCTCACTAGACCCTTGGTCCCTTACTATTTCCGGAAGATTATTTATGTCCTCCTTAGTGAAGACAGAACCAAAGTAGTTATTCAATTGGTCTGCCATGTCTTTGTTCCCTATGATCAATTCACCGGTTTCTGACTGCAAAGGACCTACATTTGTCTTGACCAATCTTTTTCTTTTCACGTATCTATAAAAGCTTTTACAGTCAGTTTTTATGTTCCCTGCCAGCTTTCTCTCAAAATCTTTTTTCCCTTTCCTAATTAAGCCCTTTGTCCTCCTCTGCTGGTCTCTGAATTTCTCCCAGTCCTCAGGTGTGCCGCTTTTTTTTGCTAATTTATATGTTTCTTCTTTGGACTTGATACTATCCCTAATTTCCCTTGTCAGCCATGGGTGCACTACCTTCCCTGGTTTATTCTTTTGCCAAACTGGGATGAACAATTGTTGTGGTTCATCCATGCAATCTTTAAATGCTTGCCATTGCATATCCACGGTCAACCCTTTAAGTATCATTTGCCAGTCTATCTTAGCTAATTCACGTCTCATACCTTCAAAGTTACCCTTCTTTAAGTTCAGAACCTTTGTTTCTGAATTAACTATGTCACTCTCCATCTTAATGAAGAATTCCGCCATATTATGGTCACTCTTGCCCAATGGGCCTCGCACGACAAGATTGCTAACTAACGCTTCCTCATTGCTCAATACAAAATCTAGAATGGCCTGCTCTCTAGTTGGTTCCTCGACATGTTGGTTCAGAAAACCATCCCGCATACATTCCAAGAAATCCTCTTCCTCAGCACCCTTACCAACTGTGCGGGTGATGCCTCCCTCCCAAATGTGCTGTATATGTAGATTGAAGTCACCCATTATAACTACTGTTCCTTTATTGCACGCATTTCTAATTTCCTGTTTAATGCCATCCCCAACCTCACTAGTACTGTTAGGTGGCCTGTACACAATTCCCACTAGCGTTTTCTGCCCCTTAGTGTTATGCAGCTCTACCCATATTGATTCCACATCCTCCAGGCTAATGTCCTTCCTTTCTATTGTGTTAATCTCCTCTCTAACCAGCAATGCTACCCCACCTCCTTTTCTTTCCTGTCTATCCCTCCTGAATATTGAATCTCCCTGGATGTTGAGCTCCCATCCTTGGTAACCCTGGAGCCATGTCTCTGTGATCCCAACTATATCATATTCATTAATAACTATCTGCACATTCAATTCATCCACCTTGTTACAAATGCTCCTCGCATTGACACACAAAGCCTTCAGGCTTGTTTTTACAACACTCTTAGCCCTTATACAATTATGTTGAAAAGTGACTCTTTTTGCTTTTTGCCCTGGATTTGCCTGTCTGCCACTTTTACTTTTCACCTTACTACTTTTTGCTTCTACCCTCATTTTACACCCCTCTGTCTCTCTGCACTTGTTCCCATCCCTCTGCTACATTAGTTTAAATCTTCCTGAACAGCAGTAGCAAACACTCCCCCTAGGACATTGGTTCCAGTCCAGCCCAGGTGCAGACCGTCCTGTTTATACCGGTCCCACCTCCCCCAGAACTGGTTCCAATGCCCCAGAAATTTGAATCCCTCCCCCTTGCACCATTTTTCAAGCCACGTATTCATCTGAAATATCCTCCTATTTCTTCTCTGACTAGCACGTGGCACTGGTAGTATCCAGAGATTATTACCTTTGTGGTCCTACTTTTTAGTTTATCTCCTAACTCCCTAAATTCACCTTGTAGGACCTCATCCCATTTTTTATCTATATCGTTGGTACCTATATGCACCACGACCACTGGCTGTTCACCCTCCCATTCCAGAATGTCCTGCAGCCGCTCAGAGACATCCTTGACCCTTGCACCAGGGAGGCAACATACCATCCTGGAGTCTCGTTTGCAGCCGCAGAAAAATTCAATGGGTTAGACAGGAGCTTAAGAAGAAGAGGGAACCTGATTAAAACATACAAGATCCTGACTGGTCTTCACAGAATGGATGTGGAGTGGATACATCCTCTTGTGGGAGAACTCTGTTTTCAAAAGACTCCTGTTTGAAAAATAAGATAGGTCACGCATTTAAGATAAGGTTGAGATAATTTTTTTGTCAAAGAAAATTGTGAGTCTTTGGAAATTCATCAAAGGATAGTGAATATATTTAAGGCAGAAGTAGATATATGCTTGAGAAATAATGGGGTGAATACTTACCACGGGCCAATAGAAATTCATATCAATGTCTTATAGAATGGCAATGCTGCTGAAGAGGCTAAGTGGCCTCCTTCTCTTAATCTGTATATTCTCGTGTTTGTATGCTTCTGACATGTAAAGGATCTATGATCTGTCATGCAAAGGGTGTGGAATCGCCTTATAAAAGTGCATGTGACTGACAGACATTATGGAAAGGATCAGATAGTTGTCACTTAATCACTGTGTCAGTTAATTGCTTGCCTTGCCACTGCTTTTCTTTTTAGATATGTCAAACTTCAGCTAAAAATTATGTATTTTAACCCTTAACATTTCAATTAGATAAACAATATTAAAATCATTAATCAACTGCACTGTAAATGAATTGTAAAAGAGAAAAAAGAACTGTTTGATGTTGCTGTCTAGGAATGGTTGGTCTTCTGTTCTTTGTTACATAAATCCTTTGGATTTATTATTCATGGTATTATTTAATTTTATTTTCTATTAGACACATTGTGCATGCACATTGAATTAATTTCCTTGGCTCTATTGTGGCAGAAGTTCATTTGTTCAGCAATATGCTCTCAATCTGTTTGAAATATTATCTGAGTCACTCCAGAACAAAGCAGATTTCAGCAGAGTCCCCATTGCACTTTGCAGACTGCACTGTCAATGTGTGTACATGCAGCTTCCTACTCTTGGCTCAGACGAGTCAGCACATGTTGCACTTGTACTAAATATGTCTTGTACATGCTGAAGACAGCTGTAGTAAAAGGCGGAAAGCGGTGGGTGTAGGGGGTTGTCCACACAATTCTCTAACAGCCTGGCATTTTTGATAACTTTTGTATTGAAGAATCAGGTGCAAATAAAACATTTAAACATATTAATTCTTTCTCTGTTCTAGCTATTGATTGTCTTTCAGCTTTAGTAGCTGCATAATGGTGTCTTACTAAGGTTCTAATCGTTACTAAGTTTGGTTTACTGGTGAGACAGAGTCAGTTCAGCTTTCTAAGAATTTCTAAAGTTTGAAATTAATCATCTACTATTAAATTGACTCATAATATAAGAGAATTGGAATATTACAGATATTGTTGGGAATTATAATAATGCCTGAAATGCCAGGCAGGTGCTCCTGTGGCTTGGAAAATAAGCCATTATTTTCCTTCAACGAGGACACAAATAGTTGTGGACTTTAGTTCCAAGTACCTGAATCCTTTTCAGTGCCATGTCAATGTGCAAGCCTACAGCATGCAGGACTATTATAATCTTTCACTAAGTCCAAAAATAAATCATTAACCAACTTCCACATAAATCTAATTACAATTTCACCATGTTCGCTCAGAAATAATCAGACTTACCTCCTCCATTACACAAGCATTCCTAGGAGTTCCAACCAGCACAGCAGTAAGATCTACAGATGTTGATCTAACCAGATTCTCCATCAATGAATAAGGGTAAATTACCTGTTGTTAAAGCAGATTAAAAATTAATTACATAAGAAAAACATCCTCTAGTGATCAAATGAAAAATAAAGACCAGAAGCAAATGGTAAAGACTTGGAAAGATTTTTTAGAATAAGTGCATTCATCACATAATACACTATTAATAATGTTGTGACATCTTTATTCCAGTCATGTGTGCAATTTATTTGAGTTGAATCTTTCCAGCCATGCTTGCTTCCTATGGACATGAAAGTGATTATTTCTGCTTGAAAATGTATATTTTAAAAAGGTTTAAAACCGAATTAGGATAAATAACAAGGCACCACCTTTTCTCAGACATAAACACTTTACTGAAATTGTAGTTCTATAATTATCCAGCTTAAATTTATGTCAGTCTTAACACACCCCAGTTACTTCACTCACACAGCATGTTATGACTTTTCTTAACATGTACTATTTACTTACCACTTAGCTGATACTCTAGGAACATTTAACTTTAGATTGATTTCCCTTATGTTGTTGAATTCAGTATATCAATCATGTCTGCTCACAAATTTGGATTTATTTCACAATCATTATAGAAAATGTACGTTCCATTTAACTTTTATAATTTTCCTCCACATGACCATTTATACTTTAACATGTTTTATCATCTCTCTGTAGCAAATATTTATTTTGAAAATATAATTAATTTCTGAAACAATCATATTTCAATCCATGCACCATGATGCCCATTTACACCAGAGAACTGGTCTGCTGAGTTTATGAATTAATTTGCCCTTTTTTGAACTGTTTATAGATGTTAGCTTTCCTAACATTTAGCTGATGTATATTGTAGTCCAACTTACCATTTATCCATGTTTATTTATTGAGATACAGCACAGCCCTTCTGGCCCTCCGAGACATGTCACCCTGCAAACACTCGATTTAATCCTAGCCTAATCACAGGACAATTTACAATGAAGAATTAACCTACCAACCAGTATGTCTTTGGATCGTGGGGGGAAACCAGAGCACCCAGAGAAAACCCATGCGGTCATGTGGAGAACATGCATATTCCTTACTGACAGCAGCGGGAATTGAACCCCTGTCACTGGGAATGTAAGGTGTTGTGCTAACCACTATGCTCTGATAGTCTTAGCAGATCCATTGACTTGAAAATTTCCACTTGCAAGTCAGATGATTACATGATCAGAATATGACGTGCAAAAAAAAATTAAGGAGAAACTCTTGCAGTTCAAAAAGTGCTGCATTTTTGGATGAGATGTTAAACTGAAGTGTGATTTTACTCAATTAGATGGCGTAAAAGGTCCTATGACTCATATCACTGCTTTAGGACAGAACAGTGGTGCAGCTCGAAGAAGTGTTGACTCACAGCTCCAGACGTTCATCCAATCCTGATCTCTGGTAATGCCTGCATGGAATTTGCATGTTCTCCCTGTGACCGCATTTCCTTCCGCCAGATGCTCTGATTTCCTCCAATATTTCAATGACACACACATGACGAGAGTCCTTAACAAGGATGAGTTAAACCCAAATGCTGGGATATCCGAACCAAGGTTTTGAGACAGGGTATTGTATTGGATCTGAGCACAAAACGAACACTGGACGATATCATGAGCAGGCTTACGACTGAGCACCGAACCTCAATTCAGCTGTTCTATAAATGTTCAATCCTTTGTGACATAAACATGATTGCCAATTAACATGACTATCCTGAGTTTTTCAAGAAGCCATGCCAGCTATCCATATTCCAGGGAGTTAGGGTGGCACGGATGGGTGCGTATCGTCACAGGACCCCCTCCCCTATGGCAGATTCCTGATGGCCCTGACTGCTTAGAGAGGCAATGATTGTAGTCATGGATGAGAGTCGGGTCCAAGATGTCTCATTCAGGCACCCAGTATCTCTTCTCCAGTCTGAATTCTCCAGTCAATGAGGTATTGTCGAACACCTTAAATAGTATGCAAGTCCAAAGTTCTTCTCACGGTAAAAACCTGCTCCACATCAGCAAACCTGGGTGGCAGTGGGGCTAATGGGCTGGTATTCACAGGCTTTAACTTGGAAACGTGGAAAGCGGGATTGATCTTGAGGGTCTTGGGGAGCTGCAAGGTGTAACCACCGGGTTTACTTTCCTGAGAATCCTGAAAGGTCCAATGAACTAGGGCACTTGTTTCCTGGACTCCACCCGGAGAGGCAAATTCTGACTCGATAGCCACACCTGTTGTTCAGGCTGCAAAACTGGTCCCTGTCTTCTCTTGCAGTTAGCCTTTATTTCAGCCTTCTGGGTAGAATCTAAAAAAATCCCCCTTGCCCTCGTCTATCTCTCCTTACAGTGTCGGATGAGATCTGCAGATGCAAGAGTCCCAGCCTCTGACTCCTACTCAGGGAAGAGTGGCAGAGAATGCCCAATTTGGCATTTGAAAGGTAAAATCCAGTGCATTGAATGCTGTAAAGTGCTGTGGGTGACCTCTGCCCACGTCAAGAAGTTGCTCTACTCGTTCGGTCTTTCAGAGGCCAGGCACCTTAGGATACATACCATATCTTGGTTCAACAACTCCATCTGACCATTGGACTGCAGGTGAAACCCAGAGGAAAGACTCACTGTTGCCCCAATCAGTTTTCAAAGTGCCATCCAGAAACGTGAAGCGAATTGCGGACCGTGATCCGACACAATGTCCACCGGAAAACCGTGAATCCTGAAGACCTGCTGCAGGACAATCTTGGCCAGCTCCACTTCAGATGGAAGTCTGTCCAAGCTGATGAATTTACAAACCTTCAAAAAAACGATCCACAACTACCAGGATAGGTCTTCCACTTGGGAGGAGGAAGGCCTGTGAAGAAGTCCATGGAGATGTGAGCCCATGGTCTTACCGGAACAGGCAGAGGGTGAAGGAGCCCTTGAGGTTGTGTGCAGGGCTCCTTGTTCTGGGCACACGACTCGCATGCCGGCACATATTGACGGACCTCCCTCACTATTCCAGGCAACCAATATCCACTCTTAATGAACTCGATGGTCCTAGCAATCCCTGGGTGAGATGTCAATCTCGATGCATGACCCCACTGAAGATCCTGAGAACAGACAGGCCTAGAAATGAACAGCCATCCTGAGGGCCACTCTGAGCAATCTCCCCTTGCGCCTGGGCCTTGTGAACAAGTGTGTCGACTCCCTAGTGAATCAGCACTGTCACCTTGGCTTGGGAAAAAATGGTGTTAGGCTGCTTTTCTCATTCAAATTCATCGAACTGACAGGACAAGGCACCTGGATTCTGGTTCTTAGATCCTGGTCACTAGGCCAGGATGAAATTAAAAAGGTTAAATAAAAGAGACCATCTGGCCTACCTGGAATTCAGTCTCTTGGCCTCTTGAATATTAGCCTGCTTCTTTTGGTCCATACATACAATAAAAAGGTTCTTGGTCCTCTCAAGCCAGTGACGCCATTCGTCCAGAGCCAGCAACCCTCTAATCCCAGTGTCGTAATTCACTTCTGCTGGGGGTAGTTGCCTGGAAAAGAACACACACAGGTGCAGTTTATTGTCTGAAGGTATCCCTTGAGACAACACTGCACCCACTCCGATGTCCACTTCTATGATGAAGCGAAGGTCTGGGTCAGGAGCGATTAAAATGGGAGCTGTGGTGAACCTGTGTGAGTTCTACAAATGCAGCCTCCACTTTGGTAGTCCAAATAAAAGGATCCATGGATCTCTTGGTTAGTGCTTTCAGCAGTGCCACCACTGAGCTGAAGTTTCTGATAAATTTTCAATAAAAGTTGGGAAATCCCAGGAATCGTTGGACCTGCTTCACATTGGATGGTTGTGGCCAATCTTCGACTGCCTGTGTCTTATTAGGGTCTATCTTGAGTTTGCCATTAGAGATGATGAAGCCCAAAAAGGAAATTGTGGTTACATGAAATTCAGACTTCTACAGCTTGACATAAAGTCCATGATCAAGAAGCTCTTTAAGATATCTCTGACATGAGCGACATGCTCCTCCATGGACTTCGAGAGAACTACGATGTTGTCCAAGTGGACAAAGACGTACTTATGGAGAGAATCCCAGAGCAAATTGTTTTTAAAGGCCTAGAAACCAGCTGGTGTTTTCAGAAGGTCATAGGGCATGCTTTATTTTCTCTTGGAGTCCGTGTTGGTATAGCATGGCCACCTTCCCGTTCCATCCACTCCAAGTCCGAAATTTGATTGCATAATCGGCTGCTGACCGTCCCCTGTCACACCTTCATCAGGCAGTCTGTGGTTTGGTGCTCTGATGGGGTGATGAAACACCTCGCTCACGGTTGCCATGAATTCCTCCGAGTCCGAGCAAATCTCCAACCTGCATTCCCAATGCCAGGTCTCTCCCAGTCAGAAGAGGGATAATGGCCACCTTTCCACGCTCTGAAGGGAACCTTTATGGCTGGAGCTCAAACACTAACGAGCACTGGATGAGGAAGCTGCGGCAAGAAGCTGTGGGTCACCATCATATCCCTGTAGGGTTGGAAGATGACCTGGCTCCACAGTGGTACCAGCTGGTTCTCCCAAGCCATTCTGGCCTCCTCATTGCAAAAGTTAACCCAAGGCTACCTGGAGGTCGTGTATCTCCAGGCTCTTTCAGGAAATATCTTCACTGTGGTTGGTCACAGCAGATGAAAGACTCTGATACCCAGCTGGCTCATTCATACAGTGACAAGAGTATGGAAAGAAATGGACCCATCAGGCAGATGCAGTATGGATTCAGCAAAGGCAGGTCCTGTTTGACAAACTTAGTGGAGTTCTTTGAGGATATAACAAGTGTAGTGGAAAGAGGGGAACAAATGGATATTATTGGATTTCCAAAAGGCGTTCAATAAGGTGCCATATAAAAGAATTATCCATAAGATAATGATGTATAGAGTTGGGGGTGATGTATTATCATGGATAGAGGATTAAATAACAAATAGAAAGCAGAGATACATGGGTGTTTCTCTGGTTGGCAATCACTGGTGAGTGGTGTGCCACAGGGGTCAGTGCCGCAATGTTCAAAATATACATTTACAATCTGGAAGGGGAGACCAAGTGTACTGTATCTAAGTTTGCTGATTATTCTGAATGGAGTGGAAAAGCAAACTGAGGATATGGAGAGTCTGCAGAGAGATATTGATAGGTTAATTGAGTGGGCAAGGGTCTGGCAGATGGAGTACAATGCTGATAAATGCATGGTCATCCAGCTTGGAAGGAAAAATGAAAGAGTGGATTATTTAAATGGTAAAAGATTGCAGCATGCTGCTGTGCAAAGGGATTTGGAAGTGCTTGTGCATAAATCACAAAAGGTTGGTTTGCAGGTGCAGCAGGCTATCAAGAAGGCAAATGGAATGCTGGCCTTCATTGCTAGAGGGACTGAATTTAAGAGCAGGGAGGTTATGCTGCAGCTGTACAAAGTACTGCTGAGGCCGCACCTGGAGTACTGTGTGCAGTTCTGGTCTCCATACTTGAAGAAGGATATACTGGCTTTGGAAGCAGTGCAGAGGACGTGCACCAGGTTGATTTCAGAGATGAGGGGGATAGACTATGAGGAGAGATTGAGACGCCTGGGACTGTACTCACTGGAATTCAGAAGAATGGGAGGAAATCGCATAGAAACATATAAAGTTATGGAAAGGATAGATAAGATAGAGGCAGGAAAATTGTTTCCACTGGTAGGTGAGACTAGAACTAGGGGACATAGCTGCAAGATTCAGGGGAGTAGACTTAGGACGGAGATGAGGAGGAACTGCTTTTCCCAGAGAGAAGGTGAATTTGTGGAATTCTCTGCCCAATGAAGCAGTGGAGGCAACATCAGTAAATATATTTAAGACAAGGTTGGATAGATTTTTGCATAGTAGGGAATTAAGGGTTATGGGGAAAAGGCAGGTAGGTGGAGATGAGTCCATGGCCAGATCAGCCATGATCTTATTGAATGGCGGGGCAGGCTCGATGGGCCAGATGGCCTACTCCTGCTCCTATTTCTTATGTTCTTATCTAAGAGTCCTTGATGAGGATGAATTGGACCCAAATGCTGGGGATTTCCAAAGCAAGGTTCAAGACAACGTATTGCACTGGATCTGAGCTCAAATCAAACACTAGATGATATGATGAGTAGGCTTAAGATTGAGCACCAAATCTTAGTTCAAGTGCTCCTTAAATGCTCAACCCTTGGTGTCCAAAACATGATTGCCAATTATGGAACTATCTTGAATCTTAAAAGAAGCCACACCTGCTATCCATACTCCAGGGAGTTAAAATGTCTAAACCTCAGAAACTAGCACAATGGGTGCGTGTTATACAACACAAGTCTGTATGTTAACTGATTACAGCAAATCTTGAGTACCACACAAATAATCAAAAATCTAGCTGACTGAGATTGTAAAGGTAGATTGTAAAGAGAGTTATGCAGGCTTCAATAGTTTTACAAAGCTGCCGTATTGAAAAATGGCATCCATTCTGTAGATGTGTCATGTTCTGAGACATGAAATTAGACAACTCAATGCCACAAAAAGGTTAGGCATTGCATTGGCTTTGCCCAGGAGTTTAGAATCATTAATTACGGATGATCACAGGTGCCACATTGACAAAGATAATGTGGAATATACCACAAATAGCTTATTAGGCAAATGATTTATTAATCTATTTTAATAGTAACAAGAAAGTTCTCAAGACCACTGCAATCATAAGGCCATCTTTACTAATTCAACATATTTTTATACAACAGATGATTCATGGGCAGAGCAATAAGCTAGATAATTCCTTCACCAATTACTAGACAGATCAGATATACCCAGCTTCAGAGATCAGGGAGAATCAATCATTTCCAGCCAACAGGCCTTTGAATTTAATGCAATAGCAAACCTTGACTATGCCAACCACAAACCTTCAGCTGCTTAATGGGATCTTTGATATTGATTTCAATTGCCTCAATTACTTTAGCCAAAGGTCAATTGGAGTGAGCTTCTGTGGCAGGGTTTTCCCAATCACCTACCATGGTATCATTTCAGGATACAGAAAAATGTGGTGCAATTTTACCCGGTTTGCAGAGGTTCCTCTGTCATAATTAGATTAGGCAGATGGTTAACCTGATATAAAATGCCCCTCTCCATCCTCCATAACACCAACAGTTTGACCTCTTTCTGTGTTACTTTCTACAGCATTTAGTCACTACAGTAATACTATTTTAAAACAAATTGGTTTACTATTTGAGAAGACTATGAATTAAGGCTGAAGATTCATTGTTGTGTCTTCAAAATGGGCTTTCTAGTGAGGCATCATGTTGAATTCCAGTTTCTTCAAAAGAGGTGAATTTCTGAGCATGTTTAATGTGAATACATCCTTGTGTCACATGTTTAGGAACTGTAATAGTGGGTGAATTTCAGTGCTGGGAATAGATATAAATGAAAATAATAACCCACTCTTCAGCTTTAAATAATAATTCCATACTTCTTTATTTACATAAATTATAGATTGAAATGTTTCTTCAGCATCTATTTATATTTCACCAAAGATATATTTTCTAGTTTCAATAATGTTGGACTGTCTCACAGTCACAATGGTTCAATGTCTCTGAATACCTAGCACCACACCTTAGAACATGCACAATTCCAGCAAACTATACAAGGGAATGAAATTGCTTCAACAGTCTAATCAAGCAGTATGATATAGTATCAACTATTTTGTAAGTGCTGGTTAATTTATTTACAACCCTCTTTTTGAAGTTGAAAATATCAATTATCCAACAAAAGTTATTGACCTTAAGCATAACTACTAAAGTGTTCAAGTTAATGGGGCATGAGATATTGTGCCTGTTAAATTAAAAATGTAAAAGCTGTTATCTGCAGATAATTTCCCTTTCATTAAATAAGCCTTACTATATACACCTGTTGTAACTTCTATTTTTTTCAAAGTGTTCTGTGAAAATATTATAATGTAATTGAGATACTTATGCATAGGTGCACCTCAAGGATGTATGTATTTAGTCCATTGCTCTGCTCTCTACACTCATGACTGTGCGGCTAAGCACAGCTCAAACATGATCTATAAATTCACTGATGAGAGCACAGCTGTTGGTAAAATCTCGGATGGTGATGAGGAGGCATACAGGAGTGAGATAGATCAGATGACTGAGTGGTGTTGTAACAATAACCTTGCACTCAGCTTCAGTAAGACCAAGGAATTGATTGTAGAATTCAAGAAGGAGAAGTCAGGAGGACACATGGGAGTCCTCATTGAGGGGTCAGCAGTAGAAAGCAGCTTCACATTCCTAGGCATCAACATCTTGAAGGATCTATCCTGGGCCTAACCACATTGATGTAATCACAAAGAAAGCACTCCAATTTTCCAACTTTTGTTAGAAGCTTGAGGAGATTCAAAATGTCAGTAAACACCCTTACAAATTTCCATACGTGTAAGATGGAGAGTATTCTGACTGGTTGCATCTCAGCCAGGTATGGAGGCTTCAGCACTCAGAATCTCACGAGTCTGACGAGGGTCATATATGACTGAGACTCAGCTGGCTCCACGCAGGCAAAACCCGCCCACCTCTGAGGGTATCTGCAAGACGTGGTGCCTCAAAAAGTCGGCATGTATCACTAAGGACCCTCATTATGTAGTACATGCTCTCTTTTCATTACTGCCAACAGAGATGAGATGCAGGAGCCTGAAGACTTACACTTAATAATTCAGAAACAGCTTCTTCCCTTGGATGTTGTGGTGTTCGCCATGGTTGGCAATTTGCTTGCAGACATTTCATCACCAGTTGAGGTGACATTCTCAGTGCGCAGATGTTGGCGTTTTCTCCCTGGGAATGTACCCATTTATATACCCCCCCATTTGTTTGCCTCAGTCCTGATTGGCTACCCCTTCAGTTGACCTTTGACTTCTATTGGCTCTTGGAGGTTTGTAGATGGTGTCCATTTTAAGATGTTAGTTTACGGAGTTATCAGAAGCGAATTACACTTCTAAAAATTCTTGTGCCTGCTTCATGTTTGCCTGTGCCAGAACCTCTGTGGTGTTCCAGTTAAAGTAGTGTTTTCTTGGTCTGAGATCAGTACCAGTGGATCATGCCTCTGTACTGCCAGTTTGTATTTCCGTAAATGTGTTGCGAGTTTACGCCTTGTCTAGCCGACATAGTCCTTATTGCAGTCTGCACAGGTGATGTTGTACACCACATTGCTTTTGTCAGTTGTCTTTACTGGTACCTTGGTTCTTGAGATGAGCTTCCTTAGAGTTGCTGTTGGTTTGTGAGTGATTGTGGTGCCGTGAGGTTCGAGCAGTCAAGCTGTCATTTCAGATATGTTATTGATATAGGGAAAGGTCGTGCGTTTCAATGCGCATTGAATAAGTTATGTCTGCGTGACTTTCTCTCCTTAGTAAGCATCTCCTGATAAAATTCCGTGGGTAACCGTTGTTCTGGAAGATTTTGAATATGTGTTTCTCTTTCCTCACCTGAAGTTCAGTGGTGCTGCATTGTGTTTGAGCTCTATTAAATAAGGAGAGAATGCAGCTTTCCTTGTGGGCTGGGTGGTTGCTATGGTAGTACAATACCTGGTCTGTGTGTACCCTTCCAGTAGACCAATGTCTCTAATGTACCATCTGTCCTTCTCATGACAAGTACATCCCGGAATGTGAGTCAGTTGTTTCTTTCTCTATCCATTTTAAACTTGATGTCACTGAATATGTTGTTGATTTGGTTAAAGGTATAGAAACATAAAAACATAGAAACCCTACAGCAAAATACAGGCCCTTCAGCCCACAAAGTTGTGCCGAACATGTCCTTACTTTAGAAATTACCAAGAGTAACCCTTAGCCCTCTACTTTTCTAAGCTCCATGTACCTATCCAGGGGTTTCTTAAAAGATCCACTGTCACTGGCAGCCCATTCCATGCACTCACCATTCTCTGCGTAAAAAAACCTACCCCTGACATCTCCTCTATACCTACTTCCAAGCACCTTAAAAATGTCCCCTCTCATGTTAGCCATTTCAGCCCTGGGAAAAGGCCTTTGACATCCAAACAATCAATGCCTCTCACCATCTTATACACCTCTATCAGACACCTCTCATTCTCCGTCGCTCCAAGGAAAAAAGGCAGATTTCACTCAACCTTTTCTCATAAGGCATGCTCCCCAATCCAGGCAACATCCTTGTAAATCTCCTTTGCATTCTTTCTATGGTTTCCACATCCTTCCTGTAGTGAGGTGACCAGAACTGAGCACAGTACTCCAAGTGGGATCTGACCAGGGTCCTATATAGCTGCAACATTACCTCTCGGCTCCTAAACTCAATCCCACGATTGATGAAGACCAATGCACTGTATGCTTTCTTAACCACAGAATCAACCTGCATAGCAGCTTTGAGTGTCCTATCAACTCAGACCCCAAGATCCCTCTGATCCTCCACACTGCCAAGAGTCTTACAATTAATACTATATTCTGTCATCATATTTGACCTACCAAAATTAACCAACTCACACTCACCTTGGTTGAACTCCATCTGCCACTTCTCAGCCCAGTTTTGCATCCTATCAATGTCTCGCTGTAACCTCTGACAGCCCTCCACACTATCCACAACACCCCCAACCTTTGTGTCATCAGCAAATTTACTAACACATCCCTTCACTTCCTCATCCAGGTCATTTATAAAAATCACGAAGAGTAGGGGTCCCAGAACAGATCCCTGAGGCACACCACTGGTCACCGACCTCCTTGCAGAAAATGACCCATCTACAACCACTCTTTGACTTCTACCAGCAAGCCAATTCTGGATTCACAAAGCAAGGTCCCCTTGGATCCCATGCATCCTTACTTTCTCAATAAGTCTTGTATGGGGTACCTTGTCAAATCCTTGCTGAAATCCATTCACTACATCTATGGTTCTACATTCATCAATGTGTTAAGTCACAAGCTCAAAAAAATCAATCAGGCTTGTAACGCATGATCTGCCTTTGAAAAAGCCATGCTGACTATTCCTAATCATATTATGCATCTCCAAATGCCTCGCAGGATCTTTACCATCAACTTACCAAACACTGAAGGCAGACTTCCAATCTTCCGGAACCTCTACCGTTCCCATTGATGATGCAAAGATTATCGCCAGAGGCTCAGCAATCTGCTCCCTCGCCTCCCACAGTAGCCTGGGGTACATCTCATCCAGTCCCAGTGACTTATCCAACTTGATGCTTTCCAAAAGCTCCAACACATCCTCTTTCTTAATATGTACATGCTCAAGCTTTTCAGTCCACTGCAAGTCATACCTACAATCGCCAAGGTCCTTTTCTGTTTTCTGTCATGAATACTGACGCAAAGTATTCATTAAGTACCTCTGCTGTCTCCTCTGGTTCCATACACACTTTTCCACTGTCACACTTGATTAGTCATATTCTCTCACATTTTATCCTCTTGCTCTTCACATACTCATAGAATGCCTTGGGGTTTTGCTTAATCCTGTCCACCAAGGCCTTCTCATGGCCCCTTCTAGCTCTTCTAATTTCATTCTTAAGCTCCTTCCTGCTAGCCTTATCATCTTCTAGATCTTTATCATTACCTAATTTTTCATTACCTAGACATCTGTTCCCAATTTATGCTTCCAAGTTCCTGCCTGATAGCCTCATATTTCCCCTTACTCCAATTAAACATTTTCCTAACTTGTCTGTTCCTATCTCTCTCTAATGCTATGGTAAAGGAGATAGAATTATGATCACTGTCTCCAAAATGCTCTCCTACTGAGAGATCTGACACCTGACCATGTTCATTTCCCAATACCAGATCAAGTACAGCCTCTCCTCTTGTAGGCTTACCTACATATTGTGTCAAGAAACCTTCCTGAACATACCTAACAAACTCCACTCCATCTAAAGCCCTTGCTCTAGGGAGATGTCAATTGATATTTGGGAAATTGAGATCTCCCACCACTACAACCCTGTTATTACTACACCTTTCCAGAATCTGTCTCCCTATCTGTTCCTCAATGTCCCTGTTACTATTGGGTGGTAAATAAAAAAACACCCAGCAGAGTTATTGACCCTTCCTTTTCCTAACTTCCACCCATAGAGACTCCGTAGACAAACCCTCCATGACTTCCTTCTTTTCTGCAGCCGTGACACTATCTTTGATCAGCAGAGCCACGCCCCCACCTCTTTTGCCCCCCTCCCTGTCCTTTCTGAAACATCTAAAACCTGGCAACCTAAATAACCATTCCTACTCTTGAGCCATCCAAGTCTCTGTAATGGCCACAACATCATAGCTCCAAGTACTGATTCATGCTCTGAGCTCATCCGCTTTGTTCATGATACACCTTGCATTAAAATAGACACATCTCAAACCATCGGTCTGAGCGCATCCCTTTTCTATCACCTGCCTATCCTCCCTTTCGCACTGTCTCCAAGCTTTCTCTATTTGTGAGCCAACCACCTCTTCCTCCGTCTCTTCAGTTCAGTTCCCACCCTGCAGCAATTCTAGTTTAAACTCTTCCCAATAGCTGTTGCAAACCTCCCTGCCAGGATATTGGTCCTGCTCGGATTCAAATGCAACTCATTCTTTTTTTACAGGTCACTCCTGCCCCAAAAGAGGTTCCAATGATCCAGAAGTCTAAATCCCTGCCCTCTGCTCCAATCCTTCAGCCACACATTTATCCTCCACCTCATTCTATTCCTATACTCACTATCACGTGGCACAGGCAGTAATCCCGAGATTACTACTTTTGAGGTCCTGCTTCTCAACTTCCTTCTTAACGTCCTATAATCTGCTTTCAGGACCTCCTCCTTTTCCTACCTATGTCATTGGAACCAATATGTACCATGACCTCTGGCTGTTCTCCTTCCCACTTCAGGATATCGTGGACGCGATCAGAAACATCCTGGACCCTGGCAACTGCAAGGCAAACTACCATCCGTATTTCTTTCCAGCAACTACAGAATCACCCGTCTGAACCCCTAACTATGGAGTCCCCTATCACTTCTGCCATCCTCTTCTTTTCCCTACCCTTCTGAGCCACAGGGCCAGACTCTGTGCCAGAGGCGTGGCCACTGTTGTTTCCTCCAGGTACACTGTCCCCCCCAACAGTACTCAAACAGGAGTACTTACTGTTAAGGGGTACAGCCACAGGGGTACTCTCTAGTATCTGACTCTTGCCCTTCCCTCTCCTGACTGTTACACAGTTACTTTTTTCCCCGAGGCCCCGGTGTGACTACTTGCCTAAAGCTTCTCTCTGTCACCTCCTCACTCTCCCTGGCCAGGCTAACATCAACGAGCTGCATCTCCAGTTCCCTAATCCTGTCCCTAAGGAGCTGCAGCTCGACACACCTAGTGCAGATGTGGCCGCCCAAGAGGCTAAGAGTCTCCAGGACCTCCCACATCTGACACTGACACCCAGCACAGAACACTGGCCTCACACACATCCTTCCTGTCTGTGTTCTACGCAGGCAACCTACCTCGCCTCGACCCATTATCGCTGAAGCCTGTTAAGCCGTTATCCTCTACTTCATTTAGTTTGACCATGACAAAGGTATCATCTACATTTCGTACCTAGAGTTTGGTTTTGTGGTCTGGAGGCATTACCTTTTCTTGCCTTTGCATAACAGCCTCAGCAATGAAGCCAGATATTGGTGATCCATTTGACGTTCCTTTGAGCTGTTTATAAATCTGCCCCCGGAACTTGAAATGTGTTGACCAATGAAGGTTTAGTAGCTCGCCTCTGTTGCTGGGTTTCAGTGTCTGTCCTATAGGTTCAGCTTCTGTTTGTATTTCTTTCATGGATTCGCTTGACAGGTCCCAGCAAAGTACATAAATGTCACATATACATCCCTCAGATTCACCTTCTTGCAGGCATGTTCAATACGTTCAAGAACTGCTGGAGAATCAATGAAAGACCGCACCAACTGGGTGTACAACAAATGTGCAAAAGACAATAAACTGCAAAAACAAAAAGAAAGGAATAACAATAATAAAATATTATTACAAGAACAGGTCAATGTAGAATGATAATAAAAAATAACTTAACTGCTATAGACATGTTAAACCAAATGAAACAAGAAGTTGCACAATAGCTAGAAAGACTCCAGCCTGTACAAGAAAATAATGAAGATGCCATCCTACAAAGCGCTGATGAAAATAGAATTGCTTCAACAAATGCCCCACAACCTGATAGTAATGACAACAATATAGATGTAGAGCATCCACACAATGCTGATGATGAAGCTGAGCTTATGGACAAAATTATCCCAACAGTTAACACCACATTAGCAGAATATTTGGGGACTCATCCAACATAAAAACCCTACATACCAAAACGAAACACGCCATCAAGATTTGCAAAATTGTTAATACTCTCAACGATGTTATATTACAATAATATTTAGGAAAACATGAAAATTTTGAAGAACTACAAACAGTAAAATACTGAGCAACATTAACAGCTGTGCAGTGCAATTGCTCCAAAATAGAGGCACTCATAACAGAAACCAACAATGTGGTTGACTCTGTGGTTAAGAAGGTGTATGGTGCATTGGCCTTCATCAATCGTGGGATTGAATTTAGGAGCCGAGGGGTAATGTTGCAGCTATATAGGACCCTGGTCAGATCCCACTTGGAGTACTGTGCTCAGTTCTGGTCACCACACTATAGGAAGGATGTGGAAACCATAGAAAGGGTGAAGAGGAGATTTACAAGGATGTTGCCTGGATTGGGGGGCATGCCTTATGAGAAAAGGTTGAGGGAACTCAGCCTTTTTTCCTTGGAACGATGAAGAATGAGAGGTGACCTGATAGAGGTGTATAAGATTATGAGAGGCATTGATCATGTTGATAGTCGGAGGCTTTTTCCCAAGGCTGAAATGGCTAACACGAGAGGGCACAGTTTTAATGTTCTTGGAAGTAGGTAAGGGGAGAGATCAGGGGTAAGTTTTTTATGCAGAGAGTGGTGAGTGTGTGGAATGGGCTGCCAGCAATGGTGGTGGAGGTGCATACGATAGGGTCTTTTAAGAGACTCCTGGATAGGTACATGAAGCTTAGAAAAATAGAGGGCTATGAGTAACCCTAGGTAACTTCTCAGGTAAGGACATGTTCGACACAGCTTTGTGGGCTGAAGGGCCTGTATTGTGCTGTAGGTTTTCTAGGTTTCTATGTTTCTAACTGGGTAATGAAATGGGAACACCAAAACGCCAGAAGAGAGGAAGAGACAAAATTGAAAACTTAAGAGCAGAAAAAGCCCACCTAATGGAGCGTACAATGGATAACACAAGCAAGAAAGTTAAGAGAATAGCTAAGGAAATACTAACGAAATATAAGATCCAAACAAGATATGATCAACCTAACAAAAGCATTGTAGAATTTATAGATACATAAAAGCAGAAGTTTGATACACACAAAGCCGGACTAATTAGATGCATCAAATGTGGCAGATAAAGAAAACAGAATTATCTGTTCAGAAACAATGAAAAGGTTTTATACAACACAATGAAACTAAATTTGATGCACCAAAATGTCACCAATCCTAGCACAGAATTACCAACAAACTTAGAGGTAATGAACTTTTGGTTTAATATCTGGTCAAACAGGGTGATGCTAAATCAAGAAGCAAGCTGGACTAGGAAGGAAAAAGAACACACTCACACACAGCTGGAGAAACGCAAACACCTGAAGGTACAATAGATAAGCTAAAAGTGGTTATAAAAGTACCCACAACTGGAAATGTAGCAGCCGTGATAATATTAATAATTATTGGTATTAGAAGTTACTTGCCTTCATCCATATTAAAAATTATCTAAAAAATCCTGAAAAAGTGCTAAAATTTTTGACAAGACGTAAAACATACCTCCTACCTAAAGGAAAAATCACAAATGACCCATCAAAATATTATCCTATTACTCGTTTACAAACTATTTATACAATTGTAACATCATGTATCTCCCAACTAATCACCACTCACTTAGATAACTACCATGGATTCACAGAAGAGCAGAATGGATGCCGTAAGGTTATGAAACGATGTCAAGAGCAACTGATAATTGATTCTGTAATACTAAATCAAGCCAGATGGAAAAGCAGAAATCTTTCAAGTTGTTATACTTACTGCCCATAAAACCACTGGTGTTTAGGGCAGCAATGAAGATCGTCCATCTCTGGTGGTGTTCAGGACTTCCTTCGTCATGGCAATAGCTTCCTCTCAGTTTTTACTGCTGTCAATCATGCAAGTCCCAGGTGGAGACTCAGGAATACTGTTGCATTCAGATGTAGAAGAATTCTTCATTGCTGTTTTCGAAACAAATTTGTTGTTAGCCCTGAGCTGAAACCCTCAGCCTGGAGGTCTGGTGGACCACTCTTAGTCTGGCATCTACCCTTAGATGTTTGGCATGGGTGACCCTACCAAGAGTCAAAGCACAAGGTCATGAGTCCAGCCAACATAGCTCTCTGGGTCATTGGGACACTCCAAACCATGACAAAGTTGCGATCCTCTTGGAAGATGCAGTTATATTGACTAACCACGCTCATGGTTAATAGAAGCTCTTAATATATATAAACTACACACAATATTTGTGAAATACCTACAATATCTGATGAACCTTTGGCATACTATAATACTGCTATCTATCAACAATCAAAAAATTACAGCCGACATTATCAAAATAAACCAAGCCATTTTCCAGATCAACTCCATAAGCCCACTATGGTTTTGTCTAGCTTTAAAACCATTTAATGAATCAGGTGAAATTAGGGTATGAACTCACAAACAACCAAATGAATTATACTTTGACACACATCTTCTCTACATGGATGATTTGAAATTATAGTGTACGCTCCTTCATCAGTAAAGCTAAAGCAATTAATTCAAATAGTAGAACTATTTTTGAAAGATAGGAACTTCGGTCTAGATAAATGAAGAACATAAAAAAGGTGCAAAAGAGCTAATAGAATATAAAACAGAGCAGCAGGATACAATACAACCGATGGATGAAGATGAAACATTAAAGAATCTGGGATATCAACAAGCAAAGAAAATAGATCATACTCCAATGAAGGGAAAACTTTCGACAGAATTTACTGAAGGGCTTAAGAGAATCTTACAAACTGAGATCAATAGTAAAATATCATAAAGGCAATAAACACTTTTGATATACCTATATTAATGTTTTCTTTTGGCATAATTTCTTGGTCCAATACTGATCTGAAAATTTTACAAAGAAAAATAAGAACTGAAATGGCAAATGTTAGAAAACACATGTACACTTGAACACTATTAGATTTACACTATCTAGGACAGAAGGAGAAAGAGGAATTTCAGAGTTAAAAAGTTTACACAACAGTCAGATGAAACTTTCATCAAATAAAAACACGATTCAGAACTCTACACGAGCATATGCAATTCTAATAAGGAGTGCACACCACTGAACTTAAAAGAAAGCACCATCCAAAAAAAATTAAAAATTCTCACAATAAAGAAAATGTTAATCAATAGAGGAGCATAACACCTTATGGAAGGCATCCCCACCATAGGAGCAGACTAGATATTGACAAGGAAGTGTCGAGTGCCCGGCTCAGAATTGGAGACCTCTTCCCAGAAACAGAGGGGTTCTTTGTGGTAATACAGGACCATGTGGTTTACAAAAAAATTATCAAAAATACTTAACAAAAGACCAATCGATTCAAGACAATAAATGCAGAAAATGCCAAAATAAACCAAAAACAAACCAACACACTATAGGTCCTGCAGCAGTTTAATCACAGACATAACCAAGTGGCAGATGTCATTCACCAAAATCTTGCTTTAAAATACCAACTCATAAAACATACCATACCTTACTATAAATATTATCCTCATCCAGCTTTAGAGGCAGAATCCTACAGATTATGTTATAACTGATGCATTATTATAGATAGGACAATCTATGATAGCCACCCAAGTATAATATTACTGGATAAATAATCAAAAACAACTTACGTAATAGATACAGCTATTCCAAATACACATAACATACAGAATTTATTAAATGATAAGCACAAGAAATATGCTGAATTAAAAGAGAAAATTGAAAGAAAATGGAACATGAACAGGGTATATTTTATCTCAATAGTAATATCTACAACTGGTATCACCCTAACGTCACTACACTATAGCATTAAACAATTAGGCCTACAGAACAATATTTATGTCAGTCTTCAGACAGCCATGGTACTAAACACCACTAGAATAATCTGAATGTTCCTAGCAATTGAGAAATGAGTTTGTTTGATTATGCCCGTACTTCAGGTTTTACTAGCATGAGTTGAGAAAAATCAAAATGTAGTTAATAAATAAGCAATAAAAATCAAGAACAGAAAATGAAGAATCCTTGTAACTGGGAAGTGAGGGCATCCACTGGAAGTGAACTGTGGTGGATCTTCAGGTAAAGATTTACTCTTAAAGTAGAAGTAAAGTAAATTAAATTTATTATCAATGTACGTATATGTCACCATGCATTACACTGAGATTCATTTTCTTACAGATAATTCACAGCAGTTACAAAGAAAACAACAGAAACAATGGAAAAACTACACACAAAAACAAACAACCCATGTGCAAAATAATTTTATATTTCCACTGTGCAAATGTAAAAAGAACAAACAAACAAACAAACAGATAAATAGATACATTGATTTGAGGATAAGAGTTGTAGAGTCCATAAGTTGTTCAGTGTTGAGGTGAGTGAATTATCCACACAGGTTCAGGAGCCTGATATTTGAAGGGTAATAACTATTCCTGAACCTGATGGTGTGGGACCAGAGGCTCCTGTACCTCCTTCCCGACAGCACCAGCGAGAAGAGAGAATGGTCTGGATGGTAATACTAAATGAGGAAGGAAATTGTTGAAAACAAAGTGTAAGAAATGAGATGCTATTTGTTTTTTCTCCTAATTTAAGTTACAGTAAGGCACAGGATGTGGACACAAATGGTACGGTCAGCATTTAGTAGAGAAAAGGTGCTAATTCTTGTTAAGCTGCTGCAATCTAAGTAGTGAAGAAATCAGCACAATGCCATTAGAATGGGGGTTCTATAATTTTGACACAATAACAATGAAGCGGCCACAATCTACTTCCAAGTCAGTGTGGTGTGTTACATGGAGGGAGCGGGGAGAGACACAAGGCACATGTGACAGAGCATTCAGTTCATTCCAGACAACTAGTCAACCCTGCGTATCAACAACAGTGACACCTCTCTTCCTGAAGGCTGAATGTCTTCTGTATACAAGTTTGATGCACAGAACAATATGCTGGCGAGGAAGGCCTCCTTTCGCCACGAGGAGCAGGCACTCAAAGTTCAAAGTAAATTTATTATCAAAGTGCAAATATGTCACTGTATGCAACTCTAACATTCATTGTCTTGCAGGCATACTCCATAAATCCATAGAATAATAATCATAACAGAATCAATGAAAGAATGCACAATTTGGCTGTTCAACCAGTATGCAAAAGACAACCAACTGTGTATATACAAAAAGAAAAAAATAATTAATTAATTAATACACAAGTAGATAGATAGATAAATAGATAGATAGATAGATAAATATTGGCAACATGAGATGAAGAGTCCTTAAGAACATTTCAATGATGGGGCAAGTGAAGTTAACGGAGGTTATACACTTTGATTCAAGAGTCTGATAGTCGAGGGGTAAGAACTGATCCAGAACCTGGTGGCATGAGTTTTGAGGCTCCTGTTCCTTCTTCCTGATGGCAGCAGCGAGAAGAGAGCTTATCTTGAGTGGTGGGGTGGTCCTACAGCAGTGTTTTATGCAGATGTGCTTAATGTTGGGGAGGGCTTTATCTGTGATGGACTGGGTCTTATCCACTACTTTTTAGTTGGACTTTTCGTTCATGTTTCCATATCAGTCTGTGATGCAGGAGCCGGTCAATGTGGTCTCCACTGCGCATCTATGGACATTTGTCAAAGTTCTAGATGTCATAACGAATCTTCGCAAGCTCCTAAGGAAGTAAAGGCGATGCTGTGCTTTCTTCTTAATTGCACCTGCGTGATGGGTCTAGGACAGATCCTCCAAAATGATAACACCGAGGAATTTAAAGGTGCTGACCCTCTCCTCCTCTGATCCTGCAATGAGGACTGGTTCATGGACCTCTGGTTTCATTCTCCTCAAGTCAATAATACTCAAGGTCTTGCTGGCATTGGATAGGAGGTTGTTGCTATCGCACCACTCAATCTCCCTCCTATATGCTGATTCATTAGCACCTTAGATTTGGCCTGCGACAGTGGTGTCATCTGCAAACTTGAATATGGCACCTTAGCCACACAGTCACGAGTATAAAGTGAGCAGAGTAGGGAGCAAAGCACACATCCCTGTCCAGCCGCAGCTGATGTGAGGAAGACCCTAGCCAGGGTCAACCCATGCAAAGCTGCAGCAGCTGGTTGGATGCTGAGGAACTACGCAGCCCAGTTAACAGACGTTCTAACAGACAGCTTCAACATCTCTCTTGAAAGGTCCACTGACCCACAGGCTTCAAGTCAGCCACCATCAACCTGGTACCCAAGAGGGCAACAGTAACCTAACTTAATAGCTACCATCCAGTGATACCTACCTCAACAATAATGAAGTGCTTCGAGCAGTTGGTTATGGATTGCATTAAATCCCATTTTCTTGCTACATTGGACCCTTTCTAGTTCTCTTATCATTCAACTCAGTCCACTGATGATGCCATAGCATCTGCCTGCCCCTCCATCTTGTCCCACCTTGAAAATGGTGCCTCAAATGCCAGGAATCTGTTTATCAACTTCAATTCAGCATTTAGTATGATCATCCTTCAGAAGCCAGTGGGTAAACTGTACTCGTTTGATCTTAGCACCTCTCTCGATTACTGGATCTTGGACTTCTTGACAGGAAGACCCCAGTCAGTCTGTGTTGGCAGAAACATCTCTAGCTCCATCAAACCGAGCACTGTCCCACCACAGGGCTACTGCTCAACCCGGTACTGTTCACGTTGCTGACACATGACTATACGACTAGATCCACTTCAAACTGAATCATCAGGTTCGCCGATGACACAACAGAGGATGGCCTCATCAACAACAAGGATGAGATGGCATACAGAGAGGGGGCAGAGCGGCTGTTATAAGGGTGCTTAATTCTGAATGTGAACGAGTCTAAAGAGATGATAGTGGACTTAGGAAGGTGCAGACTGAGCACTCCTCACTGCACGTACACGGCTTCTCCGAGGAGAGGGTTAGGAGCACCAAGTTTCTGGGAGTGCACACAATAGACAATCTTTCCTGGTCCCTCAACACTACCTCTTTAGTCAGGAAAACACAGCAGCATCACCACTGCCTGAGAAGACTGAGGCAAGCAAGATACCCTACCCACAAACATACTAATCCAGTTTTACAGGAACACCATTGAGAGTGTCAGGTCTCATCATGACTGAGGTGCCAGTGGCATTTCACTCGTTATAAAACTAGTGTCATAAATGCACTTTATTATTCATTAATTTATTTGTGGTATTATTATTTTATGCATGGTGTGTGAGTTACACGTTGATCCGGAGGAGTGTCAATTCATTTGGTAGTATATATATATATATGACAATCAACTTGAACTTGAGGTGTTGATATTTTCCTGCCCCTGTTTCTCTAATCCTTCATGTTGGTAGATTGTGACAGCTTGAGGTTTATGGCTGCAGAGACCTTTTTGATTTCTGCAAATCTCTTGTTGAATATGCACATTGCAGGTATAGTGTGTCAGTGGCGAAGAAGATAAAATATTTTAGTTGTTCATGGGATGCCAATCAAGCAAGGCTGCTTTGATGTGGAAGTGTACAAATTTCCATTTGGCATTGTTGGCCACTACGATTTCAATTTGCTCAGCCAACCATGATGTACATGGCTGTGACTAATCATTATTTATAATAGTTAAAATATGTTGACCCTGTACAAGAAATCAAAATTTGACTCCAAAATCATCAAAATGAGAAGACTACACTATGTTTTACCCTTACAAGCCTAAGGAATAAGTTTCCCTTCTTGTCAGAGAGTTACGCCATTCACCCACTAGCAATCCAATGGGGTCTAATAATAAGATAGTTAAGTTACTGGACTAGTAGCCAATGTTCTGGACCAGTGGTCCAGAGATAAGAGTTGAAGCCATTGGGAAACTTAAATTGAAGCAACTAAATCCGGGAATTAATTAAAAAATAATCTAATCACCGTGGTTATTAAGCTATGGACAGTTAACCTAAACAACAACACACACAAAATGCTGGTGGAACACAGCAGGCCAGGCAGCATCTATAGGAGAAGCACCGTCAACGTTTCGGGCCGAGACCCTTCGTCAGGACTGACAATTCTTCTCCTATAGATGCTGCCTGGCCTGCTGTGTTCCACCAGCATTTTGTGTGTGTTGTTGTTTGGATTTCCAGCATCTGCAGATTTCCTCGTGTTTGACAGTTAACCTAGTTCACTAACACCTATTAAGGAAGTCCCCTCATGTGTTTCCGTTTACTCTATCTTCAATTCAAAGACAATTATAAATGAACAGCAAATATTGGCTGCAGCAAGAGAATAAATTAAGATATAAAAAAGTACTTCATCCTCAGCAACCAGCTTTTCAGGAACACTATATTATCCCACCAAGTGCCCCACATAAATTACTACTGAAAGGCAAGTTAAAACTTAGTGAATATAATTAATCTCTCTGGCACCAAATATCAAGTGTGGAATTTCATTTGTTGTGTACTGAATTTTAAGAACAGATTCTTATTTTTTAAGTTAAGTTCAATTATTAGTCAATTTGGGGTACAGAAAAAAACTATTTTCAAATCTTCTTCCTAAAGAAAAGGCATTTATGTAACACATGGGGTAACAGATAACGGTCTTCTTTAAAACAATGGAAATTTAAATGAAAAGCAACATGAATTCAAACACATACTTTTCTGGTTGCAATGTATTTGCATATTTGGTCACACTGTTCAACTGAATATTGGCAAGACAGTATCTAAAAGCAAAGTATGGCATATGTTAAAAACTGGATATACAAATATTAAATACTAAAAACACTCATCTGGTCAGGCAGAATTTGATGAGACAGGAAGAGGCTTGAAATATTAACTCTGTTTCTCTCTCTACAGATGCTGGCTGACCAATTGATAAATAGATTATAGCTCATTGTCATAAAAAAAGATACGCTCTATTTGATTGGATGACTTTGCAGCTGGATGATACGTTTGTCTAATGACTCCCAAGAGTTAATGGATGCACAAGGTACGCCGTTTTGTAGGTCAGCCTTTGCAAATATGCCACCTCTTCTTTATACTTACTGTTGAATGTTAAGACATCATACTTAAGTACAGTGAACATCATTCCAACTTATGTCTTTTGAAATTCTGTCATTCAATATAACCCTATTTGTATTGCCTTGCAAAATTTGTAATTTAAATCTTCAGCTTTATTTCCCAATTGTATTGCATTTATCATGTTGAGAGTGAATTAAGAAAAACTGTACATCATCTTGTCACAAATGAAAAACATTTCTTGAGTGCTGCAAGTACTGTGGGTGAAGGAATTTAATTCTCTCAAGTTTCCACTATAATTCCAACATGCTTGAAGGCATTGAGGTGAGGTCATAGTGCTATTAGTCTTCACTTCAAACTGATTGAAATTAGCAAAAGTGGTTTTGGCTTTTAAGATTTTATATGGACAGCAGCCTCCAATTGAAGTCAACAGAAATAACAATCAACTTAGATAAAAATCAAGTCGCTGACTCACTATTGCCCATTTTACACAATCGTGCAAAGTCAAAATTAACTTCAAGTAGCGACCCTGATGTACATCTAAAATGAAAACCATCTAAAATAGCGCAGGCAGCAATTATTACATGTGCTACAGAGTGGCCGATGCACATAATTTAACTTTCCCTTTGCCTCTCTTTTCCTCCCTCTATCCCCTCCCCTCTCCCCCTTCCACTCTCCCTCTCTCTCCCCTTCCCCCTCCTCTCCTCTTTCTTTCTTTCCCTCTCTCTATCACTCTCTCCTTTGTTCTATATTTCGTTACAGTGCTTCCTGTCTGTGGAATTTGTGAATTCAGTTTTTCTCATTTTTTCCCATTGAACCCATTCAGTTTAATCACGAATGTTGAGTGAGCCCATCCCCACACTGACTTCTGTTTATTCATCCAGCAGAAAGCTTTCTGTATGGTCTGTGCACAATAGAAATTGCCTGTTTGCAGACTGGCTGGATAAGTATAAAGCTGTACTTTTCATTATAAAGTAAATGTTATAATGATAAGGAATTCAGGAGAGCCACAACGTATTTTCAAGACAGCTTCCAAAGGCAGAATTACCTCATTACTTTCTGGCATATCAGTATTCATTAAACCAGTTACCTTTGTATGGATACCATGTGTTAATGATCTTATTATGCAGTCAATAGCTTTAACTTATGCAGTTCTCAATGGTGGAATTACAGAAGCTTTATTTGAGGCTGTTGAAGTCTGGAAGCTGTCCTGTCTTAACAGAATGGGACAAGAGAAGGAAACTATCTTGCAGCAGTTTGTTATAGGCAACTTGTGGCCAATAATGAGGCGCAGATACAGCTGCAGTCTCATATGCCAACTCTCACCCATTCATTATGTCCTAATTGTAGCATTTGATGTTTTTATTTGCTGAAGTCTTTTCTTTCTTTTTCAATCTTTTTATTAATATCAACATGATAAGATTAATACATAGTTATTGGGATTACAAAATTACAAAAAATAAAATGAACATAAAAGAATACACAAGCAATAAGTACAATATAGTTAAGTCTTCCCAAATCATGAATGATACAAATATCATATAAATGAAACAAAAAAACTAGGTATATCATGTAGAAAAAAACAGAAAAAAGAAAAAGAGAAAAAAAAATTATTACCCTAAGAAAAACTAATCTAACAAACTAACCACTAATGAAGGAAAAAAAAGGAAAAAAGGGGGGGAAATGGGCTGTTTATAGTATCTATAAAAAGACAAAGAATCATCAGTGTCCCCAACTCTGATCCTTTCAACACATATATAATCAAAACTGGAAAAACAAATAGGATTGGAACAGGGTCAAATTACATCATGTGAAAATATTGAATAAATGGCCTCCAAGTCTTTTCAAATTTAGTATGTTTTAATTTAATAATATTCTTCAATTAGTTAATTTATCCTCTATTTATCCTCTATATGTGCTAAACATTCATTGATACAGTTTAAAGTTGTGCACAGGGCTCATATGTCCAACGATAAATTGGCTCGTTTTTATTCCCATATAAATCCTATATGTGACAGATGTCATTCTGAGATAGCTTCTTTAACTTATATGTTTTGGTCATGTCCGCCTTTGAAAAAATATTGGAAAGACATTTTCGATATTATTTCCATGGTATTGAACATTGATTTACAACCTCATCCTATTACTGCAATCTTTGGTTTACCAATGATGGAGTCAATTCATTTATCTTCTTCTGCTTGTCGGATGATTGCATTTCTTACATTAATGGCTAGAAGATCTATTTTGTTGAATTGGAAAGAAATTAATCCCCCTACCATATTTCATTGGTTTTCTCAAACTATGTTATGTCTAAATTTGGAAAAAATTAGAAGTGTCATATATGACCCTTCTATTATTTGCTGAAGTCTTTTTAAGAAACATATTGACAGCAGGTGGATTATTTCACTTTTTCAAATAATACTCAATATGTAAGCTGTTTGAGGAGAAGTGCAAATAGGACAGATATGTGCCAATGTATTACATAAAACAAATTTTATCTTTTTATATCCATTGAAAACAGTCTGGTTTTGACGAGCAGTGACTGGAGGTGTGTGGGGGTTGGGGAGAGAAGGAGGGAGAGGGATGGGACCAGCAGCGAGACAAACAGAAGGCAGGCAAACAGCCAGGCAAGCAGATGGAAGGTAAAAACTGCCCCGGCAACTGAATATCACTGAGCCTGCTCCTGGTGTAGTCCGGGACTCCTCACTTCTCCGGCCAGGCTAGGCTACAACGTGAATCCCTCATCTGGGAAGTGGGATTGCCTACTTCTGGTAACTCCTTAAAAGTAATTTTCCATTTGCCAAGACTTTGGAAGAAGTGCATGCTATTTGTGGATTTAATTGACTAACTGGACACCGTATGCAAAAGACATGTAAACAGGAACTAGAGTGTTGCTTGGTCATGACAGGAGAGGAGAATCAGAAGATGGTACAGAGACATGCTAGGACTTGCCTGGTGTCTCAAACAAGGAAAGAGCTTTCTTGTTTGGTGAGCAGTTCCATGCTAATAATGTGTGTAGCCAGTAACACTCCTACCTGCTCCCCTCCCCTGCCCCTAGTCGGTGAATCCTGGGATTAGAGGTCCACACGAGTCTGGAGTTCAATGTCCAATGATCGGTGAATCCTGAGGCCAATACCCAATGGCCAAAGCCCCTGGGCCAGCGTGTCCAGAAGTGTATCATGGACTAGAAGTTGGAGGCCCAGAGAAAACTCCTGGGGTTGGAATGTGTTTGTCTAAATAAAAACACAACACCTCACTCTATGTTTTGATGTACATGTGATAAATAAATGAATCTGAAATCTCAAATACCATGTCTTCCATCCATACGCACCAGATATAATATGTCAACATTTTCAAAATTCTAAAAGTCTAGACATCAAACTCTGAATATCATTAGTATATTAGAAGTAGAAGAAGTAGGCCACAAAGCCCCTTGAGCTTGGGTTGTCATGAATAAACTCGTGGTTGATCTGAACTTGGCCTCAGTGCCACATTTCTGTCTATCTATTATTTCAAACTTCCCTATGGGCCAAAGACTATAAATTTCAGCCTATTATTCAGCCTCCACAATTTTCTGGGATAGAGATTTCCAAAGATTTATGACCTCCTGTTATAGAAACACTTACTCATATCTACCTTAGATGGATGGTCCCCGAATTCTATGACTATAACCCTTTATTCTAGACTTCTGAGACACTGAAATATTCTTTCAGCAACTACTTTATCAAATCCATCAGAATCTTATAAGTTTCAATAAGAATGTTCTTAGTCTTCTAAATCTTGAAATTTAGACCTAATCCTAACTGTTTCCAATGTAAATTAAATCTCTTTCTGAAAAGTGGACCAAAATCATATTTAGTACTCCAGTTGCAATGAAGGTGATACATCTGTACCATGCAACAAATACACGGTAGAGATGTATCAGGGCTTGTCAACCAATACATTCCACCCCTTTGCAAAAACAGCCAACATTCGATTGATCTTCCTAATTATTTGATGTGCCTGCATGCTACTGTTCTGTGCAAGGACACTTAGTTCATACTGCATTCTGTAATGTCTTTCCATGTGAATCATACTTTTCTTTTTTTGGAGACACAAAAGACAGCTGATGCTGGAATCTGGAGCATTAAGTAAGGAATTCACTGGGCCTTGTGGCAATTGTGGAGGGAAATGGACCCTTCATCTGCATTTTGCTTTTCTGTTTTGCTTACCAAATCAACCTCACATTTTCCCAGATTGTACACCATTTCCCAAATTTTACCCACAAACTGAACTTACCAATATCCCTTTGAAAAACTCCCCATGAACTCTCAGAGCTTGCTCTCTCACTCCTTTGTACAATCAGCAAATTTGTTTTACACATTCAGCAATCCTTTCATCTAAGTTATTAACAGAAGTTATAAATAGTTAGACCCCCAACACAGATTCCTATGAACATCCAAGAGTTATACATTGGTAAGGTGAAAATATCCTATTCATCCTGACTCTGTTCTGATAGCTATAAAAATCTACCATTATGGGCAGAGTAACAGAACATAAGGAAAATCTCAATTATCAATTATTTGATATATCCAAATATCAAGTAGAAAATTACAAAGAAATATCAAAACAAGCCCAGTTAATGCTCGTGATATAGTCATTCTCAGAAGTTAGACTTACCACTCTTCAGAATGTTTAGGATTCAGATCATACAACAGGAATCAATATTGGTCTCCGAGAGCAGCAAGTAAATAACTTAAATGTCTTCAAGCACATGGCAGTATCACTTGCCACAGGCCTTTAAGCACTAGAAAATGTTATTGATTACCTACTGAGTGAAGTGGCACACTGTCCTACACTCCCCATTAATCATCCTTTGCTGCTAATTTGTCATATGTTGATACTGTCCGAACTGTCAGGCAAACTTTGCTGATATTTCATTTCGCTATCATTCATCATCTACAGTTCCACGTAGGCAGAGATAACACAATATTTTTCTGTGCTTTCTGTTATTTACATGGGCAGTTGGTTTGTCAACCAATTAAAGGTTGCTCCTAAAGATAGTTACATCTTCTATACAGAGTTATTTCTCCATCTTAAGTAGTGTCTGTTATTTTAAAGATTATAATTAGGAATCAGGATAAAAAGAATTGTTCAAAGTTGTTATTCTGGCCAGGTGCTCAATACATTGTAATTACTTGTATTTCCCAACATTTCTGCAAGATTAAACATATTGATAAGAATTAGTCTAATTGTCTTACACTCAATTCATTTTATTAAAATGCTACTTTTAAATGATGCACAAATTTGCTCCAGGTGTAAATATTCTTTTCTAACAAAACCTCACTCATGAAGACTGTGACCATGACCACAGGAGACTTTTATCATTGGGTCTGCCTTTAAACCCAATGTAGATTGCCAGATGCTATATTCCTAGGAGAAAGGACTTAAATTTAGCAGAGTTCCAAATAGTCAAAAACCCATAGCACCACACACTGTAATTTGACACAAGTTTTCCATCATATTTAAAGAGCCCTCCAAGAAGTAATTGAATAGAATAAAAAAAATTAGTATTGCAACAGATATGCATTTCCATTTTTTAAGAAACATATAGTATATTCTTGGTGTTTTAAGGGGAATTGAATCATGTAAAAAATGCTGGGTTTGTTCAGTCTTTATGCTGAACATTAAAACAGGGATAGGAATGGAGGACACAGCCACAACATCTGGGGGCTCATCTTGGATACATTCCTAGCCCAATGTGTGGCCAATGACTTAAGTAGTCTAAGGGGGTGAGCAACTTTAAGAGTAGCACCCACATCTAGCTAGATCTGTCAGATCAATGGCCACAGGATCATGAAGTATCAGAGATCACGGTGCAGCGTTGGTGAGACAAGAGCACCAGGTGGTTACTGAACAGTCGGGTTGCCAGTATACCCATTCAGGATACTGTATAGTAGTATACTTGTTTGTGAGTGTGTTTATAAATTTGAAATTTTGCGGTAACGGACTTTATATGAAAGGGAATTCTACAGGTACCATGAGTTCAGCAGCACAGAAGTGGATGACTGTAGGGTACATACTCTGTACTTTTAAGTTGTATTTAATTTATATCCATCACTTATATTTTGCATAATATGGGAATTATTGTGGAGATATTTGAGGGGAGGTTATGCCCAGGTGTATACGTTGGGATGGCACCTACTGAGGTCAGACAATGCCAGGTTGTGAATCCTGATGACTTCAGCCAGCCCTTGACTCTGATTATCCCTTCATTAACCCTTCACCCCAGGGAGAAGCAGAACATTTTGCCAGAAAGCTCAAAGAAATGATTGAAATCCTCTAAATGCACCCTAAAGATATACATACTGTATGGTGTTTAAAGCAAAATGCCCAAGGATTATGTGGGACTGTATGGCCCAGGAAGTGCAGGATGGTACATGGGGAACCAGCAGCACTGAGAGGAATGAGGCAATATAGTGCTGCTAGTTCCCCATGTATCATCCTGCACTTCCTGGGCCATACAGTCCCACATAATCCTTGGGCATTTTGCTTTAAACGACATACAGTATGTATATCTTAAGGTGCACTTAGAGAAATTTTAGGGGCAAGTGAGGCAGTGACTAGGGAGAAGTGACAGTAACTGGGGAATGATAATGTCAGTAGTTCAGAGAACTGATGAGCCAGCCATGGATTATGCAAAATGTAAATATCAAGCATATGAGGATTATTCAGGGTCTGACAATCCAGGGAGGGATGACGCAGTCTTCCTGGAAATGCTCTAGGAAGGCCTGAGCTCAGCCCAGCAGGAAGTTTTAGATTTGGGGATAGCAACGAGGTTAACCTATCCTGCAACAGTATCATGGGCTGAGGAGACAGAGTAGAGGAGGGGGAAGACAAGTCGTAAAGCTGTAGCTGCTGTAAAATCACAGAGTACTTGTTTTGTGTGGCAGCAGTCAGGAAACCTAGCAAGGAACTACTGGATCAGATGTAAAGAGGTGAAGGAGATGATTTACTACAACTGTGGCCTCTCATGGTAGGGGGCAGTGTCCTAAAAAGAGAGAAAGGTCTGAGGGTCACCCACCAAAACAGGCAGAAACAATGGCAGCGCTCTCTCTGTCCGATTTGACTACTGACCAGATCATTGAGCTGGTGAGGACTGTATCCAGGTCGGACAAACAGCTGGCTGCAGCTTCCATAGATACTGGTCACCTACAAAAGTATACAAAAGGTTTTTTAGGGACTGGCAATGTGATATGTTAGTGGACACAGGGTCAACGGTATTGATAACTGATCTACCCCTGCTCATGACTGGAGAGGCGATTTACATTACCAGTGCAGGGCAGAGAGCAACAAGCCTCAGGTATGTGAAATTGAAGGAGTGCAGCTTCCTGCGGATTTGTCAGTGTTCCCAAACAATGAGGGTACTGTCCTGGGGATAGACTGGTGCTGTCATAGACTCAGGAGAGGGAGAAATAACATGGACAAGACAGGGACAATGAACAGGCCTGAGCCCCAGAGCAGACAAAATGGGGTAAGGAGAGACAGCAGCCCCAAACAGGGTAGGAGACAGGACAATGATCGTGAATCACATGAGGAAGTCCCAAGGAAAGGGGACAAAGACAGTCAGGAGGAGTTAAATTCAGTACGGCTGTCTGCCGAGAGAGCATCAATTAAAGTAAAGACAAACCAGAAAGGGGAGAGAAAGCAGCAGAACGGGAATGAGAGTATAGGTCAAGGGGCAAAGAGGGCAACAGAAGAACATGAGGTGACAGAAATAGACTATTGGAACCAATTTAATAAGATTATATGGGAGTATGAATAATCATTGTAACCACAGAGGGACCAAGAAAACAGCAGAAGCGTATTGCAGATCAGGGAGAGCCAGAGGGAGAGAAGATAGTCCTCCCACAGCCAGGTGATTAAGTCTTGTTGAGGGAGCTGTCTGAGAAGGCAGGGTTCACTCCCAGGTGGATAGGACCACGGGTGCTGGCCCTGTGTACAAAACAGCTCCAGGCTACTGCTTCACATCTAACCACTCCTGACGGAAGCAGAGCTGCCTAGCAAAAGGAGTGGGAGAACAAATGCAAAAGGCAGAGAGAGAACGCATCAGCAAGCCATGACCAGTGTGTCAAAGTAAAATGGGAACTGTACTTTGTAATGAAGGCTGCTTCTGGAAGGTAGATATTTGGTTATATAGATGAGCATAGTAAGGTACTGGGAAAATAGACGGGAAAGGATCGGAGTTACGGCAGGGACATCAAGTTCCACAACCTTGGTGGCAAGGCAGACAAAGAAAGAGAAGAAATTACACACAGCATTTGAAGGCAGCCACCCCAGCCTGGAATAACAATGAACACAAGTGAGCTAGGCCCTTTCAGTGGTTGGGCAAGTGCTCAAAGGGACAGTCTGGGAGGGTGTTCCACTGGGACCCATTCAAATACACAACACCCCAAACCCTCCTGTAGATCAATCAAAGGGACAGAGTCCTACTGTCAGTTTTCTATCTTCCATCATGGTGCCTGTGAACCCGAAACAAAATCACCTTGCTGGTGCCCCTGCACACAGAATAGCCACTGCCATTGGGTATTGAAGGGGCAAAGATAATATATAAGCTGCAATGGGCCAGCAGGAAAGGAGGCAACATGCACTTGAATGATAAAGCTGCACTTCAAAGACTGGTGAACATTGGGAGGACAGAGTGTCTAAGAAGAGGATGTGATTAAATTTTTGGAACATTTTATTGCCACCTCTGCTCAGTTTTGTGGACAGTCATTTAGGCTGACAGAACGTGTAGACGTTGGTACACAGAGGGGCAAAATATGTTATTAATTGGGGATGGGATCCCAAGTGAAGGACATTTTTGCTGCCCTACATAGTTCGAACCTCCTTAAATTGTGGCCTTCCTGGGTCAGATTTCTGTCCAGCAGCCAAGAGCAGGGTATGTTAGGAGTATTCTAGAGTTATATGCATAGAGCAGATATTAATTCAGACATGAACCAGTCTTCAGATTTTATTGTAAATTGCAAGCTGTAAAATAAAGTTAAAAGCACATCTTTGCCAATAAACCACACTGTCTGTGGCCTACTGACTAAGAGATATGGTTTACAAATTCTGACTGTAAGATGTTTGCATATGTATGAGCCAAATATTAAGACAAGGGGGCTGTGTTAATTGGCCTGTATCAAACCAGGCAACATGGGCTAAGTTATTTGTACTATTGTAACTTCAGTTCAAGCTTGCAGATCGGATGGATGTTGTCACTTGGCTTATCAAACATGGTCACAGGTATAAACAATCAATAGTTTGTGGTGCTATGACACAGTGGTCCTGTCACATTCTTGTTCCCTAACATGGAACATCTAATTGTTAAGTGCCAGCTGTTGTAAAAAAAAATCTACTTCTACTTATAATGATGCTTAGTGAGGCACAGAGAGATCTGTATTTACTGACAAGTTCCTTTATTGTTCAAACTAACAAGTACGTGAAATCATACGCTAAATACCTTGTGTGCACACCCACTAAGTATCCCTGACTCTCCTGAATAGTCAAAGAATAGCAAAGGTATTACCCGGGTACAGGAGTTTATGCTGGCCAGGCATTCCTCGTTGTCCCGATTCACTCGCCACCCATTTCACACAGGGTTGTTCACACTTGTATCTGTGATGATTATTCTTCAAAGTTACCGCTGCCAACACACATGAAGCATCCACTTTTATATCCATCCCTTATCAATTCAAATATCGCATTCCAGTGCCATTGGCTTGTTATTGCCTCTGCTCCAAGCCAGCATCCATTTATTGCCCTCTTCCCATCAAGTGACAGTCGATAATTTACGGTTCTTTGTTCTCAATCAGCAACACGCTCAAATCACTTCAGGCAGGCATCAACCCCAACATTCACATACTTGCATATTATAGCCGACCAAAGAACATCTCACAAATAACTTCTTATTTGGAAATGATCTCCAGTCCAGCAGATTTCCTGAAGAATCATTGTGTCTTCTTTAAAACATTGATCAAGCCCAGCATGTCAAGCTCACAAAATGGCGAATAGAGTGTCTTCACAAAATGGCAGCCTCCATCCCCAAGCATGCGGCAAGAACACTGATTTGTAGATTGTCATTCTTTCAGGCCAACACAGCCATTCTACTTACCAAAAGCATTCTCCTCTGTGATCCTAACTGCATGTTACATCTTGCCAAAGGCAGATGTTAAGTAGACACTCGATGTGTTGAGTGCCCCCCATCAGTAACATAGAACAGCCCACCCCAAAGCCTTTCATATCATTGTCAAGGAACTCAGTCAGGCTTTTTTTGAAGAAATCTCTTTCCAATTATCACCAACATATCACCTACAGCATCAGGGGGCCCTGGTGCTGCACACAAACACTGCTATACTAAGATTAGAAATGCCCACCATTCCATGCCTAGACTGCAGTTTGGGAAATCTGATTACCTGACTGACCTCGTCTGACCTGCATAGAGGCAGAGGCTAAAGAGCAAAGCTCCAGAGACAAGGACAACAAAGACGTAGTCATGGGAGGCAGAGAAGTGGCTACAGGATTGCTTTGAGTTGGTGGACTGGGCTGTGTTCAAGAATTCATCAGAGGATCTGAACCAATATACCACAGTAACACACACAAAATGCTGGAGGAACTCTGCAGGCCGGGCAGCATCTATGTAAAAAAGTACAGTTAATGCTTCGGGCCAGGACCGTACATTCAGCAGGACTGGAGAAAAAAAGATGAGGAATGGATTTAAGGGGTGGGGGAGGGGAGAGAGAAACACAAGGTGATAGGTGGAGGGGAGGAGTGATGTACAGAGCTGGAAAGGTGATTGGTGAAAGAGATACAGGGCTGGAGAAGGGGAATCCAGTAGGAGGGAACAGAAGGTCATGGAAGAAAGAAAAGGGGAGAGGAGCACCAGAACGAGGTGATGGGCAGCTGAGGAGATAAGGAGAGAGAGGGAAAAGAGGATAGGGATTGGTGAAGGGGGGGGGGGGGGTGCATTACCGGAGTTTGAGAAATTGATGTTCATGCCATCAGGTTGGAGGCTACCCAGATGGAACATAAGGTGTTGTTTCTGCAATCTGAATGTGGCCTCATCATGACAGTAGAGGAGGCCATGATTGTTGTTGTTCATAGACTTCAGTTTATCATTCAACACAATCATCCCTCAGAAACTGATTGGAAAGCTGAGCCTACTGGGCCTGAACACCTCCCTCTGCAACTGGATCCTAGACTTCCTGATTGGGAGACCTCAGTCAGTCTGGATCAGGAGCAGCATCTCCAACACCATCACACTGAGCTCAGTCCACTGCTGTTCACTCTGCTGACCCACGACTGTGCTGCAGCACACAGCTCGAACCACATCATCAAGTTTGCTGATGACACGACCGTGGTGGGTCTCATCAGCAAGAATGATGAGTCAGCATACAGAGAGGAGGTACAGCAGCTAACGGACTGGTGCAGAGCCAACAACCTGTCTCTGAATGTGAACAAAACAAAAGAGATGGTTGTTGACTTCAGGAGGGCACGGAGCAACCACTCCCCGCTGAACATTGATGGCTCCTCAGTAGAGATTGTAAACAGCACCAAATTTCTTGGTGTTCACCTGACGGAGAATCTCACCTAGTCCCTCAACACCAGCTCCATAGCAAAGAAAGCCCAGCAGCATCTCTACTTTCTGCGAAGACTGAGAAAAGTCCATCTCCCACCCCCCATCCTCATCACATTCTACAGGGGTTGTATTGAGAGCATCCTGAGCAACTGCATCACTGCCTGGTTCGGAAATTGCACCATCTCGGATCGCAAGACCCTGCAGTGGATAGTGTGGTCAGCTGAGATCATCGGGGTCCCTCTTCCTGCCATCACGGACATTTGCACTATACGCTGCATCCACAAAGGAAACAGCATTATGAAGGACCCCATGCACCCCTCATACAATCTCTTCTCCCTCCTGCCATCTGGGAAAAGGCTCCGAAGCATTCGGGCTCTCACAACCAGACTATGTAACAGTTTCTTCCCCCAAGCTATCAGACTCCTCAATACCCGAAGCCTGGACTGACACCTTGCCCTACTGTCCTGTTTATTATTTATTGTAATGCCTGCACTGTTTTTGTGCACTTTATGCAGTCCAGTGTAGGTCTGTAGTCTAGTGTAGCTTTCTCTGTGTTGTATTTTTTTTATTACGTAGTTCAGTCTACTTTTTTGTACTGTGTCATGTAACACCATGGTCCTGAAAAACGTTGTCTCATTTTTGCTATGCACTGTACCAGCAGTTACGGTCGAAATGACAATAAAAGTTGACTTGACTTGACTTGACATATCAGAATGGGAATGGGAAGTAGAATTAAAATGAGTGGCCACTGGGAGATCCCACTTCTTCTGACAGATAGAGCGTAGGTGCTCGGCGAAACAGTTCCCAATCTACATTGGGTCTCACCTGGAAGGACTGTTTGGGGCCCTGAATGGTAGTGAGGGAGGAGTTGTAGGGGCAGGTGTATCACTTGTCCCACTTGTAAGGATAAGTGCCAGGAGGGAGATCAGTGGGGAGGGATGAATGGACAAGGGAGTCACATAGGGAGCAATGCTTGCAGAAAGTTGGGCGGGGCGGAGAGGGGAAGATGAGCTTGATGATGGAATCCCATTGGAGATGGTGGAAGTTCCGGAGGATTATGTGCTGGACAAGGAGGCTGGTGGGGTGGTAGGTGAGGACAAGAGAAACCCTATCCCTGGTAGAGTGGCAGGAGGATGGAGTAAGAGCAGAAATGGAAGAGGTGTGGTTGATGGTGGAGGAAGGGAAGCCCCTTTCTTCTGAAAAAGAAGGACACCTCCTTTGTTCTAGAATGAAAAGGCTCATCCCGAGAGCAGATGCGGTGGAGACGGAGGAATTGAGAGAAGGGGATTGCTTTTTTACAAGTAGCAGGGGGTGGGATGAGGAATAGTCCAGGTAGCTGTGAGAGTCCATGGGTTTATAATAAACATCAGTAGATAAACTGTTTCCAGAGATGAAGACAGTGAGATCAAGAAAGGGGAGGGAGGTGTCAGAAATGGACCAGATAATCTTGAGGGCAGGGTGGAAGTTGGATGCAAAATTGATTAAGTCGACGAGCTCAACGTGGGTGCAGGAAGCAGCACCAAAGCAGTCATCAATATAGCATAGGAAAATTGGGGACAGACACCAGTGTAGGCTGGGAACATAGACGGTTCCACGTAGCTGGCAAAAAGGCAGGCATAGCTAGGACCCATGTGAGTACTCATGACTATACCTTTTGTTTGAAGGAAATGGGAGGAGCCGAAGGAGAAATTATTAAGGGTGAAGACAAGTTCTGTTAGATGGAGGAGAATGGTGGTGGAGGGGAACTGAAACATTGACTGTACTTTTTTCCATAGGTGCTGCCTGGCCTGCTGAGTTCCTCCAGCATTTTGTGTGTGTTGCTTAGATTTCCAGCATCTGCAGATTTTTTCTTGTTTGTGATTTGATAAATACACCACAGTTGTCAAGGCCTTTATTCAAACAGTGGTAGATGAATGTATCCCCATTATATCATTTAGTGCCTTTTCCAACCAGAAGCCAGGAGATGCTCAATCTGCTGCAGGCCAGGTCAGTGGCATTCGGGTCTGGCAACCAAGTAAAATACAAAACATTCAGGTACAATTTTCGGAAAGCCTTCTAGCCATCTCATGGGTGAAGCGGCAATTTTGGATGAAATTGAATCACTGAAGGATGCTCGACAGCTGTAGCAGAGCTTGAATGCTATCACCTCCTACACAGTAAAACCAAGCGATATAGGTGACACAGGGTTTTGCCTCCCAAATAAACTCAATGCCTTTTATGCTTGCTTTGACTGTCAAAATATGAAGGCACCTTCACGAACCCCACGGCTCCAGATGACCATGATTTCAGTTTCCGAGGCCGACGTGACAGCATTCTTCATTAGGGTGAACCCAGAGAAAGCATGGGGTACCTGACCAAATACCTGTGCTGAACAACTGGCTGGAATGTTCACCGGCATCTTTAACTTCAGCAGCCTAGGGTACTCAACTACTTCAAGCAGGTTTCAGTTACTCCAGTGCCGCAGTGTGGTAACCTGCCTCAATGACTGTCGTCCAGTAGCATTTACATCCACCGTGATGCAGTGCTTTGAGAGGTTGGTGGTGAAGCATATCAACTCCTGCCTGAGAAGTGACTTGGATCCACTCCAGTCTGCTTACTGTCACAACAGCAAATGTCATTTCATTGGCTCTTCACCCAACACTGGAGCCTCTGGACAGTGAAGATGCACACATCAGGAAGCTCTTCATTGACTACAGCTTGACAGTCAATACTATCATCCCCTCAAAACTAATCGATAAGTTTCAAGACCTTGGCCTCAATACCTCTTTGTGCAATTCGTTACTTGATTTCATCACTTGCAGATCCCAGTCAGGTTCAACAATGTTTTCTTCACAATCTCCATCAGCACAGGTGCACCACAAAGCTGCGTGCTTAGCCCCTGCTCTCCTCGCTTTATACTCATGACTTGAGGCTACAGCACAATTCCAACATCATGCTTAAGCTTGCTGATGACACTGCTTTTGCTGGACAAGTCAATGGTGGTGATAAATAAGCAAATCGGAGAGAAGCAATTGAAAATCTGGCTGAGTGGTGCCACAACAACAACCTCTCACATAATGTCAGCAAGACCAAGGAACTGATTCTTGACTTCAGGAGGACAAAACCAGAGGTCCATGAGCTAGGGTCAGCAACTTTAACTTCCTCAGTGTTATCATTTCAGAGGACCTGTCCTGGGTCCAACATGTCTGTAAGTGTCATTATGAAGAAAACAGAGCAGTGCCTCTACGTTCTTAGAGGTTTACAAAGACTCAGCAAACAATGTCTGTAGAAATGTGGTGGAGAGTATATTGACTGGTCACAGCCTGATATGGAAACACCAATGTCCTTGAATGAAAAATTCTACAAACAGAAGTGGGTACAGCCCAGTCCATCATGGGTAAAGCCCTCCCCACCACTGAGCATATCTACAGAGTGCTGTCACAGGAAAGCAGAATCCATCATCAAGGACACCCAGCCATCCATCCACTTTTCTCACTGCTGCCATGAAGGGGAAGGTACATAAACCTTGCGGCCCACACTAGCAGGTTCAGGAACAGTTATTGCCCCTCAAACAATAGATGTTTGAACAAGAGGGGATAACTTCGTTCAACTTCACTCGCCCCCATCACCAAACTGTTCCCATAGCCTGTCTTTCTGGGACTCTTCATCTCACGTTCTCGATATTCATTGCTTATTCATTTATTATTATGATGTCTTTTTAAATTATTTTTAGATTTTTGAGGTTTGTTGTTTTTTGTCACTACAGGGCGCCTCACTACAGGAAGGATGTGGAAGCCATAGAAAGGGTGCAGAGGAAATTTACAAGGATGTTGCCTGGATTGGGGATCATGTCTTATGAGAATAGGTTGAGTGAAATTGGCCTTTTCTCCTTAGAGTGACGGAGGATGAGAGGTGACCTGATAGAGGTGTATAAGATGATGAGAGGCATTGATCATGTGGATAGTCAGAGGGGCTTTTTCCCAGGGCTGAAATGGTTGCCACAAGAGGACACAGGTTTAAGGTGCTGGGGAGTAGGTACAGAGGAAATGTCAGGGGTAAGTTTTTATTCAGAGAGTGGTGAGTGCGAGGAATGGGCTGCCGGCAACGGTGGTGGAGGTAGATACGATAGGGTCTTTTAAGAGACTTTTGGATATGTACATGCAGCTTAGAAAAATAGAGGGCCATGGGTAAGCCTAGTAATTTCTAAGGTAGGGACACGTTCGGCACAACTTTGTGGGCCGAAAGGCCTGTAATGCTGTAGGTTTTCTATGTTTTTATGTTTATTGTCCATCCTGTTTGGGGCTGTCTTTATTTGATTCTATTATGATTCTTGTATTTACCGTGAATGCTGGTGACATATATGTACTTTGAGAATAAATTACTTTGAACTTTGAATTTTGTTGACTCAGGATATTCGTTTACTCGGAGACAGCCCTGACAACTTTAATTTTGGGTGTCTGACTCTGTCTTCAGAACCTTTTAGAATATTTGTGTGAATTACTTTGTAACAAAGGTGCTTGAACATTCAGAATTGTCTCCCACTGTTATTCAAAGGAAGCATTGTCAACCAAAAGTATTGAAGTAAACAATATCATTGGAAGTATTGATTTTGTAATGAATCACCTGCTGATACCTTTGACCTTAAGCATATGAAAATGAGATGAACTTTTGAGCTGGCTAGCCTCTACCGAGAGTATCTCCACAAGGATGCCTGCTTGTCGTGATGAATAAAGACATTTATATCTCCAGCATCAGTGTCTCTCGGGTGACTTTGATCACAGTCACAACACAGTTCCCAATATAGGCGCTGAATCCAGGATTTAGAATAGATTTAAAGGCAGTACAATTTCTTATATTTCTACTATCTGGCTCTTATCAACAGGCAGGGACAGACAAAAGGCTACTGTAATTAAGGACACTGGAGTCTTTGAGGGGATATCTAAAGGGATAGGGGTTGCCCACTATTGAAGGAGACAGAGAAACAAAGACCATAAGACCATAAGACTTAGGAGCAGAATTAGGCCATTTGGCCCATTGAGTCTGCTCCACTATTCAATCATGCCTGATCCTTTACTTCCCTCCTCAACCCGATTCCCCAGACTTCTCTCCATAACCTATAATGCCTTGTCCAATCAACAACCTATCAATCTCTGCCTTAAATGCACCCAACAACCTGGCCTCCACAGTTAACTGTGGTAATAAATTCCATAAATTCATCATCACCTGGCTAAAGAAATTTTTCTGCAACTCTGTTTTAAATGAATGCTCCTGTATTCTGAGGTTGTGCCCTCTTGTCCGAGATGCCCCTACCATGGGAAACATCCTTTCCACATCTACTTTATCTAGGCCTTTCAACATTTGAAAGGTTTCAATGAGATCCCCCCCTCAACCTTCTAAATTCCAACAAGTACAGTCCCAGAGCCATCAAATGTTCCTTGTATGATAATCCTTTCATTCCTGGAATCATCCTTGTGAACCTCCTCTCAACCCTTTCCAATGCCAGCATATCTTTTCTTAGATGAGGACCCCAAAACTGTTCACCATACTCAAGGTGAGGCCTCACCAATGCCTTATAAAGCCTCAGCATCACATCCCTGCTGTTGTATTCTAGACCTCTTGAAATGAATGTCAACATTGCATTTGAATTCCTCACCACCGACTCTCCCTGCAAGCTAACTTTTAGGGTGTTCTGCACAATGACTCCCCAGTCCCTTTTGCATCTCAGATTTTTGGATTTTCAACCTGGTTTAGAAAATATTCTGCACATTTATTTCTTCTACCAAAGTGCATGACCATGCATTTTCCAACATTTTATTTCCATTTGCCACTTTCTTGCCCATTCTCCTAATCTGTCTAAGTCCTTCTGCAGCCTACCTGTTTCCTCAATGCTACCTGCCTCTCCACCAATCTTTGTATCATCTGCAAACTTGGCAACAAAGCCAGCTATTCCATCATCTAAATCATTTCTATACAGCATAAAAAGAAGCAGACTCATCATTGGTCCCTGTGGAACACCACTCGTCACTGGCAGCCTACCAGACAAGGGTCCTTTCAAGCCCACTCGCTGCCACCTACCAATCAGCCAATGCCCTAACCATGTTAGTGATTTTCCTGTAGTACCATGTGCTCTTGTGTGGCACCCTGTCAAAGGCCTTCTGATTCACCATGGCTGAGTCCAATGATTTTTGAGAGATCATTGCTAATGCCTCCACAATCTCAAAAATGACCTCTTTCAGAATCCTAGGATGCAGTTCATCTGGTCCTGGTGAACTGGAGACCTAAAACTTCTTTCTGAGGCCTAGCGAAGCACTCCTATTCCTCCAAAGGAATTCTCAGTTTCAATTTCCATCTTTCTGCAAATCGGGTTTAATGTGGAAGAAGTCATAATTTATTACTTAGACTTTCAGTAAGATCCCAAAGTTACTGGAGGTGACTTGCTGGGTAATTGTCAGGAGAAATGGAAATGTGAATAGGCAGTTTGCACAGAGCACCCCTGTGGCCATTCCCCTCAATGAAAAGTATACCATTTTGGATACTGTTGTGGGAACGACCTCCCAGGGGAATGCCGCGGAGACCAGATTACAGGCACTGAGCATGGGTCCGTGATGCAGAAGGGAAAGAGGGAGAAGAGGGGAGCAGTAGTGATAGGGGACTCAATAGTCAGGGATACAGACAGGAGATTCTGTGGATATGAATGGTACACCCAAATGGTATGTTGCTACCCAGGTGCCAGGATCAGGGACATCTTGGACCACATCCACAACATTTTGGAGAAACAGGGAGAGCAGCCAGCTGTCCTGGTACATATTGGTATCAATGACAGTGAGTACAGGCCCAGGGTCATCAAACACTCCTCATATATTAACACTTTCACTTCTGAAATCATTCTTTTGAACTTCCTCTGAACCCTCTCCAATGCCAGCATATCTTTTCTTAGGTATGGAGCCCAAATCTACAAACAATACTCCAGTGCAGTCTGAGCGATCCTTTATAACCTTTCAGTATTACATCCTTGCTTTTGAATTCTCATCATCTCGAATCAAATGCAAACATTGCCTTTGCCAAAACATTTTGGTAGATATGTACAATTTGTTAAACAAGATAAGTGCCCATGATATTACAAGAAAGATGGAGAGAAGCTTGACTGACTGGCAGGAGGTAAAGTGCAAATAAAGGGAGCCTTTTCTAGTTGGCTGCTGGTCACTAACGGTGTTCCGCAGCAGTTGATTTCAGAACCACTTTTTTTCATGTTATTCGGCAATGATTTTGATGATGAAAATGATGACTTTGTGGCCAAGTTTGCAGATGATATAAAGATCGGTGGAGGGGCAGGTAGAATTGAGAAAGCAGGGACTCTGCAGAAGGATTTATTCAGATTAGAAGAATGACAGGTGAAATATCTTGTAGGGAAGTGAATGGTCATGTACTTTGGTAGAAGGACTAAAGGTGTAGATTATTTTCTAAACAGAGAAAAAAATCAAAAATTAGATTTAGAGGTTCAAAGAGACTTGAGAGTCCTTGTGCAGAATTCCCTAAAGTTTAATTTGCAGGTTGAGTCATTAGTGAGGAAGGCAAAGGCAATGTTTGCATTTGATTCGAGATTATGAGAATTTAAAAGCAAGGATGTAATACTGAAGGGTTATAAAGGATCACTCAGTCTGCACTGGAGTATTGTTTGTAGATTTGGGCTCCATACCTAAGAAAAGATATGCTGGCATTGGAGAGGGTTCAGAGGAAGTTCAAAAGAATGATTTCAGAAGTGAAAGTGTTAATATATGAGGAGTGTTTGATGACCCTGGGCCTGTAACCACTGGAGTTTAGAAGAATGAGGTTGAGGGTGAGTGGTAGGAGGAAGAATATCATTAAAACCTATCATATTTTGGAAGACCTAGATACAGTGGGTATGGAGATGATGTTTCTCTTAGTGGAGGAGTCTAGGACCGGGGGCACAGAACAGAGGGATGTCCATTCAGAGCAGAGATGAGTAAGAGAAAAGGCTATAGTGCGATAATAAAATGGCAGAGCAGACTCGATGGGCTGAATGGCCTAATTCTGCTCCTATGTCTTATGGTCTTATTTCAGCCTTGGTCCTGAGTTGGAAGCTTTTGAAAGGCTTAAACAGACAAAATCTACTTTCTTACCTCAATTTCTATTTCTTGAGAAACTGACAATAGCTGAAAGCTTTATTTTATACCAGCGAATCACTTTACATCAAATTTATGAATATTGGCTTTCAAAGATCAGCTTTGCTCCTTCTATGACGACATCCACCCACCCTAATTCCATAATCCACTCATTCACTTTCTCTATTGCAAGTGATAGGTCTTTTTCATTTCCTTTATTGGAACAGATGGCAAATTGTGGAGACTCTGACCGTCTATCCACAGATGGTAAGATTTCCATTAGCACTGTATAACCATAAAGCTGACTCTTTTCTCCTCATTTTATTTTGGCTTTTTGAAGATCACAAGTCTCAGGTTCTAGCTTTCAGTACTGCAGATTACCACAGCTTTATGCCTAGAAGATAAATTCATGCTCATGTCAATCCTGCATTGTCAGAAAGATAGGATTAGGTAAATGTGATATTACTGCAAACAGGCACAACACTGATTGTACTACATCACTCACTGGTGCACCATATTTTATATAAAAAGCACAAATTGTTTCTTCCAGCCACACATTATCTATGCTCTGAAAATAAACACAATGCATTCTCTATGTTTGAGTTTTAAAGCGTAATTGAGAAGCAGAAGTCTGGGACCAACAAGATATAATAGTAAAATTTCTAAGTCTCCAAATGACTCTTCCTCTCCTGAAATCATTTAAGTCTTTAACACCATATTTTTCTGTAATGGAAGGTACTGTGCTGCAATATTAAGTTTGTCAAGTAAGTGCACTTTAAGGGGCTCATTCCAACCTGGTACAATGACAATGTAAATAAAGGTCTGGAAAGATTTAATATGGACTAACAATTTGCTCTCAACTATTTTAGATTCATGCTCAAAATCAAAATTACACCTGAACTGAGAGAGTGTAATTTAAGCCACGGAGTATGAAATGGACAATTTGATTAAGCAATTCTCCACACTTCTCTGCCAATTTTTCATTTATATTGAATATATTACTGCACCAGCATTTGTGCCATGTTTTCAGGATTTCCTCTGAAGCTAATGGAGAATCAGTAGAGCATTTATAAAATTCACTCCATTAACTCCAATCTTAATACAGAACTGCCAATGTACAAATCAGTAGTTTCATTATTCTGTCAGATTAAAACCCATTGCTTTGAAATAGAAGAAGATATATGACATGGAAAAGCACCTTCTACAATTCTGGCCAAGTTCTTTCTTGAGGATTCATCTGGAAACAAAAGTGGGGGGTGGGGGGGGTGGGAGAACAAGAATGTATTCCCATAGGGAGCAAAGAGGTAACTCACATGTTATGTGGGTGAGGTCCTAGGGGAATACTTCTCATCTTCTTTACCAAGGAGAAAGATATAAAACCTAACAAGGTCAGGGAAGTGTATGTGGATCATCTACAGCAGGCCAGTATTAAGAAAGAAGAAGTGTTAGATGTCATGGGACATACATTGATGAATCCCTAGGGCTGAATTCCATTAATCACAGGTTGTTATGGGAAGAAAGATTAGAAATAACTTGTCCTGATAGAGAGTTTTGCATTTTCAGTAGACACAGGAGAGGTGCCAAAAGACTGAAGGATAGCTCCTGTTGTTCCTTCAAGGAAGGCAAGCAGATAAGACAGGTAACTGCAGACTGGTAAGCCTTATATCAATAATAGGGAAGTTATTGGAGAAAATTCTAAAGGGTAGAATTTATGTACCTTTTGAAAGACTGGAGCTGATCAGGGATATTTGGCATGGTTTTGTGCAAGAGACTAATTTAGTTGAGCATTTTGAGGAAGGAAGTAAGAAGATTTGTGAAGGCTGGTTGATAAAAGTTGTCTACGTAAACTTTAGTGAGGCATTTGACAAGGTCCCAAATGATAGGTCAATCCAGAACATTGTACATAGAAAACCTACAGCACAATACAAGCCCTTCAGCCCACAAAGTTGTGTCGAACATGTCCCTACCTTAGAAATTACTAGGCTTACCTATAGCCCTCTATTTTACTAAGCTCCATGTACCTATCTAAAAGTCTCTTAAAAGATCCTATCGTATCTGCCTCCACCACCGTTGCCGGGAGCCCATTCCACGCACTCACCACTTACTCCTGACATCTCCTCTGTACCTACTCCCCAGCACCTTAAACCTGTGTCCTCTTGTGGCAACTATTTCAGCCCTGGGAAAAAGCCCCTCTGACTATCCACATGATCAATGCCTTGCATCATCTTATACACCTCTATCGGGTCTCAACTTCTGTCGCTCCAAGGAGAAAATGCCGAGTTCACTCAACCTATTCTCATAAGGCATGCTCCCCAATCCAGGCAACATCCTTGTAAATCTCCTCTGCACCCTTTCTATGGCTTCTTCATCCTTCCTGTAGTGAGGCGACCAGAACTGAGTACAGTACTCCAAGTGGAGTCTGACCAGGGTCCTATATAGCTGCAACATTACCTCTCGGCTCCTAAATTCAATTCCATGACTGATGAAGGCCAATGCACCATACACCTTCTTAACCACAGAGTCAACCTGCACAGCTGCTTTGAGCATCCTATAGACTCAGACCCCACGATCCCTCTGATCACTGCCAAGAGTCTTACCATTAGTGCTATATCCTGCCATCATATTTGACCTACCAAAATGCACCACTTCACACTTATCTGGGTTGAACTCCATCTGCCCTTCTCAGCCCAGTTTTGCATCCTATCAATGTCCCGCTGTAACCTCTGACAGCCCTCCACACTATCCACAACACCCCCAACCTTTGTGTCATCAGAAAACTTATTAACCCATCCCTCCACTTCCTCATCCAGGTCAGTTATGAAAATCATGAAGAATAGGGGTCCTAGAACAGATCCCTGAGGCACACCACTGGTCATCGACCTCCATGCAGAATATGACCCGTCTACAACCACTCTTTGCCTTCTGTGGGCAAGCTAGTTCTGGATCAACAAAGCAATGTCCCCTTGGGTCCCATGCCTCCTTACTTTCTCAATAGAAAATTTAGACAAATGAGATACAAGGTCAGCTGGCTCATTGGATCCAAAATTTGCTTGGCGATAGAAAACAGAGGAAAATGGCTAAAGGATGCTTTTTTGATTGGAAGTTTGTGACTGGGTGTTCATTGGAAATTGGTATTGTCAGTGAAATGTATTAATGACCTGGATGTGAATGTGAGGTGTTTTGTGGATGGCACAAATGTCTGTGGTGTTATGGAAAATGTGGCAGGTTATCAAATCTACAGCAGGACAAAGATCATTAGAGAGTTCAATAGAGCATTGGCTGATGGAATATAATCATGAAAAGTTTGAGGTAATACATTTTGGGAAGTCAAATAGGAGTTGGATAAAACAGTATATGGTAATGTACAAGGCACGTTGATGCACACAAGAACTTTGCAGTTCAAGATCGTGGTTCTTGAAAGTGACAACACAGGTAGAAAGGATGGCGAAGAAGGCACATAGGTTGCTTGTCTTCATTGGTCAGGGCATCGAATAGAAAAGTTTGGATATTAAGTTGAAACTTTACAAAACATGGTTAGATTGTACTTAGAATATTGTGTGCAGATCTGGTCACCACACTATAGGAAGGAGAGTGTGCAGAGGAATCCACCAGGATGTTACCTGATTTGAGGACTCATTGGGAGAGATTGGGTAACTTATCTCCTATGAGGAGAAGGATGCTAAGGGAATAATGTAATTGAGGCATAAGAGACATTGAGAGGATAAATAATCAGAAACTTAATCCTGGTAAGGGAATTAAATACAGAGGCTAAGTTTAACGTGAGAGGAAGGAGGTTAAAAGAGAATTTGTGAGGAAATTAGAGAGAGATTGATATCTGAAACTTGTTGCCTGAAGAGATAGCAGCTAGATATAACCACTACATTTAGATGACATTTAGACATGCACTTAATAATAATACTTCATTGATCCCGAGTGTGAAATTCTTTTGCTACAGTAGCAACATTTAAAATCACACTTAGCAGTGTGCAGACTTTACTAATAACAAAGTACAGAATAATAATATAAACAATAATAGTTTACCAATGTGTAATAATAATGTACCAAATAATAAAACTGAGACTATTGTACTACAATGTGTGTTCTCCTGTTGCACAGAGATGAACTGTTGTATGCGCATATTGCATTGTTAGGAAAGATTTTCTGTAACAATCCTTGTGACAGCAGAGCAGATTGAGTCTGTTCAGAAGGAAATGGGCCAAATGCAGCAAATTAATGTTAATATAACATAAAACAGCACAGCACTGGAACAGGCCCTTCGGCCCACAATGTTGTGCTGACCCAGCTAAAAAGCAAATCAAAAACACCCAAACACTAATCCCTGCTACCTACACAATGTCCATATCTCTCCATCTTCCTTACATCCAAGTGCATATGTAAACGTGTCTTAAGAACCTCTAATGTATTTGTCTTTACCACCATACCAGTCAGTGCATGCACAACTCTCTGAGTAAAAAACTCATCCCTCACGTCCCCTTTGAACTGAAACCACCCCCGCCCTCACCTTCAATGCATGGCTTCTGGTATTTGACATTTCAACTCTGGGAAACAGATACTCTCTACACTATCTATGCCTCTCATAATCCTACAAACCTCTGTCAGATCTCCTCTCAGCCTCTGGCATTCTAGTGAAAACCCAAGTTTATCCAGCCTCTGATGATAACACATGCCCTCTAAACCAGGCAGCATCCTGGTAAACCTCCTCTGCACCCTCTCCAAAGCCTCAACATCCTTCCTATTACAAACCAATTACAGTGTCTGGGTGTTTTTTTTTTTTTGACAGACAGACAGACAGACTTTATTGATCCCGAGGGAAATTGGGTTTCGTTACAGTCTCATCAACCAAGAATAGTGAAGAAATATAGCAATATAAAACCATAAATAATTAAATAATAATAGGTAAATTGTGCCAAGTAGAAATAAGTCCAGGCCCAGCCTATTGGCTCAGGGTGTCTGACACTCTGAGGGAGGAGTTGTAAAGTTTGATGGCCACAGGTAGGAATGACTTCCTATGACGCTCAGTGTTACATCTCAGTGGAATGAGTCTCTGGCTGAATGTACTCCTGTGCCTAACCAGTACATTATGGAGTGGATGGAAGACATTGTCCAAGATGGCATGCAACTTGGACAGCATCCTCCTTTCAGACACCACCGTCAGAGAGTCCAGTTCCACCCCCACAACAACACTGGCCTTATGAATGAGTTTGTTGATTCTGTTGGTGTCTACTACCCTCAGCCTGCTGCCCCAGCACACAACAGCAAACATGATAGCACTGGCCACCACAGACTCGTAGAACATCCTCAGCATCATCCGGCAGATGTTAAAGGACCTCAGTCTCCTCAGGAAGTAGAGATGGCTCTGACCCTTCTTGTAGACAGCCTCAGTGTTCTTTGACCAGTCCAGTTTATTGTCAATTCGTATCCCCAGGTATTTGTAATCCTCCACCATGTCCACACTGACCCCTTGGATGGAAACAGGGGTCACCGGTGCCTTAGCCCTCCTCAGGTCCACTATCAGCTCCTTAGTTTGGAGTTATGTGAATTTATCAGATATTAATTCAAGCAAGAGCCAGTCTTCAGTATTTATTGTAAATTCCAGCAGTGAACTGAAGTTAAAATCCCACATCATAGATGTCCCCCTTCTTCAAAGAATGGGATTTCCCTCCCTCCTGTCCCACCTGCATTTCCTCCATTTCCCAAACATCTCTGCTCACCCCATCTTCCCACCTCCTTAACAGTGGTAGAGTTCCCCTTGTCCTCACCTGCCATTCCATCAGTATCCACATCCAACACATTCTCCTCTGCAAATTCTGGCATCTCCAAAAGATCCTACCACTAAACATATATTTATCTCCCACCACCCCTCCGCTTTCCATACAGATTGCTCTCTCCATGATTCTCTTGTCCATTTGTCCCACCCCATTAATCTCCCTCCACCCACCTATCCCCGCAAGCAACTTAAGTGTTACACCTGTCCATATTCTTCCTCCCTCCCCTATATTTAGGGTTCCAAACAGCCCTTCCGGGTGATATAACACTTCACCTGTGAATTAGCTGGGTTCATCTAATGTGTCTGGTACTCCCAATGTGTCCTCCTCTACTTTAGTGAGACCCATCATAAATTGGGGGGCTGCTTCGTCGACCACCTCTGCTCCATCCACCCAAAGCAGAGCTTCCCAGTGGCCAAACATTTTAATTCTGATTCCCATTCCCATTCTGACATATCAGTCCATGGGCTCCTCTTGTGCCAAAATGAGGCCACCCTCAGGGTGGAGGAGTAACACATAATGTTCTGTCTGAGTGGCCTCCAAACTGATGGCATGAATATCAATATTGATTTCTCCTTCCGGGAAAAATATTCACTTCCCCACCTCTCTTTCTCTATTCCCCACTCTGTTCTTTTTCCTCTTCTCACCTATCACTTCCTCCTGGGTCTCCTCTTCCTTCCCTTTCTCCTATGGTCCACTCTCCACTCCTCTCAGATTCTGCGGCCCTCTACTTCTCCCACTCACCTGGCTTCACCTGTCACCTTCCAGCTAGCCTCCTTCCCATTCCCCCCACCCAACCTTTTTATTCTGGCGTCTTCCCCTTTCCTTCTCAGTCCTGAAGAAGGGTCTCGACTGTTTATTTATTTCTATAAATGCTACCTGACCTGATGAGTTACTCCTGCATCTTCTGTGCGTAACATTAATTTTGGGTGTCTGGCCCTCTGTCTTCAGAAACTTTTGGACAATTTGTGTGAATCACTTTGTGACAAAGGTGCTTGGACATTCAGAATTGTCTCCCATTGTAGACATATAATCCAAAGGAAGCATTGTCAGCCCAAAGTATTGAAGTAAGTTATTGTACTTATTGGAATTGTATTGAATCATTGCTGTTACCTTTGATCTTAAGGGTATGAAAACGTGATGTACTTTTGGGTTTGTGAACCACTACCAAGAGTTTCTCCAGAATGATGCCTGCTGGTTATACCAAATAAAAACCTCTTCATCATCAGCTTCAGTGTCTTCCCAGTGACTTTGATTAGGGTCACCACAATGGGATCGGTATTAATGAGAATAATGTTCAGCATGGATGTGGTGGAGTGATGGAACCGTTCATTTTCTGTACAATTCTATGACTCTATGATAGAACAATTGCACTCCTTTGCAAGCCTGATACTTCCAAAACAGTATCTGTGATTTTGTACCTAATATTGCCTGTAAGAATAGAAGATCTCTTTAGTTAAGGCTAATTTATTTTCAAAGTGCTATTGTAAATATTTCATTCATGACTTTTTAACATATTTGCACTTGTTCTCAGTGCAAAGCAAAAGCACAACGTAGTCTTTAGCCATAAGAAAATGATATTTCAAACATCACCATTATGTGGATACTTGAGGGCTATGTGGAAGGGAAAGGTTAGACTGATCTTAGACAAGGGTAAAAGGTTAGCACAGCATTGTAGGCTGAAAGGTCTGTGCTGTGCTGTAATTCAAAATACAAGGTTTAAGAGTGTTTAATGTGAATTCTGGTACTCAGGTGAAAAGGAAAACAAAATAATTGTTACTCCTGATCTGATGTAGCACAAAAGAAACACAATAATTAAAAAAAGCAATACATATAAATAAATAAGATAGCTTATATACACAGATTGATTGCATGTAAATAAAGTGACAGTAAGTACAGGAGTGTCTAGATACAAGATGACTCTGACAGGAAATTATAAAGTAGTGGTGGTTTGGGGTGTGTGGAGGGGTGGGGTAGTGAGTGGAGGTGTTGATCAACCTTACTGGTTGGGGAAAGTAACAGTTTTTGAGTCTGGTGGCTCTGGCATGAATGTTATATAGCCTCTCCTGTTTTTGGAGTGGGACAAACAGTCCATGAGCAAGGTGGGATCCTTCATGATATTTGTTGGCATTTTTCCAGCAGCTTTCTATATCTATGTCCTTGATTGCAGGCAGCCTGGTGCCACTGATACTGTATGTTGGGCAGTTTTGACTCCCCATTGTAAATCCTTCCTGTCCACCACAGTGTATTTTCTGTACCCTGCAGTGATGCAGCATGTTAGGATGCTCTCTACCATGCTTCTGTTGAAGGTCCTGAGTATCAATGCACATAGTCCAGCTCTCTTCAGCCTCCTCAGAAAGTGGAAGCATTGGTGAGCTTTCCTGATTGTGTAGGATATATTCTAGGACTGTGAGATGTGTGCACTCAGGAGTATGAAACTGGTCACAGTTTCCACTGCTGTGCCACCGATGTAAAGAGGGGTGAGTGGTATGAGTTATCCTGAAGCCAATAGCCAACTCCTTTGTCACTTGCCAGGAACTAGGCCTTGAGCACTTCCAGCTCCTCTCTGTAGGCCATCTCATCATTGTCGGTGATGAGCCCCATCACTGTTGTGAACTTAACAATGTGATTACTCGCGTGCTTGGCCGTGCAGTCATGTGTGAAAAGAGTGTACAGCAGTGGGCTCAGCACGTAGCCCTGTGGGGCACCCAGGCTAAGGATGATGGGGAGGGAGGAGCTGTTGTGCATCCTGACTGTCTGAGGTCTGTTGGTTAGGAAGTCCCACATCCAGTTGTGATAGATAGATAGATAGATAGATAGATAGATACTTTATTCATCCCCATGGGGAAATTCAACTTTTTTTCCAATGTCCCATACACTTGTTGTAGCAAAACTAATTACATACAATACTTAACTCAGTAAAAAAATATGATATGCATCTAAATCACTATCTCAAAAAGCATTAATAATAGCTTTTAAAAAGTTCTTAAGTCCTGGCGGTTGAATTGTAAAGCCTAATGGCATTGGGGAGTATTGACCTCTTCATCCTGTCTGAGGAGCATTGCATCGATAGTAACCTGTCGCTGAAACTGCTTCTCTGTCTCTGGATGGTGCTATGTAGAGGATGTTCAGAGTTTTCCATAATTGACCGTAGCCTACTCAGCAATGGTCTACTTAGACCGAGAAGTAGGAGTTTGTTCACCAATGTCTTTGAGACCATAGTTTTGAATACTGAACGAAAATCCAGGATGCTGAACTGAAATACATAGAACTGAAATGTTTTATGTTCTATTAACTCATGTATGGTATAATATGAACAAGGAGAGCATTGTTTGTTAAGTTTGACTTGCAGTCACCATAAGCACTTTGTGATTCCTTGTTCCACGTCCATTTCACATCCTTTTTCAACAGGAGTGTGAGCATCAATACAAGATCTGGAAGGAATCAAGTGTAATACTCAGATGAAAACTTGACTCCATATGTAACTTTGAGTGTGAATGTATACATTGCACTGGAACCAACATTCAGTTGTACATTGACATGAATAAAGTTTGGATTTTTATATTCCATCTTATAAGACCTTGCTTTGCAGTCTACACAAAACAAAATGCTCTTGTTTGCCTCAGGCACATCAAACAGTGGTGTTGCCATCTCCCCCTCATTAGTTTTCACAAGTTCATTATTTTGTTTTAGCCTCTCCAGGTCCACCCTAACTCTTTCAAGCATACAGAACTGATGTATTGTTCAATTTAGTCTGATGAAAATGTGTGCACTGTGCTCTGTTATGCTGCCTTCAGAAAGTGTTAGCATTCTGTTCCAAAATATGGCAAGGTGCAACTTTGAAGCATCGATGTGGAAAACATTGACTGAGTCCAACTTGAATTAACTTTGCTAACGTCAACCTTAGTAAGTCTGTTCTATTTTGATAGTTTAACAGTGAATTGTGCCCACTGTGTACTCTATTTACCTAAAAACCCACTAGAATATTTTATCATGTTTTCAGTCAATGGTATCTGCCTGAATATGCTAAAGTAGTGCTTTGGCTCATTACAGAAGATCTGCAGCAGTCTCAATTTGTAGGTCAATGTATTGATTGTTAATCAATGCCTTTACTTGTCTGGCTGCTGCCTTAATTGTTTGCAGCTATATAATACAGGTTCCACATCTAAATGAACTGCTGAATAATGAAGTGTTCATTTCAAATTAGTCCAATTGCCACGGAAATTGCTTTTGCTGTTTAGATTTACAGGCTTTGAAATGTAAACCATTTTTAAACAACTGAAGCACTTCCTGCTCTACACTGACAGCCATTGCAATGAAAGCAGTTAAATGATTGGTCTTACCAAGACATTCCAGACATTGTTTCTTAGCTTTGGATTTTGTCATGCCTCTCTGACCACACAGTTCAGCTAGACTAGTTCTGGTCAAGATGGCGCCAAGCTGTGCTCTCCATCAAAGTTGTCGCTCAGGCTCAGTTATCTTTTAGGTTTGTAGGACGGGGGACGGAAAGGGGAGTTAGGGGTAAGTTTCGGTTTTAGGGACATGGATGTAGGGGAATCAGAGGTCATACCAGAGAAAAGGTGTCTGTTCCATGTTTGGAGGCCAGCGCTGTGGACGTAGGCCTTCCACTGTTGAACGTGTTGGGCCAGCAGACCAGTGAGTCTTCAGCAGGTTTAGGGATTGGAGTTCTGTGTGGGGAGGAGGCAAGAGAGTCAGTGACTCCTTAGGTATGTGAGTCAACAAGTCCAGAGTTTGAGGCCTAACTTCCAGGGTCTCATTCACGTTTCTCATTTGTCATCATTGGCAAGTCCTGGGAACATACTGAAGCCCAGAGGTTGATAGGAAATCCAGAATTCCTTGGAAACTTGGGTCTACGAATCTGCTGGGTAAACTGAAACCCAATGTCCATGAATCCACGAGCTCATTGGTGGTCAAAGATGGGATTTAGAGGACTGTGTATGTGCGTGGGTAGGAGGAGCAGGACTTGTTTTGCTGTACTTTTTGTTGTTTGTTGTGTTCTGTGTTGTTCTGCCAAGCATAGTGGGCATGCTATGCTGGCACCAGAATGTGTGGCAACATCTGCTGGCTAGCCCCATCACATTGTTAGGTTGTATTGGCTACCATTGTAAATGAGGTATTTCACTGTACGTATGTTTCAATGTACGTGTGATAAATAAATGAATCTGAATCCAAAGCTAATGTCCTTGAATGCCCATTCACTTGACCTATCCTTTTCCCTATATGGACTTTTCTTGTCACCCTTAACTTGTAAATTTTAGATTTGCAACAATCTTAATAGTATTTGGTCCCTTCACCCACGTTGCTAGCATAAATTATAAATAAATAATGCCCTGACGTTGATCCCTGGCACCATAATGGTTACTGATTGCCAAGCAAAAATTGACTTAATTTTTCTGACTCTATTTGCTGCTAGTAAATCCCCATCATGCATTGTTATATTCTGCAGAATCCTTTTTGCACCACCTTATGCAATGCTTTGCGGAAATCCAAATGCATAATGACCATTGGTTCCTCTAAGTCTGCGCTGCCTGTTTGTATTTCAGTGGAAGCAATGAAGTAATTTTGAACTTGCCTACTTTATTACCCATTTAATAAAGTTCAACATCCTTTTAGCCTTCCTAGTTACTGATGAAGACATGTTTTTCAAACAGCAAGCAACATCTTGAATTTCTAGATGCCCAACAACCAAAAGAATGTTAGTAATCACATTTTGAGTTTGAAGTATTTATCCTGTGGACCAGAATCTGCTGGAGCTTTTGATTCTATATCTTAAAGTGTCAACATATTTTCTAATTTCCATATACTCCAGCTTTATTTGGTTAATTAGCACATATATGCACTGCACTTCATTTTGTATAAGACCCCTAATTCTTGACATGATTTATTTTGTAATTTTATTGATAATGAGCAAAGTTCCACTTGTTATATGGATATCAAGCCATTCATGAGGCATTTTTAATATAGCGTGTGCTAATAGCAGAGTGAACATTTACAATCAATTCTCACTGATATTACATCACTGATAACCAATGCTATGCAGATTTCAACAGAGAAACCTTATTTAAATGTTATCTCAACATGAGGGCGAGCTCGATAGACCCATACACAATATCAAGCATCTTTGCTTATCTTACCTTATTTAATCTGATGGTACTACTACCTTTGTTATGACCACAGACATGGTTATATCAAGTGTCAGTAAGATTGTAAGACCATAGACATAGGAAAATAATTAGGTTATTCAGGCCATCAGTTCTGCTCCACCATTTGATCACAGTTGCTTTATTATCCCTCTCAGTCCCATTCTCCTGCTTTTCCCCATAGCCTTTGACACCCTTTCTAATCAACAACATATCATCCTCCACTTTAAGTATACCTAACATCTTGACATCCACAGTTGTCTGTAGCTTACCAGCCTTTGGCTAAAGATATTCCTCCTCATCTCTGTTCTAAAGCAGAATCCTTGCATTCTTATCAAGAACTCTTCTGAGACTGTGACCTCATTACTGGAGACATCCTCTCCATGACCACTCTATCCATGTCTTTCAATATTTGGTAGATTTTAATGAGCTCCACTGTAGTGAGTACAAGCCCAGGTCCATCAAATGCTTCTAATACATTAACCCTTTTATCCTTGGGGTCATTCTCATAAAGCTCTTCTGAACCCTCACCAATGCCAGCACATCCACTTTCTATCTTTGATGTTGGGCCCTAAACTGCTCACAATACTTCAAATGTGATCTGACGAGCACCTTATGAAGCCTCAGCATTACAACCTTGCTTTTACTGTATATTCTAGAGCTCTTGATAAGAATGGTAACATTGCATTTGCCTTCCTTACTGCCAACCCAATCTGCAAATTGACATCTAGCAAATCTTGCAGAAGGACTCCTAAGTCCCTTTGTACCTCCAGTTTCTGAATTCACTCCTCATTTAGAAAATAGTTACACCTTTATTCCTTCTACCAAGTGTATGACCATACACTCTTCTAAGCTGTATTCCTTCTTTGTCCATTCTCCTAATCTGTCCATGACATCCTGCTTCCTCAATACTTCCTGTCCCTCCACCCATATTTGTACAATCCACAAAGTCATCCATTCTGTCACCCAGATCATCAACAAATAGCGTGAAAAGTAGCAGACCAACATCAATACCCGCAGAACACCATTAGTCTCCGGCAGCTAACCAGAAAAGACCCCTCTATTCCTACTCTTTGCCCTCTGCCTGACAGCCAAATTTCTTTCCCATAATGCCGTGAGCTCTTACCTTGTTTAGCAGCCTCATGCGTGACATTTTGTCAAAAATTATCTGGAAACCCATGTCAGCAATACCCACTGACTCTCCTTTGTATAGCCTACCTGTTATTTCCTCAAAGAATTCCAACAGTTTTGTCAGACAATATTTCCCCTTTAGGAAACCATGCTGACCTTGGCCTATTTTATCATGTGTCTCCAAGTACCCCAAAATCTAATTCTTAACAGCAGGCTCTAACATCTTCCTAACCAATGAATTCAAGCTAACTGGCCTATAATTTCTTTTTTTTTGCCTCCCTCCCTTAAAGAGTGGAGTGGCATTTGCAACTTTCCATTCCTCTGAAACTTCTCCAGAATTTAGTAATTATTGAAAGATCACTACTTATGCCTCCACAATCTCTTCAGCCACCTCTTTCAGAACCCTGGCGTGTACACCAAATGGTTCAGGTGACTTGTCCACCTTCAGACCTTTCAACTTCCTTAGTAACAGCAACTATTCTCATTTTTACCCCTGAATTTCTGGCATGCCTTTCACAGTGAATACTGACACAAACTACTTATTCAGTTCGTCAGGCATTTCATTGTTCACTATTATTACCTCTCCAGCATCATTTTCCAGTGGTCTAATATCCACTCTCACCTCTCTTTTACTCTTTATGTATCTAAAAAACATTTGGTATCCTCTTTCATATTATTGGCTAGCTTACTGCATATTTTGTCTTTACTCCCCTTATTGTCTTTTATTTACTTGCCTGCTGTTGATTTTTAAAAGCATCTCAATCATCTAGCTTTCCACTAATTTTGGCTATGTTGTATGCCCTTTCTTTTTCTTTCTTTGACTTCCCTTGTCAGCCAGGTTTGCTTCATCCTTCCTTTAGAATGTTGCTTTTTTTGGGATGAAATTATACCGCATCTTCTGAATTACCCTGAGGAACTCCTGCCATTGCTACTCTATTGTCACCCTTGGGTATGTCTAGGGTCCCCTTCTGATCAACTTTGGCCATCTCATCTCCTCTTTATGCCTCTGTAATTACCTTTACTCAACAGTAATACCAATACATTTGATTTTAGCTTCTTCCTCTCAAATGTCAGGGTGAATTCTATCATATTACGATCACTGTTTCCAAAGAGTTCCTTTACCTTAAGCACCTTAATCAAATCTGGTTCGCTGCACAACACCAATTCCAGAAATCCCTTTTCCCTAATGGGCTCAAACACAAGTTGTTCTAATAAAAAAGACAGCTTCTCAGCATTCTACAAATCCCTTCTTTTGGGATCCAATTCCAATCTGATTTTCCCAATCACTTGTATATTGAAGTCCCTTATGACCACCGCAACATTACGTTTCTTACATGTCTTTTCTAGCTTCTGTGGTAGGGGAAGCATAATTCTTAAATGTAGGTAGAAAATAAGCCCACAGAAATAAATGGTGCCATCTTCTTCCATCATGGCCACAAGTAGAGATCAAATATATTGAGAACAGAATGGATATAAATGAAAGACTACACCTTCTCGAGCTGGAGAAATGTGTCTTCATAATAGCAGTAAAGGCTTGGTTGGAGAAAAGGAAAACTCTAGACCTATTTCTAGAAAGCCTCTTTAGAAATAGGTCTAGAGTCATTAGGTAAGAAGAGGAGGCATAAACATTTCTCCACAGCTCATGTTCAACATACATCAGTGTTTCAACTTTTGGCAAGATTAGTACCAGTGAATTATTCATAGTGACACAGCTGATACAGTTGATGAGAAAGGTTGCAATATGTAGGGAAATAAAGGGTGTGGTGAGAGTGGGGGGCAAGTATAAGAAAAGGAGGGTAGAGTGAAATTCAGATACAATTTGATGCCAGGGCAATGAACCTCATAATTATATTGAGTAGATTTTTTTTTGACAAGACAGGCGCAAGGTAGAAAATAGAGACTTTTAAATAAATTAAAAGCTATAACTCAGCAATGGAAGTTGATGAACAGGGAGTGGTTGCAATGAAGAATAACAAACTCAATAGGAGCAAATGAAAATTATGTTTATAAGGGGAAAACTATTCTCTTATCAACAGAGGGTCAATGGAACGACAACAAAGAGTAAAGGGAATGTTATTAATGGATAACAGAAAACCAAAGAGAAACTATAGTTAAAACACAATTTGCACAACTAATTAGCCAACATCATTAGCCCAAAAATCAGACCCTATTTTGTAGGCTTCAGTGAAATAACTATGTTCAATAAACTAAACATTATGAGAAAAATAATTTTAGCAAGGGAAGGAACAAAAAAACTTTGATCAGCATGAATTTTAATTGGTAAAAAAAATGATAAAACTTTTAATCATGGTTTTATGTTTACATCTAGTTCTTTAAGAAATCTATATTATGCTGATGCACCATCAATAACTCTCTGAGACGTGAGGTGAGATATTGGCTTTTATTGACTGGAAGAAAGAACAAGCAGCACTTGACCAACATGTTACATCCTGGAGACTGAGGGCAGGGCTCAGGCCCCAATCGCCTTTATACCGGGGTCTGTGGGAGGAGCCACGGTCAGTGGGAGGAGCCACAGGAGCAGTCAGCAGGGGGGGTGGGGGGGGGCTCGTCCAGACAGGTATATGTAGTTCACCACATATACATATTGTTCCCTATGTCTGGGATTTTACAGCATTTCCTTTGAAGCCATTAAGTGATTATTTTACAAAGGCTACAGTAGTTGTCAGGTAACAAATGTTCACTTTCATTCTAAATGGATAAAAGTAAATTGTGAAGAACATTGAGGCCCAAATGAAATGTTTTGGCAGTAGCACTGATTCATAAAATCTATCTCAACATATTTCTCTGAAGGGTAGTTTCTCAAATGTTTCTCTTTTTGTAGAAATTGTTCAATGCTTCCTGCAATTTCACAGAGGGAATTGACATCATGGAAATATGTTTTGGAAGACTTACCCATGCAAATTCTTAATCAACATATTACTATATGGATTACTTTTGAAACAACATCCCAATTAGCACTTTGAGAAAGTAAATGATTTAGTGAAATGCTGTATGACAGCAAATAACTAACCCACTCAGATCATCACACATAAGATGCTGGAGGAATTCAGCAGATTAGATTACATCTAAAGAGGGAAATGAACAGTCAACATTTCAGGACAAGACACTTCATTAGGACTGGTGAATTCATCAGGATTGATGAGTCCTGATGAAGGGTCTTGGCTAAAACCTTGACGGCTCATTTCCTTCCATAAATGCCACATGACCTGTTAAGTTCTTAAAGCAATTTGTGTCTGTTGCTCAAGATTTTCAGCATTTTCAGAATCTTTTATATCCCTACTTCAGATCAATACCTGATTCTTCATTTCCATTTCTACATAAATTAGAATTACTTACTGAGATCATTATGACTGTGCAACAGTGATACCCCTAAACTATCTTAACAGTGGTATTAAATAATAGAGAACAAAACTAAAAGCAAATCATCCTGTGTCTGCAGTCCACTGATTAAAGGCAATAATTAAAATGCAGCATTCTATACACTTTGATTTAAAATACTTCTTTTGGAAGAAACAGTCAGCTGCATTTTATTTTTATGATCTAACAAAAATTTACTAAAACTCCCCGAAGTTGATCAATTTTTATAACCTAATATTCAAGTTTATTCATATGCATCTGGCAATGCATATTCTGAGAGGCATTTCCAAACACTATTATTAAAAAACATTAAGTTGTATCACAAATCAAATAGCAAGAATGCACACAACAGTAATGATGCTTTTTGGTTATTTATATTCCTCAACAACTACAATTAACTAATTACTCTTCATTCATTCGAGTTACAGCATCTTCAGTAAAATTGAAATGGTAATCCAAAATTAGCTGAGTTCATTTAACAGATTCAAATAGTGATTGCTAAGGGAAGGGTCTAAAATACGATATGGGTGACCTAAATTAATACTGTAATATAATCCAAGAGTATTTACTGGTAATTTTAACCCACTTTTAAAAATCATTTTTAAGAGATATTATTGCTGTATTAATGTAGTTTTCTTGGTGACATCAGTGAGATGCACCCTGTGGTTGAACTATTGATCACACAGAAATTATTTTCAGCATTCCTCCATGTAGCAGCTGTTCCCACAGTGGCCCTCAAAGCTCAGCAGCATCTCTAATTGAAAATAATTTTCCAATCCTTTCAGTAGTTGTGAAGGAAATTTTCGAACTGGACAGAAGTATTTCAACTTCATGTGCTCTTTAAGGATCAGAAAGAATTTCCTTGTCTAAAGGAGTAAAAAGATGGTTGAATGCAAAGGCACAGGGACTGCAATAGTTCAACAAGAAGCCTATCATCATCCTTGGAAGGCAGCTAGGGAGCCACAGTTAGTGCGACACTATTAAAGCTCGACATGTCGGGTATTGGAGTTCAATACTATTATCCTCTGTACATCTTCCCTGTGGAGTGCATGGCTTTTCTCTCAGTCCTCCAAATTCCTCCTGCAGTCCAAAGATGTACCAGGTAGGTTAATTGGTCATTGTAAATTCTCCTGTAAATAAAACAATTCATTTAGAAAATAAAATTGTAAATAAATCCTTGCACCTGTCTCTCATCTTTATAAGATTAGCAAAGGAAGTGCACACCAGCAAGAAGGAGCAGATGGAGGTAAGAAGCAATGAAAAGTGTACACAGGAAAAGATAGACTGAAAACCAAACTATGGGGTTCTGGATCCACTACCAATGGCTCTTCCATCTCAAGTGAAAAGCTCCTTCATCTGTGATTCACATTCACAGGTGTTCAGATACGTTCCAGTCAGCTCTCAAAGTAGCAAAAATTATGGAGAAGTCCACGCCCTATTAGTCGATGCATAAGACTGCATGTAATCTGAAGAATCTGAGGCATTTCCAACATTCCCCAGAAGAAATTTTGTTGCTGATTTTACATTCTTTACTGAATGTTCTAATTGTCACTTCATTTTAGAAGAGTAAGGAAGTCATATTGTAGCTGAATAAGATATTAGTTATGCTGCACTTGCAGTATTATATGCAACTCTCATCACCTCATTACATAAAGGATGTGCAGGCTTTGGAAAGGGTACAAAATGGGTCTGCCAAGATCTGCCTGAATTAGAGGGTATGAAATAAAAGGAAAGATTAGACAAACGGGTTGTTTTCTCTGATGCACCAAAAGCTGAGAGAAGACCTGACAGAAGTTTATAAAATTTAGAAATTTGATCATAGCGTAAACAATTAAAGTCTTTCTTTACAAGAAAAAAATGTCAAGTAAGAGAGGACATAACATAAAGGCATAGAACACTACAGCTCACAAGGTGGCCCTTCAGCCCATCTAGATCACGTAGAACCATCAATCTGCCTAGTCCCATCGACCTGCACCTGGACCATAGACCTCCATAACCGTCCTATTATAGACAATAGACAATAGGTGCAGAAGTAGACCATTCGGCCCTTCGAGCCTCAACCACCATTTTGAGATAATGGCTGATCAACTACTATCAATACCCGGTTCCTGCCTTGTCCCCATATCCCTTGATTCCCCTATCCATAAGATACCTATCTAGCTCCTTCTTGAAAGCATCCAGAGAATTGGCCTCCACTGCCTTCCGAGGCAGTGCATTCCAGACCCCCACAACTCTCTGGGAGAAGAAGTTTTTCCTTAACTCTGTCCTAAATGACCTACCCCTTATTCTCAAACCATGCCCTCTGGTACTGGACTCTCACAGCATCTGGAACATATTTCCTGCCTCTATCTTGTCCAATCCCTTAATAATCTTATATGTTGCAATCAGATCCCCTCTCAATCTCCTTAATTCCAGCGTGTACAAGCCCAGTCTCTCTAACCTCTCTGCATAAGACAGTCCAGACATCCCAGGGATTAACCTCATGAATCTACGCTGCACTTCCTCTACAGCCAGGATGTCCTTCCTTAACCCTGGAGACCAAAACTGTACACAATACTCCAGGTGTGGTCTCACCAGGGCCTATTCAAATACCTATCCCAATTTCTCTTAAATGTTAAAATCAAACCTGTATCCAGTACTTTTGCTGGCAGCTTGTTCCACACTCACACCACCCTCTGAGTGAAGAAGTCCCCCTTTATGTTCATCTTAAACATTTTACCTTTCACCCTTAACCCATGACTTCTAGTTGTAGTTTCACCTAACCTTGGTGGAAAAAGCCTGCTAGCATTTACCCTATCCACACCATAACGCCTTAAGACCATAAGACAAAGTAGCAGGTCGGCTATTTGGCCCATCGAGTCTGCTGTGCCATTTTATCATGAGCTGACCCATTCTCCCACTTAGTCCCACTCCCCCGCCTTCTCACCATAACCTTTGATGCCCTAGCTAATCAGATACCTATCAATCGCTGCCTTAAATACACCCAATGACTTGGCCTCCACTGCCGCCCGTGCCAACAAAATCCACAGATTCACCACCATCTGGCTAAAAAAAAATTCTCTGCATCTCTGTTCTGAAACGGCGCCCTTCAATCCTTAAGTCATGCCCTCTCGTACGAGACTCCCCCACCATGGGAAACAACTTTGCCGCATCCACTCTGTCCATGCCTTTCAACATTCAAAATGTTTCTATGAGGTCCCCCCTCATTCTTCTAAACTCCAAGGAGTACATTCCAAGAGCATTCAAACGTTCCTCACATGTTAACCCTCTCATTCCCAGAATCATTCTAGTGAATCTTCTCTGAACCCTTTCCAACGTCAGCACATCCTTTCTTAAATCCAAAACTGCACACAGTGCCCAAGTGAGGTCTTACCAGTGCCATATAGAGCCTCAACATCACATCACTGCTCCTATACTCTATTCCTCTAGAAATGAATGCCAACATTGCATTCGCCTTCTTCACCACCGAATCAAGTTGGAGGTTAACCTTAAGGGTATCTTGCACGAGGACTCCCAAGTCCTGTTGCATCTCAGAACTTTGAATTCTCTTCCCATTTAAATAATAGTCTGCCCGTTTATTTCTTCTACCAAAGTGCAGGACCGTACACTTTCTGACATTGTAATTCATTTGCCACTTCTTTACCCATTCTCCCAATCTATCCAAGTCTCTCTGCAGACTCTCTGTTTCCTCAGCACTACTGGCCCCTCCACCTATCTTTGTATCATCAGAAAACTTAGCCACAAAGCCATCTAAACGAAGCGGCCCCAACACGAACCCCTGTGGAACACCACTGATAACCAGCAGCCAACCAGAATGGGATCCCTTTATTCCCACTCTCTGTTTCCTGCCAATCATCCAACGCTCTATCCACGTATGTAACTTTCCCATAATTCCATGGGCTCTTATCTTGTTTAGCAGCCTCATGTGTGGCACCTTGTCAAAGGCCTTCTGAAAATCCAAATACACAACATCCACTGCATCTCCCTTGTCTAGCCTGCTTGTAATTTCCTCAAAAAATTGCAATAGGTTTGTCAGGCAGGATTTTCCTTTAAGGAAACCATGCTGAGTTCTGCCTATCTTGTCATATGCCTCTAAGTATTCCGTAACCTCATCCTTGACAATCGATTCCAACAACTTCTCAACCACCAATGTCAAGCTAACAGGTCTATAATTTCCTTTTTGCTTCCTTGACCCCTTCTTAAATAGCAGAGTGACATTTGCAATCTTCCAGTCCTCCGGAACCAGGCCAGAACCTATTGACTTGAATCTATTGAAAGATCTTTGTTAATGTCTCCGCAATCTTCACAACTACTTCCTTTAGAACATGAGGGTGCATTCCATCTGGTCCAGGAGATTTATCTACCCTCAGACTATTCAGCTTCCTGAGTACTTTCTCTGTCGTAATTGTGACTGCGCACACTTTTCTTCTCTGACACCCTTGCGTGTCCGGTATATGGCTGATGTCTTCCTCAGTGAACACTGATGCAAAATACTCATTCAGTTCCTCCGCCATCTCCTTATCTCCCATTACAATTTCTCCAGCATCATTTTTTATCGGTCTTATATTTACTCTCATCTGTCTTTTACTCTTTATATACTTGAAAAAGCTTTTAGTATCCTCTTTGATATTATTTGCTAGCTTCCTTTCATAGTTCATCTTTTCCCTCTTAATGACCTTCTTAGTTTCCTTTTGTAAGCTTTTAAAAACTTCCCAGTCCTCTAACTTCACACTAATTTTTGCTTCCTTGCATGCCCTCTCCTTTGTTTTTACATTTGTACTTTGGCTTTGACTTCTCTTGTCAGCCACGGTTGCATCCTTTTCCATTCAAAAATTTCTTTTTTTGGAAAATATTTGTCTTGCAATGGGACACCCCCTCATAATTTTGTATTACCTCTATCAAATCTCCCCACAGTGTTCTACATTTCAGGGAATAAAGTCCTAACCAATTCAACCTTTCTCTCGAATTCAAGTGCTCAGTTCTGAAAACATCTCCTTCAATCTTATTTACATCTTTCCCGTGGGTAGGTGACCAGAACTACCCACAATGCTCCAAATTAGGCCTCACCAATGTCTTGTACAACTTCAACATAACGTCTCATCTCCTATACTTAATACATTAATTTATGAAGGCCAATGTGCCAAAAGCTTTCTTTACAACCCTATTACCTGTCACACCACTTTCAAAGAATTATGGATCTGTATTCCCGGATTATCCTGTTCTACCACTCTCTGTGTAAGACCTACCATGGTTGGTCCTCCTAAAGTGCACTGCCTCACATTAAATTCCACCTGCCATTTTTCAGCCCATTTTTCCAATTGGTCCAGATCCCATTGCAAGCTTTGATAGTCTTCCTCACAATCCACTATACCCCCAATCTTGGTGTCATCTGCTTATTTGCTGATCCAGTTTACCACATTATCATCCAGATGGTTGACACAGATGACAAACAACTTGGACCCAGCACCAATACCTGCAGCACACCACTAGGTGCAGAGCTCCAGTCAAAGAAACAACCATCTATTACTACTCTCTGGTTTCCTTGGCAAAGCCGATGTCTAATCCAGTTTATTACCTCATCCTGAATGCCAAGTGACTGAACCTTCTTCACCAACCTCCTATGTGGGACCTTATCAAAACTAAAGTCCATTTAAACAATATCCACTGCCTTGACTTCATCAGCTTTTCTGGTAACTTTCTCAAAAAGCTCTATAAGATTGACTAGACACAACTTATCATACACAAAGCCATGTTGACTATCCCTAACCAGTCCCTGTCTATCCAAAAACTTATATATCCAAATCCCTTAGAATAACTTCCAATAACTTCCAATAACTTCTCGACTATGGATGTCAGGTTCTCCAGTCTGTAATTTACTAGCTTATTCTTAGAGCCTTTCTTAAACAACAGAACAACATTAGCTATCCTCCAATCCTCTAGCAGCTCATCCAAAGATGGTATAAATATCTTTGTTAAAGCCCCTGCAATTTCTGCAACAGACTCCCAAAGGTTTTGTGGGAACACCCTGTCAGGCCCAAGAATTTATTCACCCTAATTTTCCTCAAGACAGCAAACACCTCCGCCTCAATAACCTGTATAGAGTCTGTGAGCTCACTGCTGCTTTGCCTCACTTCTATAGACTCTGTGTTCATCTCCTGAGTAAATATGGATGCAAAAAATCCACTTAAGATCTCCCCATCTCCTTTGGCTCCACAAATAGCTCACCACTCTGATCTTCTAGTGGACTAATTTTGTCCTGCGCTATCTGCTCGCTCAAAGTTTAAGGTAGATTGGTTATCAAACCACACATATGTCACCATATACAACAACCCTAAGATTCACTTTCTTGCAGGCACGTTCAGTAAATCTATAATAGAATAATAACCATAATAGAATCAATGAAAGACCGCACAAATTTGAGAGTTCAACAAGTGTCAAAGACAACAAAGTGAGCAAATACAAACAGAAAGGAATAATAATAAAAAATAAATAAACAATAAATATTGAGAATATGTAATGAAGAGTCCTTGAAAATGAGTCCATAGGTTGTGGGAACCTTTCAATGATGGGGCAAGTGAAGTTGGGTGGCTTCCCCTTTGGTTCAAGATCCTGATGGTTCAGGGGTAATAACTGCTCCTGGACTGGTGATATGAGTCCTGAGGCTGCTGTACCTTCTACCTGATGGCTGAAGTGAGAAGAAAGCATGACCTGGGAGTAGGGGTCACTGATTATAGATACCACTTTCCTGTGATAGCATTTCATGTAGATGTGCTCAATAGTGGGGAGGATTTTACCTGTGATGGACTGCAATTTATCCATTGTTGTAGGATTTTCTGTTCAAGGGCATTGGTCTTTCCATACCAAGCAGTAACACGGCCAGTCAATATTCTCATCACCACACTTCTATAGAAGTTTGTCAAAGTTTTAGATGTCATGCCAAATCTTTGCAAACTCCTGAGGAAGTAGAGACATTACTGCGTACAGGTCCTCCACAATGACAACACCAAGGAATTTAAAGTTACTGACTCTCTCCACCTCTGATCCTCCATTGAGGACCTCTGGTTTCCTCCTTGTGAAGTCAAGAATCAGCTGCTTGGTCTTGCTGACATTGAGTAAGAGATTGTTGTTGCGGCACCACTCAGCCAGATTTATATGCTGATCCATCACCACCTTTGATGCCGCCTTGGCTAAAATGATAGAATATCCTTGCCTGTAAAGACTTTGCAAAGCATCACTTGAAAGATACTCTAAAGACTGGGAAGAAGGTCTTGTGGTTGGATGAGACTAAAGGGGAACTTTTCGTCTCAGCACTAAACAGTAAGTGTGGCATAAATCTAATACTGACAGACAAACAGAGAGACATACTTTATTGATCCCTAGCAAAACTGGGTTTCATTAAAGCCGCACCAAGAATAGTGAAGAAATATAGCAATATAAAACCATAAGTAATTAAATAATAATAAGTTAATCATGCCGAGTGGAAATAAGTCCAGGACCAGCCTATTGGCTCAGGGTGTCTGACATTCCGAGGGAGGAGTTGTAAAGTTTGATGGCCACAGGTAGGAATGACTTCCTATGATGCTCAGTGTTACATCTCGGTGGAATGAGTTTCTGGCTGAATGTACTCCTGTGCCTAACCAGTACATTATGGAGTGGATGGAAGTCATTGTCCAAGATGGCATGCAACTTGGACAGCATCTTCTTTTCAGGCACCACCGTCAGAGAGTCCAGTTCCACCCCCACAACATCACTGGCCTTACGAATGAGTTTGTTGATTCTGTTGGTGTCTGCTACCCTCAGCCTGCTGCCCCAGCACACAACAGCAAACATGATAGCACTGGCCACCACAGACTCGTAGAACATCCTCAGCATTGTCTGGCAGATGTTAAAGGACCTCAGTCTCCTCGGGAGATAGAGACGGCTTTGCCCCTTCTTGTAGATAGCCTCAGTGTTCTTTGACCAGTCCAGTTTATCATCAATTCGTATCTCCAGGTATTTGTAATCCTCCACCATGTCCATACTGACCCCTTGGATGGAAACAAGGGTCACCGGTGCCTTAGCCAGGTGAGCCAGTTAAGACCATTCCTACTCTAAAGTATGGTGGAGGTAGCATTATGCTATGGGGATGTTTTTCAGCAGCAGGGACTGGAAATCTGGTCAGGATTGATGGGAAGATGAATGCTGTTAAATACTGAGAGATCCGGGATAAAAATCCGTCACAATGGGGAGAAAGCCCATCTTTCAGCAGGACAATAATCCAAAGCACACTGCCAGAACAATCATGAAGTGGCTTCAATGAAGAAAATCAGTCTTTGAGTGGCCCATCAGAGTCCTGATCTTAATCCAATTGAACACCTCTGGTAAGACCTCAAGTCACTGCCACTCCCTTACTAAATCCCTGGCACAGCTTGAGTGATTTTGCAAGGAGGAAGGGAAAATATTGCTCCATCATTTTCTGCAAAGCTAATAGAGACTTATTCAAAATGACCACTGCCTGTAGTAGCTGCAAGAGGGGGTTCAACTAAGTACTAAGCAAAGGGAAATGAATACTTTTGAACCGCTACATTTCAGTTTTGAATTTTTCGTTTTTCATACTTTACAATATTCCCCGTGTTTTTGGGGGCTCTACTGTGAAAAAAGCAACAAGTGATACATAAATAAAAATTCTCAGTTAAGTTGATCATGATACCATAGGATATTCATTTATGTGAACAAAGGGTTGGGGGCCGAATACTTTTGCAAGGCACTGTATCTGGAACTTCGCATTAAAATGATAATTGTTTTCAACTAGACCAACATCCCATATCTATATCATTATCTGATTTTCTTCAGCATGTGCATGACAAGATTATTAAACTAAGGCTGAGAGTGGTCCAAACCAAGTGTCTTCATTAAAATCCATCATAAAGATAAAATCGATGTTCATGAATTTGCAAACCTCAGGTGCAATTTGAAGCTTTCCTGCTTCACAACTAATCTAGCACGAAATTGTATCATCAATTATCTTTGCTGAAAGTTGTTAAGATATTTCAAAATTCTGCCAAAAAATGCAACAATTATCTGCAAATAAATTGTCAGTCATAGCGGGTGAGTGTTGCTGGGATATGAGGAATAATTAAGCATTAGTGTTATTGAAGATAGTGAGGAGACCACCCAGATTCACATCAGTGCTTGTGTTGAAGGAACTCTGACAACACTGTACTGTGGAACAATTTCGGCTCACATAAATTTAGTGGTTGCTCAAGTGTTCATAAGTGGAATTCAAATAAAAATATTTTGCAGTTTGCCATTGAATAGGATTTTATTCAAAAGCCATCTCAACTGGAGCACAACACAAATGGAATTAATTTAACAGCTGTGTGTATTCTAAGCCAAGTAACAGAATTTTTGGTTACCAGTTGTAGGTCACAGAGCCCGCTGTTGAATTTGGTCAGCGGCCATTCATTTATAATGTGTACCAAGGTTTGCACTGCACCATAGGTCCAGATTGGATTATCTCAGAACCCCCAAAGGCTTTGAGCAATTCATTGGTTCAAATCAAGATGGAATAGGGCACATTGTACATATGTGGGGCTGCAAGTTGATCCACATCTCAAAAGGCACACTAAACATGAGCAAATCTACCTTCACATTCCTGCATGTTCACACATTACCAGTGCTGGAGCTGTCCACAGTACAGCACTGTCAGAGATCCTTCTCCACAAGTCAATCTTCAATCACTGACATCCCAACAACACCCACTGGCTTTGACTGATAACAGATAAAGAAAAACACTGAACCCCATCATTGTATAGTTGGCATGCTGTCAAACTACCACTCCTCCCCCAACACCCCTTCCCCACTGGTTATTCAGTACCCTTCAGAATTAAGAAAATCAATACAACAATCAAATTACACTTCGAGGATCAGTAAAAATAATCATATAACCATATAACAAATACAGCACAGAAACAGGCCATCTCAGCACTTCTAGTCCATGCCGATGCTTACACTCACCTAGTCCCACTGGCCCGCACTCAGCCCATAACCCTCCATTCCTTTTCTCTCCATATACCTATCCAATTTTATTTTAAATGACAATACCGAACCTGCCTCCACTACTTCTACTGGAAGCTCGTTCCACATAGCTACCACTCTCTGAGTAAAGAAATTCCCCCTCGTGTTTCCCTTAAACTTTTGCCCCCTAACTCGCAAATCATGTCCTCTTGTTTGAATCTCCCCTACTCTCAATGGAAAAAGCCTATCCATGTCAACTCGATCAATCCCCCTCATTATTTTAAATACCTCTATCGTCCCCCCTCAACCTTCTACGCTCCAAAGAATAAAGACCTAACTTGTTCAGCCTTTCCCTGTAACTTAGGTGCTGAAACCCAGGTAACATTCTAGTAAATCTTCTCTGTACTGTCTCTATTTTGTTGATATCTTTCCTATAATTTGGTGACCAGAACTGTACACAATACTCCAAATTCGGCCTTACCAATGCTTTGTACAATTTTAACATTACATCCCAACTCCTATACTCAATGCTCTGATTTATAAAGGCCAGCATACCAAAAGCTTTCTTCACCACCCTATCCACGTGAGATTCCACCTTCAGGGAACTATGCACCATTATTCTTAGATCACTCTGTTCTACTGCATTCTTCAATGCCCTACCATTTACGATGTATGTCCTATTTGGATTATTCCTACCAAAATGTAGCACCTCATACTTATCAGCATTAAACTCCATCTGCCATCATTCAGCCCACTCTTCTAACTGGCCTAAATCTCTCTGCAAGCTATTATCCACAATGCCACCTACTTTAGTATCATGTGCATACTTACTAATCCAATTTACCACCCCATCATCTAGATCATTAATGTATATGACAAACAACATTGGACCCAACACAGATCCCTGAGGCACACCACTAGTCACCGGCCTCCAACACGACAAACAGTTATCCACCACTACTCTCTGGCATCTCCCATCCAGCCACTATTGAATCCATTTTACTACTTCAATATTAATACCTAATGATTGAACCTTCTTAACTAACCTTCTGTGCGGAACCTTGTCAATGGCCTTACTGAATTCCATATAGACAACATCCACTGCTTTACCCTCGTCAACTTTCCTCGTAATCTCTTCAAAAAATTCAATAAGATTTGTCAAACATGACCTTCCACACACAAATCCATGCTGACTATTCCTAATCAGACCCTGTCTATCCAGATAATTATATATACCATCTCTAAGAATACTTTCCATTAATTTACCCACCACTGACGTCAAACTGACAGGCCTATAATTGCTAGGTTTACTCTTAGAACCCTTTTTAAACAATGGAACCACATGAGCAATACGCCAATCCTCTGGCACCATCCCCGTTTCTAATGACATTTGAAATATTTCTGTCAGAGCCCCTGCTATTTCTACAACAACTTTCCTCAAGGTCCTATGGAATATCCTGTCAGGACCCAGAGGTTTATCCATTTTTATATTCCTTAAAAGTACCAGTACTTCCTCCTCTTTAATTGTCATAGTTTCCATAACTTCCCTACTTGTTTCCCTTACCTTACACAATTCAATATCCTTCTCCTTAGTGAATACCAAAGAAAAGAAATTTTTCAAAATCTCCCCCATCTCTTTCAGCTCCACACATAGCTGTCCACTCTGATTCTCTAAGGGACCAATTTTATCCCTCACTATCCTTTTGCTATTAATATACCTGTAGAAACCCTTCAGATTTATTTTCACCTTACTTGCCAAATCAACCTCGTATCTTCTTTTAGCTTTTCTAATTGCTTTCTTAAGATTCGTTTTACATTCTTTATATTCTTTGAGCACCTCATTTACTCCATGCTTCCTATATTTATTATAGATCTCCCTCTTTTTCCGAACCAAGTTTCCAATATCCCTTGAAAACCATGGCGCTCTCAAACTTTTAACCTTTACTTTCAACCTAACAGGAGCATAGAGATTCTGTACCCTCAAAATTTCACCTTTAAATGACCTCCATTTCTCTATTACATCCTTCCCATAAAACAAATTGTCCCAATCCACTCCTTCTAAGTCCTTTCGCATCTCCTCAAAGTTAACCTTTCTCCAATCAAAAATCTCAACCCTGGGTCCAGTCCTATCCTTCTCCATAATTATATTGAAACTAATGGCATTGTGATCGCTGGCCCGAAGTGCTCCCCAACACATACCTCCATCCCTTGACCTATCTCATTCCCTAACAGGAGATCCAAAACTGCCCCTTCTCTAGTCGGTACCTCTATGTATTGCTGCAAAAAACTATCCTGCACACATTTTACAAACTCCAAACCATCCAGCCCTTTTACAGAATGGGCTTCCCAGTCTTCCTTAGTATCCCATTTTTCCCATTGCTTTCCTTACTATTTTTAGACATTACTTTTCCTGTGGTTCAACTGAACTGATGGATGGGTGGTTGCTCACTTGCAGAGGAGGAGGTTGTAGTCACGAAGTGAATCAGCATTTCAATTACCCTGCTGGAGTACAGATTAACTGATCCTTATGAGGCTCTCAAAACAATGGTGATAGCTAGACCAACAAGATGATTTTAACTACTAGATATCAGAATTTCCATAATGATACCTGTACTTTACAGATGTGCATTAAAAAAAAGCTGTATACAAGATTGATGCTGAGATTGTTGGTATCTCACACTGACACAATCCAGCATACAGATCAAAGCTGTCAACATTAGCTTTTATCCAAATGCAGTCCAATTGTAACAATAATTACATTCCTCTAAAATAAATTACCTGTGGAATCCTCCTCTAGGGAGCTGGCACATAAGCTATTTATTATTCTTGGGCTGGGGGATGGTAGCTCACCACCCACAGATATCAGTTTTACGTTGACCTGGATTATGTCAGGATCTAAGCCTGTGGGTGGAAATGCAAGATGGAATGAAGTGCTGTTTTATTTTTCTTCTGTATATAAAAGCTCATCAGCTGGGACCTTTGCAGATGGTATTTCTTGGAATCCTGACAAATGGAAATGGCACAAGGATAGATCATGGTGAAGGGGTACACTACTGGAGAAGAAGTTGTGGGAGAGTGAGCACTTGTTAGCCAACTAACCCTTATAAACTGAGAGAGTGGGATGAGATAGAAGTAGGTATAGGAAGTATCAGATAAACACATCTTCACCTTGAATGATCTCAGACATTGTGAAGTTCATGGTTCATATCATTATTATTATGAAATGGCCTACATCCCCTTGTCAGCTCAATTTAGTCAGGTGCTGCAGTCAGTATATGTGTGATGGTTCTCCCGCAAAGGAGGAAAAAGTGAAACAGTACTGAATGTGTGACAACAGGCCCATGTAAAGTACTTTCATAGGTGGAAGTATCTGTATGGCAGCCTTTCTCAACCTTTTTGCCCTGGAGGAGCCCTTAAAATAATTTTTAGTTCTTAGGGAACCCCTGCATAAAGAGCTCACAGAATGTTAGTGTGATTAGTAAGTTGTAGATATAATAATTCAAAAATAATTATCGATGTTCTTTTGAGTAGAGAATGAATTTTTAACAACTGTTTCTTGAAAAATCAGATAATTAAGCTTAGCTTACCTTTCTTGAAATTACTCTTTCTCTCTTTCATAAATTTTTAAAACTCATAAGGCAAACATAATAAATTTCAAAATTCTGGGTCAAACTTTAGATAAGCACACACGGATTTCACTTTTAACTGAAATGAGACGATTTCTATCCTTGTTCAAGATGCTTGTTAAACAAGAAAAATCTTGCTCACACATGTAAGAAGTTGAAAACTGCAACAAAGTTTTCATTGCTTTCCTATGAATGGCAAGATACTCTTCTTTCACAGAAATCCAGAACTTGTCCAGGGGCATGTCCGTAATTATCATGTTGAGTGCATGGTCAGAGTGCAGCTCAACAATTTCTTCCTCTTTTCTCAAAGTCAAGTTCTCAAGCTAAACAGAAGATTCAGAGAAAGGGTCCCTCACCCAGTCATACACTTGTGTTGAAAGGGAAAAAAGTACTGTTCAATTTTGTTCTGCAGTTCTTCCAGGTGGTTTTCGATAAGATTCAAGACTTTCTGATATCCTTCCTTGCTCTCAAGCCCAAGCAGCAGTGGAAACTTTTCAAGATTTCCTTTTGCAGTATGATTTTTCCAAAGATTCAGTTTCTGTTTAAATCCAAAAATCTAGTCACTTGAAGTCAAAACATTTTCTCCAGGGCCTTGCAGAGACTTGTTCAACTGGTTCCAATGATGAAAAATGTCTGTTCAGTAAGCTAGTTTCTTCAGCCATTCTTCATCTTCAAAGCATTCAGCAAAATCTGGCCTTCTATTTTCTTGAAAGTATTCCTGCAACTCACCTTTCAGCTCAAACGCCCTGTTGAGAATGCTACCCCTGCTAAACCACCAGATTTCTGTACGTAGCAACAGGCTGGTGTGTTCCTTGTCCTGGTTTTCACAGATTTTTAAACATTCTTGAGTGAACTGGTCTTAAAGCTACTAAATAACTTGCTTCCTGAGCTTTTTTTTTAACTGACTGTGACATTTTTTCAAAAGCTTTAATCTGTTTTGAGATTCCAATAGTCGTACAAAATAATCAGCACTTTACATGTCATATGGTTGTGATTTGTAGTTAAACATCTTTTCAGCTTTACTGGAGCCATTGCTACATTTGTACGTTCTTTGCCACAGACTCGGCACAATGGAACAGGACAACTTGGGTCACCACCCCATGCAAAACCCATTGAGAAGTAGCTTTCGTTCTAAAGATATGGTAACAGATGATTACTTTAGTCCCACCAACTGATTTTGTCTCCAGGACCCAGAAGAGGCTGCTGGACTTCTTCTGGGGCAATAGGAGGCATTAGATCTCCACTGCAGTCAATAGACAATAGACAATAGATAATAGGTGCAGAAGTAGACCATTCGGCCCTTCGAGCCTGCACCGCCATTTTGAGATCATGGCTGATCATCTACTATCAATACCCGGTTCCTGCCTTGTCCCCATATCCCTTGATTCCCCTGTCCATAAGATACCTATCTAGCTCCTTCTTGAAAGCATCCAGAGAATTGGCCTCCACTGCCTTCCGAGGCAGTGCATTCCAGACCCCCACAACTCTCTGGTAGAAGTAGTTTTTCCTTAACTCTGTCCTAAATGACCTACCCCTTATTCTCAAACCATGCCCTCTGGTACCGGACTCTCCCAGCATCTGGAACATATTTCCTGCCTCTATCTTGTCCAATCCCTTAATAATCTTATATGTTGCAATCAGATCCCCTCTCAATCTCCTTAATTCCAGCGTGTACAAGCCCAGTCTCTCTAACCTCTCTGCGTAAGACAGTCCAGACATCCCAGGAATTAACCTTGTGAATCTACGCTGCACTTCCTCTACAGCCAGGATGTCCTTCCTTAACCCTGGAGACCAAAACTGTACACAATACTCCAGGTGTGGTCTCACCAGGGCGCTGTACAAATGCAAGAGGATTTCCTTGCGCTTGTACTCAATTCTCTTTGTAATAAAGGCCAGCATTCCATTAGCCTTCTTCACTGCCTGCTGCACTTGCTCATTCACCTTCAGTGACTGATGAACAAGGACTCCTAGATCTCTTTGTATTTCTCCCTTACCTAACTTTACACCATTCAGATAATAATCTGCCTTCCTGTTCTTACTCCCAAAGTGGATAACCTCACACTTATTCACATTAAACGTCATCTGCCAAGTATCTGCCCACTCACCCAGCCTATCCAAGTCACCCTGAATTCTCCTAACATCCTCATCACATGTCACACTGCCACCCAGCTTAGTATCATCAGCAAACTTGCTGATGTTATTCTCAATGCCTTCATCTAAATCGTTGACGTAAATCATAAACATCTGTGGTCCCAATACCGAGCCCTGTGGCACCCCACTAGTCACCACCTGCCATTCCAAGAAACACCCATTCACCATTACCCTTTGCTTTCTATCTGCCAACCAGTTTTCTATCCATGTCAATATCTTCCCCCCAATGCCATGAGCTTTGATTTTACCCACCAATCTCCTATGTGGGACCTTATCAAATGCCTTCTGAAAATCAAGGTACACTACATCCACTGATCTCCCTTGTTTAACTTCCTGGTTACATCCTCGAAAAACTCCAATAGATTAGTCAAGCATGATTTACCCTTAGTAAATCCATGCTGGCTTGGCCCAATCCTATCACTGCTATCTAGATATGCCACTATTTCATCCTTAATAATGAACTCTAGCATCTTCCCCACCACCGATGTCAGGCTGACAGGTCGATAGTTCTCTGTTTTCTCCCTCCCTCCTTTCTTAAAAAGTGGGATAACATTAGCCATTCTCCTATCCTCAGGAACTGATCCTGAATCTAAGGAACATTGGAAAATGATTACCAATGCATTCGCAATTTCCAGAGCCAGCTCCTTTAGTACCCTAGGATGCAGACCATCTGGACCTGGGGATTTATCAGCCTTCAGTCCCATCAGTCTACTCATCACTGTTTCCTTCCTAATGTCAATCTGTTTCATTTCCTCAGTTACCCTATGTCCTTGGCCCATCCATACATCTGGGAGATTGCTTGTGTCTTCCTTAGTGAAGACAGATCTAAAGTACTTATTAAATTCTTCTGCCATTTCTCTGTTTCCCATAACAATTTCACCCAATTCATTCTCCAAGGGCCCAACATTGTTCTTAACTATCTTTTTTCTCTTCACATACCTAAAAAAGCAAAAAGCTTTTGCTATCCTTCTTTATATTCCTGGCTAGCTTGCGTTCGTACCTCATTTTTTCTCCCCGTATTGCCTTTTTAGTTAAGTTCAGTTGTTCCTTAAAAATTTCCCAATCCTCTCTCCTCCCACTCAACTTAGCTCTGTCATACTTCCTTTTTTTTAATACTATGCAATCTCTGACTTCCTTTGTCAACAACTGTGGCCCCTTTCCCCCCTTTGAATCCTTCCTTCTCCGAGGGATGAACTGATTTTGCACCTTTTGCATTATTCCCAAGAATACCTGCCATTGCTGTTCCACTGTCTTTTCTGCTCGGATATCCGTCCAGTTAACTTTGGCCAGCTCCTCCCTCATGGCTCCATAGTTTCCCCTGTTCAACTGGAACACTGACACCTCCGAGCTGCCCTTATCCTTCTCAAATTGCAGATAAAAACTTATCATATTATGATCACTACCTCCTAATGGCTCCTTTTCTTCAAGATCGCTTATCAAATCCTGTTCATTACATAACAGTAAATCCAGAATAGCCTTGTCCCAGGTCGGCTCTCGTACAAGCTGTTCCAAGAATGCATCCTGTAGGCACTCTACAAACTCCCTATCCTGGGGTCCAGCACCAACCTGATTCTCCCAGTTCACCTGCATGTTGAAATCCCCCATAACTACTGCGACATTACTGCCACATGCCAATGTTAACTCCCTATTCAACTTGCACCCAATATCCATGCTACTGTTTGGTGGCCTGTAGACAACACCCATTAGAGTCCTTTTGCCCTTACTGTTCCTCAGTTCTATCCACACAGACTCTACTTCTCCTGATCCTATGTCCCCCTTTGCAAAGGACTGAATCTCATTCCTCACCAACAGGGCCACCTCACCCCCCTGCCCACATTTCTGTCCCTACGATAGCGCGTTTACCCTTGTACATTCATTTCCCAGGTCTGATCTCCCTGCAGCCATGTCTCCGTTATCCCAACAACATCATAGTTACCCATTTGTACCTGGGCTTCAAGCTCATCCGCCTTGTTTCTGACACTTCGTGCATTCAGATATAGAATTTTTAGCCCATTTCTCCTCTTTCTGTTTGAATCGCTGCCTATTGTGCTTAACCCAGCTCCCCGAACTCCCATCGGGCTATACGCCCCTTGAATTTTGTTGTCCTTCCTAAATTTACTTATTCCTTCTGCACATTTAACTCCATGTTCCATCAGACCATCCCTCTGTACATGTGTCCTCCTTATCACTTGTTCCGCCTCACCTTTCTCTACTACACACTTAATATTCCGGAACCGTGTAGTCCCCACCTGTCCTTTATTCTTCATCTCGCTATCCTCTCTCACATTCTGGATCCCCGCCCCCTGCAAATTTAGTTTGAACCCCCCCCCCCCAAGAAGCACTAGCAAACTTCCCTGCAAGAATGTTAGTACCGCTCCAGTTCAGGTGTAAACCGACCTTTCGGAACAGATCCCACCTTCCCTGGAACAAAGCCCAATTATCTAAAAACCTGAAGCCCTCCCTCCTGCACCATCCTCTCAGCCAGTCCTGAGACTTCTGATTGTGGAGGATGGTCAGTCATTGGTGTGTGGGTGTGTGTGTGTGTGCACAAATCTGGCAGCTCTCTTCTTCAGGACCCTGTAGAGATACCTGTATAGCGACCACCCTCTGGTATGCTGATATGACATGTGCTGGCAATGCACTTTCTCCGCCGGAGACATTGCCTGCAGGAGGGCACGTTGAGGGAACTGCCTCGCTTTTCCTGAGTGCTGTTGAGGGGTTGAGGTCTAGTCTCATCCAGACAGGGTGCTCCGGCACTGGTGGGGGACAGTGCTCTGCTGTGAGGGGGACTGGTCCCCATCCTATCACGATGGGTAACGAGGGAGCTCAGGGAGGTGGAGAGGTTTCAGCTGCAGCACCATCTGATGGGCCGGAGGGGCTCGTCGGACCCAGGCCCTGGGATACCACATGGGAGAGGGTCCCACACGATGCGAGCCATCTGACAGGGATGCCCACCGTGTCTGTCTGTGATGCTCCAAAGTGTTTCTTCTGTGGGCTGCTCCTACACACCCGTCACTTCCTTGCCTTCGTCTGCCAACTGGCCTTGCCTTAGAGGAGGAGGTCCCCAGTGGAAATCTCTTTATGCAGGGGTCCTTCCCCTGTATGTTGGGAACCCAGAATGGAAGGTGTTGCAGGTCAGTGCCGTGCAACAGGTTCCTAAGCAGGTTCACTGACACCCTGTCCACCTGTCCATTCCGTGGCCGGGAGGAGTCAGTGTCCCATGCTTTCTGGAGTGTGAGAGGTTGCAGCCCCTGTCTGAGTATCTGAAGGGGCTGCTCAGGTTCTGGTTGCATTTCAGCCCTGCACTCCTCATAAACGGGCACCCAGTACAGAAGGGGTTGGGTTGCGAGGAGGATCTACTGGTGGGTTTGCTCCTGGGCCTGGTCAAGTTGGCCATTCATGGGTCTAGGTGGCTCTGCCAGGGCCAACTGCCTGCCCCTCTTTGTGCCCAGCTGTCCTTGGAGAGGGAGCATGATGAGTCCTGTGGGTACAGTGGGGGATTTCCAGAAGCGGTGCCCTCCTCCCGGAGAATTAACTGTTCCATAGACAATAGTAATCATATTTTTTTTTGAATTTATTCACTGTCTTGTAAATACATAATGTTTGTACTTTGTGTATTTGTTGTGTAAATAAACTTCTATAGTTTAAAAAAGACAGACTTTTTTGTGTCCGTTGTTGCACTAGTGCGGTGAAATGACTCTGAAGATTGTAATTCTTCATCATTATCCTCATCAGAATTGTCCATAGGCCCACACCTAGAATCCTCCTCTTCCATCTCACACCTCCTCTTCAAAAATCAGCACTCTGGATCATCTCTAGGATGAAACTTTCTCTCCAATTTTCTACTGCACTGGTAGTTTGCTCTCACAAGTCAATCAGTGGTGTGTAAGGGGAAGTTGGAGAAAGTATTTCAGGAGGGAGAGGCTGACAGCACAGCCTAAGTTGGGCGAGTCTATAAAATGTTTGGAAAATGCATTTCACATTCTTCAACAGCCTTCCGTCCTCTCCTCCGTGCAATACAGCACTCATCAATTATCAACCGCTTCTCCTATCTCATGTCAAAGACTGAGTATAAGCACAGTCCTTCTGTGCACTGCCATACTGGGCTGAGAGACCCCTAACGGGATTACTAACGGGGCTGCTCAATCACTGTCCACCACTGCGAGCGCTAGCATCACACATTGCGCAAAGTTCAAAAATCGATGTTTATTTGTCTAAAGCACAACCTTTCGTGGAACCACGATTGAAAAACCCTGCTGTATGGTATGAGATAATGTGTAAGTATTGTTACGTACCCCGTAACTGGGTCACTTACCAGCAAAGATAGAGAGGTCCGTTAAAGTCTGATGGTACTATTTTTAAAAGTCTTTATTTATAAAGGGGCACAAAAATAAGGTTAATACAAACATTCAGATAATATACGTCATCAATACTCAGTCTAAAAGCGCGGGTATAGTAATAATCATCAATAAGAAATAGCTCTATCGTTTGTCTAGGGGGTAATATATTGTCCGTTGAAAATATAAAAGTCACTCAGTTCCTGCAGGCTTCTGGTTTTTGGGGACCACTGGGTTTTCACTTGTTGGAGAGAGAGAGAGATTTGTGAGAAAAGAAACTTGCCCGGGTCTTTTGATGAGGCCAATCTGTTGAGTCGGGGGAGTTGGTTCCCCGTTGTTAGTTCAAGAAAATCGTTTCTGTGGTACCAGCCACCGGCTCCCAGGCAAGGGAACCGAACGCATGTGGCTTCCTCCAAATGGCTGCCTGCTATTACGGGATCGCTAGCATGTCTTCTGGTGCGTCTGAGGGGGCTGTTCCTACAGCCCCTCTTTTATCCTGACTGGCAGGATTGAAGATGTCAATCAGGTTGGTGGATGATGCAATCTCTCCTCGTCACTCAGCCCACTTTGCCCTGAAGGCTGTCACGTAGTATAGGATTGCAATCCACAAAGATGTCTCCAAGAAACAATGGATATGTCCCGGGATTTTACATCGCCGGGGACGTGGCATCTTGCACGTCCCTCTCTCATTTCCTGGGTCCACTGACTCACCCTCCCTTTATTGCTCTTGCGATTCTCGCAAAGGAGGGGGCTGCGGGCATGACACTTGCGAATCTCACAAAGGAGGGGGCTGCGGTCATAACAGTATTGAAAATGACTTAATTATGTTGTTGGGATGTGCAAACATTAGATGGTTAGTAGATACACACATTATTTACAGCAATTATAATAGTTCTTAATATTTCTGAATATCAGAAACATTTACAAATGTTGGATAATGATTTTGACAGGAGGTGAGTATGAGCTTCTAGCCTTACTTCCTGTCAAAGGCTGAAAACAGTCCATGTTCAAGGATATGCTCATAGTTATGCGCTCTAAGATCTAACCCTGTTGTCTAATTGCATTGCGTAGAAAGAGAATTGTCCAGATCAAGCCCAGCTAAGTGCAGGGTGGAGTTCAGTTCCGATTTATCAGTAATGATGAAATTGTGCTGCTCTGCAGGACCCTGAAATTACTCATGATTGTTGTAATGCTAATGTAAAGAAGTTTCTGAATGATGTTGCTTAAGAACACAAATTCGTACACAGGTGCATGATATTGGGTCTGTGAGTTCACTAAGGGCCACCATTTTAGCACATAGTTGTATGTATGATTGAAATTCTATTCCTAAGTTTGAGCATTTTCTTTTTTAGTAATATTATAAGTGACAACAAATTTTATTGTTAGATTCAAAGGAATAATGTAATCAAAATTATTACTGGCAACTAAAGTGATCATTTAACATGCTAGTTTTATGTTACTGTCTTTTATTGTAATAGGAACACAGTTAATTGGAAAAGCAGTGAATTCAATCACATTGAATTCCCTGAAGCTAATTTATCTAAACTACAACATATCTCTAAGTCTTTTATGAAAAAAAATATTCTGTCTTGCTTCTTATGATTTAAGAAGTAAAATTATAACTGTCTTTTAAATACGGGAAATAAAAATGAAATAAAGAAAAATTAAAAACTTGTGGGAGTGTAATCTAAGAAGATATACTGTATGTCACATCTTTAATACTGTAACACTCACAAGATGCTGAAGGAACTCAGCAAATCATACAGCATCTATGGAGAGGAATAAGTCGTTGATGTTTTGGGCCAAGACCCTTCATCAGATGTCTCAGTCTGAAACAGTGACTGTTTACTCCTCTCCATAGATGCTACCTGACATGTTGAGTTCCGCAAGCATTTTCTGTGCTGCTCAAAACTTCTTGTATCTGCAGAACCTCTTGTGTTTTTGACACTACTGTAACTTTTAAGTTCACCAGTGCCAGTTTTGCATGCCTTAGAGCTTTCTCTGCACTATAAAATGACTAATTGTTGTGTGTGTATCGGCTTAAGCTGATGTTCTTTAGCAATATTTAGATTTACAGTACACTTGAAACACAGCCAACCAAGTGAAGCGATGGAAATCAGTGACTTACCTTTCATTTCTGTTGATAAATTCAAGCTCTAAATTAATAATAAAAAAGATTTGTACTATAAATATTATTAATTATTATTAACACAAGTTTTTTTCCAGAAAGTTTCAGCATATCTATTACGCAGGTTAGCCATTTTCCTACATTTTCTAAGGAAATCTGCACACTACTGAGTTACACAACTGGAACACTTTCTGTGCTAATTTTGTTCAGCAGTTATACCACTTCTGAGATACATTCACTAAAAGCCATTGCTGCTCACACATTGGCACAAGTTTCTGTTCACTAGATTCCTACAGAAGCCAGTTTAACCTTAAGCATTATTTCTGACTTAATGCAGAACAGTAAAATCTTACGAAGAGGTTTCCAGGTGACAACAAAGTAAGAGGCAAGTTCGTCTTAATGTAATCTTTGATGTCTTCTTATTAAGACATAAGGTGATTAGTTGAATGATAATCCTTTTATTTAATAACAAGGATTCAAATATGCTTTGTTAGAAAAGTGGTTGAGCTCTGAATACGATCAGGTACCAGCAGAAATAATGCAATTTCCATCTGCTGAGTCCAACCAACAATAATCTGAATGTGTTGGCTAAGTTAGCCGATAGTAAAGTTAGATAAAGAATTTATAGCAACACACACAGAACGCTGGTAGAACGCAGCAGGTCAGGCCGCATCGATAGGGAGAAGCACAGTCGATGTTCCGAAACGTCGACAGCACTTCTCCCTATAGATGCTGCCTGACCTGCTGCATTTCACCAGCATTTTGTGTGTGTTGCTTGAATTTCCAGCATCTGCAGATTTCCTCGTGTTTGCCTAAAGAATTTATAAATTGAACTTAATTATACCCTAACTCTTTCAGTAATATCCTACTTTTGACCCAAAGGTCAATGCACTAAGTCTCAATTCTATAATAGAGGAGATACTTCAGTGAAGTATTGATTTGAATTATGCAGATTCAGATGGGAAACTGATGACATTATTTATTTATTTAGAGGAATGCTAAAGAACAGAAACAAAAACTGAAGCTCCAAATCGAATTTTCACTGAACCATGCAGCCACAAGAAACTCCTTCCCAAATTGGGTGAGATCATTAAATCTTTGATGGAGTTGCTCTTCCCTATGGCCTAATTGTGCTTTTGTCCAATCACAGTTATTTTGCTTTTCTTGTTAGAAACAAATTTTTGATGCCCATGTGACGGCACGGTAACATAGCATTTAGCACAATGCTTTACAGTAGAGGCAACCCAGGTTCAGTTCCCACTGCTGCCTGTAAGGAGTTTATACATTCTCCCTGTGACCACATGAGTTTACTCCCGGTGCTCCAGTTTCCTCCTGCAATCCAAAAACATACCGGTTGGTAGGTCAATTGGTTATTGTAAATTATCCTGTGATTGGACTAGGATTAAATCAGGGGTTGCTGGGCAGTGCAGCTGAAAGGGCCCAAAGGGCCTATTCCATGCTAAATCTCAATAATAATTTATAAAAAGCTAATAAACAATTAAAACAATGCAATTAAATGGGAAGTACAATGGTACAGTACTCCGCCATATTTTGAAGTGAATAAGCATCATATGCAAATTTCTAGAGACATCTGTGTGGCTTTTTAATCAGAGGCTTTGACAACACTCAGTCTTTGACATGTTTGAGGTAAATATCATTGCATCATTAGAGTGAAGGATACATAGTTATGGCAGAGGAAAATTCAATTTTCTGGGAGGAGTATGGGTTTGTGGTATTCTCAGTGTAGCTGCTGGATGTATTCTATTCCATAAATGTCTCTGTGCAAAGTTTTATTTTGATTGTGGGCAGCTGAATGTGGCAAGGTTGGGATGTTGGGATTACATGAATAATCCCTGAGGGTTGCAATGAAGGGACTTGGCCCGAATTCTTGATTGTTATTTCATTTTCACAGTTGCGGCCTGACCTGCTGAGTTCTTCCAGAATTTTGTCTGTGTTGCTTTGATATACTTCCTTATGAATGTTTCCGTTTTGGTTCCAATAATTTAGAATCTGCTATTAACACATAAATGTCATCTTTGGAAAAATGGACATCTGTTCATAAATTGAAAGCTAGGTTCGGATGGCTGTTTCCAATAGGATGGCACTGAAGATCTCATCTGGTCTGTACATACCAGCTGTGAAAAAAGCACAAACTCAGACGGTTGAAGAAGTTTGGCATGAGTCTCCAAATCCTATGGACTGTCTACAGTGGGACAATTGAGAGCATCCTAACTGTCTGCATCACTGCCTGATATGGGAGCTGTACTTCCCTCAATCGCAGGACTCTGCAGAGAGTGGTGCAGACAGTCCAGCACATCAGTAGATATGAATTTCCCACTATTCAGGGCATTTACAGTGACAGGTATGTAAAAAAGGCCCAAAGGATCATTGGGGACCCGAGTCATCCCAACCACAAACTGTTTCTGACAAAGGGTCTCGGCCTGAAACGTCAACAGTGCTTTTCCTTATAGATGCTGCCTGGCCTGCTGTGTTCCACCAGCATTTTGTGTGTGTTGTTTGAATTTCCAGCATCTGCAGATCTCCTCGTGTTTACAAACTGTTCCAGCTGCTACCATTCAGGAAATACCATTAAAGCCAGGACCAACAGGCTCCAGGACAGCTTCTTCCACCAGGTCACCAGACTGATTAATTCACACTGACACAGTTGTATTTCTAAGGTATATTGATTGTTATGTTGTATATCTTACTGTACATACTATTTATTACAAATTACTATAAATTGCACATTGCACATTTAGACAGAGGCATAACATAAAGATTTTTACTCCTCATGTATGTGAAGGATGTAAGAAATAAAGTTAATTCAATTCAATTTAATTCATTATTTGAAAATTCATCATAATTTTTAATATATTAAAATTACTTTCTCCCAATAATAGCCATAATCAATCATAAATCACCTTGGCTGTTTCAGATCAGCAAAATTATTCTCTTTTTGTGAAACAAAAGCATTAGGAAGTGAACAAGTCAAGCACAAAGTAATGCCAAGTTTCCAGTTTTAGATGTCCCTGGAATGATGTAATGTGAAAACATTACCTCTTTAATTTGGGTTGTCTTTATAAAATGTGAAGAATATGAGCAAAAAATATGTCCTGGTTCTCTTTAGCTTTGCCATATATATGCAAATCTTTATTATTAAAGAAACAGCAGCTACAATAGTGCTATATAATTTTATTTTGAGACACAGATTCTTCTTTGACCGGACACTAGGCTGAAAATCCATGTGTATAAAATACAAATAAACAAAACCAGTACATTGAGATGTGCAAGTCTCTCATTCCCTGAGTTCTCTATCTCCATCATGTCTTCATGAGAAGTGCCAGTTGGAGGCCAATTACCCTCAACAATAAAACCAGAGTGTAAGTCATTCACCCAGTTCCTGGAGCTTAAAACTCAATGTAATCTTCATTATCAATGGATTCCTGGGAACTATGCCATTGCCAATTAACAATCAGACTTTGTGGCTCATGAAAGGACAGGGCAAGAGAATCTGAAAGGGGGACCATCACGTTTTCAGAAAGAGGCATTAAATAGTTAATTAATCACTTATAGAGCCCCAAATACCAAACAGTACAGTATGTATCAGCTTACCCATGGTGTGTTATGTGCTGATTCATCTGCTTGCTTCATGCTGTTGTACTGTTCCTCTGTACACTGACTGTAACAATTAAATGAGACCAAGGGACGCAGCATTGGCATACTTAATTATTTATAACCCACTTTTAAGATAACACAGCAAAGCCATGAAAACTATCACCATAGCAACATTAGCATGATACAGATTACCTTGGGTATTTGGAGTTTATACATCTCTGACTGCAGATAAAGGCACACAGCTGCTCTCGTGTAACACAGAGTGATAAATATATTTCACAAGCATTTGCAATGGTATTATGAATAATTGTCAAAAAATGTTGCTTATTTTACAATAGGCTCTGTATTAATCAATTGCACAAAATTGTTCTTTTTATAATTTTTCAGGTACGATAAAATGCATTGAAATATTACTGTACATCAAAATATCACCATCTGCAATTGAGATTTACACATTATATGCATGAAGCACCTCATCTCACCAAAATGATGCTAACTACCAATATAGACAATCAATCAGAAATAGCACACTGCATCAAAGGTTGATTGGACATAACCCATAGACATTATGAATGTGCCTTAGTAAGACAATCTCTGTATATTAAGGAGTTGACAATGTTCACTGTAGCCTGAAGTGTAATGGCCTTACAACTATCTGATAGATCGAGTGCTGACAATAACAGTCATTAAAGCTGTAAAACAGCGATCAGTTGCATCAACAGAAGCCTCAGTAGCAACCAAATCTTTCTGTAGTAACTGCACATAACATCAAATGTACAAGCCGCTGTACATATGTATTGAAATAAATGACAAACAGCAACAAGATATTGAAGAGTGCAGATATTTCATGACTTATCCTACAATTCCTAAGCTTCTCCAGAGATACGTGTTCCACTACTTCACTAATACCATTTTAAGATTTCCCGTTTAAAAGAGCACTGGTGAAGCAGTGATGACTTCTGGGTAGAAAGTAAAACAAAAAAACTACTGTATTAATGACACTTTCTAAACAAAAATGATCACTACAATCAATAGCCAGCATCTTCCCTTTTGGATTTGGACTGGCTGTACGACCTGGATTTGTTGTTGCATGAACTGAAGTCTCGAAGGCGCAGGAAGGCTGCGGCCTGGCGCGTACAGGCTGTGTCGAAGTGACTTGGTCCAGGCACAAGAGCGGGGAATGAACCAATCTTTGGCCATTGCTGGAGCGGACTTGGAGCGATTCGATGTGGCAGAACCAAGGCAATGCAAGTGGAGGCGAAGCAAAGTCAAAGCGGCGGAACCCAGGCCTCGGCCTAAGGGCAAAAAAAGACCCACAGTTTGATCAATTCAATGCTGGGCTGAATTAGAAAGGTTGGTTACAAGTCCAAGAGCATATTGAAGTGGCAGAGCCTGGGTTCAAGACCGAAGAATAACTCGAGGTTTGGACAATTTAAGCGCCAGGCCAGATTGAAAAGGTCAGGATGTTGGGGCTGGGAGTGAGGAATGGGCTGGCTCAGTTTTCTGGTCCACGAGGTTTACTCATCTCTGCACTGAACTGAGGCTGCGACCTGCAACTAATGGGTTCCTGAATTGGGTACAGTGATGACTGGCTTCGTGGCTGTGGACTCACTTTTGTGAATTTCAGTTCTGAATGTTACTTGTTTAGTTTTTATTGTTTGCACCATTTATGGGTTTTTTTTAAACACCTTGGGGCGTTTGACCATCCTTTTTTAATGGGTTCTATTAGGCTTCTTTATTTTGTAGCTGCCTGTAAGGAGATGAATCTCAATGTTACATATAGTAAACATACTTTGATAATAAATGTACTTTGGACTTCAAACTTTGAACTTTTTGAGTATTATTACTCTCTAAATCTACCAAATCTCTTTTGCTAAAATTTGCTAAAAAGAGCCCTAAAATTAAGCTATTCAGACAAACTGGCCTCAATTTTACTCTCTCTGCCTAATGAAAGAAGAGCAGAGGGTAAGGTTGTGGACAGACAAGGTGTCAGAATTTGCATTTTATGTTATATTGAAAGTATGTTGAATACATACTGAAATTAGATCTTAATCATAAATTAATCTTAACCAGATCATAATCTTAACCAGTGAATTAGGATTGAACCAATGCTCTTGGCTACCTATCATGAGATTCTGAGCAAGAAACACCTTTTCCAAGATCCATTCTTTTTCACTTGTGCCTCTGCAGCTCAGAACACAATTTGGATTCCTGCTTTTATGTACAGCCCCAGAATTCCATTTCCATCTCTCTGAATACTCTTTTCATAATGCCTCCCAAATACACCATCTCTAGCTTTCCCAAAACCAACTGCAACATGGAGCTTATCACTCCCACTACCACTGACCAGACCCATAGATTCACGCCTATAGATTCATGTCACCATTAGAACATTCTTAATAATAGCTGAGCTTGCCAACCAGACTCCACTCCACATCTCCTCGTGTACTGTAAGTCAGAACAATTTAGGTCTATTTGGTCATAAGAAAATTATAAACTTTGTTCAATACATATGTGGAATATATACCATTTTAACATGAAATGATATTTAGAGTCTACAAGTAGATATTTCAGCTCTAGATGTGATGGTATTTCTGGCAGTTCTAGTGTCTCCTGTCCAATTTTCTGTTCTGTGCTGACTTTAATTTGGCTGTCATCTGCACACCTCTTTTTGAATTCCACAGACACAAACAAAAGATCACTAATTTTAAAGATAAGAGGTTCTGAATACCACAACCTCTCCAGTGGACATTTCAGGCTAGTCGTAATAGTATAGTTATCAGGCACAGAGGGGTGTTAATGCAATCTAATTTGTTGGCGGCAAGCTGGAAAGAACCTTACTGGTTGAGCAACAGAGGGTATGACTTCAATCAGCAACATGAGCATGGGCATCTGTTAATTTTCATTTGATCATCAATATTGCACAGATCTTATTTGAGCTGAAAGGGTTAATGTACAGGGTGGTGGTGCTTTAAAGCACACAATTGATTTCCCAATAGTGATTATCAAAGACCACAACAACTTTTCCACCTTAGTATAAGTTGTGAGCGAAACCCTTGAAACACTAGAAAGGAGAGCACCATGAATCACGGTTCCTTACCTCATGCATGGAGTATTGAAGGACACCTACCAGAATTGTCAAACCTGCTGAAGAATGACACGACCCAAGGAAGAGCAAGCAGTTCCCTGCTTCACTGACATGCAGACTTCAACTAATCAAAAATCAGATCTGAATGAAAGCAACAGAAAATGCTGAAAATATTCACAAGGGACTGCATCTGTACACACAGAAATGGAGCTCTGTTTACTTTTTAACTTGTGACATAAATGCACCTTATTGTTAATTGATTTCTGGTAATATTACTTGTGTTCTGGGTGAGATATACGTACTGTGTTGTGCACATTGGTCCAGAGGAACATTGTTTTGTTTGCCAGTAGACATGTATAGTATATGTTTGAAATGACAATAAATTTGAACTTGAATTTAAAATACTTCAGTTAAGTGTTCATTCATCCACCTGCAGTATTTACTTCTGTACTTATATGTCCTCTATTGAAACTGATTATATTGTAAAGGGTTTTCTCAGCAGTGAAACACTTTTAAGATCCAGCCAAATGCCAATCTTTATTTTCTTTCTTCCCAATAATGTTTTAAGTATGAATATACCTGGTTATTGCTTTCCTCATACACATGCTATTAGTATTGGTTTATTATTGTCACATTTACCACAATACAGTGAAAGACACATCTCACATATTTTTTAATACAGATCAAATCATTACTCAGTGTATTGAGCCAGAATAAGGTAAAGCAATAACAAATCAGACTAAAATCAAAAAGCTACCAAAAGAGTGTAGTGCAGGAAAAAAATAAAGTGCAAGATGATAATAAAGTAGAATGTGAGGCCAAGAGCCCATTGTATTGTACAGGAAGTCCATTCAAGAGTCCGACAACAGTGGGATAGAAACTGTCCTTGAACATGATAGTACATACTTTCAGGTCTCTGTAACTTGATCCCAAAAATGTGTATTTAGCCCGTTACTCTCCTCTCTCTACACCCATGACTGTGTGGCTAGGCACAACAAAAAAGCTATCAATAAATTTGTCAAATTTTCTTGACTGTTTTGTCAAACTGTTCTTGGCAGAATTTCAAATGGTGACAATGAGGCATACAGGAGTATGATAGATCAGTTGGTTGAGTGATGTTGGAACAACCATCTTGCACTCAACGTCAATAAGACCAAGGAATTGATTGTGGACTACAGGTAGGGAAGTCAAGGGAGCCTACACACCAGTCCTCATCGAGGAACCAGTAGTGGAAAGGGTGAGCAGTTTCAAGTTCTTGAGTGTCAACATCTCTGAAGCTCAACACATAGATGCAACTACAAAGAAGGCAAATCAGCAACTATATTTCATTAGGAGTTTGAGGAGACTTTGTCACCTAAGACTTTAGCAAATCTCTACAGATATTCCACGTAGAGCATTCTAACTGGTTGTATCACCATCTAGTACAAAGGCACCAAAGCACAAGTTCAGAAAAAGCTGTAGAGAGTTGTGAATTCAGTCACCTTCATCATGGGCACTAGACTCCTCACCACTACGGACACCTTCAAAAGCCAATGACTCAAAAAGGCAGCATCCCAATGATAAGAACCCCATCACATGTCCTCTTTATATTGCTATCATCAGGGAAGAAGTACAGAGCCTGAAGACCAAAAGACCATAATATATATGTTGGAGCAGAATTAGGCCATTTGCCCCATCAAGTCTGCTCCACCATTCCATCATGGCAGATTTATTATCCTTCTCAATCGCATTCTCCTGCCTTCTCCCCATAATTTTTGAAGCCCTGGCTAGCCAAGAAGCTTTCACCCTCTGCTTTAAATATAGTCAATGACTTGGCCTCCACAGCCATCCATGGCCATATATTCCACAGATATACCACCCTCTGGCTAAAGAAATTCCTTCTCATCAGCTGCGCCCGCTGGTCCTCAATTCACCCAGTATAGGAAACATCCTTTGCACATCCACACTACCTAGGCTTTCCAGTATTCAACAGGTTTCAATGAGATCCCCTCTCAATCTTCTAGACTTCAGGAAGTACAGGCACAAAGCCATCAAACGCACCTCACACATTAACCCTTTCATTCCCAGAATCATTCTCATGAACCTCCTTTGGACCCACTCCAATGCCAGCACATTTTTTCTTAGACAAGGGGTCCAAAACTGCTCATATGACTCCAAGTGCAGTCTGACCAATGCCTTACAAAGCCTCAGCATCACATCCTTGCTTGTATATTCTAGTCCTTCAAAATGAATGCCTTCCTTGCCACAAGCTCAACCTGCAAGTTAACCTTTAGGGAATCCTGCACAAGGACTTCCAAGGCCCTTTGCACCTCGTTCTTGAATTTTCTTCCCATTCAGAAAATAGTCTACACCTTTATTCCTTCTACCAAAGTACATGACCATTAACTATGTATTGTTTGCAAACTTGGTCATAAAGCCATCAATTCTGTCAACCAAATCATTGACATATAACGTGAAAAGAAGTGATCACAGCAATGACCCCTGTGGAACACCACAAGATAGATAGGTATATTTCTTAATTTAATATTTCTTATTGTCATTTATAGTTTTGTTTTAATCTATTGTACTGAACTGCTACCACAAAATAATAAATTTTGCAACATACATCAGTGATATTAAACCTTGTTCTGATTCTCCCTGATGACTGAGAGAGAAAAGAGACTGTCCAGGGTGAGTGGGGACTTTGATAATTCTGGCTGCTTTACTGAGGCAGTGACAAGTGTTGACAGAGTTCATAGAGTTCAGGCTGGTTCCTGTGATGTGCTGAGCTCTGTCCACAACACTCTGCAGTTTCCTGCGGCCACATGCAGAACAGTTGCCATAGCAAGCTGTTATGCATTCAGACATAATTTTTTTCTGTGGTGCATCATTCAAAATGATCAAGTGTTAATGGTGACATGCCAAATTTCATCAGCTTCCTGAGAAAGTAGAGATGTTGGTGAGCTTTCTTGTCCATGACATCAATGTGGTTGGACCAGGACAGGCTATTGGTGTGTTACGTACCCAGTAACGGGTTAAAAGGACCAGCAGAAATGGAACACACCTGGAGTCTGAGTCTTCTGTTGACAAACACTATTTTAGTAGTATCTACAAAATAAAGTAATATAAAACAAGATAAAGCAAACAATTTAGCAGAGTTTATGCGTATATAAGTGTGTAAATATAAAACCCCAAACTTCTTCAAGCTCAGGTGGTAAATGATACAGTCTTATCATGGCATGTGAGAAAATTCAGTTCAGTGCACAAGGTTGCTGTTGGTAAGAGAGAGAGAATTGTAATCCAAAGGTGTATGTTGTGAGAAGGCAATTACGTTGATATTTCATAGGTTCCACGACAGTAATACAAAATAACAGTAGCAGCAGGTTTTATCTCCGAAGTTGTTCCACTCCACACATGAAGTATTACCGACAGTGATCTTCAACGAATATCCTTTCAACACAAGTGGTACCACACCCGAATTCAGCTACGGGACATCCCAAAGTGGTGGCCACAGGATACTCAAACAGAATCCACATATGGATTATCACCAGCAGTAGCTTATCACAAAGGGGACCATCTTCAAGGGAACCACCACCCAGGCAAGAGTTGACACACCGATAGATTCCACAGGGTTACCCCAATCACACAACCTTTTAGCCACTTATCAATTTCCACGACATACAAAATAACTCCAACAGTGATTTACCACAGGGGTGCCTTTCTTCAGTGAACTACTGCACCCAGACAAAGGGTAAACACATAGGTGGTACACACAAAGGTTTTCCCCTCACCAGAGAACCCACTCCTGTGGATTAACTAAGTGACAATCACACTTCCACAGCCAAATAGAAACAAACTCACTCTCATGGGCTACTTAGAGAGAGTCCAAACAGTGATCTCTTTACCACTAGGTTTCTTCTGTTTCAAACCTTCCTCTCCTCTCTTCTCTGCAAAACTTTTTCTAGTTCAGGGGTTCCCAACCTGAGGTGCCCGCACTCCCAGGGGGTGCGAGATGGAATTTCAGGGGGGTGCGACAAAGAGTGGCTTGTGTGCTTGAGTGACAAGTCACGAGTCATCACTCAGCCAGCTGCCAGTGTGCCTTGAGAAGTGGTAGTAACGTTTGTCCCAAACACACTCCAGTCTCCCGCTGCCCGAGTCAGCGTTGAGGATTCTCATCAGTGTTACCTGGGAGTTACACCTCAGAGCTGAGGAGTCTCATCAATTTACCATTTACAATTTTTTCTGAATAAATTAGAATCTAATTGCTTAATTTATATTTGCATTTTATGCACTGAGTTAAAAGCTTATTTTTTTAAGTTCAATTTGTTCACCCGCAGTATTGTATGTGGTTCAAAAATTAGAAATTAGACTTCATCTTCAAATGTGATATTACTTTTGTAGGGGGTGCGAACATTAATCAAACATTTCCTAGGGGTGTGGGGCATAGAAAAGGTTGGGAACCACTGTTCTAGTTGCAGAATTTGTGAGAGTCATTTATCAATACTCAGGATCGATCTCAACTCACCTCTTTTGGGCTACTCACCATAGCAACTAAGCAATTCTGCAGTCAGTAGAAATCCAAAAGTCAGTCTCATTCTCTCAGCGTTTTAAAGTGACAGTCCCCAGTAAAAATGACCCCCAGGAGTACATAACAGGTGATGTTCACATAAGGAACGTGAAGCTCTCAACTCTCCCAAACTCAACACCATTGATGTAAACCACAGTATGTGCACTGCCCCTCTTTTTGAAGTCAATGACAAGCTATTTTATTTTGTTGACATTGAGAGAAGGTTGTCATCATGACACCATGCCAATCAGTTTTCTATCTCTTTCTTGTTCCAACTCTGTTGTTTGAGATGCAACCATCTACAGAGGTATGATCTGCAGATTTATAGACGGGGTTAGAGCATGTTTGATCTACAATATGTTAACAGCTGCAACAGCAAGGAGTGTTCTTGAATATCAACGATCCATCCTGTCAAACTCCCTCTTTCCAGCATTTGTTTGGTGGCAGAAGTGATTACATCATTACAGAAGCCTACATTCCATACATTTAATGTGTAATGTGTGCAACCTGATATAAGAAACCAATTAATTGTGTCAAGGTACTGGTATTTTAGGTTGATTCAAATTTGTAAGTTTATTAAATCTTTATTCCAATCAATCAACTTCTACAATTAGATCCTCAAGAACCTTAAATTCTTCTGCCAATATATGTATTTCATCTTGACCACATCAGACCTGATGAATTCCCCTATATAAATACAAATGACAAATCCAAAGATGTCCTTTTGACAAATTCCTACACATTTGGGAATGTCCCCATTCTAACCCGCAGAAGTTTAAGGTTGTGGTGGTTCTAAGGTCTGCTTAAATGTGGATTTGTGTTTTATGACAGAACGCAGCAACTTGTGGGTTTAATCACAGTATTCCTTTGTAAAGCACAGCCACCAGACAGTGAGCATCTTAGCTTTCTTCTGAATACAATTTGAGGCTTATATATTTTCTGTGAAGAGTAATTTCATCTTGACAACTATCCATATTGGCGAAGTGTCACTCTTCAAGATCTCTAAGGGAAATCCAGCTCTGTTTTTTTCAGAAATGAGAATGCTGTCACTACTTCCAAGAACTTGGTTTTTCCAATTCAGTTAGTTCTGTTTCAAATGACCAAAAGCAAATCTGCATTCAAAAATGCAAATTCCATTTTATAAAGATTCTTGTATTAGCACAATTACACTAAGTAAATAGTTACAGTTTAAATTTACTGTAAATAGTAAACAGTAACAATTTACTTACACTAAGTAAACAGCATGGAACTAGCATTGTTACACTGATTACTGGTGATTTCAGCCCTGGGAACAAAAGATCAAGGAGATCTGGGCATATCATGTTCAAGAATTCAAGAATTTGGAGAAGTAAGTCTGAGAATCGGAACGGGAGTGCTGTGGGAGCCATTGTGATTTTTTTCTTCTCATTGGGGTTAAGAGAAGCGGGACTGCGTAGGTGTGTGACGTCGGGCAGTGAAGCGCTGAAGATTTAAAAGGAACACACCCTTATATAGCGGGCAGCGTTGTTTGTGGGCAGCGGAGTGAGCCGGGCGCAGAGTGAAGTCTTAAGGGCTTTGGTTCAATAGGCTTAGGCGGAAACGAGCAAGGCAAGGTAGGTTTCGTTTTCATTTTTTTTGTTATATAAGAATATATCTTTTTTTTTCTCTAACAATCTTTTATGCCAAGCATTTTTCTACATTTCACCATTGGTTCTGACACAGTGAAAAATTTATGGATTCCCAAGCTCATATGTACATTGTTATCATTATGATGTGTTCCTGGTTTCTGGTCACTCCTTTTTTGTTGCTACTTTGGAGGTTTTTGATTGGGGTGGCCTGCAGATAACAAATGACTACTGAACTGAGCCGAACTGAATATGTCGGGACTCTTTCAATCTTGTGTTTTATATGCTGTGTTTTTCACTCACTTTTTTGTTGTCTTTGCAACTTGTTTTTTTATGCGTGGGGTGGGGGGAGGTGATTGCTCCCCATGAACAGGTTATATGGTTTCTCTTTGTTTCATGCCTGTCTGTGGGAAGATGAATCTCAGGGTTGTATATTGCATGCCTACCTTGATAATAAGTGTGCTTCAAATTTGAATTTCCAGTACTCTGCAAAAGCTCATGCAAACCAGTATTGCAGAAGATATTGCACTCTACAATGAGTGATAAGCTGTGCTAAAAATGAGCTAAAAGCTGTTCTCTTCTGCTTATGATGGGTATTATGTTTTGTTAGTATTGAAATTGGTGTTCTCTCTGATTCTAACTTTCATTTTGTAAAACAATTTAGAAAAACAGGAGAAGTTACAATAAATAATAGCAGAACTGGGAGTAACTACAATCAGTAAAACCCAAAAAGCATGCTCCTTGTTTCTGTAGTAAAGAGAAAATGCTGAAGGGGTTCAAAGGAAAGGAAAGGAAGATGTTTCTCATGTTTGAGGAGATACAAGGCCTTAAATGCAAGATAGCCACAAATAGATACTATAGGGAATTCCAAAAAAATATCTTCATGATGCTGTCTGCCATAAGGAGCAAATTAATAAATAGCTCAAGGGAGTCATTAAGAACATAAGGGATAAAGGACGCTATACTGGATGAAGTCACAAAAGACTGCTGATGTTCCAGTCTGGTGCAAGGAAAGCAAATTGCTGAAGGAACTCAGTGGGTCAGGTAGCATCTGTGGAAGCAGAGGGATAATTGACATTTCAGGTCATGACCCTGCATCAGGACTGAGTATGCAGAGTGCGGATAGCTAGAATAAAGAGGTGATGGGAGGGCTGAGGCAGTAACTGGGAGGCAATAGGTGTAACCAGGTGAGGGAAAGAATGATGGCAGATGAAGCTGGGGAGAGTGGGAAGGGGATGGAGGAGGGGAGATTGGAGGTTGAAACAGAGGCTGAACATAATAAAGATCTGCAGATTCTGGAATCATATAATTAAGAAGGTGATACGTGCGACCAGATAAGGAGGTGATCATGGACAGAAGTGTGTAGGTGGTGGGAAAATGGAAGCACGCAGGGAAGGGAACAAGGGGCATGATATGGATTGGAAACAAGGGGGGGGTGAGAGAACTTGGATGGATCAGAAGGATTGAGAAAGGAATATGGGGTCTGGGTGTGCAACAAGCATGATATGAAATTGAAAAATTCATTGTTCATATCACTTGGGTGTTATACTACCCAAAATGTGACGTATTGTTCTTCAGGTTTGTGTTAGGCCTTCAACATAGCAGTAGAGAAGGCCAAGGATAGAGAACTGAGAATGAGAGGTGGAGTTGAAATGGCACGTGAGCTGAACCTCAGGAAAGCCAGTGCTGACAGATCACAACTGCTCAGCAAAGTGGTGGCCTAGCCTGTGCTTTGTCTCACCACTTTCGAGAAGGCCATGTTACGAGCACTGAATGCAATAGACAAAGTTGGGTAGGGTGCCTGTGAATCTCTGTCTCACCTGGAGGTATTGTTTAGGTCTCTGGATTGTGGTGAGGGAGGAAATGCAGAGGCGGGCACTCCACCTTGTACAGTTGTGGAGGAGGTTGCAGTGGATGGGGAGGGATGAGCCAACCAGGGAATCACAAGAGGAGTGATACCCAGGGAAAGCAGAAGATGTCACTGGAGGTGGGATCTTTTAGCCAGGCTGAAGTTATGAAGGATGCTGAGCTGGATACCGAGGTGGGTAGGGTGAAAGCTAAGAATCAAGGGAACTCGATCTCTGTTCTATCTGAGGGACACTGAGGTGACAGCAGAAGTGTGGGAAATGGAGGAAAGTCAGTTCAACCACAATCAAAAAGAAGCTATGTTTCCAGGAAAAAAAATTCCCATTTTCTGAAATGCAAAGCCTCATCATGAGGGCAGATGCAGTAGAGATGAAGCAACTGAGAGAAAGGTGTCATGTCCTCAGGGTGAAGGACATGCAGTTGAGGTAACTATGGGAATCATTTGGTTTATAGTAAATGTCAGGGGATAGTTTGTCTCCTAAGATGGTTGCAGAGGATTCTGGATAGGAGAGAGAGGAGTCTGAAATGGTCCAGATGAATTTGAGGGCAGGGTATAAATTAGTAGCAAAGTTAGTAAAACTGATGAATTCCACATGAGTGAAGGAGACATTGCCAAAGCTATCAGTAATATAGTGGAGAAGCAGCTGAGGACAGGTGCCAGAGTAAGTCTAGAATAGACTAGTCCCCACAACCAATTAAAAAAGGGTAGGCATAGCTAGGGCCCATGCTACATCTTTGATTGTAGAGATGAAACCAAAAGGGAAGTTGATCAGGCTAAGAGGTTTTGTCCAATATATGCTGGATGAAAGTGGTTGGGAGGAAGCATTAATGTAGTGCAGTTGTGTCAAAGTTGTGTCAAATCTGTGCTGTAAAAAAAAAAGCTTTGCATTTGTATAGTGTCTTTTAATACTCTAAAGCACTTTAAAGCTAGCAACACACACAAAATGCTGGTAGAACACAGCAGGTCAGGCAGCATCTATAGGGAGAAGTGCTGTCGACGTTTCGGGCCGAGACCCTTCGTCAGGTTTTTATAGATGCTGCCTGGCATGACATGTTTGAGGTAAATATCATCGCATCATTAGAGTGAAGGATACATAGTTATGGCAGAGGAAAATTCATTTTTCTGGGAGGAGTATGGGTTTGTGGTATTCTCAGTGTAGCTGCTGGATGTATTCTATTCCATAAATGTCTCTGTGCAAAGGTTTATTTTGATTGTGGGCAGCTGAATGTGGGATGTTGGGATGTTGGGATTACATGAATAATCCCTGAAGGTTACAATGAAGGGACTTGACCCGAATTCTTGATTGTTATTTCATTTTCACAGTTGCTGCCTGACCTGCTGAGTTCTTCCAGAATTTTGTCTGTGTTGCTTTGATATACTTCCTTATGAATGTTTCAGTTTTGGTTTCAATAATTTAGAATCTGCTATTAACACATAAATGTCATCTTTGGAAAAATGGACATCTGTTCATAAATTGAAAGCTAGGTTCGGATGGCTGTTTCCAATAAGATGGCACTGAAGATCTCATCTGGTCTGTACATACCAGCTGTGAAAAAAGCACAAACTCAGACGGTTGAAGAAGTTTGGCATGAGTCTCCAAATCCTATGGACTGTCTACAGTGGGACAATTGAGAGCATCCTAACTGTCTGCATCACTGCCTGATATGGGAGCTGTACTTCCCTCAATCTCAGGACTCCGCAGAGAGTGGTGCAGACAGCCCAGCACATCAGTAGATATGAACTTCCCACTATTCAGGGCATTTACAGCGACAGGTGTGTAAAAAAGGCCCAAAGGATCATTGGGGACCCGAGTCATCCCAACCACAAACTGTTTCTGACAAAGGGTCTCGGCCTGAAACGTCAACAGTGCTTTTCCTTATAGATGCTGTCTGGCCTGCTGTGTTCCACCAGCATTTTGTGTGTGTTGTTTGAATTTCCAGCATCTGCAGATTTCCTCGTGTTTACAGCTAGCAAACTACTTTTGAAATGTAATCACTCTTGCAGTGTGGGAAGTGAGGCAGCCAATCTGCATAAGTCAACCTCCCAGAAACGTCAAAATGGCAATAATGAAATAAACTGTTTTATGATGTTATCTAAGGGAGAGATGTGCAAATACCTCCAAATCATGTGTCTCCACTCCTACAACATAACCCTTTTGTATCTACTGAGGGAGCAACTAACAGTATTTCAAGCAAAAGGTGAACCCTTTTGCAAGACAGGATTCCCGTGCTCACATTGGCCCTGTGAGGAAGCCATGGCTGCCTCAGTGCTGTGTATTTCCTTGAGGTGAGATTTATTGGAGTTGTCAGTTAAAAACTGAAAGCTATGAATGGGGAATCCTGGTGAAGCAAGATTTGACCACACACATGAAAATGAAATGAAGAAAGGGCTGTGATATAATTTAAAAAATATATTAAAATGATGGAAATGGGCATGGAAGTGAATTTGACAGCTGGTTTTCACTTCCAGGTAGCAATGTCTGCTGATTGCAATGACCTTTGAGTTTGGACATTCTTGATGTAGGTTCTAATAACTGTGATCCAACAACATAACTCTTCAATTTAGCACTCATAAGTCATAGATAGGCTGATGTTTGAAATAAAACTTAACGACAGCTTGGTACTATGTAAGATACTTTCCAAAGGGCAGAATGCAGGAAGTGATGTTCTGTGTTTAACTGTGCTATATCTGAGCAAAAGGTGCCTAATGCTGACTCTGGGTGCCTCAAATCAGACTCCTTAGCAATAGCACATCTGCTTCCTACTTCCTACTTCCTACTTCCTATTAGATATCTCCTCATGGTGTTGTAATTGTATGATAGTCAAAAATTTTTCCTAACTTTAAAAAATTGAGATTCCTTATGCAAAATAAAGAAAGCCAAATGAAATTTGTGTTTGCAGAATATTCTGTGGAATGAGATAAGATGGTTATAATTTTAATAAAATATTATGATTATGGTTTAATTTCTTAACGCGAGGAACAATTTACCCAGAACCTGACACACTTTATAGTTATTTATGGGAGCAAAAATTTACAGATTGAATTCCAAGAAAATGAAGCTGGCAGTGAAAGTGATAGAGCCCCAGAAGGAACTCATTTAGGTTTAGAGGTTAAAATTAATTTAAAAACTCATAAATTGGTTTATTATTGTAGATACAGTATATCAAGGTGCAGTGAAAAACTAGTCTTGCATACTTTACAACAGTGCAATGAGGTGGTACAAGCTAAAACAATAACAAAATTCAATCACTGAGGAAGTGTAGACAATAAGGTGCAAGGTCATATCGAAGTGCAGTCAGCCGCCACGGGTTCTGTGATGTGCCGAGTTGTGTCCACAATTCTTTGCAGTTCCTTGTGGTTATGGGCAGAGCAGTTCCCACGCCAAGCAGAGATGCCTCCAAATAATGTACTTTCATTGGTGGATTGATAAAAACTGGTGAGGATCAAAGGAGCCTCTTGAGGAAATAACGGCATTAGTGAGGGTTTTTGGCTGTTCTTGGACCAGGCAAGCTATTGGTGATGTCCACTCCTAGGAACCTGAAGCTCCTAACCCTGTCAACAGTCTGCACTATTGATTTAAATGGGAGTATATGCACCACATTCCTTCCTGAAGTCAATGACCAACTCTTTTGTATTGTTGACATTCAGGGAAAGATTGTCATCATGACATCATGGCACTAGGTTCTCTATCTCCTTCCAGTACTCTGAATCATTATTTGAGGTATGACTCACTACAGTGGCATCATCTGCAAATTGTAGACCAAAGTTCAAAGTGTTCAATGTAAATTCAAAATAAATTAATTATCAAAGTACATATATGCCACCATATACTACACTGAGTTTCATTTTCTTGTGGGCATTCACAGCAAGTAGTAAAAAAACAGAATAAATTTTTTAAACTGTTTGTGACGGAGATGGGCAAACAACCAATGTGCAAAGGACAACAAACTGTGCAAATACAAAAAAAAGAAAAATATAATAACAGTAAATAAATAAACAATAAGTATTTGGAACATGAGTTGTTGAGTCCTTACAAGTGAGTCCATAGGTAGTGGAATCAGTTCAGTGTTGAGGTGATTGAAATTATCCTCACTAGACAGTTGAGGGGTATTAACTGTTCCTGAACATAGTGGTTTGGGACTTGAGGCTCCTTTAGCTCCTTCATGAAGTCAAAAGCGAGAAGAGACCATGGACTGGATGGTGGAGTTCTTGTTGATAGATCCTGCTTGTTGATATATTCACTTCCAGGGTACCTAAAGGATGACTCGTGTAGCAGCAGAACTCTCAAAGAGATTAAATATTCTCATTTCAGCCTGATACAGCTAAAAATGCACAATTGCTTCCAAGGTCAGTACAGTCCACTAAGATGTCTTAATACATTTAAATGAACCATCACAGCTTAAAACTGACGGAAACAATGCTGACTGTGGACAGACTCCGCGCCGAATCCCATGTAAGAAACATGGTTGCAGGTCAGGTAGAAGTGTGTTTAAGGAAACAGCATCTTAAACTCACAATACCGCTTATCTTGCAGGCAAAAGTGCAATCTCTAGTGAATAAAATCAATGATCTCAGAGCTAGGGTGTTGAATCAGAGGGACATTAGGACCACATGTGTCCTTTGTTTCACAGAACCCTGGTTAATCCCTTCTGTACCGGATGCAGTAATTCAGATCAATGGGTTTATGATACACCATCAGGACAGATCTATGGAGTCTCGTAAAAGCAGTGGTGGAGGAGTATGCCTCATGATCAACTCTCCTGCTCACCATACCTGGAATATCTAGTAGTTATGTGCCGTCCTTTTTACCCACTGGAGGAGATTTCTGGGATCATTTTGGTAGCGGTATACATTCCATCTCAGGCCAACATCAATCAGGCTTTAGATGATCTGAGCAATGCATGGAACAGCGCACCTTAATGCCTTCACCATCCTTTTGGGAGATTTTAACCAGGCCAGTCTGAAAAAATCACTAAGCAATTCCCATCAACAGATCACTTGCAATACCAGAGGAAACAACACACTGGACCATTGCTACACCACCATCAAGAATGCCTACCGTGCTAGTCCACGCCCTCACTTCAGGAAGTCTGATCACCTGGCTGTACTACTACTGCCTGAGTACAGGCAGAGACTGAAGACTGCAGCACCAGTAGTGAGGACCAAGTAGGTATAGACAAGGGAAGCACAGGAGCACTTACAGGACTGCTTTGAATCAGTGGACTGGACTGTATTCAGGGATTCATCTTCAAACCTGCATGAGTATGCTGTAGTTTTTAACCAACTTCATTAAAACCTGTGTGAATGAGTGTGTGCCTACAAAGACTTACTGTAAGTTCCCAAACCAAAAGCCATGGGTGAACCAGAAGGTACATCGTCTGCTAAAGGCTAGATCTCTGGCATTCAAGTCTGGCAACCCAGGTCTGTACCAGAAAACCAGGTAGGATTTGCAGAGGGCTATTTCAAGGGCAAAGAGACAATTTCGAACGAGGTTGAAAGCAACATCAGATGCACAACAACTCTGGCAGGGTCTGCAAGGCATTACTTCCTACAAAGTGAAACCCAACAGCATGAATGGCAGCGATGCTTCACTACCAGATGAATTCAATGCCTTCTATGTCTGCTTTGAAAGGGAGAACACAACTGCAGCTGTGAAGATCCCTGCTGCACCTGATGGCCCTGTGATCTGTCTCAGAGGCTGATGTTAGACTGTCTTAAAAGAGAGTGAGCACTCGCAAGGCAGAAGGTCCCAATGGAGTACCTGGTAAAGCTCCGAAAACCTGTGCTAACCAACTGGCAGGTGTACTCAAGGACATTTTCAACCTTTCACTGCTATGGGCAGAAGTTCCTACTTGCTGCAAAGAGGCAATAATTATATCAGTGCCTAAGAAGAATAATGTGAGCTGCCTTAATGACTATCGCCCGGTAGTACTCACATTGACAGTGATGAAATGCTTTGAGAGGTTGGTCATGATTAGACTGAACTCCTGCCTCAGCAAGGACCTGGACCCACTGCAATTTGCCCATCACCACAATAGGTTAATGGCAGATGCAATCTCATGGCTTTAGACCACCTTGACAACACAAGCACCTACATAAGGATGCTGTTCATTGATTATAGCTCAGCATTTAACACCATCATTCCCAATATCCTGATTGAGAAGTTACAGAACCTGGACCTCTGCACCTCCCTCCACAATTGAATCCTTGACTTCCGAACCAAAAGACCACAATCTGTGCAGATTGATGATAGCACCTCCTCCTCACTGACAATCAACACTGGCGCACCTCAGGGGTGTGTGCTTAGCTCACTGTTCTACTCTCTCTATACTCATGACTGTATTGCTAAGCATAGCTCAAATACCATCTATAAATTTGCTGATGATACAACCATTGTTGGTAGAATCTCAGGTGGTGACGAGAGGGTGTACAGGGGTGAGATATGCCAACTAGTGGAATGGTGCTGCAGCAACAACCTGGCACTCAATGTCAGTAAGACGAAAGAGCTGATTGCAGACTTCAGGAAGGGCAAGACAAAGGAACACATACCAATCCTCATAGAGGAATCAGAAGTTGAGAGAGTGAGCAGTTTCAAGTTCCTGGGTGTCAAGATCTCTGAGGACCTAACCTGGACCCAACATATCGATGCAGTTATAAAGAAAGCAAGACAGCGACTATACTTCATTAGAAGTTTGAAGAGATTTGGTATGTCAACAAATACACTCAAAAACTTCTATAGATGTACCATGGAGAGCATTCTGGCAGGCTGCATCACTGTATGGTATGGGGGGGAGGGGGGATACTGCACAGGACCAGAAGAAGCTGCAGAGGATTGTAAATTTAGTCGGCTCCATCTTTGGAGTGGTGTCTCAGAAAGGCAGTGTCCATTATTAAAGACCTCCAGCACCCAGAGCATGCCCTTTCTCACTGTTACCATCAGGTAGGAGGTACAGAAGCCTGAAGGCACACACTCAGCGATTCAGGAACAGCTTCTTCCCCTCTGCCACCCGATTCCTAAATGGACATTGAACCCTTGAACACTAGCTCACCTTTTTAATATATAATATTTCTGTTTTTTTACACGATTTTTAATCACCTTATCTCCATATACTGTAATTGATTTACTTATTTAATTATTATTATTTTCTTCTATACTGTATTATGTATTGCATTGAACTGCTGCTGCTAAAATAACAAATTTCACGACACATGCTGGTTATAATAAACCTGATTCTGATTCTTTCCCGCAGAAGTGCTCCTTGTAAATGTGCTCACTTGTGGGGAGGGTTTTACCTGTGATGGACTGCGCTGTGTCCAACACTTTTTTGTAGCTATTTCGCTCAAAGGCATTGGTGTTCCCATACCATAATGCAACTTCATCACACATATTTGGAAGCCTGTCAAAGTTGATGTGCCAAATCTGAGTAAACCTCTAAGAAATGGAGGCACTGCCGTGCGCTCTTTGTAATGGCATTTACATACTGGACCAACAACAGATCCTCTGAAATGATAACATCAAGGACTGTAAAGTTCTGACCCGATCCACCTCTGATCCCCTGATGGGGACTGGCTCTTGGACCTCTAATTTTCTCCACCTGTAGTCAATGATTAGATCTTCGGTTTTGTTGACTTTAAGGGAGAGGTTGTTGCTGTAGCACCATTCAGCCAGATTTTCAATCTCCCTCCTATATTCTGATTCATCACCACCTTTGATTCAGCCACAACAGGTGGAGTTAGAGCAGAGTCTGGCCACACATCCACGAGTGCATAGGGAATAGAGTAGGAGGGTGAGGTTGCAGCCCTGTAGGGCACCAGTGTTGAGAATAATCATGGTGGATGTGATGTTCTCTATCCTTGCTTATTGTGGTCTGTTGGCCAGGAAGTCAGGGATCTAGTTGAATCCCCAGTCTAGGAGTTTTGCGATGAGTTTGTTTGGAATTATAGAATCGAAGGCAGAGTTATAGTCAATAAACATTAGTCTATCATGAGTGTCTTTACTATCTAGATGATCCAAAGATGAATTAATGACCAGAGAGATGGTGTCTGCCTTAGACCTTCATTGACTGTAAGTGAATTGCAGTAGTTCTGTGTTCTCTAGGAGGCTGGTGTTAATGCGTGCCATGATCAGCCTCTTAAAGTACTCCATGGTGGTGGATACCAGAGCCACTGGGTGCTAGTCTTTAAGCCATTGCATCATGTTTTTCTTAAGAAGATAGTGGTCTTCATAAAGTAGTCAAGAACCTCAGATTTAAGAAGAGAGGGGTTAAAAATCTCTGCAAATACCACCCCTCACCAGCTGATCTACACATGATCTAAGGAGAGAACCAGGGACACCACCTGGGCCAAATGCTTTCTGTGGGTTCACCCTCCAAAAAACTAATTTTATGTCTACAGTGGTAACTGTGGCTTCAGGTGTATTGGAGGCTGCCGGGTTGGGTGATGACATTCCAATCTTCTTCTTCTCAAAGTGTGCATTAAGCTGACTGGGGAGGGATGCATTGCTCTTGGTTTGTATCTTCATCTTATTGCATGTAAGCCCTACCACAACTGACGGCTACTCTGGGACTGGGTTTTGGACTGGTATTGGCTTGGCATCACTGATAGCTTTATGGTGGTCATACCTTGATTTCTTGTAGAGGTCAGCATCACCTGATTTGAACGCTATAGTCGTAGACTTAAGAAGGGAGTGGATCTCCCAGTTAATCCATGATTTCCAGTTTGGCGACACGCAGATTGTCTTCTTTGTTACACAGTCATCAAAACACTTGCTGATAAAGTTCATGACAGAAGTGGCATACTTATCTAGGCTGGCTGCTGAGTCTTTGAACATGTATCATCAACCAACCCAAAGCAGGCATGCAGAAGCTCACCTTTTTCCTTAAGCCAGCAGTGAATGATCTTCTGTACTGAATCCTCAAGTTTCTGCTTCCATGGAGGAGTACAGTCTGGTAGTCTGATTTGCCAAAGTGTGGGTTGGATGGCAGCTCGGTCGGTGTCTTTGATGGTGTGAAGCAATGATCAAGGGTGTTTGGGCTGCCAGTTGATCAGAAGACTGGTGGTATTTTGGTAACATGTTCTTTAAATTGCCCTGGTTGAAGTCACTAGGAATAATGAAGAGGGCTTCAATGTATCTCATTGCAAGGCTGTTGATCACAGAGTATAGTGCAATGAGTGCAGGTTTCACGTCCACCTAGGGTGGGATGTAGACAGCCATCAGGATAGCCGAAGTGAACTCCCTTGGCCAGACGTATGGTGACAGTTCACTGAAACGTATCATATTCCAAGGTGGATGAGCTGGAATAATATGCATCGACATTTTATAAAATTAAAAGATGAGAGAGGTAACAGAACATAAATTACAATAAGTATTATGAATCCACTGTCGGTCATTCTGCAGTCAAGATTTTGGAGATAATTTGCTGAATAAGCTGTGTGCCATGCTAAAGGTATACGTTAAAGATGAATTACACCAGTAATCTTTGAAGATGCATGGTTTGGTGGGAATAATGGCAGTGGAAGTGGTAGAAATTCTTGCAGGTGATGTGATCCTGTTGCTTTGGTTACTTGGAAAGAAATGGATCATCAGCAGCCACCTCTAGTGCCCTCTGAAATAGGACACTAAAATCTGCATCCACTCTTTCCAATTTCTTATAAGATTTACAGATTTTACAGCCAGAATAATGAAGCATTTGGAAATGATAAGACCTTCCCCTTATCAAAAATTAATTAAAACTTAGACACAAATCAATAAACAGAATAAAAGCAAATAAACCCAAAAATACTCAGCTTATTAAGAAGTTTCAAACTTCCGTTCCTAGATACCCTACTAATCCATTCTCACATACAGTGCTTATTGCCAAAGGAAGATTCAAAATGCAGCTAAAACATGATTTTTTTAAAACCCAAACAAATGTTAAGTGTCTAGTAGGAAGTCCAATGCTTAAGTTCATCCCTAATCAAAGGCATTATATGCTGTCCATAATTGACTTGTTCTCAGCCTCTGAAATTCACTTCATTTACTTCAGAGTGCAGATAAAGTATGTTCAGCTCCACCAAATGTTCTTGAATTTATCTTTAATGCTTTTTCTGGATCTCACTGGAATAGTGTTTAATGTCAACATCAGTTACATGGGTAATTAGGGAGAACCATGAAATATCAAGAGGGGAGACAATGCAAAACAATTCAAGAGTTTTCATTTCCTAACTTTAAATGTGTCAAACTCTTTGTATTTTATTTTGCCTGCAGCAGTGTTAACACTAACAATAGGTTGAGAACCACTCTGATTGATTAACTTTGCAATCGTTGATACACTCATAGGGATCATTCATCCTAACTTCCATAACAGAGATTCAAAGTACATTTATTATCAAAGTATTTATGCAGTACACAACCCTGTGATTTGTACATACTTTGATAACAGTTGATAATCCAAAGGTTCTTTTCATCCTCTTTGTTCTTTAGTTCATCATCAAGGCAATAAAATATTGAGGATGAAAAGAAGACTTTTGGTTATATTTCATGGACAGATTTCTTTAACAAAAGGAAGGTTTCAGCAATCATCTCATGTAGATTTTCTATTCAGTGAAAGAATGGACAGAAAATCATAACCCTATGATTTTGTGCTAAGTTTTAAAACTATAAAAAGAAGCAATTGTTAACCATGTTACACAACAAAATAAATTAACCAAGCCCACTTCAAGTTTTGCAGTATGGCAGAAATGGATATGCAACATGTGTGATAATACCTCTCCAAGCCTGAGCCCGACATGAAGACAAATGGGAAACAATTATGTATAAAACCAAAGTATCAATGGCTCAGCAGTGCTGATATTGACAGTAACAAGGGAATTAAAAATGAAATCACATGCGGTCAGGAGTGCCACAGCAGTGAAACGTTTATAAAGCACAGCATGCTTCTCTGGGAATAAGGATTTATTTTTCATTTGCTTTCAGCAGCAGAACACCTTGACACAGGAAAGATAGAGTGCATTCCCTGATTGAGTGAATTCCACTGGGAAAACTATGACCTGTGCTTCAATCATTGCACCACTGAACTCTTCTCAGGTTCTCATAAACTTTCTATACCACTTCTTACAATTCAGAAACATTACTGGTACTGCACTAAATAAGAAAGACAGTGTTCATCAACTACAATTTTAAGAATGAATGGATGGGATTCAATATCTTTGCAATGATTTCACTAGATTAGTAAGCAAATGTTATTAATTTTCAAATAATTTACTTCAATCATTTAAGTACCAAAGCTTTTATCAATGTTACGCTCCAAGGTTCCATGAAATCTCACAATGAACTAATTAGCAACAAAGAACTCTTTTTCAGATATGTTCTCTTCCTTTTTATTACTGGGATTCTGGATTTAATTTCCATTTCAACTCTTCCGATTGGACTCCATAACAATACTTACTTCCCAAGATGCATTGGACCTGATGATATCATCAACTTGTTATTGAAGAGCAAAAGTTCAGCATATTGTTCTCACCATTTGATTCTTTAAAAACACCCAATGAGTGGGAGTTATCCTTTAGAGCCAACATATCTCATGCATCTTGCCAACTGATGTGTGTACTGTAAATGTAATGGCTTTCATAGAATATAGAACATAGAATAGTACAGCACATTACAGGCCCTTTGGCCCACAATGTTGTGCCGACCCTCAAATCCTGCCTCCCATATAACCCCCCACCTTAAATTCCTCCATATACCTGTCTAGTAGTATAGACATTAATGAAACCATCTAACACGAGTTTTCAAAAGAGGAAGAGTTCTTGCCCATTTTCCTTCCAAGATGAATTCGAACCATCCTGGTGAGGACCCAAAGAGCCAGCCAATTGGTACTAACTTCATATTGAAACATAATTAGAGCCACAGCATTTCATTATCTGGTCATGGCTTACTGCTTTTTGATTCTAAAAGCTACTTTGAAAAATAGCGGAAGCAGAGGTTGCTGTGCTAAAATGGGATATTTAAATAATTTGTTTCAGCACATCTGTATGTGCTGAATTCTGACTGTCCCGATTTAAATGTGCCCTGAAATGTTAAAATGGAGACCTGTACATCATTCACTCAGGTACTGATCAGAAGCATCTGAGATGGTTACACGTAGCCTGCATCCGTGGGAAGAATTTAATGGGCAGGGACACAAGACTCATGAGATGATTCACCTTGAGGAGGTGTCTGTGATGAGACAGACGGTGTCAGACATGGACAGAACAGGAGGTCTATAATCGTTATAGACTTTCGCTGAAACTATCCTTACAGGCATCATAAATCAAGTACATCCATCTAGTGGCTACAGCCATTACACCATAAGCATTCCAATGTTATTATCGCAGAATCTCTTCAGTTAAGGCTTCCTCCCCTGTCCCTGCTGAAACAAAACTGTAATCCTAATGAAAACATTGGGTGTGTTGGATGGATCTCAGGAGCTGAGGACTGGGATCGCTCTGCCTCCAATACCTCAGCAATCTGGACTCCTAGAAGATGGACAAAACCAGTCTGGGCTGCTGAGGAAGTAAGCAAAATATTAGTTCTTAGAAAGAAGTCAGATGTTCTTGCTCCATTACTCCCACGTATGATTCTTCAGAGCTTCTGGAAAGTCATGTGTATGACCTAGAGGGTACATCTCTCGGCCACTAAGGCTCTCTGAGATCCAGTTTCAGTGGAAGAATCAGAAGCTACTATGGCGGCTGTCATTTGCTTGTGGTTTGTTCATCCCATAAGCTGATTTTTGCCTTGCTCCTCCATTGGCATCACTCTGTCAACTTTCCTTCCTCCAAAACCAGCAAGATGTACTGTAAAGGCTTCATCTTTGCGCTTGGCAAATGTCCCGCCTCTGCTTTGTCCTTAAATGTAGCAGGACTTTGATTAGAACAACCATGGAAGCATGAAAGTTAGGTGAACACAGGGGTGGGACTGGTGAACAGTTGTGACAACTGATGATTGGTTCTGATTCGATGGTATGAAATTGGTCCGTATACTTCAGCATTTCATAACAGAGGGAAGGAAATAAAATAGAACATTTGGAGGGATTGGGGTGGTTTATTTAGGGCCTAACCAATGGGCTGATCATGAACAGTGCTGCAGGCTAATGTAATACACTGGGGTGTTACTCTAACCATTTTGTTCTTATGCTTCTGATGCACCATCAATAACTCTCGGAGACGGGAAGTGAACGATAGGCTTTTATTAGCAGCAAAAGAGAGCACGGCATCTCAGAGACAGAGGGAGGAGCAGTGCCTCCAATCGCCTTTATACAGGGGTCTGTGGGAGGAGCCACAGGAGCAGTCAGCAGAGGGGCGTGTCCAGACAGGTATACATAGTTTACTACATTCACCCCCCCCCCCCCCGCCTTTGTTTTAAAAGAGAGTCCCCACGGGGTGAAGTTTCTTACAAGTATATTTACAGGTTAATTCTATCAGGCGGTCGAGTCTGTCGCTGCGATCTACGTAGCACCGGTGGTGATTGCACCGGTGATGGTGGTTGTGCTGGTTCCGGCCTGACTTGAGGTGCCAGCCCATTAGGCGTCAGTGATCCCTCATGCACGTGCGTGGCGCCTGGGATGGGAGTGTCGTGAGGAGTCTGTGTAGGCCTTGGTGTGCGCGGTGTCTCGTGGGTATACACCTCGGTGGGTACGGGGTTCATAGTCATCGTGGAGTGTTTGGGATAGGGATCTGATTCCCCTGTGGGTGCCAGGTCACGGACGGAGACCATGTCCTCCCGCCCATCAGATAAGACCATGTAGGCATACTGGGGGTTCGCATGTAGTAGGTGAACCCTCTCGACCAGCGGGGAGTATTTATTGCTCCTCGCATGTTTCCAGAGCAGCACTGGCCATGGGGATGTCAGCCAAACTGGTAGGGTGGTCCCAGTGACAGACTTCCTGGGAAAAGAAAAGAGGCGCTCATGAGGGGTGGCATTGGTGGACGTACATAACAGGGAGTGGATGGAGTGGAGTGCCTCGGGGAGGACCTCCTGCCAGCGAGAAACTGGCAATCCCTTTGACTTAAGGGCTAAGCGTGTGGCCTTCCACACTGTGGCATTCTCCCTCTTCACCTGTCCATTCCCCCGGGGATTATAGCTCATGGTCCTACTAGTAGCAATACCCCTAGCCAGCAGGTACTGGCGCAGCTCGTCACTCATAAAGGAGGACGCTCTATCACTGTGGATATAGCAGGGATATCCGAACAGAGTGAAGAGCTGGCGCAGGGCTTTTATGACGGATGTGGCAATGGTATCGAGGCAGGGGATGGCAAAGGGGAACCGCGAGTACTCGTCAATTATGTTGAGAAAGTACACATTGCAGTCGGTGGAGGGAAGGGGGCCCTTAAAGTCGACACTCAGTTGCTCAAAGGGGCGGGTGGCCTTGATAAGTTGTGCCTTTTCAGGACGGTAGAAGTGCGGTTTGCACTCAGCGCAGACTTGACAGTCCCTGGTCATTGTCCTGATGTCCTCAAGGGAGTAAGACAGGTTCCGGGCTTTCACAAAATGGTAAAATCGGGTGACCCCCGGGTGGCAAAGATGTGCATGGAGGGCATATAGCTGGTCGAGCTGGGCGCTGGCACATGTTCCCTGGGATAGGGCATCAGGGGGCTCATTGAGCCTTCCAGGCCAGTACAGGATATCATAGTTGTAGGTGGAGAGTTCTATTCTTCACCGCAAAATTTTATCATTTTTGATTTTGCTCCACTGTTGGTTGCTAAACATGAACGCAACTGAGTGCTGGTCGTTCAGTAAGGTGAACCTTTTGCCGGCGAGATAGTGCCTCCAGTGCCTAATAGCTTCCACTATGGCCTGGGCTTCTTTCTCCACCGCGGAGTGCCAGATTTCAGGGCCCTGAAGGGTACGAGAAAAGAATGCTACCGGCCTGCCTGCCTGATTGAGGGTAGCAGCCAGTGCGAAACCGGAGGCGTCACTCTCTACTTGGAAGGGAATGGTCTCGTCCACCGCATGCATCGTTGCTTTGGCAATGTCCCCTTTAATGCGGCTGAAGGCCGCACGGGCCTCGGCTGAGAGGGGAAATGCGGTGGACTTGATCAGGGGGCGGGCCTTGTCTGTGTAGTGAGGGACCCATTGGGCATAATAGGAAAAGAAGCCCAGGCACCGTTTGAGGGCTCTGAAGGTGTTGGGAAGAGGGAGTTTCAACAAGGGGCACATACGGTCGGGGTCAGGGCCAATGACCCCGTTCTCCACAACATACCCAAGGATAGCGAGTCGGGTGGTTCTGAACACACACTTGTTCCTGTTATAGGTAAGGTTCAGAGCTTTGGCCGCTTGGAAAAATCATTGGAGGTTGGTGTCGTGATCCTGCCAGTTGTGACCGCAGATGGTGATGTTATCCAGATATTGAAATGTGCCCTATGTTGGCACTGGTCCACCATCCGGTCCATTTCCCTCTGGAAGACAGAGACACCATTCGTGACACCGAAGGGGACGCGCAGGAAGTGATAAAGCCTGCCGCCCGCCTCGAAGGCGGTGTAGGGGGCAGTCCTCCAGGCGGATGGGGAGCTGATGGTAAGTGGATTTTAGGTCTATTGTCGAGTACACCTTGTACTGAGCTATCTGATTGACCATATCCGCGATGCGGGGTAGGGGGTTCGCGTCAAGCTGCGTGAACCTATTGATGGTCTGGCTATAGTCCACGACCATCCTATTTTTCTGCCCGGTCCGAAACAACCACCTGGGCCCTCCAAGGACTTGTGCTTGGCTCAATGATCCCCTCCCTGAACAGCCGCTGCACCTCCGACTGAATGAAGACCCTGTCCCCCGCGCTGTACCTCCTGCTTTTAGTTGCCACAGGTTTACAGTCGGGGGTCAGGTTGGTGAACAGCGGTGGGGGAGGGATCTTGAGGGTGGAGAGGCTGCAAGTGGTGTCAGTAGCGCAGCTGTCAGCATGGTGTTGGGTGGGATGTGCGGGTCGGTGTGTGTGTGTGGTCAGTAGCGGGGTATATGGCAAAGTCCCACAGAACTGAGGATTTCTGACAGTGATTGGTGGGTGGGGCCTGTCTTATTCCATTGTCACACTTTTCAGGTGGCTCTGGAAGTCCAGCCCCAATAGCACAGGGGCACACAGTTGAGGCATGATCAGTAGCGCAAAGTCCCGATATTCTGTGCCCTGCACCACCAATGTCGCTACACAACCCACCCGGATATCTGTGGAATGCGACCCAGAAGCCAAGGTGACCCTCTGGCTTACCGGCTGTGTCACGAGTCCGCAGCGTTGCACCGTGTCCGGGTGAATAAAACTCTCAGTGCTGCCCGTGTGAAACAGGCAGCTAGTCCTGTGCCCCTCCACCAGGATGTCCATCATTGACCTTGCGAGCTGGTGTGGAGCGCTTTGGTCGAGGGTTACGGAGGCCAGAGTTGAATCGGCATCTTGGTGCCCAGTAAGCACCTGTGGGTTGGAGGCGGGGCGGGGTAGCGCCGACAAAGATGGCCACCCCATGCCTCGCACGCGGCAGGCAGGGAAGATGGCAGTGACCAAGATGGCGACCCCCATGCATCGCACGAGGCGCTGCTCGACCCCGCTCGTGGTTTGGACTTACAGACCTTGGCGAAGTGGCCCTTCTTGCCGCAGCTGGAGCAGGGAGCTTCTCGGGCGGCAGCGTTTTCGGGGGTGCTTTTCGAGTCCGCAGAAGTAACACTGCGCGGTCTTACGACTGGCTGGAGCCGTGGTCGATTGCGGGGACTTCACGGGCTCGTGACTGGCAGCAGCTGAGGTCGATTTGCCGGCGGGTTGCGGGGTCTGCAGTGTCCACAAGGCCGGCGGGAGATCGCACGCCTGGACAGCGCCAGCTTTGTGCAGAGCGGCCTCCAGCATGTCGGCCAGCTCGATCGCCGAGCGTAAGGTAAGATCGGCGCGTTCCAGCAGCCGCTGGCGCACGTACACTGACCTGATCCCCGTAACGAAGGCGTCTCGTACTAGCAGCTCCGCATGCTGTTCTGCCGTCAGTCCCCTGCAGTCGCAGGCCTGCACGAGTGTCTGTAGGGCCCGGACAAACTCAGCGCTCGACTCTCCGGCCCGCTGCTGCCGTGTCGCTAAGTGATGTCTTGCGTAGATGGTGTTCACCGGCCACCGGTATTGTCTTTTGAGGGCATCCAGCACGCCCTGGTAGTCCGTTTGGTCCCTGATCATGGAGTAGACCCTTGCACTGACTCTGGAGAGGAGAACCCTGCACATCGTGGCAGGGTCGGTCACATGAATCTCCTCCAGGTACGATTCGAAGCATGCTAGCCAGAGTTCGAAAGCGTCGCCGGCTTCCTGGGATTGAGGGTCGAGATCCAATCTGTCCAGTCGTAAAATGCTCTCCATGTTTTAAAATTGCTGCTAATAAAATTGATGCACCATCAATAACTCTTGGAGACAGGAGGTGAATGATAGGCTTTTATTAGCAGCAGAACGGGGCACGGCATCTCGGAGACTGAGGGAGGAGCAATGCCTCCAATCGCCTTTATACAGGGGTCTCTGGGAGGAGCCACAGGAGCAGTCAGCAGAGGGGTGTGTCCAGACAGGTATATGTAGTTCACCACAGCTTCGTAGTTTTGTGAATTGCTTGTAATATGACAGGGCACCTGCAGGGTTTGCAATAAAGCCTGCAGGCCAAATTCAACGGGGTTGCAAATTTCAAAGGGTGGAATGTAAGGTAAAATGCTAATCTTTGTACTTATCAAATGTGTAACCACCACTGTGGCCTTGAATGCGGCAGAACCTTGATTACCACTGTGAGAACATGAAAGTTAGGTGAACACAAAAGTGGAACTCATGAAGGGTAGTGACAATTGATAATTGATTCTGATTTGATGGTTTGAGCTGTTGCTATTTTTGGCCCAGATACAGCAGCATTTTATATCAGTGGAAAGGGTAGAGCAGTGGGGTGGGGCTTGAAGGTAGACTTACCAGTGGGCTGGTTGAGAACGGTACCACAGCTCGGCAGAACGGGAGGTCTTCTGCAGTGAGAGGGGTCCACACATACTTAGATAAGTATTTCAATGCATTTCCCGCTCCAAGTTCTTAGCTTTAAGTAGATAATTGGATCTTGTGTCTTTCTGCCTATCTGAGCCACATCTAAGAACCTTTTAAGGTAAAATAACACAAGACAATAACATCTTTGGAGTCTCTTACACCCAACTTTGGTGATGCCCATGAGGATCCATGTATTACCCTATCTTCTGTTTTACATAATGCTAAGTCGCTGAACTGGTACTTGGAACACTGATGACAACTGTTCCTGTCTACTCTTCATTGCTTTCTTCTTGATAACCACCATTGGCATGGCAAAATGAAGGTGAACTGAATTATTTACTACTTTTAGGAGTTGCTAGTTGTGACATATTTTCAATGTTTAATTTTGTTTTAAATCTATAATGGCAGCAAGCCAAGGGGTAGCACTGACCTGTGATGAAGCCAAAACAGCAACAGTGAATTATCAGTCTTGCCAGCAGGTGAAGCCAAGAGAGTGGCCGATGAGTTGCTGGGGATGAATCCAAACCGGCAACACCGGACGACGAAGATACTGTTTCCTGAATACCTTCAGAATCAGAATCAGGTTTATTATCTCCAGCATGTGTCGTGAAATTTGTTAACTTAGCAGCAGCAGTTCAATGCAATACATGATATAGAAGGAAAAGAATAATAAATAAATAAAACAGTTACAATATACATATATTGAGTAGGTTAAAACCGTGCAAAAACAGAAATAATATATACTTAAAAAGTGAGGTAATGTTCAAAGGTTGAATGTCCATTTAGGAATCAGATGGCAGAGGGGAAGAAGCTGTTCCTGAATCGCTGAGTGTGTGCCTTCAGGCTTCTGTACCTCCTACCTGATGGTAACAGTGAGAAACGGGCATGCCCTGGGTGCTGGAGGTCCTTAATAATGGATGCTGCCTTTCTGAGACGCCGCTCCTTGAAGATGTCCTGGGTACTTTGTAGGCTAGTACCCAAGATGGAGCCGACTAGATTTACAACCCTCTGCAGCTTCTTCTGGTCCTGTGCAGTAGTCCCCCTCCCCCCCATACCAGACAGTGATGCAGCCTGCCAGAATGCTCTCCATGGTACTTTTTGGGTGTATCTTATGGATTTTGGGCTACCGATCATGAAAATCACCATGAAATTGTCCTATTACACACCATGTTCTTAAATCACCTTTATTTATTATTTCAATTCATAATTCAATTCAATTAAAATGTTGCCCACAATGTAAGCTGAAACCATGAAGTGCAACATGTCAATAAAGATTCATTGTCTGCATTCCCATTTAGACTTCTTCATTGCAAATCCTGGCTCTTCAGTGAGGAGCCTGGAGAAAGGTTTCATCAGGACATGACGGTCATGGAGAAACAATATCAGGGCAACTGGAATCCATCACTGCTGGCTGATCATTGTTGGATACAAGCAAGAAGCTTCAGACACTGAGTACAAATAAAAATTATCAATAAAACATATTTAGCTTAATTGAATTATTACTAAGTGTCAGCAATTATATTGAATATATATTATGCTGAATATAATGCATTATATTCAACAAAAGTTAACTTGTTGTTTCTCCAAATTCCTACATGATACAAATAATCTGAAATTATATTGGTGTTCAGCTTCAAGCACTCTATTATAAACAATAAAAAAAATTCTGAGGAAGCAATACTTTTGAAAAAATGTGTTGGCTAGAGAAATTGGCTAATAATTGGCTAATAAAACACAAAACAATCTCCCAGATGTAATAGTGGCCAAAGGAACTAGGGTAAAGGATGAACTGAAGGAAATTTATATTAGGCAAGAAACGGTGTTGGATAGACTGTTGAGTCTGAAGGCTGACAAGTCCCCGGGACCTGATGGTCTGCATCCCAGGGTACTTAAAGAGGTGGCGTTAGAAATCGCAGACACATTGGTAATCATTTTCCAATATTCTATAGATTCAGGAACAGTTCCTGCTGATTGGAGGGTGGCTAATGTTGTCCCACTTTTCAAGAAAGGAGGGAGAGAGAAAACAGGGAATTATAGACCGGTTAGCCTGACGTCAGTGGTGGGAAAGATGCTGGAGTCAATTATAAAAGAGGAAATTACGACACATTTGGATAGCAGTAGAAGGATCAGTCTGAGTCAGCATGGATTTATGAAGGGAAAATCATGCTTGACTAATCTTCTGGAGTTTTTTGAGGATGTAACTATGAAAATGGACAAGGGAGAGCCAGTGGATGTAATGTACCTGGACTTCCAGAAAGCTTTTGATAAAGTCTCACATAGGAGATTAGTGGGCAAAATTAGGGCACATGGTATTGGGGGCAGAGTACTGACATGGATTGAAAATTGGCTGGCTGACAGGAAACAAGGAGTAGTGATTAACGGGTCCCTTTCGGAATGGCAGGCTGTGACCAGTGGGGTACCGTAAGGTTCGGTGCTGGGACCGCAGCTGTTTACGATATACATTAATGATTTAGATGACGGGATTAAAAGTAACATTAGCAAATTTGCTGATGATACAAAGCTGGATGGCAGTGTGAAATGTCAGGAGGATGTTATGAGAATGCAGGGTGACATGGACAGGTTGGGTGAGTGGGCAAATGTATGGCAGATGCAGTTTAATGTGGATAAATGTGAGGTTATCCACTTTGGTGGCAAGAACAGGAAGGCAGATTACTATCTAAATGGAGTCAAGTTAGGAAAAGGGGAAGTACAATGAGATCTAGGTGTTCTTATACATCAGTCAATGGAAGTAAGCATGAAGGTACAGCAGGCAGTGAAGAAAGCTAATGGCATGCTGGCCTTCATAACAAGAGGAATTGAGTATAGGAGTAAAGAGGTCCTTCTGCAGCTGTACAGGGCCCTGGTGAGACCCCACCTGGAGTATTGTGTGCAGTTTTGGTCTCCAAATTTGAGGAAGGACATTCTTGCTATTGAGGGAGTGCAGCGTAGGTTCACAAGGTTAATTCCCGGAATGGCGGGACTGTCATATGTTGAAAGATTGGAGCGACTGGGCTTGTATACACTGGAATTTAGAAGGATGAGAGGGGATCTGATTGAAACATATAAGGTTATTAATGGATTGGACACGCTGGAGGCAGGAAGCATGTTCCCACTGATGAGTGAGTCCAGAACTAGAGGCCACAGTTTAAGAATAAGGGGTAGGCCATTTAGAACAGAGATGCGGAAAAACTTTTTCACCCAGAGAGTGGTGGATATGTGGAATGCTCTGCCCCAGAAGGCAGTGGAGGCCAAGTCTCTGGATGCATTCAAGAGAGAGTTAGATAGAGCTCTTATAGATAGTGGGGTCAAGGGATATGAGGAGAGGGCAGGAACAGGGTACTGATTGTGTATGATCAGCCATGATCACAGTGAATCATGGTGCTGGCTAGAAGGGCCGAATGGCCTACTCCTGCACCTATTGTCTATTGTCTATAATAGAAATGGTAGCATTTATTCAAATTTTTCATCAGGAAGGGATGCAAGGAATTGACTGCAGTTGGTGGATATTTTGATGGTTCCTCAGCCACAGTACATAGGCAATTGGCAGCAATGTTTCAAAGTTCAAAGGAAGAACATCTCTCTCAAAAGTATGCAGTGAGCATCCCATACAAAAGTGGATAGTTCACCAGGAACTTCTGGTGCTTAACCTCATTCTATTATGCTTCTTTCTTTTCCTCAACCTGATATTTCCCTAATCCTGAACCAAACATCTTCCGGCTCAATTTGTGATCATAAAGCTGATCTCATTGAACTTCATTAAGTATATTACACTGACTTACTGCATTAACTTGGTTCCATTGCATCTAATGAAAACATTCCTTAAATGGAATCAAAACTAAATTACCAAAATACAGGGACTATAGTGCAACAATTAGAATACCAGGTATCTGATTAAAATGCCATGTATAACTAATATGGGTATAACTCACAGCTAACTCCTGAAAATATATTAATAGACTATATTAACCAAGTTCTTATTCTGATGAATTGGTTAGACATTTTTTTTCTCTGAATGTTGGTAATAGTACTTCATTAGTGATTCCAACCACACTTTGTAATTCGCTCCCACTCACAGTTCATAGCAATTGTTTAGGTTTTGAAATTAGAAATCTTATCACAATGCCTCACATTAGAGCTTCTTAAATTAAATCAGCCAGCTGTGAAAGGGCTGATGAACTAGGAAGGGAAAATTCATCACCAAGAAACATACATCACAGAGTCAGTAAGTCATACAGTATAGAAATGTCCCCTTTAACCCACCACATTTGTGTCAACTATTTTGCACAAATCTCATCTACCTATGTTTGGACCATATTTGCCTTTACGTTGCAAGGTATGAACCTATAAAAGTGTGGCGTAGAGGTTTTGCTGGCTGCTCACTCTGCAGAACCTTCTCTCTCCTTTGCATCATGAGGGCTGCAAAGAAAAGAGCCATCTGGACTATCACAGACCTAGCTGAGAGAGCCTCCAACTGGCTGTGGATCAGGAGCTGTGACCAATGGACCATTGTTGCTGGAACACAAGCCAAAGCCTAACCAACCCTGACTGGGTCACCTGGGCGAGAGTGTCTGACGTTGAAAGTCCCAAAACACCCAACGACCCAGGTTACATCACTGATGATGTGACCCAGCACATCACAGGATGTATCTCAGCATCACAGATCTAAAGTGCAAAGCGTATTGGGGCTTTCCAACATAAACCAACAGCCGCAGCCATTAAGTATGATTAGGAGATTTTAAAAAAGGGCAACAAGATAAAGTAGTTAGGAGACCAGAAAGTGGGTGACAAGAAAATTCGGGAATCGGCAGAGAGGAGGGATACTGAAAATGCGGCAGAGTGGTGCCACAACAACCACTAATGTCAGCAAGACCGAGGAGCTGATATTGACTGGGGCTGGAGGAAACTGGATGTCCATAAGCCAGTTCTCATCGAGTGATCAGCGGTGGAGAGGGTCAGCAACTTTAAATTCCTTGCTATTATCATTTCAGAAGATCTGTCCTGGGCCCTAGTGCAATTATGATGAAAGCACAGCAGACACTCTACCTTCTTAGGAGTTTGCAAAGATTCGGCAGGACATCTAAAACTTTGACAAAGCTCTATAGATGTGTGGTGGAGAGTATGTTGGCTCATTGCAAAATGGCCTGGTATGGAAACACCAATGCCCTGGAGCAGAAAATTCTACAAAAAGTGGTGGGTATGGCCCAGTCCATCACGAGTAATGCCCTTCCCACTATTGAACATACATGGAGTACTGTCACAGGAAAGTAGCATCCAACATCAAGGACCCCCCAGCACCCAGGCTATGCACTCTTTTCACTGCTGCCATCAGGAGCCTCAGGACTCACACCACCAGGTTCAGGAACAGTTATTACCGCTTAATCATCAGACTCTTGAACCAGTGGGACAACTTCACGTGCCTAGCCACTGAATCGTTCCAAGAACCTATGGACTCACTTTCAATGACTCTTCATCTCATGTTCTCGATACTTATTGCCTGTTTGCTTAATTGAACTGGCAAGTGTGGATTAGGACAGCTGGTGTAGGCAAAGGTGTACTTGGTACGTGGGAGGCCTTCAAGAGCGAAATTTTGGGAGTACAAAGCTTGCACGTTCCTGTCAGAATAAAAGGTAAAGATAACAAGTGCAACTACCTTTGGTTTTCAAGAGATATTGAGGCCCTGGTTAAGAGGGAAAAGGTGGTTCATAGCAGGTATAGGCAGATAGAAACAAGTGAGGTGCTTATGGAATATCCAAAATGCAAGAGCACATCCAAGAAAGAAAGATGAGAGCTAAAATAAGGCACGAAGTTGTTCTAACAGTCAAGGTGAAGGAGCATCCTAAGGGATTCTACAGATATGTTAAGAGCAAAAGGATTGCAAGAGACAAGATTAGTCCTCTGGAAGACCAGAATGGTAATCCATGCGTGGAGACAAATTAAGTGGGGGAGATGTTCAATAAACTTTTTGCATCTGTATTTACTCAGGAGAAGGACACAGAGTCTATAGAAATGAGGCAAATTGGCATCAACTTCACGGACCCTGTACAGATTGCAGAGGAGAAGATCTTTTCTGTGCTGGTGCAAATTAGGGTAGATAAATCCCCAGGGCCTGACCAGGTGTTCCCTCAGACCCTATGGGAAGCAAGTACAGAAATTGCTGGGGCCCTAGCAAGGATATTTAAAAAGTCCTTAAAGACAAGAGAGGTACCGGCGTACTGCAGGATAACCAAGATTGTTCCACTGTTTGAAGAAGGCTGTAATCATAAACCAGCAAATTATAAGCCAGTGAGTCTGACATGTTGTGGAAAAGTTATTTGAAGGTATTCTAAGGGACCGGATATATAAATATTTGGATAGACACAGACTGATTATGAATAGTTAGCATAGCTTTGTGCAAAGTAGGTCCTGTCTAATCAAACTTTAAGAGGTTTTTCAGGAAGTTACCAAGGAAGTTGATGAAGGCAAGGCAGTGGATGTTGCCTACATGGACTTTAGCAATTCACTTGACATTGGAAGCTGTTCAAGAAGGTTCAGTTTCTCAGCATTCAAGATGAGGTAGTAAACTGGATTAGACACTGGCTTCGCAGAAGAAGTGAGAGAGTGGTGGTTGTTTCTCTGACTGGAGGCCTGTGCTAGTGGTGTGCCCCAAGCATTGACGCTGAGTCTGTTGTTGTTTGTCATCTATATCAGTGATCTGGATATCAAATAACTGGATCAGCAAGTTTTAAGATGACACCAAGACTGGTGGTGTAGTGGACAGTGAGGACAGCTATCATGGCTTGCAGAGGGATCTGCATTCGCTGGAAAAATAGGCTGAAAAATGACAGATGAAGTTTAATGCAGGCAATTGTGAGGTGTTGCACTTTGGTGGGACCAACCAGGATAGGTCTTACATAATGAATGGTAGGGCACCGAGGAGTGTGGTAGAACAGAGGGATCTGAGAATACAGGTCCATAATTCATTAAAAGTGGTGTTACAGGTAGATAGGGTTATTAAAAAAACTTTTGATACTTTGACCTTCATAAACCAAAATATTGAGTACAGGATATGGGATGTTATGTTGAAATTGTATAAGACATTAGTGAGGCCTTATTTGGAGTATTGAGTGCAGTTTTGATCACCTACCTACACAAAAGATGTAAACAGAGAAAATTTACAAGGATGTTGCCAGGTCTGAAGGATCAGAGTTATAAGGAAAGACTGAATAGGTTAGGACTGTATTCCTTAGAATGGAGAAGATTAAGAGGAGATTTAATAGAGGTATACAAAATTATGATGGGTATGGATAGGGTAAATGTAAGCAGGCTTTTTCCACTTAGGTTTGGTGGGACTACAACCAGAGGTCATGGCTTAAGGGTGATAGGTGTAAAGTTTAAGGGGAACCTGAGGGGAAACTTTTTCACTCAGAGGGGCGTGAGAGTGTGGAATGAGCTGCCAGCACAAGTGGTGCATGCAAGCTTGATTTCAACGTTTAAGGTAAGTTTGGATAGGTACATGAATGGTAGGGGTATGGAGGGCTACTGTCCTGGTGCAGGTTCATGAGAGTAGGCAGTTCAAATCGTTCTGTCACGGAACAGATGAGCCAAAGGGTCTGTTTCTGTGCTGTATCTCTTTATGAATCTATGACTCTATTTTTTATTGTATTTGTGCATTGGTTGCTTGTCCGTCCTGTTTCGTACAGCCTTTCATTGAGTCTATTATTGTTCTTGGATTTACTGAGTACGCCCACAAGAAAACAGATCTCAGGGTGGTATGTGATGACGTACATCTACTTTGATAATAAATTTACTTTGAACTTTGACAAAAGCATTGAGAGGAAGTACAACTGAAGTATAGCAGTAATCAGGGAAGAGTGGCTAATGGTCACCAGTGATAGAAGAGGAAGAGACATTCTTGTTGGGACACTGTAGAGACTGGCATGAGGTTAACACAGGAAGTCAGAATTAGTAGCATCTAAGTTAGGAGGTGGAGTAAATATGTTAAACAAACAATGCCACTCATGTGATCCCCTGGAGTGATACACCCTTTCATTGTTTAGGGCTTCCTCATCCCACTCAGCCCCTCCAATTATGGTAGAACATAGAACATAGAAAAGCGCAGCAAAGGAACAGGCCCTTTGACCCACAGGTTGTGCTGGACTAATTTAAATTAGTAATCACATTCCCAACTGAACTAATCCCATCTGCCTCCATAATGTTCATATCCTTCCATTTCCTGCAGATTCATGTACTTTTCTAAAAGTCTCCTAAACACCGCATCATATCTACTTTAATCACCACCCTAGACAATGCACCCACCAAGTAAAAAAGCTTGCCCTCTACGTCTCCTTTGAACTTTCCCTCTTTCACTTTAAATACATGCCCTGAGGTACTGACTATTTCATATCTGGCTGTCTACACTGTCTGTGCATCTTATCTCCAGCAGATCTCCCTCAGCCTCTGCCACTTAAGAAAAAGTGACCAAAGTCTGTCCGAACTCTCCAAATATCAAATGACCTCTAACTCAGGCAGCATCCTAATAAATCTTTTTTTCACCCTCTCAAAGCACTGATATCCTTCCTATTATGAGGCAACTAGAATTGAATACAATGCTCCAGATGCAAACTATAAAGCTGTAACATAACTTTGATTCTTGAATTCAATTCCTGAACTAATAAAAGCAAGTATACCATATGCCTTCTTTTCCATCTTATCAACCTGCACAGGGAATTTCAGGGATCTATGGACTTGGACCCCAAAATCCCTTTGCACATCAACGCTCTTCAGAGTATTGTCACTGACAGTGAACTGTCACTTTCTATTTGATATCCCAAAGTACAACACTTCATATTTTGCTGAATGTGAAAGTTCTATCTGCTATTTTGCTGCCCATATGTGCAAATGATCTATATCCCACTGTATGCTTTGCAGTTTTCTATGCTATCCACAATTGTCAGTACCTCCAATTGAACTCTGTCTTTTTGTGTGTTTCCCCCTAGCTGTCAGTCTGTGGTTTTCTATTGCCATGCATTCCTGTTCCTGCTCCTGCTCTACTCCATCTCTCATCTGTTTCTCATTATTATCTGTATTGCTGTCAGCCGTGTCTCATTGTGCTCCACCTGTCATCTGCCTCTCTGTTTATTGCTCAGTGTATTTCAGTCCTGTGTTTTCACCTGTTGGTTGCCAGATTGTGCCAGTGAACTTTCCAGCATTCTCTGTCCATCTGAATATCAACTCTGCCTGTTTCCCGATTCTGGTTTTTGGGTTTCTCTGGATGTTTTGATCTTTGATGCCGACTTTGTTTGCACCTTGAGATCTGTACTCAATTAATATCAGTGTGTGCACAGTACTGGGTCTGTGATTGGATCCCTGCTCCAGTGTCCTAACAACAACATACTGACCCCCACCATCTACATTTTCATCAAGATCATTCATACTTATAGGTATATATCATGGATTCCAGTTAATTGCGACCCATCAGGACCAATGCATCTTGGCCCAATTAAGCAGCTGCCCCAATAAGCTGAGGTTCCATGGAAATAGTTAAAAAGGTATAAAAAAGACAAACTACCATAAACTGAGTGATAAATTATGTATTTAAATAAAATACTGAAAAAATTAGAACATTATTGTATATTGGTTTCTCATAGTTATCAATGGAGGAATTCATTCAGTGTATGTTGTGTTCATTTGATTGACTGTAAATGAACAAAATCTGCACAGACACCTAGTGCAGATAATGGACTGCCTACATATGATGTTTTTGATAAGTGCATCTTCTAAATCTTCATTTTCATTGTAATATTCAAGATGGTTGTTGATACTTCAAATTCTTTGTAGAAGAATACTTGTTGAAGAAGTGAAATCGTTTCATTTTCACTCATGACAGTTTCTGACAGCTCCAAGCCTGAATGCTTGGAACTGCAGTGAGCAGAGTGGTTCTGAAATGCATTATTGCTTATTTCTTGCCAACTACCAGTGACAAAAATCACTGCTTTTTGAGCGCACACACACAACTGATGCTAGGTAAAAAATGTTCACTCTAAACATGGTGTACTGTCCAATGGCTACACAAGTGCATGCAGCGTTAGAGGCTGTTCAGCAACAGTCTCCTGCCCCAATCAAATGGCATAGTTACCTAAATAAATGAAGGGAGTCCCCACTATTTCTTGCTATTTAGAGTGCTTATAAAAAGTATTCACCCCCTTGGAAGTTTTCATGTTTTATTGTTTTACAACTTTGAATCACAATGGATTTAATTTCACATTTTTGACACTGATCAACAGAAAAAGACTTTCATGTCAATGTGAAAACAGATATCTATAAAGTGATCTAAATTAATTACAAATATAAAACACAAAATAATTGATTGCGTAAGAATTCACCTCCTTTATCATGACATACCACTGGTGCAGCCAATTGGTTTTGGAAATCACATGATTAGTGAAATGGAGATCACCATGTGCAGTTAAGGTGCTTCAATTGATTGTAGTGAAAATACACCTGTGTCTGGAAGGTCCAACTGCTGGTGAGTCAGTATCCTGGCAAAAAACTACTACATGAAGACAAAAGAAAACTCCAAGCAACTCCATGAAAAGGTTATTGAAAAGCACAAGTCGGGAGATGGGTAAAAGAAAATTTCCAAGACACTGAATATCCCTTAGAGTACAGTTAAGTCAATCATCAAGAAATGGAAAGAATATGGCACAGATGTAAATCTGCCTAGAGCAGGCTATCCTCAAGAACTGAGTGACCGTGCAAGAAAGGCACTAGTGAGGGATGCCACCGAGACCTATGACAACTCTGGAGGAATTAGAAGCTTCAGTGGCTGAGAGGGGAGAGACTGCGCATACCACTATTGCCCAGGTGCTTCACCAGTCATAGTTTTGTGGGAGAGTGGCAAAGAGAAAGCCACTGTTGAAAAAAGCTCATATGAACTCTTGGCTAGAGTTTTCCAGAAGTCCTGTGGGAGACTCTGAAGTCAGCTGGAACAAGGTTGTAAGGTCCGAGGAAATCAAAATTGACCTTTTTGACCATCAGACTAAACGCTATACTGGCATGAGCCAAACACCACACGTCATCAAAAACACACCATGAAGCACGGTGGTGGCTGCATCATGCTGTGGGGATGCTTTACTGCAGCAGGCCCTGAAAGGCTTGTGAAGGTAGCGGGAAAAATGAATGCAGCAAAATACAGAGGAATCCTGGAGGAAAACCTGATGCAGTCCGCAAGAGAACTGCGACTTGGGAGATTTGTTTTCCAGCAAGACAATGACCCCAAACATAAAGCCAAAGCTACACAGGAATGGCTTAAAAACAACAAAGTTAATGCCTTAGAGTAGCCAAGTCAGAGTCCAGACCTGAATCTAATTGAGAATTTGTGGCTGGACTTCAAAAGGGCTGTTCACTCATAATCCCTATGCAATCTGCCAGAGCTTCAGAAGTTTAATAAAGAAGAATGGAGAATATTCTGGATGAGCCTCCTATGAGGGACCCTGTCAAATGCTTTACTAAAATCCATATGGGTAATGTAAATTAATTTAGACAAAGATACTGGAAGGACCCTAGATTGGGGTCCTTCCCGACAGACACTTGGTGATACCTGCACTGAGCTTCAGTGTGACCCTCAGCACATACTTTGTAGCCTGAATATGCCTGTCGGCAGCATTCTGTTGCAGATATCTCATTGTGCCAGAAGACTAGCAGTTTTGGGCAAAGCAAAGGGCATCTTTCACTGTATTGATGGCCATCCAGCAGCACTTAATGCTTGTCTGAGTGTGTGCCCCTTGAGAGCAGCCTGCAGGTCTGAATTTCTGTTTCATTCTCTGGCTCTGATTGTTCTGAACCTTAGATTTCCCAGAGCTGAGGGCAGTTGATTTATGTACTGCTCGGGGTATTCCAGAGCTTAGGGGTAGCAAGCTGAATACCTCCCTCATTTGCAGGCTCCCCTCCTTGTTGTCACCTCCATTTTGACACTTTTTCACTTTCCATTGTCAGTTTCCATAGTTAATTTGCACTCTGACAAGAAGAGGTTACTGGCCTCTGTTTCTTACATGGCACTTTTCCTCCCGTTACTTTTACTCTAAAGGCCTGGGGTCTCTTTGATGTTGTCTTTTGAGTTCTCTTCTTTTTCACTATCAGCCATCCTCTCTTCCATTGACCCCTCTTCTTGGTGAGGGTTTAGGAGCTTGTGGCTGCGGTTTTGAAGCACGAGATGATGGGTCTCCCCTCAGACCTGGTCCCAATCTCTGTGGGGGCCTTTGCACCAGTTAGGGGTGTATCAGCACTCCTCTGGGGGCTATTTTGTGCTAGCTACCAGAATTATTATCAGGGCATAAGTCAAGGCTAATTTTGGGCAGGCCTTGTAGAGATGGCCTTGTTTCCCGCATAGATTGCTACTTCTGCTTTCCCTGCAGTCACTGGTCTGGTAGCCTTCCTTCACTGGGTCAGCACGTAGCTAGGTTTGTTGCAGTCATGACAGGTCTTGGTTGGCCTGCATATACCATGTACCCACAGGTCCCTCTGATGGTGAACATTAAGGGTAGGTGCATGATAATTCCATTAATGCCCAGACCTTCACTTGGTCAAGTATTTGTCCTGATTCCAAATGGGTGCCTGATGTCCACACGGCTTCCTGCTCCCTCGGCAAAGCATGCAGGAAGGTGAAGAACGGGCTTAAGGTTAAACATGTTCACTCTTATCACAAGCTCCTTCGGGATAGTGGAGCCTCATTCCCCTTCTCCCAAAAAATCCATAGATGTCCTTCTCGTTGCATTTTCTGCACTCCAATAGGTGAAGAGAACCCTGGTTCTTCTCGCTGAGATCCTTCACCGTCTCATGACGGTGTTGTGAATCCCTTGTCATCCTCCCAAGGTGCTTGCCACTGCAGCCATCCTACGGAGCTGGTTGGTTATAGCAGGTAAATGCTGAAAACCGCTGTTCAATCGGTTTCCCAATCAGCACTATGATCCATCACTATGTTAGCAGGTTGAACTCTCACCAGGTGCCCGCAGGATTGCAGAGTCTCCATTATCTTCCTTCTTCAACGTTCACGTTTGCAGAGATCACCTACAAATGCCTCACATAGGTCAGCCTCTGTGAATTTTGTCCTGAGAGATGGCCTGCGATGATCACAGACTCTCTCTCCCCTGCCAGGAAAGTAGGTTATGAAGTGGGGGATTTAATGGGCAGCAGGAGCCTATTTCCTTTAATCTATGGTCAGGCGAAGCCTTCCTGCTGACCCAGCTACACATTATTGTAAATATATATTTAAAGTTAAATATATGTAATGAGAATATCACCAAGGATAAGAAACTATAATTCTTAGGGGAAATTATAGATACAGATATTAGAGTACAAGAACACTCATTACTTGCTGATTAAATTGTGAAGGGATTGGAAGAGGTACATTGAGAAAAGTTCCTCAGTTGGCAAGTCAGTAGTCACTGGAGAGTGAACAGTAGTTTAAAATTGAATGACTTGGGGAGGGATTAAGCACGATGGCCTAGAAATTCCATTACACAGTACAACATGACCACTCATGCAGAAGTATTCCTTTACAATGAATGTGAGACCTGCTTCAACAAAAAAAATGAAGAGATTCTGCCAGAGCACATTTGAGGGCTATAGTCCTTGGAACAATTTACAACTGAGTCACTTTAAAATTAGATACTACAACCCATTCTGATTCTCCCTTAGGACCCCACCCCCACAACTCCACTACCATCACCATCAGATCTGGTCCCTCACTAACCGAGGGTGATCCCATCCCCTTAGTTATAGCCACGTCTGTCTTCCTCAATATTCAGTTCTGACCATCAAGATCACAACCCATGTCCGATCGTACAACCTAGACTGTACTCAAATCTTTGAATGGAACTGAACCCACAAACTTTCTGACTCAGCAGTGACTGTGCTCCTGCTGCCATAAATTACCATTTGATGCACCCACTACTGAATGATTGTTTCTCCACTTCAAATGGAGCCCCCGGTCACCCTGTGTACACTAGTGCTTTATATCACAGATTGGTTGCTAGTGATAATAACAAGGTGCTTCATTTAATTGTCTGGTACTGCAGGTGAAGGAAACTATAATTAATTAAGAAATTGGGATTACCACACTTCTAACTACAAAAACCAATGAAATCCTAGAAGGTTTAAGTTGCTCTTTCTCTTCTCTGACTTTGAAAGCCCAAATGTAGCAATATTGTAATATTTTTAGCTGTGGCATAAACAAAATCTATCAGATCATATGATAGATAAATGAAGACTTCATATTGTAGATCCACCAGTTAAACACAATTAACCGTCTTAACAATAAAAAAGCCACACTATTAGGGGATAAAGTTCTTCTTTCTTTCTTTTCTTTCTTTATCAATCTTCTTATTAATTAAAAAAGTACATATAAATAAACAAGAGGAGAATTATCTCAAATATTTATATCAATAACAATTATATAAAAGGTAAAATAAACATTATCAAGATCATACATAGTATTAATCCAATGGTATATAATAAAAAAACAAGATAATCAGTTCTCCTCTTACCATTCCATGAAAAGAAGAAAAAAGATTTTAAAAACTTTTATAATTTTTATATACATTTAAAAACCCACTAAACAAAAAAAAGTAAAAGGGAGAAAAAAGGGACTGGGCAGCCCATACTGAGAGTTAAAGCAAGAAAAAAGAGAAATTTTCTGATCATATCCAAAGTTTTGAGAAAGTAACTGGAAGAGCAATAAATCAAACCATGTGAAAATATTGAATAAAAGGTCATATTGAATAAAAAGTCCGGGGAATAAAGTTTCATTCTTTTCAGGTGATGTCATCCTCATTTCTCTCGACAGAATAACAAGGTGAATTTGAGCACAGTGTTAAATAGCTTTGTTATAGGCATAGGAGCTGATGTGTTTCACTGGGGGCATTGTGACATGGCATCCTGGCTGCAGTCGGTGCTGTGCACCTTCCCCTGCCCCCAGTATTTGCTCAGCAGAAAACAAGCTGTAGTGTAGTCAACTGCAGATTTCTGTGACCTTCATGGACTCTGGGCCTGGACAATATATTTAGGTTTTTAGCGAGGTTTTATTTTACTGATTTCTCATAAATGCTTGCTAAATCGTATGTGCAAGGACTAGGCCTCAGGCTGCAGTGTCGCCTGTTTGCAGCCACCAGGAGAGAGGTGTCAGAGCCCATGAGCTCCACTGGGGGCAGTGTGTCATGGCATCCAGGCTGGAGTCAGTGCTGCTCCCAGTGTTTGTTCGGTAGAAGAGAAGCAGTATTGTGGTTGACTGCAGATTTTTGAGGCATTCTTGGCTTGGGTCTGGACTATTTTTTTTGTGTGGCTGTACCTTACTAATATGTATATGTGCTTACTATCTTATATGTGCTATGTGTGCTTTGTGCTGTGTGTGACTGTTCGTACTGTGTTTTGCACCTTGGTCCTGGAGTAACACTATCTCATTTGGCTGTATTTATGAGTATTTAGGTATAGTTGAATGACAATTAAATTTGAATTGAATTGAAACCCCACATTGACTACAAACAGCCAGACAATGCTTTCTTCACAACAGCTGTGTCAAGCACTATATTTTTCTATAAGATAGCTTTCTGCTATCTTTTAAGAAACTAAGTGCCATTCTACAAATAAGGAATCTTCCCAAAGCAGAGTTAATGAATACTGCTGGAAGCTTGCAGCTTCTACCTAAGCAGATGTCTGTACTCATGAGTCCTTAGGCATAAAGAACCAGCCCTTATGTCTTAAATAAATTCACTTAGGTAACATATGTTGCTGAGAGTTTTTGATGCAAGATTAAAAGCTGTTCTAAAGGTAGGCTTTGAGGCATTGAGCAGTTTCCTATTTAGCAGGATTAAAAGGATACTTAAGATAGGTCATGAAGAACTGATGAAATTATCCCACAGACAAGATTTTCATCTGTTTTATTTTCAGCTTCTGCCATTTTTTGTTGGGGATCCTTTCTTGGAATGTTTGCCTGCAAGCTGAAAATGAAATTACTTGGTATTTGGGGTGTAAATTAAAACTAACATTATTTCGATGTTTGGCTGCGATGCATGCAGACTGTCATTTTCGAATGTTGAGACCTGAAGTAAGATCTCTCACAAAGATAATAAAAAGAACAAACATAACTCAGTGTCCATTGATCTTTCTATTGTTTAATGTAACCATTGTTCTCATTAAGTTTATCTTGAAAAATGGCAGCCTTTTCTTCTCTTCCTGCATTTTGTGTGATTCCCTAGCTTAATCAATATTTCATGGCTGAAAGGTTTAATAAGATATTTTCAATTAAAAAATGTGTACATAAAGAATCTTAAAAGGTGATTAATTTAAACAAACCAAACTGAGTTTTATGTTTTTATTTTGGTAATATGTAATTCCTTTCTCCAGATCCTCTAACAAGATGAACTAAAGCCTTCAGAACACTTTTAACTAATTCAATTAAACAGTATGCTTATTTCTGTAACAGACTGATAAATCTTCCACAGTCCTTCAGTGGTTCCAGTTGCACAGAACTGCAATGCACCCGTTTTCTCCCATATTTTGTTAAGTAGCCAAATAAACAATGTTTTGTAAATATAGAACGTCGTCAGCAAGATAAAATGTATGCTGTTGGAAACACGTAGTCTCCACTCAAGCAGAACTCCCAAACCCTTAGGCACAAAGTGCCATCCCTTGTAAATATTGACATGTTACAAGAAGTAAGGTTTGTAGATCAGAGCTACATGCCTTGTGTAAGGTTTTTTAATAATACATAACCTAGAAGATGCCTGAGACATTCTTCACAGAGGATCAAAGGATACCATCTCCCTCACTGCTCCTCTCGTTTTGCTTTTTCTGCTTGTCTGTCTTTCAAACATAAAAGATAGAAAATAGAACAGTACAGATCCTTTAGCCCACAATGTTGTGCCAACCTTTTAACCTTCTCAGAGATCAAACTAAACCTACCCTCCCAAATGGCAGTCCATTTTTTCTTTCATCCGTGTGCCTATCTAAGGTCTCTTAAATGTCCCTGATGTATCTGCCTCTACCACCATCCCTAGCAGTGTGTTCCATGCACCCTCCACTCACTGTTTAAAAATCATACATCTCACATCCCATATACTTTCCTCCAAACACCTTACAAGTATGTCCTCTCATATTAGCCATTGTCTCCCCGGGATAAAGGCAATGACTGTCCACTCCATCTATGCCTTTTAACATCTTATACTCCATTATCTAGTCTCCTCCCATCCTCTTTCACTCCTAGCTCACCCAACTTTTCCTCATAAAACATGTTTTCTAAACCAGGCAGCATCCTGGTAAATCTCCTCTGCCGCCTCTCTAAATCTTCCACATCCTGCCTTATACAACTGAACACAATACTCCGGATTATTTTAACCAGAGTTTTATAGTGCTCCAACAATACCTCGTGGTTCTGGAACTCAGTCTCACAAGTAATGAAGACCAACACATCATATACCTTCTTACTCACCCTATCATCTTATGTGGCAACTTTGAGGGATCAATGGACTTGGATCTCAAGATCCCTCTGAACCTCCACACCACTAAGAATCCTGACCTTTCCCAAAGATTCTCCCTCCCTTTCTTCTGATAATTCTTCCTCTAAGCTTATTTCTCTATCTTCTTCTCTGTTGAAGTCCCCTCTGCCATTGTTTATTTCCAGTGTAGGGCAATGTAGTTAGTAATCAATTTTTGACCATAAAGACCATATGATATAGGAGCAGAATTAAGCCATTTGGCCCATTGACTCTCCATCATTTCATCCTGGCTGTTTCATATGCCACTCTGCCCCAAACTCCTGCCTTCTCTCCATATACCTTCATGCCCTGACTAATCAAGAATCTGTCAATCTTTGCCTTAAATGTGACCAGTGACTTGGTCTCCACAGCCACCTGGGGCAATGAATTCCACAGATTCACCACTCTCTGGGAAAAAACAGTTTCTCCTCGTCTCCATCCTAAATCTCTCCCCTGAATCTTGAGGCAATGTCCCCTAGTTCTAATCTCACCTACTAATGGAAACAACTTTCCTACTTCTATCTTATCTATCCCTTTCAAAATTTTGTATGGTTCTATAAGATCCCCTCTCATTCTCCTGAACTCCAGAGAGTGTGTCCCAAGCGACTCAATCTCTCCTCATAAGTTAACCCCTTCATCCCTGGAATCAACCTGGTGAAACTCCTCTGCACTTCCTCCAAAGTCAGTATATCCTTCCTCAAGCACGGAGACCAGAACTGCACATGGTACTCCAGGTGTGGCCTCACCAGTACCCTGTATAGTTGCAGCATGACCTCCCTGCTCTTGAATTCAATCCCTCTAGCAATGAAGGCCAACATTCCGTTTGCCTTCCTAAATTGCCCTCTATTCTGAGGCTATGTCCTCTGTTCTTATGAAGAAGCAGACCAGAAAGAAATCTATCCAGCACTGTAGCTTGTCAAAAGGCTCTCAGCTTGATAAATGTGGTTTGTTGTAATTTCTGTGGCTAAAATCAGGATGCATCAAGAACTGATCCATCCAGACAAAGGGCAAAGGTAACAAGGATGATGACCAAGAAAGCATTGTTGCTCAAACTGAGTGAACTTAACCTTTTCTGATTGGAGCAATGGAGGATGAGAGGTGACCTGATGAAGGTGTATAAGATGCTGAAAGGCATTGACTGTGTGGATAACCAGCGTCTGTTTCCCAGGGCTGAAATGGTGAACATGAAGGGGCATAGTTTTAAGGCACTTGGAACTAGGTACAAGGGGAATGTCAGAGGTACGTTTTTCACACAGAGTGGCGGGTGCATGAAATGCACTGCCAGCAACGGTGGTAGAGGCGGATCTGATAGGGTCTTTTAAGAGACTTTTAGATAGGTACCTGGAGCTTAGGAAAATAGAGGTCTATATGCGGTAAGGGGATTGTAGGCATTTTCTAGAGTAGGTTACATGGTCAGCACAACATGGTGGTCTGTAATATGCTGTAGATTTCTATGTTTCTATGTTTTGCAAAAATTGATGTATGAGGCTAATGGAAAGGCTGGGCAGCAAGAAGACATGGGTAGGTGAATAGATGACGTGGGGAAAGTAAAAGAGCCAAGTACGGGGAGCAATTGATTAGGAATAGGAATTAACTTTCAAATTCTCCTCAGAGTCTCAAATTAGAGAGCAGAGTTCTGATATTTATATCAGTAAATTGGCAAATTATTTTATTATTTGCACCTGCAAAAGGTACAGAGAAAAAAGTTGTTTTGCATGCCATCCAGGCAGATCATTTCATCCTCAACACGAAAAATTCTGCAGTTGCTGGAAATCCAAAACAACACACAAAATTCTAGAGGAACTTAGCAGATCAGACGGCATCTCTGGAAGTGAATAAACCGTCGATGTTTTGAGTCGAGACCCATCTTCAGGAAGCCCCGAGGAAGGGACTTGACCCAAAACATTGACAAAGGATTTCATCACATAAGTACATTGAGGTCACACATGCGATAAGCAAAAAATAAATGCATAATATGGTATTATTTTTAGAGAGAAAGTGCAAATCAGGCAGACAATAAGGTGCAAAACCATGATGAGGTAAATTGTGAAGTCAAGAATCCATCTTATCACCATGCATCTTATAAAAATGGGATAGAATTTTGTCTTGAGCCTGGTGGTATCTTCTGCCAGAAGGGGAGGGGAGGTAAAACTCCATGGTGGATGGAATCTTTGATTACATTGCCTGCTGTGTAGATGTTGGTTATTGGGAGATTGACTTCTGTGATGTGCTGAGTGATGTACACAACTCTCTGCAGTTTTTTGCTGTTTTGGGCAGGGCTGTTGCTGTACAAGCTGTGATGCATCTAGTTAGGATGTTTCCTATCTATTTGAGAGATGCCAAATTGCTTCTGCCATCAAAGGAAGTAAGGGTGCTGGTGCACTTTCGTAGCCATGGCATCTACATTAGCTAGACCTGGACAGGCTATTAATGGTATTCACTCACAAGTAGAGAAAAAGCATAGAAAAGTGTAGAAACCCTACAGCACAATACAGGCCCTTCAGCCCACAAAGCTGTGCCGAACATGTCCTTACCTTAGAACAACCTAGGCTTATCCATAGCCCTTTATTTTTCTAAGCTTCATGTACCTATCCAGGAGTGTCTTAAGACCCATCATTTCCATCTCCACTACTGCTGCTGGCAGCCTATTCCATGCACCCACCACTCTCTGTATAAAAAACTTACCCCTGACATCTCCTCTGTACCTATTTCCAAGCACATTAAAACTATGCCCCCTCATGCTAGCCATTTCAGCCCTGGGAAAAAGCCTCTGACTATCCACATGATCAATGCCTCTCATCATCTTATACACCTCTATCAGGTCACCTCTCATCCTCTGTCGCTCCAAGGAGAAAAGGCCAAGTTCACTCAACCTATTCTCATAAGGCATGCTCCCCAATCCAGGCAACATCCTTGTAAATCTCCTCTGTGCCCTTTCTATGGTTTCCACATCCTTCCTGTAGTGAGGCAAGCAGAACTGAGCACAGTACTCCAAGTGGGGTCTGACCAGGGTCCTGCACAGCTGCAACATTACCTCTCAGCTCCTAAACTGAATCCCACAGTTGATGAAGGCCAATGTACTGTATGCCTTCTTAACCACAGAGTCAACCTGCGTAGCAGCTTTGAGTGTCCTATGGACTCGACCCCAAGATCCCTCTGATCCTCCACACTCCCAAGAGACTTACCATTAGTGCTGTATTCTGCCATCATATTTGACCTACCAAAATGAACCACCTCACATTATCTGGGTTGAACTCCATCTGCCACTTCTCAGCCCAGTTTTGCATCATATCAATGTCCCACTGTAACCTCTGACAGACCTCCACACTATCCACAACACCTCCAACCCACTCAGCTTCAGTGCTGTTGATGTTATTATGAATGTACCACAGCTCTGAGGGGCCGAAGGGTGCGGGGGTAGCCCCCTCCTTTGTGAGAATCGCAAAGATCACTATTGAGTCAATGCAGGAGACACAGGAAATGAGAGAAAGACATGCAGAATCCACAAAAGGGTTAGAATGTGTCCTGGCCTCCGAAAGGCGGACCCATTGATACCGGCTATTGTCTCTTGGAGACGGACTTGTGTATTCCATCCTGTACGATGCAATCAAAGCCCCAGGCAATGAACCAAGGAGGAGGTTGGTGGAGGGATTGCATCATCCCCAACCTGATTGACACCTGAGACCCTGTGAGTCAGGATAAAAAGAGGATCTGTGGGAACAGCCCCTCAGACGCACCAGAAGACACGCTAGAAATCCTGTGACAGCGTTTAATAGCGACAGCCGGTGGGGGGCTCGTGTGCATCCTTCCCTTGCCTGGGATTGGTGGCCTTACCACGGAAGAACGGCTTTAGCTAAAGGAGAGGCCACAAGTGAACGGCCACCCTCAATGAGACTCCGACGGATCGAACTCATAAAGGTTGGAAAACCCGCAGGGTAACTGTTCCCATTCTATTCCTATTTCTCTCTCTCTCCAACAAAGTGCAACACAGCGACAACCAAAAGACGGCAGCTTGTGGAACTGCAGTGAGCTGTACATTTCCATTGGACAATTCATTATCCCCTAGACAACGATAGAGCTTATTTCTTATTGATTATTATTATACCCGCACCTTTAGATTTAGTATTGACAACGTATATTATCTGTATGTTTGCATTGATATTATTTTTGTGAATCTTTACTAATAAATACTGTTAAAATTAGCACCATCAGACTTCAACAGACCTCTCTATCTTTGCTGGTAAGTGACCCAGTTACGGGGTACGTAACAATTGGGGTTCTCATCTCGAGATTTGATACCAAATTGGGGAGCCAGTGAATCGGGCTTGTAAGTCCAAACTTGTATCTGGTTACGTGGGTAGCCAGACAGGAAACCAGCAAAGATGGATGTGGGTGAATTTATAGAAAACCCAACTCTGGAGGCGCTAGAGGCGGCCACCAAATCAGACTTGATAAATTTGGCGAAGGGGTTAAACCTCGCAGAGGTGAGGTTGTCAATGAAAAAGCGGGAGGTGCGAAGGGCAATAACTCAGTATTATATTGGGAAGAATGTGTTTACAGCTGAGGTATTGGAAAATATCCCTGAAAAGGTACCAGCTAGTGGGACGGCTCAGTTAGAGTTGGAGAAATTAAGGTTGGAACATGCAATTAAGTTAAAGCAGCTGGAAGCAGCTGAGAAGGAGAATGAAAGAGCCGACAAACAAAGGGAGCATGAGCTCCAGCTAAAGGAGAAAGAAAGGGAGCATGCATTCCAGGCTAAAGGAGTTAGAGGTGAAACGGGAGCAGGAAAGAGCTGAGAAACAAAGAGAACATGAAATTCAGTTAAAACAGCTGGAAGCAGCTGAGAAGGAGAAAGACAGAGCCAAGAAGGAGAGGGAGGCAGAGAAACAGAGGAAACATGACTTGGAGATGGAGAAGTTAAGGCAAGAGCAACGAGTTCAGTGGTCAGACCGAGAGGAGCAGTTTGATGTTAGTCGGGCGTTGAGGTTAGTAACCCCGTTCAAGGAGACGGATATTGATAGTTATTTCTTGCTTTTTGAAAAGGTGGCCGTGAATCAGAAGTGGCCCAGAGAACAGTGGGTGGCGTTGTTACAAAGTGTGTTAAAAGGGAAGGCACAGCGGGCATATATGGCGCTGTCCATGGAGGAGGAAGAGGAGGAGAGTTATGACAAAGTAAAGGCGGCCATTCTCCGGAGTTATGAGCTAGCACCTGAAGCGTATAGACAAAAGTTCAGAAATTTAAAGAAAGGGTGGAATCAGACGTATACCGAGTTTGCCTATGAGAAGGGTGTGCTCTTGGACCGTTGGTGCACCGCAGAAATAGTGGACGTGGATTATTGGCGTCTCAGGGAGTTAATTCTGATTGAGGAATTTAAAGGTTGTGTTTCGGAGGATATCCGGATGTATTTGAATGAGAAGCCGAATAAGTCCATCTCCGAATTTGCTAGGTTTACAGATGAATATGCCCTAACCCACAAGACAAAGTTTTCCTCGAATAAAAGTTCCCAGAGAGACCGTGGGAACGATCGAGAAAGCCTGCCGGCTGAGGCAGAGGTCCCGCCGGGAGCTAGTGGTAAGATTGAGGGGGAAAGGCAAGATGGCCAGAGATTTCCGGGCTTGACCTGTTTTAATTGTGGAAAGGGGGGACATATTGCATCTAGGTGCTTTGCTCCGAGGAAGGAGACAGGAAAAGGGAAAGCAGCAGTCCCTATCGGATGCGCTGTGGTAATCAGTAAATCGACAAGAGAGCCCCGGGTAGACAGAGTACGAGAAGGGTCTGAGACTTGTATGTCAAACGGAACCGTGTCTGTGAGGGAGGGAGGCACCCCAGTATGGATCTGGAGAGACACGGGGGCGGAACTATCATTGATCAGCAGTAAGGTACTAGATTTTGGTCGCAAGACGGGAATGGTAACTGTGAAAGGCATAGGCAAAGGGATGGAAATGGTGCCCTTGCATAAGATCATTATGAATTGTGAGCTAGTCTCTGGACCAGTTGAAATGGGGGTGCGATCAGAATTCCCGAGAACTGATGCGGACGTCCTTCTGGGTAACGATTTAGCTGGTGGTAAGGTTTGGTCGGCAATGACGCTGACAAAACAGCCTGTGAGTGTTGAGGCTCCGCCCCTAGAGTCCAAAATCTATCCCGCATGCGCGGTCACTCGCAGCATGTCGAGAAAGGCAGCTGAGAACGAGAGAAGTTTAAATCTGGCCAGTATCGATTTGGCCGAGACGTTTTTACCGACTCTGTACCACAAGGGTTTGGAAGGTAGTAAAACAGAGGGTAGTAAAGTGAAAGAGAGTAAGGGAGAGGAGATAGACCTGCCCTTAGCGAGGAATGAAGTGATAGAGGCACGAAATGGAGATGAGAAACAGGTAAAGCTATCAAAAGGTCCAGAGGTGGACATGGATGATCTGTCTGGTTTGGCAGAACTGTTTGAAGAAGTTGAAAATTCTAAAGGTGTTCCTGATAATGAAATGAGGGCAGTCCTAGATGAAAAGGATGCCCTTACCTTGAAGAAGTCTGCTGGGTTGGCAGATGAGGTTGTTGCAGCCCACGGGGTTGAATTTTCTCCAGAAGGGAGTTGCCCAGAGAGCAGCTGGGAGAATCAAGGGGAATTTAGAATTTGGACCGGGTACGGGTATTGAAAGCCTGGAAGAGGCAAATGTCCTGTTTGAGTGTGTCCAAGATGTGGATGCACGTGGTACTGAACCTAGTAATGGAGCTCAGAAAAAGTCTGAGGTATTTGATTCAGTTGAAAAGGAATGCAGTCCTTGTGGGTCAGATAGACTTGGTTCAGTGAAGAAAGGGTTAACCTTGGTAATAGTGGGAAGTCAGAGTTCCCAGGTGTTTGTGCTCGAAGGTGTGTTAAAAGTTAATGCGGAGATCAAACGTGGGGAGATGAATATTATCATTGAAGAAAATGGGAAATATGTAGTTCCCAAATCAAATGAAAAAAATTTAAAACCCGCGGATTGCTTACAGGTTGAGTTGGAAGATGACGGGGGGGGGCCCCCCAGGCTATTGTTATTCCAGAGTGTGGTGTGAAAAGGCAGAATTTGAAATGCTGCTTGAACAAAGAGTTCGAACTGAAAACTAATAGCCTGAAGGGTCCTGAAGAGAAAGCTAACAACTTGCGTAAAATTAAAGAATTGGGTGGAAATTCAGAAGATGGTCTAAGTTTGGGACACAGTGGTGATAAAATAACTCCTATGAAAGAAGCGGGCAAAAGCCTATTTTGCCAGGTTACCCGAGCTCCCCACGTGGGAACTAACCGGAAAAGAGACGAGGGTTAATGGGGACGCCATTTTTAAATAGCAGAAACCGGTTTTAAGGGATTTCGACAAAGCCTGTGAATAATAAAAGACAACCCCCATGGAAGCCTGCCTGTTAAGTTTGAAAGCAACATAACGATTGGTATTTGCATGAACTTTTGTAGTATACACGTAAGCTTAAGATCACAACTCTTTAGTTTTGTTTGCTGAAGAAAAAAAAAATTAGGTGGCTACTAAATTGGAGTCTGATGCTACAAGACTTTAGTAGGGTACAAGATGTTAAGATATTAAAGAGAGTGACAATTGTAATCGGTAACCATCTAGATGCTGAATTGAATGTATAACTGTATTACTCTGTAGTGAAAAGAAAAGCTTTTGTATTGTGTTAGATTCTAAAATCCTGTAAGACTCTGTACTACTTCGTTTTCACCGCTGGTGAAAACGCTTTGAAGAAAGGGGGTGTTATGAATGTACCACAGCTCTGAGGGGCCGAAGGGTACGGGGGTAGCCCCCTCCTTTGTGAGAATCGCAAAGATCACTATTGAGTCAATGCAGGAGACACAGGAAATGAGAGAAAGACATGCAGAATCCACAAAAGGGTTAGAATGTGTCCTGGCCTCTGAAAGGCGGACCCATTGATACCGGCTATTGTCTCTTGGAGATGGACTTGTGTATTGCATCCTGGATGATGCAATCAAAGCCCCAGGCAATGAACCAAGCAGGAGGTTGGTGGAGGGATTGCATCATCCCCAACCTGATTGACACCTGAGACCCTGTGAGTCAGGATAAAAAGAGGGTCTGTGGGAACAGCCCCTCAGACGCACCAGAAGACACGCTAGAAATCCTGTGACAGCGTTTAATAGTGACAGCCGGTGGGGGGCTCGTGTGCGTCCTTCCCTTGCCTGGGATTGGCGGCCTTACCACGGAAGAACGGCTTTAGCTAAAGGAGAGGCCACAAGTGACCGGCCACCCCCAATGAGACTCCGACGGATCGAACTCATAAAGGTTGGAAAACCCGCAGGGTAACTGTTCCCATTCTATTCCTATTTCTCTCTCTCTCCAACAAAGTGCAACACAGCGACAACCAAAAGACGGCAGCTTGTGGAACTGCAGTGAACTGGACATTTCCATTGGACAATTCATTATCCCCTAGACAACGATAGAGCTTATTTCTTATTGATTATTATTATACCCGCACCTTTAGATTTAGTATTGACCATGTATATTATCTGTATGTTTGCATTGATATTATTTTTGTGAATCTTTACTAATAAATACTGTTAAAATTAGTACCATCAGACTTCAATGGACCTCTCTATCTTTGCTGGTAAGTGACAAGTTACGGGGTACGTAACAATGTAAACAGGAGTTTGTGCACCAGCCCCTTCCTTAAGTCAATGTCGTTCTGCTGTTACTATGGGAAAGGTTGTTATCATAACACCGTGCCACTAGGCACTCGTTATTTGAAATTTGGCCCATCACAGTGGTGTCATCTGCAAACGTATAGATGGAGATGGAGCAGAATCTGGCCACACAGTCAGGAGTGTATAGGGAGAAAATTAGAAGGCTGAGCACATAGCCCTCTTGGTTTTCATGAGCTACTTGTTCCATATCCCTTTGTGCTGTGCAATCCACCCAGCCTGCTGCAGCTGTCCTTCTCCAATGCTGCCAAGCTTCTTCTCAAATTTCCAGTGCCAGTCGTTAACTGAGAACTTGGTTTTGTATTGCAGATATGAAATTAATGACTGCTCCCGCCTGCAGTGGGTATATTGAAACTCCACAGTAAACTCCAGTACTGGAATGAAGTATGGAAGCTTCTTTTGGATGCTGGAACTGTGCCATTAGTGGCTTTTAAATAGCCTCAGAAGAAAACATACTTCTCAACAACGCCAGGCGAATATTTTTAAAGTAACATCTTTGTTTAATTAATATTATAACATCTCCTGTCTGTTGATGATTAGTTTTGGTAATACTACCAATGTTTAGTATCATTCTGTCATAAGTTTTACAACAAATTCAATCTTTTATGACAGTATATTGTTAAATCCATTATGCCAAACTAAGTACTATGGAATATTAATATTGTGAATTTTTTTTGGTGATTTGCTGATATATTCTCTTTGATGTTGCACAGCTTTCTAAAGTTTGAAGTGACTTCTATTTTGCTGCTTTCCAGCCAGATGCCACATTTGGTTTTGGGCCAATGCACCTAATCACAGAAGGAAGCATGTCATAATGCCATCTGGGAGTACAGTTAGATGAGAAGCTAGACTGGACTGCCAACACAGATGCCTTGTGCAGGAAGGCACAGAGTCGACTGTACTTCCTTAGAAGGTTGGCGTCATTCAATGTCTGTAGTGAGATGCTGAAGATGTTCTATAGGTCAGTTGTGGAGAGCGCCCTCTTCTTTGTGGTGGCGTGTTGGGGAGGAAGCATTAAGAAGAGGGACGCCTCACGTCTTAATAAGCTGGTAAGGAAGGCGGGCTCTGTCGTGGGCAAAGTACTAGAGAGTTTAACATCGGTAGCTGAGCGAAGGGCGCTGAGTAGGCTATGGTCAATTATGGAAAACTCTGAACATCCTCTACATAGCACCATCCAGAGACAGAGAAGCAGTTTCAGCGACAGGTTACTATCGATGCAATGCTCCTCAGACAGGATGAAGAGGTCAATACTCCCCAATGCCATTAGGCTTTACAATTCAACTGCCAGGACTTAAGAACTTTTTAAAAGCTATTATTAATGCTTTTTGAGATAGTGATTCAGATGCATATCATATTTTTTACTGAGTTAAGTATTGTATGTAATTAGTTTTGCTACAACAAGTGTATGGGACATTGGAAAAAAGTTGAATTTCCCCATGGGGATGAATAAAGTATCTATCTATCTATCTATCTATCTTTCTAGGAGACAGCACTAATCTGATGCCAGATCTGCCATTTGAATTCTATATTTCATATAGTGCTCCTTCATAATTTCATGTAGCTGAACCAAACATGCTTCGTCATACTTGTTAAACAGTTCAATACATCCCACTAGTACTCCTTCCTGTCTTTTAAAATCTTTTGCTAGAACGAGTTGCTTGCAGGGAAGGACAGTCAAAGCTAAGTACAACTTCCATTTTGAACTGAACATGATTAAAGAGAGACCATGCAGAGCAGGAAAAGTTTCGAGAGCAGTGGAAAGAGACATAAGAGTATAGATCTTAGTAAGGAACATGGGCAAGAGATATTCCTGTGTTTCAATTGCCACATTAATTTGGCAATAGGCAGGGTATCCACCCTTGTTTGAGTGCACATCCCTACCACCACATCAATATCCGATCATGCTCAAGTCCCATTTGATCAAGTGGAAAATGTGAAGCGTGGACGCACAAATGTAAGTCCTTTTCACTGCCAGGCCCACCATTACAAAACAACCACTGACAAACTGATAGACCCAGATTGCTGGGAAGACAGTGGAGAGAATGAGCAATTCCATGCTCGTGGATGTCAACGTCTCTGAGGATCTATCCTGAGCCCAAAATATTGATGCAGCTACAGAGAAGAAATGACAGTGGCTGTATTTCATAAGGAGTCTGAGGAGATTTGGTATGTCACCAAATACACTCTTAAATTTCTACAGATGTACTGTGGAGAACACTGCTGCATCTCCATCTGGTGGGGAGGGCGGGGTGGAAGGTGGTGGTGTGCTATTACACAGGATCGAAAGAAGCTGCAGAGAGTTGTAAACTCACACATCATGGCCAGCAGCCTCCCCAGCATCCACAGCATCTTCAAGGAGCAATGGCTCAAAAAGGTGGCATCTATTGTTAAGGAACCCCCATCGCCCAGGGCATGCCCTCTTCTCGTTGCTACCATCAAGAAGCAGGTCCAGGAGCCTGAAGGCACACAACTCAATGATTCAGGAACAGCTTCTTTCCCTCGGCCACCAGATTTCCGAATGGACATTGAACCCAAGAACACTACCTCACTGATTTTATGCACTACTTAATTAATTTAACTATTATTTACTGTATATACTTACCACAATCTATAGTTTTATTATTATGTACTGCATAAACAACAAATTTCATGACATATACTGGTAATATTAGACCTGATTCTGATTCTGATTATGAGGGAGCTCAGAAAGAACAGTGAAAGTCAGTTGTTGATGCTGTGAGTAAGTAATTGGACATTCGAATATTGGATTCTGGTGTCATGTTGAGGGGGGTGCACATCACTTTGTGAGCCAGGTCAGGGCATAAAGGCTGAGGTGTCTGACTGGGTTGATTTGAAGATTCAGCTGATTCAGTGTTGGTGGGCCTGAATTATATCAGGATAGAAGGAACAAGCAATATGTTTTTTTTTAAACAGGACCTACATTTTTAAATGCCCCATTAAAGCCTGTGGTTTGTGAGTAGCTTGTGCTGATTGTGGGTCACACATGTGCAGATGCATTTTGAGAAACTGACATCAAAATGTATGTTTTAGGTAAATTATGTCTCTGCACATGTCTGGCACGTAAATGTTCACTGCTTTGAGGACAGATAACAAATATCACCATATGCATCACCCAGCTAGATCGGGTTTTCCTCTTTGCCAATGTTCTCTCCACCCACCCTCACCAGTCTTATTGATACTTGACAGTGTCCATAATCTTCCATTTAAGCCTCTGATCTCCTGTGCAAATTTCTCCTTGACCCTGTCCCCACCTCTTCCACACTCTCAACCGTCTCTCTGACACCTTGCTTGCCCAAGTAACAGGGCCTCCAACCTATTTCTTTTTCACGGTAACCTCCACTGTCTCCCTATCATTTCTTTCTCTCAATATTCTACCACAGAATGTATCTTGCTAGTTTCCATGCCATCATCATCCATTCCCAGCTCAGAAATGTGTTTGTACCAACTTCTTTGTGACTCTACATTCCACCGTGGGGTGGTGAGGTTGGGTGGTGGGGTGACTGGGATGGTGGTGACAACAGTGGAAATATTGGATGACTTCAGAAAAAGGCTTCGGTAGCCTATTGTGCAAGGTTGAGACTTACCAGTTTTATCAGGATATCTCATGGGTTTGACACAGGCCCCCTTTGCAAAACCTCTCCAACACTTGAAAAGGCAGGTGGAAGAATTTCCAAGCAGTGCGATTTTTAATGCCCCCTTGCCTGAGTGTTCTGGACAGGCTAATGGTAGGTAGGTTTCAGTGAACACCCTGGCTTTTATTGCCCTATTATAAATAAAAAGTGAAACACTGTAGTGTTTGCACTTCCCAGTGTACCTGGGACCATCATGCGGGATCTGGCCCCTTGACAAATTGTGACATCCGGGGTCTCAGTTATTAGCTAAGTTGAATCATGAAAGCATACTTCAGTATGGGAACATACTAAAGAAATCATGAAAACATTTGCAGCAGCCTGTAATTTAGCACTTTCACCTATTTACAATAAATGCCAAAAGTGCATATAATTATCACAGATAGAACATCACAACATTGAACCACATTTAGACACTCTTTACAAATAATATAACACAGGCATCACTGTAATGGGAAGCTGCACATTGATGAGAGGTTCAAATATTCTTCTTCGCAATGGATCTCTGATTTTGGCTTGAGGAATCCATCAGAAGATTTTCTTCCTTCCTTTATTTAGGAGATTGTGGATTCATTGACCAGTATAATCATTTATTAGCCTGCCTAATTGTCCCTAAACTGAATGATCCACTTCAGAGCCATCAATGCACCAAATTGCTGTATTACTTGAGGCCTGGTTAGATAGGGCCATGGACTTCCATCCATAAAGGTTTTTAATCAACCAAATGGACTGTTAAGGCACTCCTGTCAGGTGAAAGTCAACAGATTTTCAATTTCAGATTTACTTACTCATCAAGTTTTAAAAATCCAAAAGTGCTGTCGAATGTTATTCACGACTCTGGATCACTAATACAAGTTTCTGGACTTCCAATTCTGTAACATAGCTCCAACTCAAGGGCATGTTTAGAACTTAGTACTTTAGTAGTTCTCTACTTCCTGAGGAGACTGAGGTCCTTTAACATCTGCCGGACGATACTGAGGATGTTCTACGAGTCTGTGGTGGCCAGTGCTATCATGTTTGCTGTTGTGTGCTGGGGCCATCAGGCTGAGGGTAGCAGACATGAACAGAATCAACAAACTCATTCGTAAGGCCGGTGATGTTGTGGGGGTGGAACTGGATTCTCTGATGGTGGTGTCTGAAAAGAGGATGCTGTCCAAGTTGCATGCCATCTTGGACAATGTCTCCCATCCACTCCATAATGTACTGGTTAGGCACAGGAGTACATTCAGCCAGAGACTCATTCCACCAAGATGCAACACTGAACATCATAGGAAGTCATTCTTGCCTGTGGCCATCAAACTTTACAACTCTTTCCTCTAAGTGTCAGACACCCTGAGCCAATAGGCTGGTCCTGGACTTATTTCCACTTGGCATAATTTACTTATTATTATTTAATTATTTATGGTTTTATATTGCTATATTTCTACACTATTCTTGGTTGGAGCGACTATAACGAAACCCAATTTCCCTTGGGATCAATAAAGTATGTCTGTCTGTCTGTTTTTCCTTCTCTCTTATTGTTTCTTCCCCACTCCATCTATTAATCCCCCTTTTTTCCCTCCATTCTAGTCTTTCCCTCTTCCCACTCTGATCACCTTTCCTCCACTCGCATTCCCCTTCCTCTATCCAGTCCTATCCTCATCCATCTATTTCCTTCTCTCTCTCCCACACCAAACACTTGCATTCTCCTATCCCAACAATCCATTCCACTCTCCATTGCTAATCCGCAGTGTAAAATTAGCAGAAAGCAGGAAGGAAAGCGGACCATTGGCTCCACCTGGGGATGTGCAGCCACCACATCTAGTTTAGTTGGGGCAGTGCTGACTTTTGCTAGAGCTCACGCCAAAATCCTCAAAGCCAGTTTTCATAAACTACCAGAGCCACCTGTTCAAAGTCAGAAGTTCTCCATAACACAGTTGGCATGTGATTTCCAGCAAGCCCATCGATGCTTATCTATCGACTTTACCGTAACCTTGGTTTATTTCCCGTAATATTTTATAATGAGTGCATGTCATTTGGAAAAACAAAACCATATGAAGTGAATGGTTCAAAAATAAGCTTCTCAGAATGGTAGCCCAGAAAATGTCAGTAAAACTGACACAAAAAAGTTGAAGAAATTAATAATTTCTTAAATTATATTCATAAATTGAGCAGTTGAAAAATTATCAAAAAATTGTTGAGTGGTTAAGAGGAAAATTTTAAGCTTATTCTAATGGTTTATAACAGCATGTAAATTCCATGAGTGTGGTACAACTTTGTGTTATACTCCTACATCTCTGTCATTCATTATGCTTTTAAAAGTAAGAGCACGGTAGGAATTATAAATCATTTTGGTCATCCTGACCAATGAAGATCACAGGTTAAAAGCATCCTTTATTTCATTTGTTCATCTTTGCCTATTCTAAATGGCATCTCATCATGATCATACCCTTCTGTTGAAGGGCATACCATCCTTTCAAATCAGCTTTTAAACTTGCTTAAAAGCCACAGAAATACAGATGTGAGATATTTCACAGGCATACCTAAATATAAGGGCCGCATGTGAACTTAAATATAGTGTCTACAATTAGGTAGTTTGTCAAGAACACCAAAATCAATAGAGTGATTGATTTTGACCAAGTAATGTCTAGCCTTTTAATATATGGGTAAATATATGGCAAATTGTATTCCATTTTGAGTAGTGTGAGGTAAGAACTTGGAGAGGCCAAACAAGACAAGGGAATAAATGATGATTACTATGATAACAAAGAAGTGTAGAGGAACAAAGGAATCACACAATGCATCACCACAAATACCTGAATGACAGCAGAATAAGTAGATAATGTGCTTAAGATAGTTTCATGGACACTTGCCTTTATTGACCAAGACAAAGAATACAAGAGTTGAAAGGTCATGATAGAGCTACATGAAAAACTAGATAGTTCACAGATTCAATAGTGATATGTACAGTTCTGGTTTCTACACTGCAGAAAGGATGTGACAAAGGAGCGTACACTAGTCCTCATAGGGGGATCAGAAGTGTAAAGAGTGGACAATTTCAAGTTTCTGGGTGTCAGCATCTCTGAGGATCAATCCTGGGCCTAAGATATCAACGCAGTTACATTGATATCAAACTCCTAATGACGTTTCATTAGGAGTTTGTGGAGATTTGGTATGGCACCAAAGATACTCAGAAATTTCTAGATATGTACCGTGGAGAGCATTCTAGCTGGTGTTACCATCTGGTATGGGGAGTGGGGAGGGGGCTATTACACAGATCAAAAGAAGCTGCAGAAAGTTGTAAACTCTGTCATCTCCATCACGGGCACTTAGCCTCCCCAGCATCCAGGACATCTTCAAGGAGCAATGCCTCCAAAAGGTGACATCCATCCTTAGGGACCCCATCACCCAGGACTTCTCTTCTTCTCTTTGCTATCACTAGGGAGGAGGTAAAGCACCCTGAAGGCACACACTCAACAATTCAGGAACAGATTCTTCCCTTCTGCCATCAGAATTCTGAATGGCCATTGAACCCTTGAACACCATCTCACTCACTAATTGTTTCACACTACTTACTTAATTTAACTATTTTATATAAATATATATTGTAATTCACAGATTTTATTATTACGTATTGTAATGTACTGCTACCACGTAACAACAAATTTCACAAAATATGCCGGTGATATCAAACCTCATTCCGATTCTGATACCATAAGAAAAGGTTACCATAGTAGGCCTATTCATCTTATATAGGTGAAAAACAAGGGGAACAGATTTAAGTTCGTCTCAGTGCCTCAGAAACCCCATCACAGTTCAAAAAAAGCACCTAGATGATCGGTTGTAGGAATCTGAATCAAATGCTCAGAAATGGATTTAATCGGGTCCATATTTGGACACTGTGGACAGGGTGAGTCAAATGATTTCCTTCATGCCATGTAGTTTAGAGATTCCATACAAGTGTTGATAAAACCAAATATCTGGCCTAAGTTATACATGAAATAATCTTGAGAGGATTCAATCCAAAATGTAATACAATGTCTGGTACTCTTTTTCCTACTTTCTTTACTTCTCAGTGCTACTTTCTAACATTTACTTCCAAATTATAGCTTCTAGTTAGTTTCATCTGGTATATGACTGTATGGGAACTGGCATACGGCCAATAAATGGGGTTTTTAAAGGCTACCGACTAGAAAATGTCTGTTTAAAAAAAAAAATCTATTATCAAAATTGTCAGTAGCTCCTTTAATACTCCATTGCCAGCCTAATCTGTTGCATTAGAAAATGCATATTTCTGCTCTTGATAGTTGCAAGGACTATGAACAAAAATAGGAGGCTAGAAATGTATCCCTGAGCAGAAATACCCCATTGAGAAGATCTGTTTACGGGCAGCTGTTGAATGGTGCTGTGACTTCATCTTTGGCACTTCAGAGGTTCAGTCAAGACTTGGGCTATATTAGTCAGATCTGTGAAAATATTTTCTTTGCACTGTAGGCAATCTTCCAAATGAAACACCTCTATGCTTATCAGAATATAAACAAATTTAATGACTTAACGATTGCTCAATATACTAATTGTACCTAACTTATTCGGCTCCATATAGTGAAACAGCTGTTGTCTTCCCAAAATCTCAAAAGATTGACTTAGAATTATCAATTGTTAATCCAATAGACAATTTTTATTCAAACAGTCCCACCCCTCAACCATATCTTCTGACTGCATAGCATGGATTTTAATTTTATGTCTCCTTGTTCTAACATTCCTCGCCAGTGGCAAAATTTTCTCTTGACCCATCAGTTCCTTAAAAAAAAAACTCAGTCAAATCATGCCTTAACCTTCATCATGCTCTGGGAAACAAGGTTAAGTTATGTGATTCATTTTTGATATTTGCCCTTTGAAGCCCTGGCGATGTTCTGATGAATCATTATTAGATGCTTTCCAATGCTAAAATGTGCTTTCTAAGCTGTATTGCCCAAAATTGCTCATCATAGTCCAGATGTGATCCATGCAGATCTTTCTATAGCTTGGTTTGTAGAAACAGAAAACATTCAAGCAGCATTCTTCACTGATACTTTTACAATGTGAATCATAAAAGGTTGAAAGAAATCAAATGCAGTCTTCATTACAATTTTGGGGGTTGATAGTGTTCATTTAAAAAGTTCATTAGGTTATGGGAGTGACTTCAATTTAATTCACTGTATAGACTTCCACTATTTACAATCTCTAGGGCTTTGGGGATAACTTAGCTTTCATTTGAAAGAGTTTTTTTCTGTTTTCTCCCCCAATTTCCTACACCACGCTGCAGTCCAATTGGTAGCAGTAGTACACCTTTAAGTTAGATTGCCAACATCATGAAAAGTCAGAAGAAGAAGGTGACATCCAGCATCAGGTTCTCTACCATCTGTGCTATACCCTATTCTCAATGCTGCATTTAGGTAGGAGGTACAGGAGCCTGAAGAGCTTTATCTCAAATTTCAACAACAGCTTCTTCCCCACTACCGTCAGGTCCTTGACCCAACCTGAAAAATCCCCTAATACTCTCTGACTACATTTTGTTTTTCTCTCAACTTGCACTAGTGTCATTTTGTTACTTATTTTTGCCTATGATAATTCAAATTTAATAGCTTCTATAGTTAAATACATCCTAAAAGAACCCATCGGTGTGCAACTAAGAGAATAGTAGGATTTGTAGGATATTCACAATCTCACCATTGTGAGGGAAAAGCACTTGCACCTACCTATCAGATAAAGATGAAACTGAATAAAAGAAACAGGAGGAAGAGTAGAAGAACAAGGAGGAGGAGGATGAATTAAAAGCAAAGTGGGGAGTGGAGGAATAAAAAGTAAGGGAACAGTGCAGTCTTTGCCTTACTTGGAACTTGCAGATAAGACTGCAGTCATGCCTTCATGATTAATACAAAGACATCTCAAGCATTGATGATCACTAAAATCGCAGTAATCAACTATTTTCTTAAATACTTTCTACAAATATGGCCTCTGGATAACAACTAGAGGTCATGCGTTAAGGGTGAAAGATGAAAAGTTTAAGGGTAACATAAGGGGAAACTTCTTCACTCAGAGGATCATGAGAGTGTGGAATGAGCTGCCAGTGCAAGTGATGCATGCTAGCTCGATTTCACTATTTAAGAGAAGTTTGAATAGGTACATAGATGGCAGGAGTATGGAGGGCTCTGGACCTGGTACAGGTTGATGTGAGTAGGCAGTTTAAATGGTTCAGTATGGACTAGATAGGCTGAAGGGCCTGTTTCTGTGCTGTACTTTTCTATGTCTCTAACTCAGAGGAAACTCAGCAATTGTTTCAGCTCCTACATGAACTACAGGCTTCACCCTGTCCAGTGCAAACTATACAAAAGCTGACCAAATATATAAACGTTCTCCAGACAAAAATTTGAATGTACAAGTAGGTAGAAGAGAAAATCTTCAGCAACTCGCCAATAGGTTGCTCAAGTTCCCTTTAAATAGCCTCAATGTAGTTTCTTCATTCTGTTTATTGTTATTATGCTCAGCTAGTTGAGATGCAGACAGGGTGTTAACTAGAGCATGCACTTGGAAAATGAAAGCACCTGCATCAAATCTGTACTACTCATTGATTTGTGTTGTGATCTATCTAATCTGCAGACTGCCAAAGGTCATTAGATGTACCGACACAAATCTTTCTACAGAAGTGGTGCTCTGGCACATCTCACAATGTTTTGACTTACATTTCATAGCCATTCATTGGTCTTAAAGCCACAGGTGCTAGACAGTCCAACTTAGCTACCAGTGTAAACACATTTCCTTTTTAGCTTTTACCACATAACAATCTACAAATAAATTACCTTCAGTTTATGAGTTATAACTTTAGCTTACAGTCTACCCCATGGAATCTTACTGAATCCCTTCTAGAGGTCCATGAATATTCTTCTTTCACCTACTTCAGTTTTGTTTGAGACAATTGTTTGACGCTATTTTTGAGCATCCCAATGTCCCTGTTAGGGAGTATTCTGGAGATCGTGAATATAGCAGATATTAATTCAAGCAAGAACTAGTCTTCATTTCTAATTGTAAATTGAAAGCAGTAAGTTGAAGTTAAAAGCACAGGCTGGCCCAGAGACTAAATGATATGGTTTGCAAATTGATGACTGTGAGACATTTGTATATACATCAGTCAAACATTAAGACAATGGCTATCTTGACTATACCTCTTCCCACACTGTCTCCTTTAAAAATACTATTGTCTTTTCTCAGTTCCTTCGTCTCCACCACATCTTTTCCCAGGTTGGGGTTTTCCTTTCCAGGACATCAGGGGTGTCCTCCTTCTTCAAAAATTGAGGTTTCCCTTCCTCTACCATTGGTGCTGCTCTCACGCGCATCTCTTCCATTTCCCAGACATCCATGCTCACCCCATCTTCCCACTGCCTTAACCACCCCATGAATATCTGCAAGCAAAATATCATTCTCCACAATTCCACAATCTTCAATGAGATCCTACCACCAAATACACATTTACCTCCTCTCTCTACTTTTCACAGGGATCATTCCCCTTGTCAATTTGTCCCTCCTCACTAATCTCCCTCCTGACACTTAACCCTGCAAGTGACAGATATGCTACACCTGCCCATTTACCTCCATTCAGGATCCCAAATAGTCCTTCCGGGTAAGGCAACACTTACCCTGCTAATCTGTTTGGGTTGTCTATTGTATCCAGTCCTCCTGATGCGGCCTCTACTTTGGTGAGAATTGATGTAAACAGGGAGACCACATTGTTGAGCACCTCCACTCCATCTGCCAAAAGTGGAATTTCCCAGTGGCAAACCATTTTAATTCCTATCCCCATTCCCGTTCCAACATGTCGGTACATGGCCGCTTTTTCAGCCATGATAAGACCACTGTTAGGGTGGAGGAGCAACACCTCATTTTCCATCTAGGTCGCCTATAACCTGTTGGCATGAACATCGATTTCTCTTTCTGGTAATTATTTTCTCTCCCCCTTCCCTCTTCTTTTATTCCATACTCTGGCCTCTTACCTCTATTCCTCACCTGCATATCACCTCCCCTTGGTGCACCTCATTCTTCTCTTTCTCCAGTGGTTCATTCTCCTCTCCTGTTAGGTTCCTTCTTTTCCAGCCTTTTACCTTGCCCATCCAGATGGCTTCTTCGAGCTTGTCCTCCTACCCTCTTCCCACCCTCTTATAAAGGCATCTTCCCCTTCCTTTCCAGTCCTGAAGAAGTGTCACAGCCCAAAATGTCAACTGTTTTTTTTTCCCATTTCCATAGATGCTGCCTGACCTACGGAGGTCCTCCATCATTTTGTGTGGGCTGCACAAGACAATGGGTCTGTGTTAATTGCCCAGCATCAACTATGGGTTTAAGGAATTTGCATATTGTAACATAGTGAACATCACTTAAGTTCAGGGAAGTTTGCAATTAGTTAGTTCCAGCCAACATATTTGAACATTCAGAGGTATCTCCCACTGTGGATATGCAATTCAAAGGAAGCATTGTCAACCCAAAGTATTGAAGTAAATGATGCCACTGTAGCTATTGAAACTGTATTGAATCATCTATTGACCTTAAGGATATAAAAATATGATGTACTTTTGAATTTGTGAGACTCGACCAAGAGTGTTTCCAAAAGAATGCCTGTTTGTTATTACAAATAAAGACTGCTATTTCACCAGCTTCAGCATCTCCCCAGTGACTTCAATCACTGTAACCACATTTGGGGGCTCATCTGAACAATATATATGAACAATACATATATAGATGAAAAGTGAGGTACTGTTCATGGATTATTCAGAAATCTGTTGGTGAAAGGGAAGATGTTGTTCTTAAGATGTTTATTGTGGTTCTTCAGTCTCCGGTACCTCCATCCTGGTGGTAGTCATGAGAAGATGATATATTCTGGGTAGTGAGGGTCCTTAATGATGGATACCACCTTCCTGAGGCACTGCCTTTTGAATATGTCCTTGATGACCGGAAGGGTTGTCCTGTGATGGAGCTGGCTGAGTTTACAGCCCTCTGCAGACTCTTTCAATTCTGCAAATGGGAGATTTTTTACAAGTGTTGACACAACTAGTCAGAATACTCTCCACTGATCCTTTATTCCCCCCCCCCTTAACTTTTGCAGCAATCCAATCTAAAGCAACGATTCATCAATCGAAGGAAAAAGTCTACAAACAAGGTTGTTTCCATTTTGTTGAACATGAATTTAGCTCATGACCTCTTAACAAATGCCTGCCACCAGCGTAAACACAGGATTGATGAAAGGGAAATGGTGCTTGACAAATTTAAGGAATATTTTTCAGATTGTGAGATAGATGGTAGATAAGTGGGATACTGTTATTTTTGATGTTCAGAATGAATGCCACACAGAAGTCCGAACACTGTTAAGACTCAGGAATTACAGATGATGGGCCCGATTATGTGATTCCTTTGAGAAGTATTCACAGGCTGCAGCATGCACTCTTTGTTCCTGATGTCCAAATCTGAGTTTTATAAGGCAAAGGCACAAGATAGATCAGATGCTGATGACTCTTGCTCATTGCTGGACTTAAAGCTGAAGCCAGGAGTGAAACACAAATTGACTTAGCAGAGGATGAGTGCTTTTATGTATATGATCATCAACAGATGGATTAAAGAGTGCAGGTAGGTAGTACAGATGTTGCTTGAGCAACTTCATTTACTTACAGAGTTCCTTATTGTAATTCATTGGGTTGATGATTCCTTAAATGAGTACAGTCAGACTTAATAGCATAGCACTGCGGTGGCTTGGCTACATAGGAGGGGAGGAATAAGCATAACAAATGAGGGATTCAATCATCTGGGAGACAGGCATGTACCTCTCTGGTCATAGATGCGATGGTAAATTCTGTTGTCTGCTGGATAACATGCTTTCATCTATTCGTCTTTGAATAGAGTTATCACTGAGTGTAATTGGGTTAATTATTTGGTCTGGTAACATGTGCAAAACCATACTCAGAACTTCTCTTACAACTGGCAGAATCAGTTCCACTCCAATTGTATGGGGCTTTCCAGATTTAGCAATGAGCAATGTAATGTTTGAAGTACACAAACCATCAATGTTTTGTTGTGGTGTTGCCAAACATGTTTTGAGGTGTTTTCCATTTCTGAAGTGACAGAAAGTAAGCCAAGTTCTTGTCTGCTTTATCAGGGTGTATTCTCTTCAAATATTTGAGGAGCCTCGATGGTTTCATTACCTCATTTGAAAACTCCTTTTCACGCAACAGACTGCTGTTTGTTGCTTGGTGCAGGTATAAATCCATATTTCAGATACTCCACACTTTTTTTTTGATCTGCTTGGTTATGGAGTAATGACCACTGTCTATTGCCTATTGATTAAGTCTAACCTGAAGCATTTTGATCAATAAAGGAGAAATTACGACATCATCATTGCTCAGGCAAAACCTGACTCTCTCCCTGAGGGGACATAAAGTGGAGCCGTGATATATTGGTTGGGCCATGGGTTAGAGAACTGTAGTCATGTCCACTTGAAAGGGCATGTTCTTAACTTTACCCCATTGAATGCCATACTATAACTCACAGGAATTCTGTCATTGTGTGATTAGCGTATCGGAGTCATACTAGCTAACGGCGCACTGCAGTAGTGAGCAGGAATAATGGGTGGCTGGGCCCTGAAATAACATGATTTCTTCAGTGCAGTTTTCTCACGATATGCCAAATACAGAAATGTGACGTTGTTTTCAACAATCATATCACGCCTTGAGTAAAGTTTAAGAGAATGGAGGGTTAACAAGAGGAGAGGAGATTACATGATCATTGTAATCAGTTACGAGGCACTGAGGATCAAGTGCTTTTAATAGCTACTGTAATTCATTTCTTAAAGCCTGTAATCCCTCAGCTGCCCCTTTTGCCACTGAGAGCAACCCTCAACCCCCCCCTCCCGATGCTCCCTTTATTTTTATCACCCCCAGTATTGCCCAATTTGGGAACCACTAATCTGGAAATTCACCTATAATCCACCAATTTAGTTATAGTTCTAGATTCAGCCACTGAACCCTATCCTTCCTGGCCTATAACTGCTTTCAATCATACCATCCAATTGATTTCTAATTTCTAAGTAACAGAATAAGGCAATCAGTTTTAAATCAGTTATTTTTTAAAAAAACACTACGACTGCCTTTCCTTATCAATGAGAGATGGCCAATAAATGTGGCCTTTATCAGTTCCAAGAATAGCAGCAAGTACATGAAGAAAAGACCATTTCTGTGAGTAATTAAGCTGTGTCAGTTAATTTCAGAGGTGCCAGAAATGAATCTCAGTATCTCTCACACCACTGCTCCAAAGTACCAGAAAATACCAAATGCAGAAAAATGCCGTCAGAAGCCACTTAAGCTATTTGCAAAGTAAATATGAGGTAATTACCAACATTTAATACCCAGAGAAAGGCATGATTTATTACTTCTCACATCTTAATTAGCTTACCAGGTGCAAGTTAAGTCATCAGTGACTGTCAAATATAAAAATGCAATTAGAACAATTAACAATTAAAATTAATTACAGGAACCTTGGTAAAATTCCGCAAGGATGTTTTGGGAAAATTAAAGAAATGTACCAAAGGGAAAGCAAATTGTGACCATGTTTCATTACCAGCTTGGGAGGTTTGTGAACCCACTGTGATTGATAAATTGCAATTTTTATGTTGCTTATGTCATAAGCAATTTTCAAACATGACCACATATGATTTGTTCTGTAGTGTTGATATCAAGACTCCATTAAAACTAAACTCACTGTTAAACAAAAAATAGAGAGTGAGGGGTTCAGAACAGTTGCTCATAAGACCAGAAGACACAGGAGCAGAATTAGGCAATTCAGCCCATTGAGTCTGCTCTGCCATTTCATCATGGGTGATCCCGGATCCCACTCAATCCCATACACCATATCCTTTGATGCCATGACTGATCAGGAATCGATCAACTTCCACCTTAACTATACCCATGGACTTGGCCTCAACCGCAGTCTGTGGCAGAGCATTCCGCAGATTCACTACTCTCTGACTAAAATAAATCCTTCTTACCTCTGTTCTAAAAGGTCACCCCTCAATTTTGAGGCTGTGCCCTCTAGTTCTGGATGCCCCCAGCATAGGAAATGTCCTATCTAGTCCTTTCAACATTCAGTAGATTTCAATGAGATCGCCCTCACATTCTTCTAAATTCCAGTGCGTACAGGCCCAAGACTGCCAGACGCTCCACATATGTTAACCCCTTCATTCCTGGAACCATCCTCGTGAACCTTCTCTGGACTCTCTCCAATGACAACACATCCTTTCTGAGATATTCGGCCCTAAACTGTTGACAATACTCCAAGTGTAGCCTGACTAGTGGTTTATAAAGGCTCAGCATTATCTCCTTGTTTTTATATTCTATTCCCCCTTGAAATAAATACCAACATTGCATTTGCCTTCTTTAAATTACCTGTAAATTAACCTCCTGGGAGTCTTACACAAGGACTCCTCAGTCCCTCTGCACCTCTGCGCATTTATATAGTAGTCCGCACTATTGTTCCTTTTACCAGAATGCATTATCGTACATTTCCCAACACTGTATTCCATCTGCCACTCTTTCGCACTTCATGCTAGCATAAAGACAGAAAGTTGTGTTTTACTGTAACTGGCCGTGGAGTTCAGCTTCCATTATTTAAATTATATAATATGGACACAGAGATACAAGCTTCTAAAAGTGGTGATGCAGCTTAATTGAGTACATTTAAAAAATAAATAAGCAATTATGTTAACTTCCAGAGAGACAGGATCGATAAGCATCAAAGTTATGCTAAAATGTTTGGCTTTCTTACTGTAACATCCGAGGGGACCACAGGCTAGTGTGCCTCAACGGCCTGGAGAGCTATGTTGGGTGGAGTCAGGGCTTTCTGCTTTGGCTCTTGGCTGGGTCAGCCGTGGCAAACAGGTCAAAGGACAGAGGCCAGACTATGAGTGGTCAACTGGTCCTTCAGGTTTCGGTGGTCCAGCTCAGGTTTAGCAACACTGACTGGTGAAACAGTATTGTTAAGGGAACAGCAATGAAGTATCTTTCCACATCTGAATGTGACGGTCGCTACCCGGGACTTGCATGACTGGCAGTAGTAAAGACTGAGACGAAGCTACTGACATGATGAAGGAAGCCATGACTATCACCAGAGATGGAGGACCTCCACTGCAGTCCTAAATGCCAGTGGCATAACAGGCAATTAGTAAGTCTTAAAGTGAGTCTAAGTAGGTCTTTTGAGCACACCTCACTCATCCAGTTCAGTGCACAGGAGCTCCATCCTTACGTAAAACTCAATGAACAGGACTTACAAGTCCACTAGGGTGAAAGTAGAAGAGTCTTGCTCTTCCCTGCTGACTCCTTCTATCTTGAGGTAGCCACGATATGTGTTGATTGTATATGGATGCTGCGGAGTGCGTGCCCTTAAGGAGTAATGCTGTTCACTAATTAGTGGGCAATAAGTTTTTTTAACTTTATTTATTTCAGAGATACAGCACGGAACAGGCACTTCCTGCCCAGCAAGCTGCATCACTCAGCAAGCTAACTATTCAACCATAACCTAATCACAGGACAATTTACAACGATCAATTAACCTACTGACCAGTACATCTTTGGACTGTGGGAGGAAACCAGAACACCTGGGGGAAATATAAGTGCACAGGGCAGAGGAATGGATTCGAGTTCAGTCTATAGCGACGTACTACATACAGAGCTAGAAACAACGACACGCAGTCGGTAAGTCGTTTCGAGACTAGTTTATTCAAACTTTGCGGCGCTGGCATTTAATCCCTAGTTCCCGCCCTCTCCGGGCGGAAATGACATCAGAGGTGCATTACTAAAGTCTCTCCACGCGCGCTGGCTATTTGTGAGCTGGTTCACCAGCGCAGAAAGTGGGTCACCACAAGTCCATCTTTCTGTCATTCCTCTTGTTGTTCTTAATCATACATAAGAAGCCTAATATAATGTCTTTTTCTGCCACTTGGATTACTTCACATACATGTAATTTTTTTTTCAGACACCTTTTCACACAGATGTTCTGAAAGCATCTAGCAACAGAGTTCCCAAACACCCAGAGTTAATGCTGTGAATGCTGATTCTCTAAATACACCAAACTTCCAACTATTAATAGACCAGCTGTTGGATGTGCTAAGTGATAATATCAATCTGGTCTGCAAACTTCTTTCAAATTGGCCTGATTTGTATGGTTTGATTCAAATCCAAGTAACTTAATCCAATTGTGTTGCATGACAACTTTGAGTCCCCATGCTATGGGCCAGCAGTCAGCTGCTCTAGAGACAGCACTGTTTGTTTGCAAAGCTGTCCATAGAACTTCAGACTGGTTATTGTTTTCTATTTACATTAAGAACTGAAGGCTGGCTCCCATTTATGACAAGAAGCTGGGAAAAGAATATTGGTTGAAAGTTCAACTTTCTCAAAAGCAACTCTTTAATCTCTAGAAGCTCCCAGCTGCTATGTTAGAAAACAGAGCTTGGCAAAAAAAAAGCCCCCTGACTCTGGACAGTGAATGTCCATCACACCTTATTTTCCCCTACCACTTATTGTCCCATATGTGCTGATGAATTCCCTTTTGATTAATCTGCCACATACCTAAACAAGGTAATTGACCCACCTGTATATCTTTGGGATGTGAGAGAAAACCAGAACACTCAGCATAAACACACAGGCAAACTCCACACAAAGTCAGAATTGAACTCGGGTCCTTGGAGTACTAAGACAGCAGGACTAAATTCTGCACCATAATACTGCACAGACAAAAGCATGCATCCAATTTCTAGGCACTGGTCTCTTGATTATAAACAAGGATATAGAAGTACTGGTGAAAAATGGTTTCTCAAATGATACCAGTGCTGAAGAGTTATACATCTTTCAAACACTGAGCAGATCGGGGCTTTTTTCTATAGAAGGGTGACCTGTTAATATTTTGAAAGTGAGGGATGAGAACAAAGATGGTCACAAGCAGGACTAGAATTACAAACATCACTAATAAATCCAAGAGTTAAGGAGGAGCTAAATGTACATGTGTCAGGAAAAAGAACCAAAGTGCATATTGATAGGATTAGATAAAGAAAGATTAAATAGAGGGGGCTGTGAAACGAGTGTGGATTGGCTGGGCAAAATGGACTGTTGCTGCTGAAAATGCTGCACAATAGAGAAACGATTATAGAAGTATGAGGTAATTCTCACACACATTTCCAAACTCCCCATTAACTGAGCAATGAAAACCTCAGTAAACAAAATAAATGGCCATTATTCCTCTTGTTCTGAGACACATTCACAATCATTGAAATTATAACAGAGGAACAGCAGCAGGTAATTACAGTGATAAATTCCAATGACCACTTAATTGAGGAAAGCTGATGGAAATGTTCAGTTCATAATGTTTACTTATGTCAGGTAGTAGTGAATTTATAATCATCCACTTTGGAACTAAACATCTTCCACTAAGATGGCATTGCATTCAGACAACCAAAGGTGTTTTTATCTTTTTTAAATGTGTTTTTTATGATTATAAGATAATGCTGGACTTTAAGAACTTCAAGTACTGCAGGTCTGCACCATCGACTGGCTGCTCATTGGCTGAGCAGCTGGACTTGGTGCGGACTGTATTACTGCCTGCTACAGAGAGGCATCAGTGTCGGTGCATGAACGTGGTGTGCAGTCTAACAGCGGGTGATTGTCTTGGAAGTTTCTCTTGCAATCGCAAGATCCTGTTGGACATTGCTAATGTAAAGTACTGTAAATTTGTTTCCCTTTTTCATTGGAGAAATAGATGGCAGGGGAGCCTCGGTTATAGTGAGGACTGGGCCTCAGGCCATGAACTTACCTGCTGCTGGGGAAGAGGCTCCAGAGGTGGTGTCACATGACATCCATGCTGTGCTGGGAGCTGGCCTCCTCCCATCGGTGCTGCTCTCTAATGTTCGGTTGGTGAAAGACAAGCTGCACTGTCTGCGTACGTTCATCTGCAGACTGCTGAGAACTGTTTGTTCTCGCCAAAAACACATGATCATCAATGTCTCTTAGACACTTGGGCTATATATTTTTTTGTGTGACTGCATGTTTTCTTGCCATCTTGCTATATGTACCTTGGGCTATGTATGATTGTTGGTACTTTGTTTTGTATTTCGTTCCTGGAGGAATGCTGTTTCCTTTGGCTGTATTCATGGGTTTTCATGTATGATTGAATGACAATCAGACTTGAACTTGAAGTTGAAGCACAAAATCAAGCCCTAGATAACAAGAAATATTCAGGTTCTGGTCAAGAAAATGAGGCAATTGCCAGGTATGGGCTTCTGGGATCAAGTGAATTTCAAGGATTTTACAGTATGTTGGAGTATACCTGATGCACCATCAATAACTCACTCTGAGACGTAAGAAGCGAGATATCGGCTTTTATTGACTGGAAGAATGAACAACACTACATCCTGGAGAATGAGGCCGGGCTCAGGCCTCACTCGCCTTTATACAGGGGTCTGTGGGAGGAGCCACAGGAGCAGTCCAGACAGGTATATGTAGTTCACCACAATACCTACAAGGGAAATCAGGGGAAGGCAAAAGGGACACTTGCGATAGCTTTGGTAGATAAAAGAAAGGAGAATCCAAAGAGATTCTACAGTTTTATTGAGGGAAAATGAATAACTAAGGATAAAATAGTGCAACTTGAAGGTTAGAGAGGTTGTCTATGTACGGAGAAGATAGATGAAGGCAGAGTGGAAGATGTCTACATGAATTTTCACAAGACATTTGACAAGACACTATGCGGTAGGATAGCCAAGAAGGTTATGTCACATGGAATCCAGGGCGAGCTAGCCTACTGGATACAAAACTGGCTTGACAGTAGGAGTCAAAGAGCAGTGTTAAAGGGTTGCTTTTTCAGACTGGAGACCTGTGATGTTACCATCTGGTTCCTGCAAGGATCAATGCTCAATTCAGTTTTGTTTGTCATTTATATTAGCAATTTGGATGAGAATGAAGGTGGCATGGGCAATAAGATTTCAGGTAACGTGAAAATTGATGGTATAATGGAGAGTGAATATGGTTACAATGTGATCCTGATCATCTAATCCAGTAGAGGGCGGGGTTTCATTTTGATAAGACAACCAGGACAGTACTTAGACAGTTATGGTATGGCCCTGAGAAGGGTTGCAGAGATGTGGGTACAGTTTCTTGAAAATGGCGCACAGTTAATCGGGTGTCATGGTAGCATAGTGGTTAGCATAGCGCTTTATCGTACAGATGACCTGGGTTCAATTCCTGCCTCTGCCTGGAATAAGCTTGTACATTCTCCTCATGACTGTGTGGGTTTCCTCAGTACTCTGGTTTCCACCCAAAGACATTACAGATGGTGGGTTAATTAGTCTTTATAAATTGTCCTGTGATTAGGCAAGCAGTAAATTGGGGGTTGCTGCACAGAGTGGCTCGAAGGGTTGGAAGGGCCTATTCTATTCTGTACCTCAATAAAATAAAAAGAAACTTAAACAGGATAGTGAAAAATGAATTTAGCACCCTCACCTTCATCAGTCATTGAGACAGGTCATAGAGCAGGATATAGACTACAGGAGTTGGGATGTCATAGTGATAAGGCCACATTTGGAATACTGTGTACAGTTCTGGTTGCTCTGCTATAGGAAGAATGTTGTTAAACTGGAAAGGGTTCAAAAAGGATTTACAAGGAAGTTATTGGGACTTAAGATGCTGGATAGGCCAGGACATTTCTCCCGGAGTGTAGACATTATAGAGTCTTATAAAACCAGGATGGGAATAGATAATAGCCGTAATCCTTTCCCTAAAATCTCTGGGTCTAAAACAAGAGGGGTTAGATTTAAAGTATGAGAGAATGGTTTAAAGGGGACCAGAGTGGCAACTTTTTCACACATATATGGATCAAGCTGCCAAAGGAAATTGTGCAGTTACAATACTTAAAAAGCATTTGAACAGGCACATGGATGTAAATGGTTTAGAGTGATACAGGCCATGGTTGACATGGATGAATTGGGCTAAAAAGCCTGCTTTCCTCACTGTATATGTCTATGACTCTATGATTGCATCATTGTATTGGCTATCGAACAGGAAACATTAAAGCAAGTGTACAATGAGGGGACAAAAATATCCTGGAAATTATTTAGAGAGTAGCAGGTAATTTTTTCACTCTTCTGGACAATATCCTTCCTTCAAAAAAAAACTATTCTGGAAATATATTTCTGAGTTACTATCTCAATTTTTTAAGGCTCTGGCTGTGCAGACTCAAGTGCTCACACTCACCTCAGAAGTAGTAACATTTCAAAATATATTGAACAAAATTGCTCAAATATATTTGAAAGTTATGAGTTGGTTGCGTTATCGAGACTTAGCTGTGAGCTATTCTTGATTGTAAGTTCAACATTCCAATCTTTTCTGAAGATAGGGATACTCACAGAGATGAAGGGATAGTATTATTGATCAAATATGCTGTTATAACATTGGTATCAAGTTTCAAGATTCAGATTTATTTATCACACGTACATGAAAACATATAGTGAAATGCATCATTTGTGTTAACAACCAATACATCCAAGGATGTGCCAGGGGCTGCCCGCAGTGTCACCACACATTCTGAGGCCAACAAGGCATGCCCACAATGCTGAGCAGAACAACACAGAACACAACAAAACAGAACAGAACAACAGCAAAACTTGCCCTGTCTTAATGCACCTACACAGTCCTCCAACCCCAGGGCAAGCCGACACCAGCCTCAAGCCACCAGTGGACTTGGACTTGCAAACATCGAGCCTTCAACGTTCCCAGTGGACTCATAGAGATTTGCAGACTTGGAGCTCCAGGTACTCCGACTTCCTATCAACCTTCAGGGTTCGTCCACATTGCTGGCATTCAAGCATGGAGGAAAGGCTTAGTAGACACTGACCTGACTTCTAATTCCTCCACATCCTTGTCCCTGACTCCTAACTCCCCTCTCTTTCTCCAAAACCATCTTTACGTACCTATAAAACAACCTAAAGACAACTAAGTTTGAGTTTCAATCTCGACAGAGACCACAGGTAAAAGAACACAATCACTTTCATTGGTAAGAGAGAATATTTATAAGGAGAAAGATATCATTAGATACTCTTTGGTCTGTGGGACTTAATTCTTGATATTAGCAATGAATATATTACTCAGACACTAAGGTTGCCTCCAGCAACAACAGACCAATGATTTTCAGCAACAGATTTACAGTTTTAATAGGATGCGTTACTTATTACAGTAAACCAATATAAGTGAGGAACTGAGGACGGAAGTGAATTTCTCAAGAGTACTTAAAAATATTAGAGTCAACAATTCAAGTGATGAATAATGAGCCAGATAAGGGAAAAATAATGATGATGACCAAACTATTCAAAACTATACCAAAGAAAAAAATGTAACACAGTAATTCACAATTCAGCAATTATAGATTTTGACAGACAACATTTAATGGATGAAAATTTTGGAAATAGGAGTAGGATTAGAATATGTGACCATTTGAAACTACTCTGACACTCAGTTGATCTTACCATTAGCTTTAATTCCATGTTTCAGCCTGATCCTTTGTACCCTTTTGTCCCATTGTAGTCCAAATATCTGACTTAATCTTGAACTGTATTTAACAGTGAGATGGAGAATTTTAGATTTACATCATTTTCTGTCATAAGTGGCCAACTGGTCTCTTAGACCAAGACTGTTTCCCCTTGGTTTTACACTCCCCCAACAGGGAAGACTTGTCCTACACAAGCCTATTCATTATCTCATATATGTCAATCAGAATACCACTTTTTTTTAAACACTGTTCTGCTCAGTCATTCCTTATAAGACAATTCCCACAGCTCAGGAATCCATCTGATGAACTTTGATTGCACAGCTTCATAGGTAAGTAAATCCTTCTTCAAAAACACCAAAATTAGATGCAGTAATCCAGGAATGGTCTTACCAAAGCCTATGCAGTTTCAACAAGACTTTGCACTCCTGTGATCCATCTCCTCTGGAATAAAGATCAATATTCTGTTTGTTTACCATCTTTGTCCTCACTGACTTAACCTGTCTAAATCGCTTTATTGACATTTTGGCCAAGAAGTTGTTTCAAACTGTTTTTGGCATTGTGGTGAACTACATATACCTGTCTGGACACGCCCCCCACTGACTGCTCCTGTGGCTCCTCCCACAGACCCCGGTATAAAGGCGATTGGAGGCACTGCTCCTTCCTCAGTCTCCAGGATGTTGTGTGGTGGTCACTTGCTGCTTGTTCTTTCTTCCAGCCAATAAAAGCCTACCTTAACTCACGTCTCTGAGAGTTATTGATGGTGCATCAGGCATTAACACAGCATTGTGGGTCATTCAAACATTGTTAATGAGAGCGGCATAAAGATCAAGGACTTCCATTACAAGAATCAAAAATCCAAGGTGCAAAAGAATGTGTGAGTCCTCATGCTGGGTTCCTTAAAGGTTATCTTGCAGGTTGGGTCAGTGGTGAGGAAGATAAATGCAATGTTAGCATTCGTTTTGAGAGAATTAGAGTATAAAAGCAAGATGTGGTGCTGAAGCTTTATAAGGCATTGGTGAGGTCTCACTTGAAGTATTGTGAGCAGTTTAGGGCCTCTTATTTAAGAAAGGATGTGCTGACATTGGGGAGGATTCAGAGGAGATTCACAAGAATGATTCTGGGAATGAAAGTTTTATCATATGAGGCATAATCGATGTCTCCGGTTCTTTATTTGATGGAATTTAAAACAATGCGGGGGGATCTCATTGAAACCTATTGAATGTCAAAAGGGCTAAATAGAGTGGATGTGGAAAGGATGTTTCCTCTGGTGGGGTAGGGCAGTCTAGGACCAGAGGGCATACCGTTAGAATAGAGGGATGTCCAGTCAGAGCAGAGATGAAGAGGAATTTCATGAGCCAAAGGGTAGTGAATCTGTGGAATGCATTACCACAGCCATGATGAAATAACAAAGCAGACTCAATGGGCCAAATGGCCTAATTCTGTATTTATATCTTATGGTCTAAATCTGAAACTTTGCCCTCTGCACCAATTCCTCAGCCACACATTCATCCGACCCTCACTGGTACATGGCACAGACAGAAATCCAGACATTATTATCCTGCAGGTTCTACTTTTCAGCTTTCTAACTAACTCCTATATTCTCTCTTCAGGACTTCCTCCCTTTTCCTACCAACATCATTGGCTGCAATATGTACTAAGACTTACGGTAGCTCACTCGCCCCCTTTAGAATGCAGTAGACCCAATCTGAGGCATCTCTGAGCTTGGCACCTGAGAGGCAACATACCCTCTGGGTGTCTCTTCCATGTCCACAGGTTCAGAATTGTGTTCTTTGTGATGTTATTTACATGGTGGTCAAGACAGATCCTCTGTTATAATAACACCAAGGCATTCAAAGTTACTGAGCCTCTCAACCTCTGATCCCCTAATGAGGACTGAGTCATGGGTTTCTTCCACCTGGAGTCAATAACCAACTCGTTGGTTTTGCTGATGTTGAGTGAGAGGCTGCTGTTGTGGCACCATTCAACCAGGTTTTCAATACCCTTCCTATGTGCTGATTCATTACCAGTTCGATTTGGCCAACAGCAAATTTAAATATGGCAATGGAGCTGTACTTAGCCTCACAGTCATAAGTATAAAGTGAATAGAGCAGGGGGCTAAGAAAGTGTTCCTGAGATGATGTTGACTATAGAGAAGATGTTCTTGCCAATCTGTACCCATTGTGTCTGCAAATGAGAAAATCAAGTGGCAATTAGCTTAGTGAAACTTAGTGCTGGGAGTAAATAAAACTTACTGTTTGAAACAGACAGACAGACATACTTTATTGATCCCGAGGGAAACTGGGTTTCGTTACAGCCACACCAACCAAGAATAGTGAAGAAATATAGCAATATAAAACCATAAATAATTGAATAATAAGTTAATCATGCCAAGTGGAAATAAGTCCAGGACCAGCTTATTGGCACAGGGTGTCTGACACTCCGAGGAAGGAGTTGTAATGTTTGATGGCCACAGGTAGGAATGACTTCCTATAAACGCTCAGTGTTGCATCTCGGTGGAATGAGTCTCTGGCTGAATGTACTCCTGTGCCTAACCAGTACATTATGGAGTGGATGGGAGTCATTGTCCAAGATGGCATGCAACTTGGACAGCATCCTCTTTTCAGACACCACCGTCAAAGAGTCCAGTTCCACCCCCACAACATCACTGGCCTTATGAATGAGTTTGTTGATTCTGTTGGTGTCTGCTACCCTCAGCCTGATGCCCCAGCACACAACAGCAAACACAATAGTACTGGCCACCACAGTCTCGTAGAACATCCTCAGTATCGTCCGGCAGATGTTAAAGGACCTCAGTCTCCTCAGGAAATAGAGACGGCTCTGACCCTTCTTGTAGACAGCCTCAGTGAAAACTTCATTGAAACTGAAAGTTCCATAATTCACAAGTTTCTACTGGAACAGATTTGCAAGATAAAGAAAACAGGACTGAAAAGGAATGAAGAGATGAAGTTCCTAATAAACATGAAGGTCATGGAAATGAATTAAAAACTGCTCTGGTTGAGATTAATTTGATTTTTCAAAACATAGCAATGTTTTGGAGTTGTTTGAAGATATTTCTGTATCTGTGCACCTTTCTCACAACATACTTTATCACCTATCTTTATATTGTCAGCAGACAGTAGTACATTGCATTCAATGCCATCATCTAAGCTATTAATGTAGATGATGTAATTAGCCAAGGCTTAAGCACTAGTACCTAAGGCAGCCAACAAGATACAGTTTGCCAATTTTAAATTGACCTGTTTTACCCCTGCCTTTGTTTTTAATCTGTTAACTAATCCTCCATCCGTTGTAATATGTTATCCTTAAACCCATGAGCCCATATCTGTAACTTTAAAGAGACACTTTTCTGAATGCATTTTAGAAATCCAAATACGATATACCCATTAACTGCCTTTTATCTGCCCTGCTAATTATATCCTCAAAGAATTTGAATAAATTTGCTTTCACAAATCTATGTCTCGTCACATTATACTTCTTCTCATTTCTTTAATAATGGATTCGAGCACTTCTTTGATTTGTCATTGCACTTGAAGCAGAAGCTGATGGTATCAATCTGATTTAAACCATTTTTAGGGTAAACTATAGATAAAGAGTGGGAAATATTGTACATTTAAAAAGAATTGACTTTATAGAGCAAATATGTACTTAAAACTATACAATGTTTACCAAATTAAGCAGCCATAGTCAAAAAATGAGATGTACTGTAAATATATACAATACAAATAATTTATATGATAGAAGCATATATAAATGAAACAGGGAAACATATACAGAAATGCAAAGAGTACAGTTTAAAGTTACCAGCATAAATATAAAGAACAATAAAAGGTAAAAGTGTAAGATATAGCGAGACACAATGAGACTAAAACTGAAAATACTGACATATTAAATTTTCACATTGAAAAAATGTAACTAGTAACAAAACAAAAGAATAGTTAGTATCTTAAAATTATAAGCATTTAACAGAAGCATACAAAGACCGAGCCTAATCTATTTGTAAAAGAGAACGTTGTACAATCACAAAGATCCTTGAAGTTAGAAGTGCTGGTAAATAACATGGTTAAAAGACCTGTAGGATATTGTCCTTCATTAGTCAGGGCACTGAATATAAGAGCAGTGAGGGTAAGCTCCAATTTTGTAAAACATTGTTCAGAGTTCAGCTGAAATCTTACACTCAGTCTGGTCACCACACCAAAAGAAAGAGATGATGACACTGGAGAGGAGTTTCACCAAGGTGAGATGGGTTGCTTCTGTTAAGAGGAGAAACTAGAGAGAACAGGGTTGTTTTCCCTTGGGTGGTGAGATATGAATGATATATAATTATGAGGAGGTATAGTTAGGGTAGACTGCAGGAGACTTACCCCATTATCAGTGGCAGATAAAACTAGGGGACGTAGGTTTAGGGTAAGGGTAAGAGATTTAAGAGTGGTCTGACAGGAACCACTTTCAGACAGAGGGAGGGACAGAGTCATGGAGGTGGAGATGCTAACATCAATTAAGAAGTCTCCAGGTGAGATTTCAATCAGTTAGGCATAGAAGACAAAAGGCTAAGTACTGGAAGAAGGGTTTGCATTCCTAGAAAATGGTCCTTATCATAGCTTTCCGTAACACAAAGCCGCATCATCTACACACATGTCAGGAAATGTGAGTTGAAAAGAAATACATCTTGTGTCTTTTTTTCACATAAATTCAGTGAGAGTAGATTTTATTCCATGCCTCAAGTTTCGGGGTGGGGATTTTTGAAACCTGAAAGGGTGAACTTCGGTTACTCAAACAACTGTAATGCAGGGTTTTCAGTTTTGTTCTTTAGCCAAAGACCACTCTAGCCAGAACACAAGTTTCTGTACAGCTAGGTGGCTGCCACCTTACCTTTAAGATTAGTCAGATTAGGCTCATGATCAGATCAGGCAAGGTGACCAGAGGGCCTGCCTCTGCACTGTCTGATCCATACTGACTGTCTTCTAATGTGGTTCAAAAAGATCACCCTTCATACTTCTAAACTCCAAAGAATACAGATGCAAATTCTTTAGCTTTTCATTGTACTATAATCCACTCATCCCAGAAACTAGCCAATTGAATTTCTTTTGGACTGCCTCCAATCCTAGTAAATCCTTTTTAAATTCTAGAGATTAAGACTGCCCAATAGTCCAGATGTGGTTTCACCAACACAGTGTTACATTTTCCCTTATTTCTAAACACCAACATTTTTCAATAAAAGCCAATGTGTGCTATTTGCCTTCCTAACTGCTTGCTGCATCCATCTTCTAACATTTTATGATTCATGTGCAAGAAAGCTGAACTGCAATCTCTCCCCATTTAGAAAAAGTTTCCCCTTTCACCCCTCTTACCGAAGCGCTTAACCTCCTACCTTTCCACATTGAACGTCAATTCCCTAAGTTTTCACCCACTCATTTAACCTTTCTACATCCTTCTGTAAAATCATAATTGCTTCACTGAACATGGCTTCTCATCTACTTTTGTGTCATCACCTCAGCCCGCATCTCCAGCTCATTAATATAAGTAATCAATAATTGAGGGCCAAAAACTGATCCTTGGGTCACTCCCCTGATACATTCTTTCAGCTTGAAAATAAAATCCATTTATTCCAATTTGCTCATCTGTGTATTAACCAATCTTCAATGTATGCTCCCAAAATTAAAGCTCTTTCCTCAATATCAACACCACCACAATTTTTATATAATCTGCAAACTTAATAATCATATCTCCTCCATTCACATCCAGATCAATAATGTAAATAACAGATATATGTGACTGTAGCACTGATTACTGCAATACAGCACTGGACACCAGCTTCCAATCATAAAAACAACTTTCAGCTATTATCCTCTGCCTCCAAACAATGAAATATTTATAAAGGCTGTCTAGGACAATGGGCTTCAACCTAAAAATGGGCAAAACAATATCAGATTCAATATAGCCAAGTTCGAGGTCGTGATTAGGCACTAAAATTTTTAGATGTGATTATTTTTAAGTGGAGAACAGAGAAGGTCTGAAACAGATTCAAGAAAGCACACACACAGATCATTATAATTTGTAGACATTTTCCTATGTTCCACAACATTTTGCAGAATTTACAGATGTAATGAAGCTCTCTTTTAATGTAAGGCTTTTCTTTCTTTGCAAAAGAAACGGTTTACTGGGAAGATCTATTGAGAAGAGCAATACTGTTTATATTCATTTTTACTTTAAACTGAATGAGATCAACTGAGAAAGAATCTTCACATTTTGTTTCAATGCAAGGAATATTTATAGTACTTATACTGTAATTTTCATTCACCTCATCAGTATTAATTAGACAAGCCATACAGCACACTGTAATTCTATCTGTTTCAATGCCTGTCTGAGGATGCTTAAAGATTTTTCCAAGAGACATCAAAGAAAAAATGCAAATATCTTCTGTGAGGATTTAAAAATGCTCTCTCCCTAGTTGTTCTTCTGGTTCTGTTTTCCTCAAGCTACCCAATTATTTCCACCTGAAGCCTGTAAAAATCAGTGTAAATCAGTTTCCAATTTGGGTCCTGTAAAAAAAGGCTTTGGATTCTTTAACAATATCCTAAAGCTTTGTTCATGTGGCTGCTAAGGACTCCTTTACACCAAACTGAAGTGTATGCCAGAGTCAGTTTCAATACAGGTTTCCGGAATCACACCATAGAAATTCTTATGTGAGAATACTTGGCTTCCTGCGGGGGAAAAACAAAATCCCAGAATCTCACACAAAATCCAGGTTGGATTTGCAATAAATAGGGAAATTATTCCAGGGAGAACAAATAAGCCAGCATGTCACAAATTATTTGGAAGAGACCCATTTTCATTAAGATAAGTCTCTGCCAAAGTAATTTCAATGAATTTCAAGAGAAAGCAGTGATATGATGTATAATTCGGTTCAAAAACCCATCTATCCATGATTTCCACTACTTTTCCAACATCCATGTCCACAAATGCACTATCCATATTGATGCACCATCAATAACTCTCTGAGACGTGAGGCGAGATATAGGCTTTTATTGGCTGGAAGAAAGAACAAGCAGCAATTGACCACCACACTACATCCTGGAGACTGAGGCCGGGGCTGTGTCTCCAATCGCCTTTATACCGGGGTCAGTGGGAGGAGCCACAGGAGCAGTCAGCGGGGGGGGGGCGTGTCCAGACAGGTATATGTAGTTCACCACATTCACCCCCCCTTTGTTTTAAAAGAGAGTCCCCATGGGGCGAAGTTTCTTACAAGTATATTTACAGGTTAAGTCTATCAGGTGGTCAAATCTGTCGCTGTGATCTACATAGCACCGGCTGTGATTGCACAGGTGCCGGTGGTGATTGCACTGGAGACGGTGGTTGTGCTGGTTCCAGCCTAACTGGAGGTGTCAGCCCACTAGGCGTCAGTGATCCCTCGTGGAGGCGCCTGGAATATGCGTGTGTGAGACGCCCGGTATAGGAGTGTCGTGAGGGGTCAGTGTAGGGCTTGGTGTGCGCAGTGTCACCTCGGGTACAGGGTTCTTAGTTACCGTGGAGTGTACGGGGTAGCAGTCTGCTGCTCCTGCGGGCGCCAGGTCACGGACGGAGACCGTATCCACCCGCCCATCAGGTAAGACCACATAGGCATACTGGGGGTTCGCATGTAGTAGGTGAACCCTCTCGACCAGCGGGGAGTATTTATTGCTCCTCGCATGTTTCCGGAGCAGCACTGGCCCTGGGGATGTCAGCCAAGCTGGTAGGGTGGTCCCAGTGGCAGACTTCCTGGGAAAAGAAAAGAGTCGCTCATGAGGGGTGACATTGGTGGACGTACATAACAGGGAGCAGATAGAGTGGAGTGCCTTGGGGAAGACCTCCTGCCATCGAGAGACCGACAACCCTTTTGACTAAAAGTGTGGCCTTCCACACTGTGGCATTCTCCCTCTCCACCTGTCCATTTCCCCAGGGATTATAGCTCGTGGTCCTACTAGTAGCAATGCCCCTAGCTAGCAGGTACCGGCGCAGCTCGTCACTCATAAAGGAGGACCCTCTATCACTGTGGATATAGCAGGGATATCCGAACAGAGTGAAGAGCTGGCGCAGGGCTTTTATGATGGATGTAGCAGTGGTGTTGGGGCAGGGGATGGCAAAGGGGAACCGCGAGTACTCATCGATAATGTTGAGGAAGTAGACATTACGGTCGGTGGAGGGAAGGGGGCCCTTAAAGTCAACACTCAGTCGCTCAAAGGGGCGGGTGGCCTTGATAAGTTGTGCCGTGTCAGGACGGTAGAAGTGCGGTTTGCACTCAGCGCAGACTTGGCCGTCCCTGTTCATTGTCCTGATGTCCTCAAGGGAGTAAGGCAGGTTCCGGGCTTTCACGAAATGGTAAAATCGGGTGACCCCCGGGTGGCAAAGATCTGCATGGAGGGCGTATAGCTGGTCGAGCTGTGCGCTGGCACACACTCCCCGGGATAGGGCATCAGGGGGCTCATTGAGCCTTCCAGGCTGGTACAGGATATCATAGTTGTAGGTGGAGAGTTCTATTCTCCACCGCAAAATTTTATCATTTTTGATTTTGCCCCGCTGTTGGTTGCTGAACATGAACACAACTGAGTGCTGGTGGGTCAGCAAGGTGAACCTTTTGCCGGCGAGATAGTGCCTCCAGTGCCTAATAGCTTCCACTATGGCCTGGGCTTCTTTCTCCACCGCGGAGTGCCGAATTTCAGAGCCTTGAAGGGTACGAGAAAAGAATGCTACTGGCCTGCCTGCCTGATTGAGGGTAGCAGCCAGCGCGAAGTCGGAGGCGTCACTCTCTACTTGGAAGGGAATGGTCTCGTCCACCGCATGCATCGTTACTTTGGCAATGTCCCCTTTAATGCGGCTGAAGGCCGCGCGGGCCTCGGCAGAGAGGTGAAAAGTGGTAGACTTGACCAGGGGGCGGGCCTTGTCTGCGTAATGGGGGACCCATTGGGCGTAATAGGAAAAGAAGCCCAGGCACCGTCTGAGGGCTCTGAGGGTGGTGGGAAGAGGGAGTTCTAACAGGGGGCGCATACGGTCAGGATCAGGGCCAATGACCCCATTCTCCATGACATACCCAAGGATAGCGAGTCAGGTGGTTCCGACCACACTCTTGTCCCTGTTATAAGCAAGGTTCAAGGCTTTGGCCACTTCGAAAACTCGTTGGAGGTTGGTGTTGTGATCCGGCCAGTCGTGACCACAGATAGTGATATTATCCAGATAGGGAAATGTGGCCTTCAGTTGGCACTGGTCCACCATCCGGTCCATTTCCCTCTGGAAGACAGAGATACCATTTGTGACACCGAAGGGGACACGCAGGAAGTGATAGAGCCCGCCGCCCACCTCGAAGGAGGTGTAGGGGCGGTCCTCTGGGCAGATGGGGAGCTGGTGATAAGCGGATTTCAGATCTATTGTCGAGTACACCTTGTACTGAGCTATGTGGTTGACCATATCCGCAATGCAGGGTAGGGGGTTCACGTCAAGCTGCGTGAACCTATTGATGGTCTGGCTATAGTCCACGACCATCCTATTTTTCTGCCCAGTCCGAACAACAACCACCTGGGCCCTCCAAGAACTTGTGCTTGGCTCAATGATCCCCTCCCTGAGCAGCCGCTGCACCTCCGACTGAATGAAGGCCCTGTCCCCCATGCTGTACCTCCTGCTTTTAGTTGCCACAGGTTTACAGTCGGGGGTCAGGTTGGTGAACAGCAGTGGGGGAGAGATCTTGAGGGTAGAGAGGCTGCAAGTGGTGTCAGTAGCGCAGCTGTCGGCATGGTGCTGGGTGGGATGTGCGGGTCGGTGTGTGTGTGTGATCAGTAGTGGGGTATATGACAAAGTCCCACAGAACTGAGGATTTCTGACAGTGAGTGGTGGGAGGGGCCCGTCATATGCCATAGTCACACTTTCGAGGTGGCTCTGGAAGTCCAGCCCCAATAGCACAGGCGCGCACAGTTGAGGCATGACCAGTAGCGCAAAGTCCCGATATTCTGTGCCCTGCACCACCAATGTCGCTACACAACCCACCCGGATGTCTGTGGAATGCGATCCAGAAGCCATGGTGACCCTCTGGCTTACCGGCCGTGTCACGAGTCTGCAGCGTTGCACTGTGTCCGGGTCAATAAAACTCTCAGTGCTGCCTGTGTCAAACAGGCAGCTAGTCCTGTGCCCCTCCACCAGGATGTCCATCATTGACCTTGCAAGCTGGTGTGGGGCACTTTGGTCGAGGGTTACGGAGGCCAGAGTTGAACCGCCGTCTTGGTGCCCGGTAAGCACCGGTGGGTCGGGGGCGGGGCGAGGTGGCGCCGACAAAGATGGCCGCCCCCATGTCTCGCACGAGGCGGGCAGGCAAGATGGCGGCCCCCATGCCTCGCACGAGGCGGGCAGGCAAGATGGCGGCCCCCATGCCTCACACGCAGCGCAGCCCGACCCCGCTCGTGGTTTAGACTTACAGACCTTAGCGAAATGGCCCTTCTTTCCACAGCTGGAGCAGGTAGCTTCTTGGGCCGGGCAGCATTTTCGGGGGTGCTTTTCGAGTCCGCAGAAGTAACACTGTGTGGACTTGCGACTGGCAGTAGCTGTGGTCGGTTTCAGGGAGTTCGTGGACTCGCGACTGGCAGCGGTGTTGGTGAATTCGCTCGCGGGCGGCAGGGTCTGCAGTGTCCATGGAACCGGCGGGGGATCACGCAGCTGGACAGCGTCAGCGTTGTGCAGAGCAGCCTTCAGCGTGTCGGCCGTCTCGATCGCCGAGTGTAAGGTAAGATCGGCATTTTCCAGCAGCCACTGGCGCATGTACACTGACCTGATCCCCATAATGAAGGTGTCTCGTACTAGCAGCTCCGCATGTTGTTCCGCTGTCAGTCCCCTGCAGACACAGGCCCGCATGAGTGTCTGTAGGGCTCGGAGAAACTCCCCGCTCGACTCGTCGGTTCGCTGTCGTCGCGTCGCTAAGCGATGTCTTGCATAGACGGTGTTCACCGGCCGCAGGTACTGTCTTTTGAGGGCGTCCAGTGCCCCTTGGTAGGCCGGCAGGTTCCTGATAAGGGAGAATATTTTTGGACTTACTCTGGATAGGAGGATTTTGTACATTGTGGCAGGCTCAGTCACTGGAATCGCTTCCAAGTATGATTGGAAGCATGTAAGCCAGAGTTCAAAGGCAAGAGCTGCTTCTGGAGCTCGGGGGTCCAAGTCTAATTTTTCCGGACGTAAAATACTTTCCGTGTTTTAAAACTTCCAGCCAATAAAATTGATGCACCATCAATAACTCTCGGAGACGTGAGGCGAGATATAGGCTTTTATTGGCTGGAAGAAAGAACAAGCAGCAATTGACCACCACACTACATCCTGGAGACTAAGGCCGGGGCGGTGTCTCCAATCGCCTTTATACCGGGGTCAGTGGGAGGAGCCACAGGAGCAGTCAGCAGGGGGGGCGTGTCCAGACAGGTATATGTAGTTCACCACACATATTAACATATACATGGTTCTTTTAATTTAAGAAGCATTAACTACTGCAAAACCTTCATTGGGTAAGCCAAATGCAGATTCAATAAATACTTTTCGAAAGGGTTCTTTTCGGCCTGCGAGCAAGATGCTGAGCTTCAAGTTATTCCATCCCATTCCCTCTCAGACATCTCTGGGCATAGCCTCCAACAATATTCTTACAAAACGGAGTCCGCATTACACTTTCCAGTTAGACACACTTCACTCTTCCGGAATAAGGACAGAGCTCAATGACTTCAAATAATCACCATTCTGGCTTTTACATTTGAGATTTCCATCTCTCCTGCCAATGTATTTTTATAAATTCAGATAATCAGCATTTTCACCCATTCCAGTGTTTGTTACCTATCACCTATCCTTTAGTTGTTTAACCCCTCCTCTCTCCCGCACAGCTCACATTAAGTTTTTTCTCTATTCCTATTTCCTTTGTAATATTAAGTACCCAGACCTGATGAAAGCTCGTGACTGAAATATTAACTCTGTTTCTCTTTCCACAGGTACAACCAGACCTGTTGATATTCCCCAGCATTTTATATTTGCATTTTAGATTTCCTGCATCTGCATTTTTTAAAATTTTTGTCGTGTTCTTTTGGCAGGATGAGCTGTCTCCAGATCTAAACAAGACCCAAACAGCCCAGGACAACATCACAGGAATCCCTCAGGACAGTGCCCGAGGCCCTACTACCTACAGCTGTTTCGTTGATGATAAACATGAGAAAACTGCAGATACCAGGAAATCCAAAGCAACACACACAAAATGTTGGAGGACCTCAGCAGGTCAGGCAACATCTATGGAAAAGGGTAAATATGCAACATATTCAGCCGAGACCCTTCATCAGGATGGGAAAGGAAGAGAAGGTGGGGGAGGGGAGGAAGAAGACCCAGGTGGTAGGTGATTGGTGAGATGGGGAGGTGGGGAGGGGTGAAGTAAAGAGCTTGGAAGTTGATTAGTGAAAGAGATACAGGGCGGGAGAAGGGGAAATCTGATAGGACAGGACAGAAAACTATGGAAGAAAAGAAAGGGAGGAGCACCAGAGGGAGGTGATGGGCAGGTAGCGAGATAAGGTGAGAGGAAAATGGGAATGAGGAATGGTGAAGTGGGGGGTGGGGTCTGATTTGAGGAATCGATGTTTATGCCATCAGTTGGAGGCTACCCAGATGGAATATAAGGTGTAGTCCCTCCAACCCCAACCGGAGTGTGGCCTCATCGCAGCAGTATGGCCATGGACTGTCGTGTCAAAATGGGAGTGGGAAGTAGAATTAAAATGGGTGGCCACTGGGAGAACCCGCTTTATCTGATGGACAAAGCATAGGTGCTCAGCGAAGCAGTCTCCCAGTCTATGTCAGGTCTCACAGATATACAGAAGGCCACACCAGGAGCAGCGGACCCAGTAGATGACCACAACAGACTCGCAGGTAAAGTGCCATCTTACCCGGAAGGACTGTTTAAGGCCCTGAATGATAGTGAGAGAGGAGGTGTAGGGGCAGGTATGACATTTGTTATGCATCCAGCACATAATTCTCCGTGACTTCTGCTATCTCCAATGGGATCCCACCACCAAGCATATCTTTCCCTCCCCTTCCCCACCCTGACTCCCTGTACGACTCCCTTTTCCATTCATCCTTCCCTGCTGATCTCCCTCCTGCAAGCGGAACAAGTACCATACCTGCCCCGACACTTCTTCCCTCACTACCATTCAGGGCCCCAAACAGTCCTCCCAGGTAATTTCCATCATCTGCAGATTTTCTTGTATTTGTTAGTTGCTATTTATCAGCTCACTTTTGAACACTATTCTGCCCTCACTCAAGAGTTCCCCATTTTCTTAAGCTAGACAAAAAGGTAAACTCCAGTTTGGGCGTAGTCGTAGTTTAAAGGCAGTTTCGTTACTGTACTTCTCAGTGTTCTCAAGAAAGGTAGGTTTTAAAATTGTTTGCCCATTCCTTTCACTAGATTTTTTGGTATGGAGAGGTGGACCAAAGATTAGTGAAAGAAAATGAGCAGTGTAAAATTATTAATGAAAATTGCAACTTCATGATGGATTTAAGGTCATTAATGAAGCACCTGAGAACAATTGGATATGAGGTAATAACAAATTAATGCCGGAACTGAAGAATAGATCAGATCATCACTGATGTTTTCTGCAGATAAAGCAGTAAAGTTTAAAATGGCTGATTAACTCAGATTCTGTCAAGTGCACTGATCTCCTTCTAATAAAACACAATCAACTGATGGAAATTGTGCATGTGTTTTGCAATTATTTGGAATTAATTAGAACCACAGAGGCTGAACTGACACCTTCTGCATTTTGTTCAACAAAATAAGATTGAAAGACCTAATAGCCCAGGCCCGTTGAACAAAATGTCTTAAAAAATCTTTGTAATCTTCTGGTTTTGTGAGCTGCTATGACACTAGATGTTTGTGAGCTTCTATGACATTTACATGAAACTGTGTGCAAGCTAACCTTACACAAGTGCCAGTGATTAGTAGATTTCATGTGCATAATACAGATGAGATATAAAAAATACCATGCATAATCTCCCAGGATAAAACAGCAGATTAATTGCAAAGTAGGCATAACTTCACAGAAAACTCAGAATATGGACAGGTGCTAACACTTTAAGCACGGAATATTAAACAGATCAAGCATAGGTACCTCAATTTTAAGAATACATTGTTCTCTAAATACCTTTTGACAAAGTAAAATGAATCTGCACCAGATGTCAGATAATTCCTAATGATCAGCATCTCTGGTGCTTCCATAGCTGTTTTAATTTCATTGCAAATAACATTTTCTCTAGACTCAGAAAGCACATTTACAAATGAAGTCTTGGCCTCCAGCAGCTTGATCAATCCATTTTAACAGTAGGGAACCCAGTAATCGATAGGAAAACTGAGTCCTTAGTGTACATTTGGTATATTTGAAAGTAGTGTCTATGAAATTAAGCTATTAATGTTTAATACCCTGGTTTAATATTGCAATGCAAGTTTTCGGTTTCCATTGCTAGTGATCCAGTCTATCTGGATAACACAGGGCTAAGTTCTGAGTAAATTCAATGCAGCAAAATCCAAACAGCATAAGCCTTTGGCAAATTAATTTTCAGAGTTTTAGACTTGCTTTGAATGCCTTTAAACTTTAAATTTAACTTCAAATTTAACTATAACTTTAACTTCAAACTTAACCATAACTTTAACTTTAAGTTCCTGTTATCATTTCAGAGGATCTGTCCTGAGTCTAGAATGCAAGTACTATTATGTAAAAAGCTCAGTAGTGCCTTTACTTTCTTAGAAGTCTGCAAAGATTCAGCAGGTTATCTAAAATTCTGACAAACTTCTATAGATGTGTGGTGGAGAATATATACTGTAGAGTGGTTGCATCACAGCCTGGTATAGTATGGAAAAGCCTACAAAAATTAGTGGATATGCCCCTGTCTATCACAGGTAAAGTTATCCCCAGTATTCAACACATCTTTATAGAGCACTATCACAGGAAAGCAGCATCAGTCACCTGGGTTCCCCACCAACCAGTTCATGCTCTCTTCTCACTACTGCCATCAGGAAGAAGGTACAGGAACCTCAAGACCTGCACCACCAGGTTCAGGAACAGTTATTACCCCTTGATCATCAGGCTCTTGAACCAGAGGGGATAACTTCACTTAACTTCACTTGCCCCATCAATGAACTGTTCCCACAAGCTACTGAGTCACCTTCAAGGACTCTCCATCTCAATGGATTCCTGTTCTCAGTATTTATTGCTTATTTATTTATTTATTATTAATGTAGAGTCATAGATCGTAAGATGATAACACCATAAGATATACAAATTTGTTGAATCAGATTAGGACATGTGGCATCGAGTCTGCTCTGCCATTTCATCATGGCTGATCCACTTTCTCTCACAGCATTAACCTCTCTGCCCTCTCACATATCCCTTCCTGCTCAGACCAATCAAGAATCTAAAAATCTCTGCCTTAAATATACTTTGTACATAAAGACTTGGCCTCCACAGCTGCCTGCGGCAATGAATCCCACAGATTCACCACTCTCTGGCTAAAGAAGTTCTTCATCTCCACTCTAAAAGGATACCCCTCTACTCTGAGGCGGTGTTCTCTGGCTTTAGACTCTCCCACCATTGGAAACGTCCTCTCCACATCCACTCTGTCGAGGCCATTCAACATTCAATAGGTTTCAGTGAGGTCACCCTTCAGTCTTCTGAACTCCAGTGAATACAGGCTCAGAGCCATCAAACACCCCTCATGTGACAAACCTTTCAATCCTGGAATCATTTTTGTGAACCTCCTTTGGACACTTTCTAACGTCAGCACATCCTTTCCTAGATAAGGGGCTCAAAATTGCTCGCAATACTTCAAGTGAGGCCTCACCAGTGCTTTACAAAGCCTCAACATTACATCCTTGCTTTTATATTTTAGTTCTGTTGAAATGACTGCTAACATCGTGTTTTCCTTCCTCACCACGGACTCAACCTGCAAGTTAACCTTTGGGGAATCCTGCACAAGTCCCTTTGCACGTCAGATTTTTGAATTTTCTCTTCACTTAGAAAGTAGTCTCCACTTTTATTTCTTCTACCAAAGAGCATGACCATATACTTCCTGGCATGTATTCCATCTGCCACTTCTTTGCCCATTCTCCTAAATCTACCCCACATTCACCACTTCCACTGGCAGCTCATTCCACACTCTCACCACCCTCTGAGAGAAGAAGCTCCCCTCATGCACCCCTTAAACATTTTACCTTTCACTCTTAACCCATGACTTCTACTTGTAATCTCACCCACCCTCCATGGAAAAATGCTGCTTGCACTTATAGGGCTTGACCTTCTGGTCAAGATGGCATCTGCTAGCAACACTCCTTTGCTCGAATTCAGGAAGAGAGACCAATGATCCAAAACTCTGAAACACTTCCTCCTGCACCAACTCTTCAACTGCATGTTAAACTGTATGATCTTCCTATTCTTGGCATCACTAGTACATAGCACGGGTAACATTCCTGAGATTACAACCTTGGAGGTCCTATCCTTTAACGTAGCACCTAACCCCCTGAACTCAGTTTGTAGGTCCTCATCATCCTTTCTACTCATGTCATTAGTACTGACATGGATCACGACCTCTGGCTCCTCACCCTCCCACTTAAGAATGCTATGGACTCAATACGAGATGTCCCAGACCCTGGCATCTGTGAGGCAACATACCTTCCAGGAATCTCATTCTCATCCACAGTAACTCTTTTTTGTTCCCCTAACCTACAAATCCCTTATCATTATATCTTGCCTCTTCTCCCTCCTTCCCTTCTGAAACACAGAGCCAGACTCAGCACCAGAGACCTGAGCACAGTGGCTTTCCTCTGCTAGGTCATCTACCGCAACAGTATCCAAAGCAGTTTACCTGCTCTTGAGGTGAATGGCCACAGGGATTCTCTCCACTGGCTGCTTCTCCCCTTTCTCCCTCCTGACAGTCACCCAGTTACCTTAGATGTGGCTACCTTCCTGTTTGTCCTATTTATCACCCCTCAGCCTCCCAAACGATCCAGCAATCATCTAGTTCCAAATCCATTTCCTTAACATGGCCTGTTAGAAGCTGCAGCTGGATGCACCTCTTGCAGGTGTAGTCGTCAAGGCAACTGGAGGTCTCCCTGACTTCCCACATCCTGCAAGATGAGCATTTAACTATCCTAACTACTGTTAACTACTGTTCTAAATATGCACTATGAAATAAAGAATAAGTAAAGAAAAGAAATATCTACCTATGGCCTACACCTCTCCACGCCAAAGCTTTGATGAACCAAAGTCTCAACTCCCCACTCCAAATCTGGCCATTCACACAATAGCCACTCCGCTTAAACCTAAGTTCTTTTTATTGGTCCTTGCCAAGTGCCTAATTATGCACAATCCAATGTCTCCTCAGGACCACTGCCTGCAAAATGTACCACTGTTCAAGTGGACTGAAATGCTTGGCCACATTGACATTAAGAAAGAGGATGTGCTGCAGCTATTTGAAAAGTATTAAGTTAGATAAGTCGCCGGGACCAGACAAGATATACCCCAGGCTACTATGGGAAGATAGGAAGGAGATTGCTGAGCCTCTGGCGATGATCTTTGCATCATCGATAGGGATGGGAAAAGTACCAGAGGACTGGAGGGTTGCAAATGTTCTTCTCTTGTTCAAGAAAGGGAGTAGGGATAACCCAGGAAATTATAGACCAGTAAGTCGTATTTCAGTGGTGGGTAAGTTGGTGGAGAACATCCTGAGAGACAGTATTTATGAGCATTTGGAGAGACATAATCTAATTAGGGATAGTCAGCATAGCTTTGTTGTGTTTTACAAGCCTGATTGAATTCCTTGAGGATGTAACAAAACACATTGATGAAGGTGGAGCTGTGGGTGTAGTGTACATGGATTTCAGTAGGCCATTTGATAAGGTTCCCCATGCAAGGCTCACTCAGAAAGAAAGGAGGCATGGGATCCAAAGAGACCTTACTTTGTGGATCCAGAATTGGCTTGCCCACTGAAGGCAAAGGATGGTCGTAGATGGTTTGTATTCTACACCCCCACAACACCCCCAACCTTTGCGTCATCAGCAAACCTACTAACCCACCCTTCTACTTCTTCATCCAGGTCATTTATAAAAAAATCACCAGAAGGTTGGGGGTGTTGTGGAAAGTCTGGGGGGATGTGAGAGGTTGCAGTAGGACATCAATAGGGCACAGAACTGGGCTGAGAAGTGGCAGATGGAGTTCAGCCCAGATAAATGTGAAGTGGTTCATTTTGGAAGGTCAAATTTGAAGACAGAATATAGTATTAATGGTAAGATTCTGGGCAGTGTGGAGGATCAGCGAGATCTTGGGGTCCATGTCCATAGGACACTCAAAGCTGCTATGCAGGTTGACAGCCTTGTTAAGAAGGCATATGGTGTGTTGGCATTCATTAACCATGGGATTGAGTTCAAGAGCTGTGAGGTAATGTTACAGTTATATAAGATCTTGGTTAGACCCCATTCAGAATACTGTGCTCAGTTCTGGTTGTTACGAACCCCGTAACTGGGTCACTTACCAGCAAAGATAGAGAGGTCCGTTGAAGTCTGATGGTACTATTTTTAACAGTATTTATTAGTAAAAATAATATCAATGCAAACATACAGATAATATATGTCGTCAATATTAAATCTAAAAGTGCGGGTATAATAATAATCAATAAGAATTAAGCTCTATCGTTGTCTAGGGGATAATGTATTGTCCGATGGAAATATAAAAGTCATTCAGTTCAGGCAGGCTTCCGCCTTTGGGGACCGCTGGGTTTTCAATTGTTGGAGAGAGAGAGAGAGAATTTAGAACTTGCCAGCTTTTCCTTTTTATGATGTCGATCCTTCGAAATTTCGTTGGTGGCCTCTTCTTTAACTAAGCCGTTCTTCTGTGGTAAGGCCCGCCAATTCCGAGGCAAATGGAAAAGGATGCACGGGGGCCCCCACTGGCTGTCGCTATTAAACGCTGTCACAGGATTTCTAGCGTTTCTCCTGGTGCGTCTAAAGGGATTGTTCCCCAGACCCTCTTTTATCCTTACTCACGGGGTCTCAGATGTCAATCAGGTTGGGATGATGCAATCCCTCAACCAGCCCACTCTGGTCATTCCCTGAGGGCTTCAATGAATAGTACAGTACTCAATACACAATTCCGTCTCCAAGAGACAATGACCGTTATCAATGGTTCCGCCTTTCTGGGGGCCAGGACACATTCCAAACCCTTGAGGATTCTCTGTCATTTCCTGGGTCCCAGACCTGAATTAATAGCGATCTTGTGATTCTCAAGAAGGAGGGGGCTTATTTGTATCCTCAGAGTTGTGGCACATTCGTAACATGGTCAGGAAGGATATGGATACTATAGAAAGTGTGCAGAGGAGATTTATAAGGATGTTGCCTGGATTGAAGGGCGTGCCTTATGAAAATAGGTTAAGTGTACTTGGCATCTTCTCTTTGGAGCGATGGAGGATGAGAGGTGACTAGATAGAGGTGTTTAAGATGATCAGAGGCAATGATCGTAAGGACATCCAGAGGCTTTCTTCCAGGACTGAAATGGCTAACACGAGGGGGCACAGTTTTAAGGTGCTTGGAAACAGGTACCATGGGGACTTCAGGGGTAAGTTTTTCACACAGAGTGTGGTGAGTGTGTTGAATGCACTGTCAGTGATGGAGGTAGAAGTGGATACAATAGTGTCTTTTAAGAGACACTTAGATAGGTCCACGGAGCTTAGAAAACAGAAGGCTATGTGATAGGGAAATTCGAGGCAATTTCTAGAGTAGGTGATATAGTCGGCACACCATTGTGGGCCGAAGGGCCTGTAATATGCTGAAGATGTCTATGTTCAATGTTCTATCTTCTATGACTGCCTCCCCCACACTCATTTTTTTTTAAAACTCTTCTCCCTCTATGCAAACTGAAGTCTTCTCAGGATTACGGTGCACAATATATGCCAACTGCCCCCACTTGCTTCTTTTAATGTCTCTCACCCTCACACAAACCTGTGTCTCCTTGGGACTGTGGCATGCAAAATGTTGGGACTGTGGTGCACAAAATGAAAGATTGTTTCTTTTTTAAAATCTTGTCTTTGTTTTTGTATTTGCACAGTTGGTTTTTTTTTGCACATTGGTTGTTGTCCTTCCTGCTGGGAGTGGTCTTTCATTGATTCTATTGTGTTTCTTGGATTTACCGTGATTTCTCACAAGAAAACAGATCTCAGGGTTGTATATGGTGACATATATCTACTTTTATAATAAATTCACTGTGAATTTTAAACTCAATATTTTTTCCATATCAGTCCAATTGGAAAAAAAAAGGTAAGACTTGTTAGTATTTAACTTTAGTAAAGTTAAACAAAGGAAGAGAAATATTGCACACATAGTTAATTTGGCATGGTTAGCATAACACTATTACAGAGCCAATGGTCCAGGTCAGTCCCACCGGCGTCTGTGAGGAGTTTGTACATGCTCCCTGTAACTGTATGGGTTTCCTCCAGGAGCTCCAGTTTCCTTCCACATTCCAAAGACATAGGGTTAGTAGGTTAATTGGTCACATGGGTGTAATTGGGCAGCATGGGTTTGTTGGGATAATTCTCTAATTAATAAAAAAAAAGCTTGATAGATGCAAATAACAAAACCAACTTAGTATGAAAAACCAGAAGTACAGTTCAAGTATAGATATCAAAGTAGACTGGAAAGCCAGGACAAGCTCATGACAGTGTGGCAAAAAATATAATATGAATCATAATAGAATTTCTGTTTTCTACACTAAATGAAAAAACTCTGATATTTATGCCTAAGACCTTGTAATCATTTATCTCTTCAGGAAGGAGTTAAAATTAAGAACTCATATGAAGTGATATATTATCAGAAGAAGGTTTATAAATTATACAGTACCTGGAAAGGTTCATTAAAAGGTGAAGGGCGGAGTGGCCAAGAAGTGTTTTCTCAAGGTCTCACTGTTGCAAATATCACACAGGCATGTTGTAGAATAGAACAGGATTTATAGGTTTAATCCTTTTGTCTCCGCTTGCTGCACTATTACAAATCAGTAGAGAGAAACAGACTCCAAGCCTGCATCATGACATAGGTTAGGAAGGAGGTAGAAAATTCTAAATAGTCATCTGTTAAAGAGGAATTCAGACCACTTGGGTCTGATCAGCTACATATAGGATAGTAGGTGCAGGATGAGAGTAAATTAGTGGGTCCAAGACCGGTACAATAAGGGGTACCATTTTAAATAAAGGGGGACCTGTCTGTGGCTGATTGCCAGGGTAGAGTCCATGGGCTGGAAGCAACTGAGGCAAGTTCCTTTCATCTGAATAGAAGGAGTGAACTTGGCCTTTTCCCCTTGGAGCGACAGAGGATGAGAGGTGACCTGATAGAGGTGTATAAGATGATGAGAGGCATCGATCGTGTGGATAGTCAGAGGCTTTTTCCCAGGGATGAAATGGCTAACATGAAGGGTCATAGTTTTATGGTGCTAGGAAATAGGTACAAGGGGGAACATCAGAGTTATGTTTTTCCACACAGAGAGTGGTGGGTGCATGGAATGCACTGCCCCTGATAGTGGTAGAAGCAGATACGATAGGGTCTTTTAAGAGTCTCTTAGATAGGTACATGGAGCTTGGAAAAATAGAGGTAGGGAAATTCTAGGCAGCTTCTGAAGTAGGTTACATGGTGGGCACAACATTGTGGGCTGAAGGGCCTGTAATGTGCTGTAGAATTTCTGTTCTATGTTCTACGTTTTATATGACGCAAGTCTTACACATAGCATTATTCACCACACAGTGCACGTCCAAGTATTTCTATGCACTTATATGTCAAATACACAAAGCAATTGGAAAATAATTGATGATCCAATTAGTAACTCCCTGACTTAATATGATTAAATTACATTTTCATACAAATTCAGTTGAATAACAGATAAAAGCATTGTGCTCAATGACAGAAACTCTGTGATGTTATCATTTGCATAAGATAATAGCCTAGTACAGAATAGAATGACAAGGTCAGAGGAGATACCCTGGAATGGGTGTTGCATCAAACAAACACAGAATGCTTCAGCCTATGGAGCACTGACGTTCTTCACTCAAGCTCAACATAGGCATTGATTGCAACTTCATTATTTTTCCACTGAGTTTTCATCTCTGTAAATCATCAAACTAGAAATGGAGGCAATTTTTCTCTTTGTTCTCACCATCAAATCTTATGTTTGAAAAAGAGCGCAGAAAATAAATCAATATGATATTGATAAAGTTGTGCGTGGAAATATTTTTATTAGAACATTACTGGAATTCCAAGTCCTGTTTTCCTATTTAGATTCATAGAAAATTACAGGCACAGAACAAGTCACTTCAGCTCATCTAGCCCATGCCAGACATTAATCTCCTATTGACCTGAACCCAAACCATAGCCCTCCATATCCCTCCCATCTATGTATCTATCCAAATTTCTCTTAAACATTGAAATTGAACCCACATCCACCACTTCCACTGGCAGCTTGTTCTACATTCTTGCCACCCTCTGAGCTAACAAATTCCTCCTCATGCTCTCCTTAAACGTTTCACCTTTCAACCTTAACCCATGACTTCAAGTTGTAACCTCACCCAACCTCAGTGGAAAATAAAGCCTGCTTGCATTAACGTTAACTATACCCTTCATAACTTTTTATAGCTCTATGAAATCTCCCCTCATTCTCTACACTCCTAACCTCAAGTCCTAACCCACTCAACATTTCCCTATAACTCAGGTCCTCAAGTCCTGGCAACATCTTGTAAATTTTCTCTGCACTCTTTCAATCTTATTGATATGTTTCCTGTACGTAAGCGACCTAACCTGCACACAATATTCCACATTAGGTCTTATCAATGACTTGTACAACATCCACATAACAAACCCAACTCCTGTATTAACACTTTGACTTATGAAGGCCAATGAGCCAGAAGCTTTCTGTATGACCCTTAGCTGTGATGCCACTTTCAAGAAATTATGGACCTGTATTCCCAGATCCTTCTGTTCTGCCACACTTCTCAGTGCCCTTACCTTTCACGGTGTCCTACCAGAATGTAACATCTCACACTTGTCTGCATGAAATTCCTTCTGTCGTTTAACCTTCCCCCCCCCCCACCCCCGCTGCAAGCTATGATAGCCTCTCTCACTGCCCACTACATCTCTGATTTTGATTAATCTCCCATGCGGGACATTGTCAAAGGCCTTACTAAATTCCATGTAGACAATATTTACTGCCTTGCCTTCAACACTTCTCTTTGTAATTTCCTTGAAAATCTCTATAGATTGGTTAGATATAACCTACAACACACAAAGCCATGTTGACTATCCCTAATCATGTCAGGAGGGGCCAGATGGACCCAAACGCAGGACACAGACACTGAAGTACTAGGGGGAGGGCAGGATGGGGATGCCATGGCACTTAAGGGTAGAGCTGGGGTTCAGGTTGATAGAGTTCAGGCAGGCAGAGCGGAGCGGGCTCCCGGAGTTCGAGTTCAGGTAGACAGGCTCCCGGGGTTCAGGCAGGCAGGCAGGTCCCCGGGGTTCAGGCAGGCAGGTCCCCGGGTTCAGGCAGGAAGGCAGGTCCCCGGGGTTCAGGCAGGCAGGTCCCCGGGTTCAGGCAGGAAGGCAGGTCCCCAGGGTTCAGGCAGGCAGGTCCCCGGGTTCAGGCAGGTAGACAGGTCCCCGGGGTTCAGGCAGGCAGGTAGACAGGCTCCCGGGGTTCAGGCAGGCAGGTCCCCGGGTTCAGGCAGGTAGACAGGTCCCCGGGTTCAGGCAGGTAGACAGGTCCCCGGGGTTCAGGCAGGCAGGTAGACAGGTCCCCGGGGTTCAGGCAGGCAGGTCCCCGGGTTCAGGCAGGTAGACAGGTCCCAGGGTTCAGGCAGGTAGACAGGTCCCCGGGGTTCAGGCAGGCAGGTCCCCGGGTTCAGGCAGGTAGACAGGTCCCCGGGGTTCAGGCAGGCAGGTCCCCGGGTTCAGGCAGGTAGACAGGCTCCCGGGGTTCAGGCAGGTAGACAGGTCCCCGGGGTTCAGGCAGGCAGGTAGACAGGTCCCCGGGGTTCAGGCAGGTAGACAGGTCCCAGGGTTCAGGCAGGTAGACAGGTCCCCGGGGTTCAGGCAGGCAGGTCCCCGGGTTCAGGCAGACAGGTCCCCGGGGTTCAGGCAGGCAGGTCCCCGGGTTCAGGCAGGTAGACAGGTCCCCGGGGTTCAGGCAGGCAGGTCCTCAGGGTTCAGGCAGACAGGTCCCCGAGGGACAACTGCAGGACCCAGAGTCCGGAGCCCCCGGACCGGATCAAAACCCGGAACACGGTTCCGGACCGGACCCTGACAAATCAGCCCCTGTCTATCCAAATATTTACATATTTGGTCCCTGTCAATACCTTCCAATAACTTTCCTACTACTGATGTCAGGCTCACTGGCTTAAGATCCTGGCTTATTCACAGAGCCTTTCTTAAACAACAGAAAAATATTAGCTATCCTCCAATCCTCTTGTACCTCACCTACAATGTTTTAAATGTTTGAAATATCTCTGCTAGGGCCCCTGCAATTTCTGCACTTCCTTCTCATAGAGTCCAAGGGAACACTTTGTCTGGGCCTGAGGATTTATCCACCCTAATTTACCGCAAGTCTGCAAACACCTCCTCCTCTCTAATCTGTATAAGGTCCATGACCTCTCTCCTGCTTTGCCTCACCTCTATGGACTCTGTGCCCATCTCCTGAGTAAATACAGATGCCTCCCTCATCTCTTTTGGCTCCATTTATAGATGACCCCCTCTGATCTTCCAGAGGACCAATTTGGTCTCTTGCTAGCCTTTTGTTCTTAACATATCTATAGAAGCCATAGACCACAAGATATGGGAATAGAATTAAGCCATTTGATCCACCGCTATTTCATCATGGCTGATCCATTTCCCTTTCAGCCCCAATCTCCTGCCTTCTCCCCATTACCCTTCATGTTATGGCTAATCTAAAATCTATCAATCTCACCCTTAAATGTACTCAATGACTTGGGCTCCAGAGCCACATGCAGTAACGAATTACACAGATTCAACATTCTCTGGCTGAAGGAATTCCTCCTTATCTCTGTTCTAAATTGATGTTCCACTATTCTTGTCTTAGACTTTTCCCACCATTGGAAACATCTTCCTCTCATCCACTCAATCGAGGCCTTTCAACATCGATAGGTTTCTATGAGATTCCCTCTCATTCTTCTAAATTCCTGGAAGCCCTTAGGATTCTCCTTCAGCTTGCCTGCTCAAGCAGCCTCACGCATTCATTTAGCCCTCCTGATTTCTTCCTTAACAGTTCCCTTGTGTTTCTTATACCCCTCAAGTACCTCATTTGAACCTTCTTGCCTATACCTGCAATACACCTCCTTCTTCTCTTAAGAAGGGTATCTATATCTCTTGACAACCAACATTCCCTAAGCCTGTTATCCTTGCCTTTTGTTCTGACAAGAACATACAAACTTTGCACATTCAAAATTTCACTTTTGAAGTCCTCCCACTTATCAAGTACACCTTCAGCACAAAACAATTTGTCCCAATCCACACTTGCCAGATCCTTTCTGATACCGTCAGCATTAGCCTTTCTCCAATTTAGAATTTCACGCCAAGGACCAGGCCTATCCTTCTCCATAGTTATCTTGAAGCTAATGGCATTATGATTACTAGTTGCGAAGTATTAACCTGTCACCTGTCATCACTTTCTTATTCCCAGTTCCACCCATATAGCCTCAGTAAATGAGCTCTCCAGGCTGTCCTATCTGGGCACCGCCATGACATTTTCACTGACCAGTAATGCTAGCCCTTGACCCTTTCCCACTCTACCAAGTCTAAACAATGGAACTCGAGAACATCGAGCTGCCAGTCCTGCTCCTCCGGCAGCCAAGTCTCACTAATAGCTACAATGTTATAACTCCATGTTCTGATCCAAGCCTAAGTTCATCCGCCTTTCCTATAATACTCCTTGCATTGAAGTATACACAACTCAGAACATTGGTCCTACCAGGCACAACCTTTCAATTCCTGACTTTGTATATAGGTCTAACAGCATCTTTCCCCACAACAACTCAACTATCAACTGCCCTGGTGGTCTGGTTCCCAACCCCCTGTAACTCTAGTTTAACTCAACCCACCACCCCCCCCCCCCACCATGTGCAGCACTTGCAAACCTTTCCACAAGCATGTTAATCCCCCACCACTCCAGGTGCAAACCATCACACCTTCCCTTTTTAAATTATTTCATATTTTCTTCCCTTCGGAAAGGACACACAGAATGTTTGCTCAATTAGTGCCATATATCAATCGTTAAAGAGAAAAGGGAGAGTATCTCACACAGTACCGCACAAAAAAGTATATTTGTCAACGTGGAGCGGAGAGCAAGTTTGTAGATCTGGTGGAAGCAATGGATGTTGGATATGGTGAGGGCGGAGTGCCACAGGGGGGTGTAGGACAAATGGCAGCAAAGGAGTCCCAGAGGTGAGAGGTGGGGTGGGGGGGGGGGGGGTTCGGTACAGGTGCAGACACACCCATCCCTGAGACAGCAAGCAAGTTCATTTGATTCCAAACAATTGGTTTATTGTTCATTACAGAATGTCTCCCTGGTGCTTTCTGCTCCCTTCCCTCTCCCTTCCCCCTTTCCAATCCATGATGCCTCTCTCCCTTCTCCTCTTTTCAACCATAATTCCCCTCTCCCTGCCCCCTTGCCACTCTCAGTCCACACTTTGGAACTCAGAGTCTGAAAATACACTGCAAAGAAATTTAATTGAACACTGCTGTACATGTTGAGCATTTCTATGAAACTGCAAGCTTAATCTCTTAGACTACATCAAAAAGCAAGAGTAAATTATGAATATCCTTTACATATTCTATGAACAAATGATTCACTCCAGATGGGGTGAACAATGGCTTGTCCTCCTTCATTTCCATTCCATCTCCCTCTAGTAGTACAGTACATACAACATAATGGATTAAAATAGTTCTGTCCTATTGCAAATGATGATATCATAAGGCATTTAATAATGTTACTGCTTTCTTCTCAACTTTTGTTTTGCTGAGGCAAACCTGAATATTGCTGAATAATTATATTAACTAACAATTGAGAAGTTTGCTCCAAAAATGCACAAATGCAAATTGTCAGCCTCTATTTGGCTTTATGTCTAATTTTCTTACAATTTACTCTCTTGACTCTTGGCATTCACTGCTTGTTCAGAATAATGGAAAGAAAGTAAGCATCTGTTCATTGAATGATAAACTCTAAGGCCATAGATTACATTTGCAAATTATCTTTTAAAATGAGAGATCAAGCCTTAATCCCAGATACAATCAAAAAATCTAGATTATGTTATCCCGGAGGTGGCACTGTCCAGTGGAGGAACATCTTGCATTATGTGGCACTGATTATTCTCATTTCAGTATTCTCACATTTCTGAATATAAAGCATTTTTCATATATCAAAATGCAGTCTCAATTCCTTCATCTAATGTCATTTTCTCTTCTCGTTATTTAATACAATCATTGAAAAGTGCATGCAAATTTTCCCACTCATAATTTACAGTATCTTAGCTGACACACGACTGTGCTGCAACACACAGCTCGAACTACATCATCAAGTTTGCCGATAACATGACCACGGTGGGTCTCATCAGCAAGAACGACGAGTCAGCATACAGAGAGGAGGTGCAGCAGCTAATGGACTGGTGCAGAGCCAACAACCTGTCTCTGAATGTGAGCAAAACTAAAGAGGTGGCTGTTGACTTCAGGAAGGCACGGAGCGACCACCCTCCACTGAACATTGATGGCTCCTCGGTAGAGATCACTAAGAGCACCAAATTTCTTGGTGTTCACCTGGCAGAGAATCTCATCTGGTCCCGCAACATCAGCTCCATAACAAAGAAAGCCCAGCAGCATCTCTACTTTCTGCGAAGGCTGAGGAAAGTCCATCTCCCACCCCCCATCCTCATCACATTCTGCAGAAGTTGCATTGAGAGCATCCTGAGCAGCTGCATCACTGCCTGGTTTGGAAATTGCATCATCTCGGATCGCAAGACCCTGCAGCAGATAGTGAGGTCAGCTGAGAAGATCATCGGGGTCTCTCTTCCCACCATTACAGACATTTACACTACACGCTGCATCTGCAAAGCAAACAGCCTTATGAAGGACCCCACGCACCCCTCATACAAACTCTTCTCCCTCCTGCCATCTGGGAAAAGGCACCGAAGCATTCAGTATCTCACAACCAGACTACGTAACAGTTTCTTCCCCCAAGCTATCAGACTCCTCAATACCCAGAGCCTGGACTGACACCAACTTACTGCCGTCTACTGTGCGTATTGTCTTGTTTATTATTTATTGTAATGCCTGCACTGTTTTGTGTATTTTATGCAGTACTGGGTAGGTCTGTAGTCTAGTGTAGTTTTTGTGTTGTTTTACATAGTTCTGTGTAGTTTTTGTATTGTTTCATGTAGCACTATGGTCCTGAAAAATGTTGTCTTGTTTTTACTGTGTACTGTACCAGCAGTTATGGTTGAAATGACAATGAAAAGTGACTTGAATTGACTTGACTAATATGCATATCCATGAAGCAGAATGCTATGGATATAAGTCCAATTCAAGAGAAATGAATATCATACTTCAGGCTGACACTCTACGGCAGTACTATGGCAGTGCTACATATTAGAGAGACTGTTTTCGGGAGAGCCATTAAACCATGTTTCCCTTGTCTAGTGAATGCCAAAGAAATGCAGGATGATTATTTCTCAACCAGCATCACAAAAACAAATCATTTGGTCATTGACACATTCTGCATTGTGGAACTTTGATTTGTGTAAAATATAATTATGGCAGTACTTCAAAGGAATGTAATGGGATACAAAGTGTTTTGGAACAGTTTGAGGTGGTGAATCTTGCTATCTAAATGCAAATGTTCTTCACTTTATTCGAGCAATTCTTTCAAAGTAATCTCACCACAGAAAATTACTGACATAAAGAAGGAATATTAATCTCAAACACTAGAGCAAAGAAACCCTCTAATAGAAGGTTACTAGATTGCAATGCTTCTGCTGTTATATCTTCAAAGCTGAAAAGTAAATCAAAGCATCTTTTCATTATCTAAGAAATATTATCTCCTGTACTTCCAGAATAGCACAACAATCTTTAGGTGAAATACCATGGTGATTGAACACAGTTTATATTCTGAGTACCGATAACATGACTAGTGGCATAAAACATACTACATCATTCAGCTTTATGCATCAGCTTAAACTAAGAGATCAGAAATTTGATCCAAGAACACTAAAAGGAAAGTGATCTGACATGAATTCTTCAATCTTGTTTTGTCATGTTTATGTTTTTTTTATATTCAAACTTCTGTCTCTATCAAGTCCAACTCCCGGTTATGCTGATGACAAGACATGATCTGAGAACAGTATTACTCTTGAGTGGCCACTAGTAAGTGGGTGATAGTGCTTGACAAGGAGCATTATAGATAAACAAGCAACAACTTACCCTTGTATGATGCTTAGAAGATGTAAGATAATGTGAGTATATGGATATATTTTTTGATCTTTGAAGTAGGAATCTTCCGATATTTTACTTGAGAAAACTATCTCAGACAAAATGAAATGCAAACACTGGAAATCTGAACTAAAATCAGAAAATACTGTAAAAAAAAAAGCAGATCACAAAGTATCTGTGAAGAATGAAAAAGAATTAACAATTTTCTCCTCGTAAAACCTTTAGTGCTTTTTTTTATTTTAACTATATTTTTAAAATTTCTTTTGTTAGGGTTATGAAAATATTTTAATTAATTATTTTATAAATTGTGACAATAGAATTGGGCTCATCTTTTTGAGTCCTTTAATAGAAAGATTGCAAGCAAATTACAGGCAGCAGTTAAGAAAAATGTTCATTTGGCCAGCTATTAAACTTGATAAAAACTCAGCAAACTTCTAAAAGTCTAGAACACATTCAAACAGTGAAAGGTTGCTCAAAAAATATTTAAGAACACTTTTTAAACAATTAAAAACATTTATGTAAAAATATCTTAAATATATTTTACTTAATGTATAGTGGCATGCAAAAGTTTGGGCACCCTTGGTCAACACTTCTGTTACTGTGAATAGCTAAGTGAGTAAAAGATGATCTGATTTCTAAAAGCTATAAAGTTAAAGATGACACATTTCTTTAATATCTTAAGCAAGATCACATTTTTTTTATTTCCAACTTTTAAAGTTTCAAAATAACAAAAATTCAGAAGAGCCCAAAGCAGAAGTTTGAGCACCCAGCATGGTCAGTACTTATTATCACCCCCTTTGGCAAGTATCACAGCTTGTAAATGCTTTCTGTAGCCAGCTAAGAGTCTTTCAATTCCTGTTTGGGGGATTTTCGCCCATTCTTCTATTTCTGTGATATTCTTGGCCCATCTTGCATGCACTGCTCTTTTGAGGTCTATCCACGGATTTTCGATGATGTTTAGGTCGGGGGACTGTGAGGGCCATGGCAAAACCTTCAGCTTGCGCCTCTGGAGGTAGTCCATTGTGGATTTTGAGGTGTGTTTAGGATCCTTATCCTGTTGTAGAAGCCATCCTCTTTTCATCTTCAGCTTTTTTACAGACGGTGTGATGCTTACTTCCAGAATTTGCTGATATTTAATTGAATTCATTCTTCCCTCTACCAGTAAAATGTTCCCCATGCCACTGGCTGCAACACAAGCCCAAAGCATGATCGATCCACCCCCGTGCTGAAAAGTTAGAGAGGTGTTCTTTTCATGAATTTCTGTACTCTTTTTTCTCCAAACATACCTTTGCTCATTGCAGCCAAAAAGTTCTATTTTAACTTCATCAGTCCATGGGACTTGTTTCCAAAATGCATCAGGCTTGTTTAGATGTTCCTTTTCAAACTTCTGACACCAAATTTTGTGGTGAGGATGCAGGAAAGGTTTTCTTCTGATGACTCTTCCATGAAGGTCATATTTGTGCAGGTGTCACTGCACAGTAGAACAGTGCACCACCACTCCAAAGTCTGCTAAATCTTCCTGAAGGTCTTTTGCAGATAAGTGGGGGTTTTGATTTGCTTTTCTAGCAATCCTATGAGCAGTTCTCTTAGAAAGTTTTCTTGGTCTTCCAGACCTCAACTTGATCTCCACCATTCCTGTTAACTACCATTTCTTAATTACATTACGAACTGAGGAAATGACTACCTGAAGACGCTTTGCTATCTTCTTCTAGCATTCTCCTGCTTTGTGGGCATCATTTATTTTCATTTTCAGAGTGCTAGGCAGCTGCTTAGAGGAGCCCATGGCTGCTGATTGTAGGGACAAGGTTTGAGGAGTCAGGGTATTTATAAACCTTTGAAATTTGCATCACCTGGCCTTTCCTAACGATGACTGTGAACAAGTCATAGCCCTAACAAGCTAATTAAGGTCTGAGACCTTGGTAAAAGTTATCTGAGAGCTCAAATCCATTGGGGTGCCCAAACTTTTGTATGGTGCTCCTTTTTTTTTTCACTCTAAAATTATACAAAGCAAAAATAATACACAAACCTTGCTTAAAATGTTGAAAAGGATGTTTCATCTTTAATTTTATGACTTTTGGAGATCAGTTCATCTTCTACTCACTTAACTATTCACAGTAACAGAAATTTTGACCAGGGCTGCCCCAGCATTTTGCATGCCACTGTATATCCTAGTACCTCACAACCATTCCTGTTCATTAAATGGAATGCAGCAGATGATTGCTGGTGCATTCTCCAACATAGTATTATAACAATATAATATTATGATAGCAATACAGTTATAATGTTACATTATTATAATACAGCTTTTCATTATCTACAAAGATCAGTACAGCACAGGAACACCTGATGTGCAGAAATATTTACATTCTTAATCAAAAACCCAACTTTACTAATCCCTTCTACCTACACAATGTTCATATCTTTGCATTTCCTTCATATTCATGTGTTTACGTAACAGCCCCTTTGTTGTCCCTATTGTATTCATCCCCACTTCATTCCAGTCAGCCACCACTCTCTGTAAAGTGCTTGCCGCACACATCTCCTTTGAATTTAACACCTCTGACCTAAATGCATGCCCTCTGGTATTGGACATTTCAAGTGGTATTAGAAAGATACAGGCTACCTATGCCTCTTATAATCTTAGCAATTAGTAAGCGTACAACACTGATGAGATATTACATGGTCAGTAAAGATATGACCTCCATCAGTCCCAAGCTACAAACTGCCCCGAAGTAAGCAAGAATACATAACTTATTCCCTTCGCTTTTACCACATCCCCACTAATGAGATTAGTCACCATAATAAACAAAATAAACACACCACACAGAATACAAAGCAGACAGAGAACAGATACTTGGCTCCTACAAAGGTTTATAAAATAATGAGGTGCTTAGTGAAGGTGAACAGCCGAAGTCTTTTGCTCAGGATAAGTACAGTCCAAAACTAAAGCGCATAGATTTAAGCTCAGAGGGGATCGATTCCAAAGGGACTTTAGGGGCAACATCTTTATGGAGCTGTAAGGTCCTGGCTAAGATTTTTACTACTATATTGATGGTATTTCATTTTAGCCGTTCTGTAAGAGCACTTTGTTCTGCTTTCAGCCTGTCTGCATTTGAGCTGAGGTAAGGAGCTTTGTTGTTCAACTTAGGAATGTGGTGTCAGCCAGTCAGGATGGTGGAATTGGGAGAAGGTTCTAGAGAGCGCTGGGCGGAGAGGTTTTGTCAGGGACACCGGTGTGGGTGAAGGTCTTTTTTGGGGCGGAGCTGGGAGAAGACAGGAGGGAAGATGGCTGAGAATGCCATCCCTGTTGCACAACACGCTTTGTGCAGATGAATGGCTTCGAGGAGGAAGGACCAACACTCGCATAGGGAGCCCGTTTGTTTGAGATGGATTTTGAGCGACATTCGGAAGGTGGTGTGGGCTTTCCTGCAGACGGAGGGTCCAGCACAAGAGTTACAGGCAACTTCAACATGAGCTCCACCTTGATGTGCACATTTGACTGTTTAATTATAATAGGCCCTTTTTTTCATTTTTTTTCTTTAATAACTCTTTGGTTAAGTTAACATTCATAAATATACTTTATTTAATACTGTATGCAGTAAACGATTTATTATTTCTTGCCGACAGGCAATCGCGGGGTGGGGGGGCAGTAAATCACACAGTATTCACACAAACTGGGGTTTAGGTGGGCGAGACATCCCAACCTCACGGCCTTGGTGGGACCAAAGTCATATACACCCAGAAATACATAGCCTGTAAGGTGAGTTTCTCGCCACAGCGTCTAGTCGTCCAGTAGCTGTTAGCAAGGGGCTAATGAGATACATTTCCAGAGTCGCCCAGTAAAAAGGGGTTTCAGAACAGTGCCAGAGAAGTGTGGTAGAGGGGGGTACAAATACAACACTGAAAAGACATTTGGACAATGTTACGGATAGAAAAGGGACATGAACCAAATTGGTTCATTTGGCAACTTGGTGAGAATGAGTGAGCTGAGCTAACGAACCTGTTTCTGTGCTGTTTGGTTCCACGGCTTGAGTTCAATTGCTGCAGTTTTCAAATAAGTAGAGTTTCTAATGCTAAGAAGTGGAACTAATACAGCCTTGCCAGAAGCACCAGAAAATGAATATTAAAATACCTCTTAATGAAAAATTAACTTTAAGATGGATAAACTTAAGGCGATGCATTTTGGTTGGAAAAAGCAAATAACACAGCTTAGAAAATAAAAGCAGTAAAGGTAGAAAAGTAAAGGGATAGAAATGAATGATTCCAGTCATTAGTGCACGTTATCATAATAATTAAAATTGCTAACAAAATTATTGAATTTGTTCCCAGGGCTCGATTTTTTTTGAAATGCTGGAGCTATATTAGACTTGTATAAGGTACTAGTCAAGAGACCTTTGCTATTCTGGTCTTCGCACTATAAAAAAATAAAGAAGTGTTGGAGAAATACCTTTGCAGTTCAGGGCTTTATACCATAAAATAATAAAGAAGCGTCGAAAAAAATGGAAAAAAATATTTATGAGGATGACACCAGAACTAAGAGGTTCCAGTCTGAATTGATTATAGTTTTCTGATGGAAGTCTTCTACTTCATACTTCTAAATGGGTTGTTCAAGATCCAATATCAGAAAATGTCTCCACTTGCTGGAGAATTCAAAACTAAAAGTCGTAAAACAAGAAAATATTATGGACCCTGGAAATATGTGCAAAAAAAATCAGAAATTGATGTCCATGCTCACCAAATTAAGAATTATGGAGAAATTAGAGCTGTGCAATTGTCATCAGCACTTGAAAATGTGAAATGGATTATGATATAAAGAAAGGCAAAGGATGGGGAAGAATAGAGGTGAAGATCTGTAACAGGGTGGAAGGCTGGAGGAGGCAGAAAGCTCTCACTGGAAAGAAAGCTGGCCAAACTGAGAAGTGGAAATGGTACAAGGAAAAATGACAAAAAAGAAGCAAAAGATGAGTAGAAATGGAAGTCCAGGAATCATTATATGAAATTAGTGAACTTTGAAAATAAATTTAATGTTTTCAGTCAATGGCAAATGCTCCTCCTCGATTGTCAGTGTAGGAGGCCAGTGACAGAGAGATCAGAGAAGGAATGGATGAGGAATTAAAATGACAGATGATTGGAAGCTCAAATCACTTTTGTGGACAAACTGGGGGCATTTTAGAGTATACTCCTCCAATCTGCAATTGTTCTCATCATCAAAGAAGTGATTGGATCATGAGAAATGAATGTCATTAACTAAAATGGAAAAAGTAAATGTAAGCCACTGTTCTGACTATCTGAGACCTTAGATCCTAGGCAGAGAGAAGGTGAAAGGGCATGAATTCCTTCATCTATACCTGCATAGTGAGGGTAAGTTGTGATATTAGTGACTCTGGACTGAACTGGGAAACTGCAAAGGGAGCAACACACAAGGAAGTTAGCAGTTCAGACAGCATCAATGCAGAGGAATAAACAGTCGATGTTTCAGGCTGAGACCCTTCAGTATGGGAAAAAGCCTGAATAAGAAGGTGGGGAAAGGGGCAAGTGTACGATCTGGATGATCTTAGGTGAAACCGTGTGGGGGATGGGGTTTGAAATGAGAAGCTCCAAGATGAGAGATGGAAAAAGTAAAGGGCTGAAGCAAAAGGAGTCTAATAGGAGAGGAGAGCAGACGTGGGAGAAAAGAGAAAAGGAAGGAAAAGAGGCACTAGTGGGAAGTGAAAGGCAGGTAAGGAGAAAACAAGGTGGATGGGGTGAACTAGAATGGGGAATGGAAAAAAGAAAAAAGGGGGCTGGGGTGGACGTTACTAGAATTCAGAGAAATCAATGTCCATGCTGTCAGATTGAAGGCTACGCAGATTGAATATGGGGTGTTGCTCCTCCAAGCTGAGTGTGGCCTCATCATGGGAGTAGAGGAGGCCACAGACCAATGTATCAGAATGGGAATGGGAACCAGAATTAAAATAAGTGGCCACCAGGAGATCCTGCTTGGTGCAGACAGAACGAAGGTGTTTGAACAAGCGGTCCCCCAGTGTGTCTCACCAATGTGGCGGAGGCCGCACCAAGATCACCAGATACAGTAGATGACCCGACAGACATCAGGGTGAAGTATTGACTCATCTAGAAGGTCTGTTTGGGGCTATGAATGGTGGTGAGGGAGAAGGTGAAACACTTGTCCCACTTTCAGGGATAAGTGCCTGTAGGGAGATCAATGGGCAGGAACGAATGGACAAGGGATTCACAGAGTGAGCAACCCCCATGGAAAGTGGAGAGTGGGGGTAGGAAAAGGTGTACTTAGTGGTGGGATCCCATTGCAGATGACTAAAGTCCTGTCTCCAGCCAACATAGCTCTCCGAGTCATTGAGGCATGTAAGCATCCAAATCACAGGAAGACTGCAGTCCTCTTGGAGGCTATATATTCATGGATTTAGACAAATAAAGTATCACATCAACTTTAGAAAGATTAAAATGAATGAAGGAATAATAAATATAAGAAAAATAAATGAAATTTGTAATCTCCTAAGCCAGTCTACGGACACATTTCCCACACAGGGCCAAAGGTATATGATATCTCCCACTCAGTCTCCAACCATGTAGTTTTAATATAACTATTGGCTAAGGTAATGGATAGATATAGATTGTACGTTATATTAAATTTTGAGAGTAGGATTAGGAAACAGAGGAAGGTAAATTAGGATTGTTTCCAGAAAATGACTCTTCATAGAAAGAGAGATCAAAATTGAATCGACTATGCAGACAGAATACAAGAGGGAGAAATACTCTCATTTGTCAGTTACATTAAAAAGAATATCAATAGGATCTTTTCAAATGGATGAATTAAATGGCCAAATAGCATTTTTGCTCCAATATATCATTATGAATAGCTTCTTTCTTTTGTCTGTTGGTCATTTCTCTCTCCACTTATAGGTTTTCCAAAATCAGCAGATATTTGTTCTTTAATTAACTAGAATGATTTTATGTGCATATTTTATGTTCAGCCAGTGTTCAATTCTAGATTGAATTGATATACCATGAGAGTGTAGTTAGAATGAATCTCAAAATGAAAAAGCAAAGACTTCAGCCCATTGCTTTCCATAAATAGAAAATATTCTGTCAGCAGAACATTAATTATCTTAAGCTAGCTTTTTGAACACTATGTAAGAACGGAATGCCAACCACATTGCCACTGAAAATTATATCTTTAAAAGTCTGGGGCCTGCACATAAACTAGAAGAGCCATAAAACATATGAAATAACCTTTGCTTTGCAAGATTAGATGCCGTACAAATCTGCCATCACTTTGTGGGAAAAATATTGAAATCCATTTGCGGCCCATTCATTAAAGCACCATGGTCTGACTTTTCTTTAAAGTAACTATTATATGGCAACATAAGTGTACAGCAACATAACCTATCACTGGAAGAGTGGATTGGGGATCCTTTGCTTCTTTAAAGATACTCTGCAACACAGAATAAAAATAAACTACTTGTACTTAAGTTGTGCCAGTCATGTCAAAATACTAAACAGCTAATGAGCTATTTTGGAAGTGAAGTTCCTTCATATTTCAGGAATAACAGTAACTAACTGACATACCTCCAGGGATGTCTTCATTGCTTTCCTTCAGAATAGTACCTGTGGACTATTCATATTGACCTGAGAGGGCAGAGAGAATCTGCTATGAAAAACCAGTCCAAAACACTTCAGAGGACTCACAATACAGTAGATTCTTTGAGCTCATATTTCCAGGAGGACTTGAACCCACAACCTTTTGATTCAAATATAAGGAAACTACAACTAAGCCATGGCCGACAGATTGCTCCCTTTGACTGCTTCATGATGGAATAAAATTCTAGGCACTATTCTAATACCTCATGCCATTTCATTTAGCTCTAGCTGTTTACCATTAACACACAAATTATTTCAAAGCAGATTTTTTAACTTGAGTTTTTACTTTGTCAAGAGAACATCAACAAAGTCAGCTAAAAATAGTGAGTGCACCAAAAAGGAAAATTTAAACCCATTTTAAAGTTACGCTGCACCAATATTAGGCAGGAAAATGATAAGAAACAAAATTAGAAAAATATATTTTTTTTAATTTAGACATCTTCGAATTATGTATTCAACAGAAACAGTATAGAGTGAAATATCTGATAGTTTTGTGTCTACAATTATATTTTCTTGCTAATATTTGGTATTAAGATTCTTTTCCTCTCAGGTGAAAGATCTATTACCCACATCATGACAGACTATAGCTCCTTGTCTATTCAGACATCTAAATGAAGTATTGACAGATTTAACTCTTTCTCTCAACTCTGATTGGATTATTTTTCTCTTTTTTTAGGAACGTGAAAGCAGGCACTAGAAAGTGAAACTTCATTTCACTTTGGATTGCAGAATCAGTATCAAGCATTTCAAGGTTTAATACATAGATTGGTGCGGAAGAAAATATCTTCACTTCATCCTCAACCTCAAACAAAGCTCATTAAGTGCATCCCTGTGAATTGTTCTGCTTTCTCAATTAGCAACTATATCGATAAAGTATATGCACCCAGTGATTCAATTTTCATTTTGCTGCCATTTGATGTGTATTTTGCATACAATTTTTAAATGTTCTATGTTTATGAAATGAAATAAATGCACCAATTGCACCATAAAGCAGGAACAAATTGTAAAGAATTTCCAAAAGCTGGAGTTTTCTTGCACACCACATTCCCACTTGTTCTAATTAACTGATTTTAAATGGGTTCATGCATCTATAAGAAAAGCTAAAGCATTAAAAACAGACATGCACATGAGTATTTGACATGTATATTGCTGATGAGAATTTCTACACTAGGGTTTCAAACCATTTAAATGTTATTTCTAAGGCTGGAAAATTACTGTCCTTAGACTTACAGTCCCAATAAAAATATGAAGGTGACTTCAGAACAAATAAAAAGGGGAAAAAACACAAGATAACAATGTGTTGAAACTATGCAACTGAGCTGAGCAGATAAATTTTATCTTCTGCAGAAGGTAACATTCATTGACCTCAGGCTGCAGAGCAGTCAACGAACGACACAGCTCTAAATTGAACTAAACTGATCTAAACAGAACATTCCTGGACTGTTTCAAAGACTCTACAGTTTGATGTTTAATATACTGCGTATGATTCGCTCTTTGATACTTCCTTCAAGCAGGTTCCATGGTGCTTCTTTGTTTTCTAGCTGTCTGCAGGAAGACAAATTTCAGGGTTATATACTGTATACATACTTTGATAATAAATGTACTTTGAATCTATAAATCAGATTTTGCACATCCAAACTGTACAAAGGGCATGATTAGGAATGTCCAGGCTGAATTTCAAAGTTAAAGGACTTTGAACTATTGGAAATTACTTGGCCTGAGCATTTCCACCCCACCTCCAAACTGGTATTCTTATTGAGAATTTTTACTAGTATTCAGCAACATTTATCAGAATTATTTCTTGATGCCTTTACAGCACTCAGGAAGTTTCAATATTGAGTAGGGGTGGAGAAATCTTTGCAGGGATTGCCAGATAGCCAAGCAGCATTCAGGCAGAATTTTCAGTTCCTTATGAACCTGCAATCTTCTGACATGGGCAAATCTTACGGGTAAACTGACATTAATTTTTAAATCTAAAATTGATTAACTGCTTTGAGAAGTTGGTGATAGCTATGATCAACTCCTGTCTCAGTAAGGACCTAGACCCACTGCAATTTGCCTATTGCCACAATAGATCTACGGCAGATATGATCTCAATGGCTCTCCACATAGCCTTGGATCACCTGGACAATACACATTTGACAGTGAGGACAATATGAGCAAGGTTGATGTTCTGGAGCATGTTGATATTAAGGGAAAAAAGGTGTTGGAGTTGTTAAAATACATTAGGATGGATAAGTCCTCGGGGTCCGACGGAATATTCCCCAGGCTGCTCCACGAGGTGAGGGAAGAGATTGCTGAACCTCTGGCTAGGATCTTTATGTCTTCGTTGTCCACAGGAATGGTACTGGAGAATTGGAGGGAGGCAAATATTGTCCCCTTGTTCAAAAAAGGTAGTAGGGATAGTCCAGATAATTATAGACCAGTGAGCTTTATGTCTGTGGTGGGAAAGCTGTTGGAAAAGATTCTTAGAGATAGTATCTATGGACTTTTAGAGAATCATGGTCTGATCAGGGACAGTCATCATGGCTTCATGAAGGGCAGATCATGTCTAACAAGCCTGATAGATTTCTTTCATATAGATGAGGGTAGTGCAGTGGATGTGATCTACGTGGATTTTAGTAAGGCATTTGACAAGGTTCCACACGGTAGGCTTATTCAGAAAGGCAGAAGGCATGGGATCCAAGGAAGTTTGGCCAGGTGGATTCAGAATTGGCTTGCCTGCAGAAAGCAGAGGATTCATGGTGGAAGGAGTACATTAAGATTGGAGGGTTGTGACTAGCGGTGTCCCACAAGGATGTGTTCTGGGACCTCTACTTTTCATAATTTTTATTAACGACCTGGATGTGGGGGTAGAAGGGTGGATTGGCAAGTTTGGCAAGAAGACACAAAGGTTGGTGGTGCTGTGGATAGTGTTGAGGATTATCGAAGATTACAGAGAGACATTGATAGGATGCAGAAGTGAGGTGAGAAGTGGCAGATGGAGTTCAACCCGGAGAAGTGTGAGATGGTACATCCTGGAAGGACAAACTCCATGGCAGAGTACACAGTAAATGGCAGGATACTTGGTAGTGTGGAGGAGCAGAGGGATCTGAGGGTACATGTCCACAGATCCCTGAAAGTTGCCTCACAGGTAGATAGGGTAGTTAAGAAAGCTTATAGAGTGTTAACTTCCATAAGTTGAGGGATAGAGTTTAAGAGTCACGGGGTAATGATGCAGCTGTATAAAACTCTGGTTAGGCCACACTTGGAGTGCTGTGTCCAGTTCTGGTCACCTCACTATAGGAAGGATGTGGAAGCACTGGAAAGGGTACAGAGGAGATTTACCAGGATGCTGCCTGGTTTAGAGAGTATGCATTATGATCAGAGATTAAGGGAGATAGGGCTTTACTCTCTGGAGAGAAGGAGGATGAGAGAAGACATGATATAGGTATACAAGATATTAAGAGGAATAGATAGAGTGGACAGCTAGCACCTCTTCCCCAGGGCACCACTGCTCAATACAAGAGGACATGGCTTTAAGGTAAGGGGAGGAAAGTTCAAGAGGGATATTAGAGGGAGATTTGTTACTCAGAGAGTGGTTCATGCGTGGAATGCACTGCCTGAGTCAGTGGTGGAGGCAGATACACTAGTGAAATTTAAGAGACTACTAGACAGGTATATGGAGGAATTTAAGGTGGAGGGTTATATGGGAGGCAGGGTTTCAGGGTCAGCATAACATTGTGGGCTGAATGGCCTGTACTGTTCTGTATTGTTCTTTGTTATACCTGTGTCAAGATGCTATTCATTGACCATAGCTCAGTGTTCAACACCATCATTCCAACAGCCCTGATTGAAAAACTGCAGATCCTGCGACTCTGTACCTCCCCCTGAAACTGGATCCTCAACTTCTTAACTGGGAGACCACAATCTGTGCAGATTGGAAATAACATCTTCACCTCACTGACAATCAACACTGGTGCACTTCAGAAAGGGTAGAACGAGGGAATACAAACCAATCCTCATAGAGGGATCTGCAGTGGAGAGAGTGAGCAATTTCAAGTTCCAGGTGTATCTCTGAGTTCCTAACCTGGTCACCTCATGTTACATCTTTGAAGAAGGCAAGTCAGTGGCTATATTTCATTCAGAGTTTGAAGAGATCTGATTTGTCACTTAAAACACTTGAAAATTTCTACAGATGTACTGTGGAGAGCATTCTGACTGGCTGCATCACCATCTGCTATTGGGGTGCTACTGCACAGGATCAAAGTAAGTTGCAGAAAGTTGTAAAATTAGTCAGCTCCATCATGGGAACTAGGCTCCATAGTATCCAAGACATCTTCAAGGGGTGGAGCCTCTGAAAGATAGCGTCCATCATTAACCACCCAGGATATGCCTTCTTCTCATTGTTACCATCAGAAAGGAGGTACAGAAGCCTAAAGGAACACACTCAGTGATTCAGGGACAGCTACTTCCCCCTGCCATCTGATTTCTAATTGGACATTGAACCCATGAACACTACTATTTTTTATTTATTTCTGCTTTTGTACTATTTATTTTTAACTTACCTATTTTATATATGTGCATATATATATATATATACACACACACACTTACTGTATTTCAGTTTTTTTCTATATTTATCATGTACTGCATTGCACTGCTGCCACAAAGTTAACAAATTTCACAACATATGCTGGTGATATTAAACTTGATTCGGATTGTGACAGTATTTTTTGTTAACTAAAAATGTTAGCAGAATTGGATTTATCAGTCACAATGTTTATAAATAGAAGAACAGAATCAAGAAGTTGCATTTAACTGCCTAAATGAATAGGAGCAGAATTGAGGTGATTGATGAACTAGTTCACAGCAAAAGATGCAAAGGTGTAGTAAAATAAATGTTTTTGTAATGATGGCAAAAGGTCATGGAAGAAAGGACAGGGTGTAGGCTTGGAACATAAATTGTTGCATGTAGCTGACAAAAAGTCAGACATAGCTGCGACCAATGCAAGTGCCCATGGCTACACCTTTTGTTTGAAAGAAGTGGTAGGAGCCAAAGGAGAAATTATTAAGAGTGAGAACAAGTTCTTCTAGACAGAGAAGAGTGGTGGTGGAAGGGAACTGGTTGGATCTGGTGTCCAGAAAGAAATGAGGAACTTGGAGGCCTTCCTGGTGGGGAATGGAGGTGTATAGGGACTGGATATCCGTAGCTGAAAACATGATGATGGGGGCCAGGGAACGTGAAATCATTGAAATCATCCCTGGCCCACATCTTCTTATTTTCACTATGGTCCCTGGCCCCCATCATTTTATTTTCACATTTAGAAGAGCAGTTGAAATCACTGTATCAATAGAAACAGCAACAGAGATGCAAATGAGTTGCAGTCCAGAAGGAAAGTGAGCATGAACAAAATTATAACATCTAAACAGAAACATGCCTGGCCGAACAAATTGTGTTACCGTTATGGCAGAGGCTCACATACACCAAACCAATATAGACTTAAAGGCAAAACTTGCAGAAAATGCAACAAAGCAGGACACATGCATGTTCAGCAGACAAAAATAAATGGACTGCACAGGGAAGAAAAACGATAAAAAGTCAAGTTTCATAAGGAACACTAATCTGCATGTTGTTGATGAAAGATCTGATACTGATGAGAGTAACAAAGGAATACATAGACGAGATTTACAATGTGAAAACTAGGAAGAAACAAGTAATATATGAATAGGACACTGGCTCAGCTGTTTCAGTCATTCCACAAAAGGAGTTTGAATGACATTTCAAAGATACTGAACTGAAGCCTGCAGATATACATCTAAGAAATTATACTGCAGAAAATATAACTCCTGAAAGAATGACAATTGTAACAATGAAATAGAACAAGAAACAAGTCTCATTGGGCTTGTATGGGTTTGTAAAACAGGAGGGCCAGCATTGTGGGGCCATGATTAGCTGAAGCCTACCATCAGATGGAGATAGAAGGAGAGTCCAAAGTGTTTCTTACCATAAACACTCACAAAGGGCTTTATCAGTATAATAGTCTCACGCTTGGAACAGTATCTGCACCTGCACTCTGGCAGAAAGTTATGGGCCAGGTGCTGCAAGACTGCTCAGACGCTGAGCGTGACCTGGATGATATCATTGTTATCAGTGAGCATGACAAGGGACATCTCCAAAATCTCAAGACAGTGTTGAAAAGATTAGAAGATTATGGGCTCAGATCATAACACAACAAGTATGAATTCTTTAAACTAAGCATCACTTGCTGTGGTAACACTATTGATGCACAAATTTTACACAAATGTGCAAGAAAATTCAAGTAGTGGTGGATGCCCCAAAGACAAAGTATGTGTCACAGTTGCGGACCTTTTTAGTATTTGTTAATTACTGAAACAGGACCTTGCCAAACCTAGCTACCATGCTGCACCCCTTGAACTCATTACTACAGATCAGGAAGAAATGGCAGTGGACAAAGTAGTGTAAGGTGGCTTCCCAAAAGGTTAAGGAAATGGTATTGTGAGACACTGTACTCATATGCTATGATCCACATTGTCCAGTGAAGCTTGCCTGTGCCGTATGATATAGGTGCAGTCATGTTACATGTTATGAGAGATGGAAATGAACGCCCCATTACTTTTGCATTATGTTCCCTTACCACTGCAGAGCAAAATTATGTACAGATTGACAGAGAAACCTTGAAATCTGGTTTGAAGTGTAAAATGCTTTAACCAGTACTTGTATGTGAGAGAGTTTACCCTTATTACTGATCATCAACCACTAGTGTCCATTTTCAATCCACAGAAGGGTGTTCCAACAAAGAGCAGCAGCAGGAATGCAGAAATGGCCTCTGTTTCTTGAAGGACACAATTCAGGAGGACAACTAATCATGGAAATGGAGATGGATTGTCTCATTTACCTTTGGAAAAGAAAATACCTGGAATATTTACAAAAGATGACACCTCTGTTGACATTTTCTCCCTGATGCAAATTGAAAGTCTCCCTGTTACGGCAGAGACTATCCAAAGGGAAACCAAAATAAGACCACACGATGTCTCAGGTTTACTTGGCCACACAAAATGGATGGAATGTGCAGCAGAAATCCTAGTTCCCCCTTTTTGTCAGCACCGGAATGAACTTGCCCTGAATGGAGATTGCCTTATTTGGGGTTGGAGAGTTGTTGTATCATCCAGCTGAGAGCTAAGGTGTTGGAGGAGCTACACACCAGTCGTCTTGGCATGGTCAAATGGAAGCATTGCTCGAAGTTTTGTCTGGTGGCCTGGGATAGATCAATAGATCGAGCATCTTGCCATGCACTATTTGGGATGCCAACACATCCAGAAGATGCCAAGAGCAGCACCCCTCCTTCCCCACGAATAGCCTGCATTGCCCTGGCAGAGTGACACCACCGCCCCCCCCCCCCACCCACACCGGTCAGGAAAGACATTATCCCACAAAATAAGAGATCTTCCACAGCGATTAAATTTTTATGAGTCAATTGATCAATTTAAAATTTACTGTGCTGTGGATGTCTGTACAGTAGACATATAATGTAGTATACTGTGTAAATATGTAGATATATTTAAGTAATATTTGAGTAATGTTGTAAATATATTGTGTTATTAAGCATTCTTTGCTGTTTACATAATTCATTACGGGTTATATGTAAAAGTATGTGAATGGCATATGTCATTATTCCACCATGTCAAATGTGAGTGGCTTACTAAAGAAAAGGAAATAAAACCTTGATAAACACATTTCCCAGCTTCCATGTTTTACCTTCAATTAGTTTTTGGAGTTATAAAACATAACTGTATGGACAAATATTTTGTCAAAATTTCTGTGACATGGAAGCAAGTTACCATAATGATGAATGGCATCATTGAGAAGATAAATATGTATTTTACCAAGGCCATAGGATGTTTAGCCCAAGTCAGTGAACATGCTTGATCCAGGTTTACTCAAGTTAGTTCAAAGTTAAAAGTAAGTTTATTCTCAAAGTACATATATGTCACCATTCACTACCCTGAGATCCCCCTCAAAAATAATCAATAAGCTCTGAGGTCTAGGTCTTGATACCTCCTTGTCCAACTGGATCCTCAATTTTCTCACCTGCATTCATTTTGGACAGGCAACAACATCACCTCCACAGTCTCTATCAGCACAGGTGCAACAACATCACCTCCACAGTCTCTATCAGCACAGGTGCACCACAAGGCTGTGTGCTTAGTCCCCTGCTCTCCTCACTTTGGACTTATGACTGTGAGACTAAGTAGAGCTCCAATGCCATACTTAAGTTCTCTAATGACTGCACTGTTGTTGGCCGAATCAAGTATAGTGACAAATTGGCATATAGGAAGAAGACTGAAAATCTAATTGAATGGTACCACAACAACAATGTCTCATCAAAACCAAAGAGCTGATTATTGACTACAGGAGGAAAAAGTCAGGGGTCCATGAGCCAGTCCTCATTCAGAGTTTGGAAGTGGAGAGTGTCAGTGACTTTAAATTCTTTGGCATTATCATGCCAGAGAAACTTTTCTGACACCAGCACGTACGTGCTATTACAAAGAAGGCTCAGCAGCACCTTTACTTTCTTAGATGTTTGCACAGATTCAATATGTAATTTAAAGTCTTGACTAACTTCAATAAAAGCACAATAGAGAGTATCCTGACATTGAACTTCGAACTTTGGACAAACAACAACAGCCACAGCACTGATCCCTGCAGCACACCTCTAGTCAAGGCCTCCAGTCAGACACAACCATCAACTATCACTCCCCCTAACCAATGTTAAATTCAATTTTACTATATCATCCTGACTGAACACTCTGGATGATCCTCCCATGTGGGACTTTTCAAAGTCCTTGCTAAAGTCCAAGTAGACAACTTTCACTACCTTTACTTCATCAGCTTTCTTAGTAAACTCCTCAAAAAACTCTCTAAGATTGGTTCGCCATGACCCACCACACACAAAGCCATGTGGACTATTTCTAATCAGGCCCTGTCTATCCAAATACTTATACAGTGAATTCCAGTTAATTGCAACATCAGGACAAGTACATTTTGACATAATTAAGTGGCCCTCCAGTTAGCTGAAGTTTCATGGAAAAGGATTAAAAAAGTATAAAAAATACGAACAACCATTTAACTGAGTAACAAATTATGTATTTAAATAAAATACTGAATAAATTGGAGCAATACCAATACTACTACAATACTACAAGAATCTGTATCCATTCCTAATAGTTATTGATGGAGGAATTCATCCAGTCTGTATATGCTGCCATCTTTATTAGATTGAATGTAAATGAACAAAATAAAAACAGACACCTCGTGTAGATAATGAACTGCCTTCATACAATGCTTTCAATGATTGCATCTTTCAAATCTTCATTTTCATTGTAACATTCAAGATGATTGTTGATACCTTTAAATTCTTCACAGTTCCTAACTTGTTGAAGTAGTGGAAGCAGTTTGCACTGCCGAATGTTTATGGCATCTCCAAGCCTGTAAACTCATAACCACAGAAAGCAAAGCAGCTCTGAATTGTCCTACTGTATATTTCTCACCAACTATTAGTGACAATGATCACTGCTTTTTGAACACAAACACACGCAACTGAAGCTATTTAAAAACTGTTCACCCTAAGCACAGTGTAGTGTCTAACGGCCATGTAAGTGCACAGAACTGACACTAGTTAGAAACTAGTTGGCAACAGTCTCCTATTCTGGTTGAGCGGCACTGTATCTCAAAAAATCAAAGTGAATCCCAGCTAGTTTCTCAATTAGTTTTTGCTCTTTAAGAATTGTCCCAAACAAGTGGCTGCCCCAATTAACCTGAATCCACTGTATATCCTGTCCTTCTGAATACCTTTGGATAATTTACCCACTACTGACATCAGGCTTATCTGCCTATAATTTCCCAGCAACACACACAAGCAGCATCTATGGAAAAGAGTACAGTCGGTGTTTTGGGTGGGACCCTTCATCAGGACTGGAGAAAAAAGATGAGACGTCAGAGTAAGAGGGAGGTGGAGGGGAGGAAGAAATACAAGGTGGTTGGTGATAGATGAAACTGGGGGGAGGGTGAAGTAAAGAGCTAGGAAGTCAATTCAACAAAGAGTTAAAGGACAGGAGAAGGGGGAATCTGACAGAGGAAAACAGAAGGCTATGGGAGAAAGGGAAGGGTGAGGAGCACCAAAGGGAGGTGATGGGCAGGCAAGGAGATAACCTGCTGATATCTGTTATTAAACCCTTTGGGAATGGGAATGGGGAATCATGAAGGAAAGGAGAGGAGAGGGCAATTGCCAGTAGTTTGTGAAATTGATGTTCATGCTATCCGGTTGGAGGCTACCCAATCGGAATATAAGATTTAGGTGCTCCAACCTAAGTGTGGCCTCATTGTGGCAGTAAAGGAGGCCTAGACTGATATGTTAGAATGGGAATGGGAAGTAGAATATCCACTGGGAGATCCCACTTTTACTGGCAGACACCTTTTTTCTGCTCACTTTATTGGTAGGTGCTCAGCGAAGCTGTTTCCCAATCTCACCAATATACAGGAGGTCACACCAGGAGCACCGGTGAGAATCAGTGGGTTTATAATAGATATCAGTAGGTAAGCTGTCTCCAGAGATAGAGACAGACAGATCGAGAAAGGGGTGGGAGGTGTCGGAAATGGACTAAGTAAATTTGAGGGCAGGATGGAAGGTGGAGATAAAGTTGATGAGGTTGACGAACGCAGAATAGGTCTATATTCCAAGCCTACACCAGTATCACTCCCCAATGGACTAAATGAGTATTTTGCATCAGTCTTCACTGTGGAAGACACTAGCGGTATGCCAGATGTTGTAGTGTGTGAAGGAAGTGAATGAAGTTTCTATTACAAGGGAGAAGGTGCTCAAAAATCTGAAAGACCTAAGGATACATAAGTCACACAGACCAGATGAGCTGCACCTTAGGGTTCTGAAAGAGGTAACAGTAGAAATTATGGAGGCATTAGCAATGATCTTTCAAAAATCATTGGACTCTGGCTTGGTGCCAGAGGAATGGAAAATTGCAAATGTCACTTCACTCTTTAAGAAAGGAGGAAGGCAGCAGAATGGAAATTATAGACCAGTTAGCCTGACCTCAATTGTTGGAAATACATTGGAGTCAATTGTTAAGGACACAGGACAAGATAGGACAAAGTCAGCATGGTTTCCTTAAGGGAAAACCTTGCCTGCTGAACCTGTTGGAATTCTTTGAGGTAATTACAAGTAGGATGAATAAAAGGGATGAATGTTGTAAATTTGTACTTTCAAAAGGCCTTTGACAAGGTGCCACACATGAGGCTGCTTACCAAGTTAAGAGCCCATGGTATTACAGGAAAGTTACTAACCTGGTTAGAGAATTGGCTGATTGGTAGGAGGCAGTGAGTGGGAATAAAAGGATCCTTGTCTGGTTGGCTGCCGGTGACTAGTGATGTTCTACAGGGGCCAGTATTAGGACCGGTTCTTCCTATGCTGTACATCGATAATTTAGGTGATGGAACAGATGGCTTTGTTGCAGATGGCAGATGATATGAAGGTTGGTGGAGGGGCAGGTAATGTTAAGGAAACAGGTAGGCTGCAGAAGGAGTTAGACAGATTAGAAGAATCAGCAAGAGAGTGGCAAACGATATACAATGTTGAAAAATGCATGGTCACGCACTTTGGTAGTGGAAATAAATGTGCAGACTATTTTCTAAACAGGGAGAAAATGCAAAAATCTGAATCTAAAGCGACATTGCATCCTTGTGCAGAACACCCTAAAAGTTAACTTCAGGTTAAGTGATTGGTGAGGAAGGCAAATGCAAAGTTAGCAGTCATTTCAAGAGGTCTTGAATACAAGAGCAGGGATGTGTTGCTGGGACTTTATAAGGTGCTGGAATGGCTGTACCTAAATTATTGTGAACAGTTTTGAGCTCCTCATCTAAGAAAAGATGTGCTGGCATTGGAGAGGGTCCAGAGGCGGTTCACAAGGATGATTCCGGGAATGAAAGGGTTACCATATGAGGAACGTTTGATGGCTCTGGGTCTGTACTCACTGCAATTTAGAAGGATGGGGGGGTGGGGTATCTCATTGAAACTTTTGATTGTTAAAAGGCCTGGGACAGAGTGGATGTGGAAAGGATATTTCCCATGGTGTGGGATCCTAGGACAAGAGGGCACAGCACAGGATAGAGGGACATCCATTTAAAAAAGAGATGTGGAGAAATTTCTTTAGTCAGAGGGTGGTGAATTTGTGGAATTTGTTACCACAGGCATCAATGGAGGCCAGGTTATTGGGTGTACTTAAGACAGAGATTGATCGGTTCTTGTTTGGACACGACATCAAAGGTGTCACAACCATGGATTCGGCAGCGCAATAGATACAGCAATTGCGCTTGTGAATGTGCACGTGTCAGCTAATTATTATTTAATTGTGATAGTATTTAGCTCCATACTTGTTGTGGTGGTGCTTGTCGAGACTTGGACAGAGCACAGCAACGCTTCACTGCTGTTTTGCTTTCGGCCTTCCTTGAAATATTGGACTTTCAAGTCAACTGACTCTGAGCACTAGCAGTATCCGCTTAATGTTTAGGTGTTCTTTTCAGCCGCAGTGTAGGCTTCATTTTCCTTTTGAGAGTTTTTAGTTAATGGCCCTGTTTAGCCTAGCATTTATTGTTTTATTTTTCCTTTAACACTGTTCATATTAAAGTCTGTGAACTATCAACCTGCTTCAGTGTCTCTCACTCCGCATTTGGGCCATATCCAAACCTGGTGACAAAAGGTTACAGGAAGAAGGCTGGGGAGTGGGGCTGAAGTGGGGAAAATAGGATCAGCCATAATTGAATGGCAGAGCAGACTAGATAGGCCAAATGGTCTAATTATGCTCCTATGTGTTATGGTCTTATGATCTTATGATCTTAATATATCTGTAGAAGCCCTTGGGATTTTCCATAACCTTCCCTGTCAGTGGAAACACATGCCTTCTTTTAGACCACTTGATTTCTCTCTGAAGTATTCTCTTTCATTTTATATACTCTTCAATTGCCTTATTTGTTCTTTGCTGCCTATATTTGTGATGCACCCCCTTCTTTTTCTTAACCAGGGCCTCAAATTCGCTCGAAAACTAAAGTTCCCTAAATCTGCTTGCCTTGCCCTTTATTCTGACAGAAACATACAAGCTCTGTAGTCTCAATATTTTACATTTCAAGACCCCTCCACTTACCATGTACCCCTTTACTAGAAAACAACCTATCCCAATCCACAGCTGCCAGATACTTTTTGATGCCATCAAACTTGGCCTTTCTGCAACAGAGGGACTCAGCCAGGGACCATTCCTATCCTTCTGCATAATTATCTTGAAATTAACAGAATTACGATCACTAGATCCAAAGTATCCCCATACACACACTTCTGTCACCTGCCCTGCCTCATTCCCTAATAGGAGATCCAGTATCACACTCTCTCTAGTTGGGACATCTATATATTGATTACAGAAGCTTTACTGAATACATTTAACAAACTCTATCCCATCCAGTCCTTTTGCAGTATAGAAGTCCCAGTATATATGTGAAAAGTTGAAATCACCTACTATGACCTTATTTTCCTTACTATCATCTGCTTTCTCTCTATAAATTTGCTCCTCTAGATTCCACTGACTATTGGGTAGTCTATAATATGATCCATTAATGTGGTCACCCCTTTCCTATTCCTTAGTTTGCCCCATATAGTCTCAGTAGACAAGCCTGCCCTGTCTGAGCACTGCTGTGAAATTTTGGCTCACTAGTAATGCCAGCCCTCCCCCTTAAGTCACTACCACTTTATCATCTCCAAAACAACAGAACACGGAACAATGAATTGCCAGTCATGCCTCTCCTGCAACCAAGTCTCACTAATGGCTGCAGTATCATAATTCCATGACTGATAAGATGCAACTCAGACTTTAATTCCACTATGCTCAACCTTTCAGTTCCTGTCCTTGTATGTAGGCTTAACATCTACTTTCCCCATAATCACTCCCTTAGCAACCCTGGCACTCTGGTTTCCATCCCCCTGCAACTCTAGCTTAAACCCCCAAGAGCACTAGCAAACCTTCCCACAAGGATATTGGTGCCCCGCCAGTTCAGGTGCAAACTGTCCCATTTGTACAGGTCCCACCTTCTCTGAAAGAGAGCCCTAATGGTCCAAAACTCTGAAGCCTCCCACTTGCACTATCACCTTAGTCACACATTAAAATATGTTATCTTCCTATGTATAGCCTCACTAGCATGTCTCAATTCTAAGATCACCACCCTGGAGATCCTGTCCTTTATGTAACATCTAACTCCATGTACTCACTTTGCAGGAACTCATCAGCCTTCCTGCCTATGTCATTGGCACTGACATGGACCACAAACTCTGATGGGAGCTATTAGATAAATATGATGGGACTCTCTGAATAAATAGTAAATTGGTAAAAAGGAAGAATGGTTGGTTATTGTGTTGGAGTAGACTCCAGGATTTCACACCGTCTAAACTGAAAAACACTTCTCAGTCTTAAGAGGTTAATCGGCCAGTGATTGTCCCACCTCCTTCTTGTAATAGAGTTATAAAGTGATAGAGCAATACAACACAGAAACAAGCAAAGTGGCCCATCTGGGCAGCTGTTATTCTGCCTAGTCCCATCAACCTGCAGCTAGAACATAGCCACTCATACTTGCCATCTATGTACTTATCCAAATTTCTCTTAAATGCTGACATTGATCCCCCATCCACCACTTCCACTGGCAGCTCATTCCTCATTCTCATCAGCCTCAGAGTGAACAAGTTCGTTCTTACTTCTTTTTTCTCCTTCTTCTGTATTTCCCTTCACCATCATGGGGTACCTTGTCCTCCTCTGCAATCAGTAGTACCTATATCTACTGAAACTAGATAAAAGTTTAAAGTGACTCCAATACTTCAAGAAGAGAAAATGAAGTCAATCCCAAAAGATAAACTGGATGTCACTGTTGATTTTTATGTTTTGTAACTTTCCATCATCCAAGATGGCGGCGCGACGCAGCTTGCAGCGGCCACTCCGGAGCTGATTATCTGTTATTTGTGAAGTGGGGTGCCGTGCGCAATCATAATCAATTGAAAACGGATGTGGAAGCACGGAGAAACATCGGGAAATTCCAGGAAGACCTTCTTCATTGCTGCTACTGCTGTGAAGTCCAGGACTCTGCTGGGAAGAACAGGCCCCCAGTCCTCGGGGTCGCATTGCAGATGGCCGTTGGTGGGGCCATCTTAATACGCTCGGCAGAGGATGGTGCTTGGAGAAGCTGTGCCAGAGGGGATGGTCGTCGGCTCGGAGGTTCGACGGACTCGGAGTCCTTTCGACGGACTCAGGTCACTTTCGGTGTGTGCTGCGTCTGCAAGGCTGGTTTCGACGGAGCTTCTACTGTGTGCTGCGTCTGCAAGGCTGAGTCAGGTGGTGCCTTGGAAGTCCATAGCGGGGGTACTCCCTTCTGCCGCCGGCGTGGGATGGCGAGTCTGTCGGGACCCTGGGGACTTGTGAAAACTGTGCGGTGATTTCTTTTGAACTTACAGTCCTTTAACATCTTGGACTATTTTTACTGTGCCCGTAGTCTGTTTTTTATCAATTATGCTATTGTTTGCACTGTTGTAACTATATGTTGTAATTATGTGGTTTTGTGCAGGTCTTGTAGCTTTAGTTTTTGGTCTTGTTTTTGTCTGGTGGATTTGGAGCTCCTTTCCGGGGAACACGCTAGATGGTAGCACGATATTAATAAGCAGCAGCCTCTCCGGACTCTGGATTGGGGATTGCCAAACGTTACATGGATTTTCTGGTGTAGTCTGTTTTGTCATATGCTTTTGTGATATTATTCTGGGGAAACGTTGTCTCATTTTTTAACTGCATTGCATTTGTGGTTTCTAAATGACAATAAACTGAATCTGAATCTGTATCTGAAACATTAAACTAATTCACAGGAGTCTGAAATGTGAGTCTAACTTTGTGTTTACTTGAAGCGAGGCACATATCATGTGGTAGTGTGATGACGAATGCAATTCATGTGTTTATACATATAACCCACAATGAATTAGTTGGACAACCAAGAATGTTTAATCAAACAATGTATTTACAAGTTTAATCAAATACTACTTAAATATTAAATGCACAACAGTGATGTGCTTGAAGAAGTAGTTTTTGTTTACTTCCTTCGTCTTCATTGGGTTTTGGATTACAAAAGCATGATATCTCAGCAGATTAAGAGCTCTCATTACACCAGCAAACAGATATGAAAATGTTTCTTGCTTTTACTTAAATATCCTCAAGTATGGATTTTATCACAGAGTGAACAGAGGTTGAAGGTTTTTCTTTCCTTGAGATGTGCTAGGTCAGTTTTTCTGAATTTCAAATACCGTGTCTTTTTCTTCTTACCACAGAATAATTTGTATTCTCTGATGGAATTTTTTTGTGTTTATGAATTTTATTATTCATACTTAATCATTTTCTTTAGAGAGCAGGACTGATTCATTTGTCCAGACCACAGACAATATTTTCCCAGCAGTTACATAGGGTACTATCTTCTATTGCTCTTTTTGCAGTTCAACACAAAACCTTTCATTGTCAGTGAATGAACAGCTCAGTCTATTGACAACTAAAATAAAAAAAACCTTATAATTTACTAATATTGAAATGGTTTTTATGTACAGTCTTGATTGTAGATATCATGCAGAATGATCATGATTTGGAAATATCATATTTCAGAATCAATATAGATATCTATTTAAAATTTGCTGTGTAGCATTTTATATTTACAGCTGAATTTCCAACATCTATTTCTAAAATCTAGAGAATGTATCTTGAACAAGTTGATGACAACAAAATATTTTGAGCTCTATAAAATTCAGTTCTGTATGATATAATGATATATGATATGACAGAAGCAGCTTTCTCATTTCAGAAGGTTGCAGTTTCAAGACAAGAATCCAAGACTTCAATATGCAATTCAGACATGCTTAAACTTCCTTTAAAAAGTTATATTGATAAAAATGCTTCCATAGTTCAAATTCTATTTAAAGAGGAGTGGTAAGTTCTTGCAGTGTCATAACCATCCTTAGCCAACTCTAACAAAGTAGATTAACTAGTCTCTCACTCCAGTTTTGTTACTGAGATCTTTTTGTGTTTCCAATGCACTCAATGACTGAACTTCCAAATATTTAATTGTAAATGGAGAGCTTTGGGATATTTCAGAAAGATGGTATAAAGCAAAAAAGGTTTAAATTCACTATGTTCTTATTCCAGTGATGGTTGGTAAAGTCAGGACAACAGCCTCAGCAAAGTCACAAAAGTTACAGCCAGATCAATGATAATAAAAAAGTTAATCAGTTTTAATTATGACTGTAGAGAGATAAATAAAACCCAAAACACCAACTCGGCTTCAATCTCTTTCTCGAATAGTCCTGTGGCATTTTTTATATCAATCACTGAAATCAATTTGGGATTTCATTTTCAAAATGAAAGTCAGCATTTCCAAAAGCAGAGCACGCCTGCAGAAATTCGCTGAAGTATCAGCCTGGGTTAGATGTGTGCTAGTTTCTAACATAGAGCTTGAAATCCTAACGTTTTGATTAAAAGTTCAACAATGGGGTGCACTCCTCGCAAGCATAGATAGGCCTGTTGATATTTAAGGATACATATACAGGATCTTGTTGTGGGAGACTTAATAACCAATCTTGATAGTGTCATGATACAAGCAAAGGCTTTTTATCCCATTCAGAACATTCATGGGAAAGATGGGCCTGCCAACAAACTACATTCCTCCTGGTAGGATAGAAAGCATTTTTTTTCTTACTTGCTTTGAGCAAAAACAATGTAATTTGCTTAATCTATCGTCCATTAAATAAATCAAGTACAGGGAATTTGCATGACTGACTAATCCATCTTGTGCTTTTACACACTGCAGATCCCATATAGGGACCTTTCTACTTAACTGATATCCTATGTAATCACATGACTAGGCATCTTGATATTCTATGCAGCTCAAGTTATTGCAGAGAGGCACTGGGTGCCAGCTGGAGGTGTTTCCATGTGTTATATCTCCCTTGTCAACACACACAGAATGCTGGAGGAACTCAGCAGATCCTTGGAAATGAACAGTCAACGTTTCTGGCCAAGACCCTTTGTTAGGACTGGAAAGGAAGGGGGAAGATACAGAGTAAAAAAGGTGGGGGAAGGATAGCTAGAAGGTGATAGATGAAGCCAGGTGGATGGGAAAATTAAGGGGTTGGAGAGGAAGGAATCTGATAGGAGACGAAAGTGGACCATATGAGAAAGGAAAGGAGGAGTGACACTGGGGGAGGTGATATGCAGTTGAGAAAAGGTAAGAGGCCAGAGTGGGGAATAAAAGAAGAGGGGAGATTGAGGGAAACATTTTTTTTACCAGAAGGAGAAATCCATACTCATGTTATCAGGTTGGAGGCTAACAAGACAGAATATAAAGTGTTGCTGTTCCATCATGAAGGTAGTTTGAATTGAATTGAATTGACTTTATTTCTTACATCCTTCATATACATGAGGAGTAAAAATCTTTAAGTTACGTCTTCATTAAATGCACAATGTGCAATCATAGTAATTTATAATTAATAGAACTGTCAATGTAATATAGAGTAGATTCAAATCAGCATGAGTTCATCAGTCTGATGGCCTGGTGGAAGCTATCCCAGAGCCTGTTGGTCCTGGCTTTTATGCTGCGGTCCTGCTTCTCAGATGGTAGCAGCTGGAATAGATGGTGGTTGGGATGGCTTGGGTTCCCTATGGTCCTATGGGCCCTTTTTACACATCTGTCCTTGTAAATGTACTGAATCATGGTAAGTTCACAACTGCAGATGTGCTGGGCTGTCCACACCACTCTCTGCAGAGTCCTGCGATCGAGGGAGGTACAGTTCCCATACCAGGTAGTGATGCAGCCAGTCAGGATGCTCCCAATTGTGCTCCTGTAGAAAATTCTTAGGATTTGGCGGCCCATACCAATCTATCTCAACCATCTGAGATGAAAGAGGCGCTGTTGTGCTTTTTCACCACACAGCTGGTATGTGCAGACCACATGAGGTCCTTGGGGAGTGGATGCTGAGGAACTTAGAGCTGTTTGCCCTCTCAACCCCTGATCCATTGATGTCAATAGGGGTTAGCCTGTCTCCATTCCTCCTGTAATCCACAACCAGTTCCTTTGTTTTAGCGACATTGAGGGAGAGGTTGTTTTCTTGACACCACTGTGTCAGAGAGATGACTCCTTCCCTGTAGACCTCTTCGTTATTGTTTGAGATAAGGCCAATCAATGTAGTGTGTCGGCAAATTTAATTAGCAGATTGGAGCTGTGGATTGTCGTGGGTATACAGGGAGTAAAGGAGGGGACTCAGTATGCAGCCCTGAGGTGCTCATGTATTGAGAGTCAGAGGGTTAAAGGAGAGGGAGCCCACTCTTACAAACTGATGGTGGTCTGACAGGAAGTCCAGGATCCAGCTGCACAAGGCAGGGTCAAGGCCGAGGTCTCTGAGCTTCTTGCCGAGCCTTGTTTCATCATGGTACAAGGGGAGGCCCTGGACTGACATGTCGTAATGGGAAAAGGAATCAAAATTAAACTGTCTGGCTACCCGAAATGATGGAAACAGAGAGATTGAAAAAGGGTGGGCGGTGTCAGAAATGGACCAAGTGAATTTAAGGGCAGGGTGAAAATTGGAGGCATCATTGATTAAATTGACGAGCTCAGCATCGATGTATGAAGCACCAATGTAGTCATCAATGTAGTGTAGGAAGAGTTGGGGAGCATTAGCATATCTCTCTTCCCTTTGTTTTGCTAAATTTCAGCATGTCTCAACAGTTTTTGTGCCCCCCCCAATTTGATGCTTCTACTGTGATAATGGGCCTCAATGAAGTCATCCAGATAAATAACACATTGGAGGCTTTGTCTCCAACCACATGCAGCTGTCCTGCTAGACAATAATGGCACTATCTAAAGTTCAAAGTTTGAAGTAAATTTATTATCAAAGTGCATATGTCACCATATACAATACTAATTTTCTTGTGAGCATACCCAAATAAACTGTAGAATAATAACTATAACAAAATCAATGAATGACTTCTCAACTGGGGTGTTCAACCAATGTGCAGAAGACAACAAACTGTGCAAATACAAAAGAAGCAATAATAAATAAATAAATAAACAATAGATATCGAGAACATGAGATGAAGAATTCTTGAAAGTGGGAACATTTCAATGATGGGGCAAGTGAATTTGAGTGACATTATCTTCTTTAGTTGAAGAGTCTGGTAGTTGAGGAGTAATAACTGTTCCTGAACTTGGTAGTGTGAGTCCTGAGGCTTTTCTACCTTCTTCCTTATGTCAGCAGCAAAAACAGAGTGTGTCCTGGGTGGTGGGGATCCATGATGATCGATGTTACTTTCCTGTGACAACACTTCATGTAGATGTGCTCGATGGTTGGGAGAGCATTACTTGTGATGCACCGGGGTGTAAACACTACTTTTTGTAGGATTTCCCATTCAAGGGCATTGGTGTTTCCATGCCTGGCTGTGAGGCAGCCAGTCAATATACTCTCCACTGCACATCTATAGAAGTTTATCAAAGTTTTAGATGTCATGCCAAATCTCTACAAATTCCTAAGGAAGTAGAGACACTGTCTTGCCTTCTTCATATTGCACTTACATGCTGGGCCCGAGACAGGTCCTCTGCAATAATAACACCAAGGAATTTATAGTTGCTGACCCACTCCACTTCTGATTCTCCAATGAGGGTGATTCATGAACATCTGATTTCCTTCTCCTAAGGTCTATAACCAGCTTCTTGGTCTTGCCGACAGAATATGCAAAGTAATCTTCACCCTTAACTGCACATACTAATGGTATTCCTTGCAAATTGTCCCATCACCACCCTACCACCCTCAGAAACAAAAATATACATCAGAAAGCGATTCAAATCAGCCAGTCATCATCACAATTGAATTACTTGCAGCGCAACCTCAGGGGCCAACAGAAAATGATACATGGAACCTTAACCTAAAGCTGTTAAATAGTAGTCACTAACCACATGTTACACTTCAGCTGTGATGTCATTGAAATGACTGACTAATGGTTACATTAGGTTTAATGCATTACATTATTGAAGAGCACCAGAATGGGTTGAATTTTACAGTCTCTTTATCAAGAGAACTTCACTGATCATAGAGAATTAGATAGTGGTTCAAAGAATGCCAGGGGAGTAGTTCGGCAGGATGGTGTACTAGATAACCTCAATGTGTAATTTTGGTTCATTAAAGGGATCCAAATGAAACGATTACTTGCAGCAGCCTGAATCATATTTGGTATACCATTCGGCTCTGTCTTTCTGGAATAGAAAGAAATTTATGCAATGCCACTCTCTGGCTCAAAGCCTTTCTCCTCTTTGGAGCCTTGGGTAAAGGTAAGTACTCCTTCTTCCTCATCTTCCAGGATTAGATCTCTTTAGATCCCAGATGAATGTGAAGAACACATAATCTGCAAAATGAAGCCTTCTGGTTTAATGAGGATGAAAGTACGGTTTAGTGAGACAGTCACAACCCTGTCCAAAGTGCTAAAAGTATAGCTTACAATAAAACTGACATTAACAAGGGCAACGTTGCATCTTTCGTCAGCATCTGTCCTTGACTGTGGCAAGCATGTCATTAACTATGGAGGCAGAAAGTAATTTTTGCCTCTGAAGCTGCCTTCACCCTCCAATAAAAATGACACAAATCATTGTCTGGAAAGTATACATTTGCTGTACTGGAAGTAAGAAAAGCCTTGTAGGACAATTTTTCCTTATCATTGACCAGTGGCACAAGAAGAATATAAATTCCATTACCACAAGGTAAACCCTACCTCTTTATTTATCAGCCTAATAGAACATCTTGGTGCCATTAGCCTCCCTGAACCACTAAGAATGCATTATAATGACGCAGGATAGATACATAATGCTATTGTTGTTATTATCATGTAATGGGAAGGGAGATTGAAAACAGCAACACTGCTGAACAATGGACCAGTGTCCTATTTAATAGATAAATGGATCACAAATTGTATGCTTCTACAAATGATTCCTGCATTTCACCTGGATTGAGATGGATGCATAAAAATTATGTACGGAAGTTAAATGTCACAACCTCCACTGTAAAATGAAGCCTGCAGCTCCTGTTATTGCTAGGTGGGTGTGCCAAGGTCTATAGATGCACATGATACATAATAGCAGCGTAGGAAGTATAGCTTTAGTTTTATCTGATCTATCTGATGTTTTCTTTAATTGTCTGCCACTAACAAGCATTGATGATTGAGCTCATGGTGTTTATCACATGAGCCCCTTTCTTGGTTCAAAAGAGTTACCATGTTGTATTGAAAGAAAGTACAAAGAATTCCAGTTACCTGGGACACATCAGGACCAATACATTTTGGCCCAATTAGCAACTGCCCGATTAGCTGTTGTTTCAAGGAAATAGTTAAAAAGGCATAAAAAAAGGAAAACTAAGGTTTAACTGAGTAGTAAATGCATCTAAATAAAAAATGTAACAAATTAGAACCCTACTAATACCACTACAGTACTAAATAACTGTGTATTAGTTCCTAATGGTTATCAATGGAAGAATTAATCTAGTGTACTCACAAACACCTAGCGCAGATAATGGACTGCCTTCATACAATGCTTTAGACAATTGCATCCTACAAATCTTCATTTTCATTGAAACATTCAAAATGATTGTTGATACCTTCAAATTCTTCACAATTCCTACTTGTTGAAGCAGGGAAATTGTTTCATTTTCACCTCCTGCCATTTCTGGCATCCCAAAGTCTGATTGTTTGGAATTGCAGTGAGCAGAACAATTCCATTTTGTCTTACTGCTTGTTTCTCACCGACAAACAGCGACAAAAATCACTGCTTTTTGAACACCAACACACACAACTGACATTATTTAGCAAATGATTGTTCTAAGTTTGTTGTAGTGTCTAACAGCCACACAAACACACTTAACTGACACAATTTAGAAACTGTTCGGCAACAGTCTCCTGTCCCAATAAAGTGGCATAGTGTTTTCAAATAAATGAAGGGAATCCCAGCTATTTTGTTTGACTTAGTTTTTGTTCTTTAAGAGTTATCCCACATAAACAGCTTCCTTGATTAACCGATGGCCCAATTAACTGGAATTCACTGCATATTAAACAAACCCAAAAATGAGCCATGGAGCCTCCTGTCTTCATCACACAGCTTTTGAAGGACAGCTTCAAAGATGCACCATGAAGAAACGCATTATTTTCATAGGATAAAGCAATAAGAATGTTGGGAAATAATGAAAAACAATCTTTCAGAGATTAAGAGTCAAAATATTTCTACAAATTCAATAAAGGAGAATGTTACTGCTGCTGAAAAGATTCACCCAAGCAACCAAATGGAAAGACTCAAGGAGAAACAATAATAACTGATGACTCACAGTGATGAAGTTTTGCAATGATATGGAGCATCTATTGTGTCACATGGGCTGACACAAATCAGTTGAATACAATATCCAGCCCTGAAGCAAATGCAGGAAACATGTCAGGAGAGATTTAACAGATGGTTTGATAAAATGTTAACAAGATACATCTAAAACCCTTTTTCACAGCCACTATCCTGATGCATTTTTGCTGTTTCTTAAAAATACCCTGAGCTGATTGTGGCTATTTTTAGCTCAGTGCTATTTACTTTGATTTAATTGATATTTTCCAGGTTAAAGCTCAGTGAAGGATAATAAACATTAAATGCAATAGACTTTGTCAATCACAGAGTTGAGACACTTATGGTAAAAATTACTTTGTGCAGCAAAATTCAAGTATATGATCCCTGAACTGCAGAAAGCAAAATCACATTTCCACATATTGGAATTGAATATTATCAAGTATTTAAACCTTTTCAGAACTGTTTTTGTGCTTAGGACATGACAAATTGAAAGGATTTAATCTTAAATCAGTCTAACTAGTTATCATAAGTATATGCCCAGGGCATCGCTGAAAGGTGTTGCATTATTGCATGGTTTAAGATAATTATTGATTTCTCACTGTAATCCAAATGTGAAAATTAGTTGTTAATCACAAAAGCAGATTAACTGCGAACATACAGCAGAGTACAGGTGCCGTAGCCCATGATGTTGTGTTCCAAGATCAATCTAACTCTTCCCTCTCACATAGCCCACCAAGTAAGATTACATGTACATTAAATGTCCCTAATGTATCTGCCTTTACCAAACCCCCCAGCAGTGTGTTCCATTCACTTACCACTCTTTGTATACCTCTAACATCCCTCTATACTTACTTCAATCATATTAAAATTATGCCCTCGTGTATCAGCCATTGCCACCCTGGGGAAATATCACTGGCTGCCCACTCTATCTATGCCTCTATCAAGTCACCTTTTAGTCCCTTTCACTCTAGACCCTAGCTTGCTCTACTTCTCATCATAAGATATGTACTATAATCCAGGCAGCATCCTGGTATATCTCCTCTGTACTATCTCTAAAGCTTCTGCATTCTTTCTATAATGACACACCCAGAACCGAACACAATACTCCAGGTTTGCTCTAACCAGAGTTTTATAGGCCTGCAACACCATGCCACAGCTCTTCAGCTCAGTCTCCCAACTAGTGATGGCCAATGCGCCCAATGCCTTTTTAAGCACCCTTTCAACTCGTGTGGCAACTTCGAACGATCTGTGAGCATGAAGCCCCCAAGATCCCTCTGTTCCTCCACACTGCTGAGAATCAACCTTGTATTTGGCCTTCAAGTTCGACCTTCCAAAGTGTATCACTTCTCATTTCTCCGAATTGAGCTCTATCTGCCACTTCTTGGCCAAACTCTGCATCCTATCAATAACTTTTTGTAACCTACAACTTCTACACGATCCACTTCACCACCACCAAATTTACTAACTCACTCTTCCACTTCACACCCAAGTCATTTATAAAAATCACAAAGAGCAGGGGTCCCACAACAGATACCTACGGAACATAGTCTATGTTTCAAAATATGCTTCAACTACTACCACCCTTTACCTTCTGTGAGCAAGCAATTTCCAAAGCCACACTACCAAGTGACCCTGGATCCCATGCCTCCTGCCTGAGTGAGCATACCATGAGCAACTTTGTTGAACACCTTCCTAAAATCCATATATACCACATCCACCACTCTACCTTCTTCAGTTCTTTTGTTACTTCCTCGTTTGTTACTTCCTTTTGTTACATGTCCCTCACAAAGCCATGCTGACTATCCCTAATCAGATTATACTTCTCCAAATGCTCGTAAATCCTGCCTCTAGGAATCTTCTCTGATAGTTTGCACATCACTGATGTAAGACTCACTGGTCTATAATTCCCTGGATTATCCTTATTACTGTTTTTGAACAAAGGAGTAACATTTGCCAACCTCCAATCTTCTGGTTAAACATATATAGATTAAATATAGAATTATATTCTATAACATAAGGAAGACAAAAATATTATTAAGGAATTAAGGAATTATATACATGAATGGAGGCCCTGAAGAGTTGGTTCATTCTTGGGGCACTGCCATTCATTTCACCCATTTGATTTAAAGCTATCAGAGATAGTCCCTTTGTTCTACGAATCCCTCCCCACCTTCTCTGTTACTGTAACTTGCTTTCCCTCTTTCCCAAATCCGATGAGGGGTCTTTGACATGAAACATTCTCAGTTTCTTGCATTTTACGTTTTGGATAGACTGGCCCCAAGCAGGACATTAAGTAGCTAGGCTTGGGAGGTGCCAAGAAGTCTTCACAGAGAAGTAGCAGTCAAGATTTACAGAGCACAACATGAGCAGGTCAGACAATCTTAGTTCAATGGCTGATATGTAACAACATTGATCGGTAAGAGAAAGAAAACAGTGATTGAGACACAGGTGATGGAGCACTGGCCCCAATACAAATGGAATTTAATGAGAAGATTTCTGAAACCTGTAATAAAACTAGCAAATGGAATGCAAGATCTTCCTGGAGGCGGTAAGCTATCCAAGATTTGTCTGGGTAGGACATTGAGAGAACTGAAGAGATGTCTAATGACAATAAATTGGAACATGATATCCCCAGAAAAGGGCAAATGAACAATATTAACAAACAATGTACCCCTCAAAGACAAAGTGCATACTAAAGGCATATTTTAGAGTTGCTAATTCTCAGTGTGGATGTGCTAATCAGGTATTCATGGTATCATTGTGCCAGCAAAGTAGTAGCTTGGGAAGTTTTGATTTCAGATGTGCAAGAGGAGGAAGTGGTAAAACATGAACTTGAAAACAAAGTCAAAAGTGGATCAGAGAATTGTACCAGGGTAAAAAGTCACCAAGGGAAAGGCACTCCAAGTTCAGGGACAATGGAAGACAGACCAAGTTGAGGTGTCACTTCAACAGTGACTTGACAATCTTATACTATTCATCTACTTTAGTAGCAGACAGTTCAGAATAAGAGCCTTGATGCACCATCAATAACTCTCAGAGATGGGAGGCGAACAATAGGCTTGTATTAGCTGCAAGAGACCACGATTAGTAGCAAGAGACCACCACACAACATCCTGGAGACTGAGGGAGGAGCAGTGCCTCCAATCGCTTTTATACAGGGGTCTGTGAGAGGAGCCACCAGAGCAGTCAGCAGAGGGGCATGTCCAGACAGGTATATGTAGTTCACCACATGCTTATAATCTGCTTGATCAGCCCACAGAAGTTTTACAGTAGCTGTATCACTCCATAAACCCACAACAAGATGAGAACTTGTGCTGTTTTGATTTGGCAAAGATCATAAGAGTAGAGATGTTGAGACAATGCAAGTTCCAGGAAAAGCTCAGCTTCCACAAGACTCTCACTGTTTACAGCATTACTGAACGGACTGAATCAAGTGCAGACAGACTTCAATACCTTGAAAGAGGGCTGCTTTAAAAATATATGGAGGCAGTTTCAAAGCTTTGAAAATCCTCTGCAGTATGTTACATGAGGCATGGACTTCATAATACAGCATTGGAGAGTGTTCAAGGATGAAAAATAGTCATAGAGAGTTATAAGCTTTGGAGACAATTCAGCAAGGGATAGTCAGGCAAAATGACTTTGTGATCGCAAAGATGACACAGAAAAGAAGAAAGATCTGGTGTCTAGAGGGAGTTACTGTGGACTCAATATAGAAGACACTGTGAAATGAAGAAATTCAAGAAGCAACTAAAGGTGAGGTTACTTAGCTGAACTCACAGCATTTAACATCAAATGTAACATATCATGCTAGCTGAAGTAGTTATTGATGAATGTCATTGGAGCCTGTGCTAAATGTCATGTACACTCTCAGTATATCTAAGTAATATTGAAAGGATGGTGAGCTTGAATACAAAAATATAGTCACACGCAAACTGCTGGAGGAACTCTGCAGGTCAGACAGCATCTTTAGAAGTGAATAAACAGTCAACATTTTGGGCCAGGACTCTATGCTTGAAGTCATAAAGTTAATGATTTTGAGGCAACAATTGAACAGCAGGGTATAAGGATAATTTGAGAAAGTGACCTACTAAGATAGTTGGTGGCTGGTGTGATTCAAGTGCATCCTGTGGCAAAATGTTCAGGGATACTGTGAGTGCAGTTATCCCCTTCTATTTACAAACCTGATGGTTGAGGGGTAGTAACTGTTCTTGAACCTGGTGGTGCAAATCCTGAGGTTCTTGTTCCTTCTACCTGAAGGCAGCAGCAAGGAGAGAGCATGACAGAGGAGGAAGGGATCTCTGATGATGAATGTTGCTTTCCTACAAAAGCATTCCATATAGATGCACTCAATGGTTGGGAGTGCTTTACTCTTGATGGACAGGGCTGAATCCATTACATCTTTCTGGATAACTAATTATTCAATTGTAATATCCATTTGTATAAATTGTTCAATCGTTGGCATAGGTTTATTTTTATTTAAAGTAGAAGCTGTGTAGTATATAATATATAGGGTATTTTTAAGGAACAGTTTATATCTCTCAGTATTGCCTTTTATATATTGTTAAATCCATTCACTCTGTTTATTTGTGTATGCAGCAACACAGAGAGGTGTGTGTGTGTGTGTGTGTGTGTGTGTGTGTGTGTGTGTGTGTGTGTGTGTGTGTGTGTGTGTGTGTGTGTGTGTGTGTGTGTGTGTGTGTGTGTGTGTGTGTGAGTGTGTGTGTGTGTGTGCGTGCGTGCGTGTGTATGTGTGCGTGCGTGCATGCATGCGTGCGTGCGTGTGTATGTGTGTGCACGCGCGCCACAAAGGGCCTCGTGCAGTAGAACCTCTCAAGCTTCAGTTTGCGTATAAGGAGAAGGTGGGAGTGGAGGATGCTATCACGTATTTGCTGCACAAATCACTCTCTCACCTAGATGGGGTCAGTTGTGCTGTGAGGATTACATTCCTTGACTTCTCTAGTGCCTTTAACACCATCCAGCCCAAGATCTTAAAGCACAAACTAACGGAGATGGGAGTAGACTCTCACATGGTGGATTGGATAGTGGACTACTTGACAGATAGACCTCAGTATGTGCGGTTGGGAGACTGTAGGTCTGACACAGTGGTCAGCAGCACAGGAGCGCCACAGGGAACCGTACTCTCTCCGGTCCTGTTCACCCTGTACACATCTGACTTCCAATATAACTCGGAGTCCTGCCATGTGCAGAAGTTCGCTGATGACACGGCCATAGTGGGGTGTGTCAGGAATGGACAGGAGGAGGAGTATAGGAAACTGATACAGGACTTTGTGATATGGTGCAACTCAAACTACCTGCGTCTCAATGTCACCAAGACCAAGGAGATGGTGGTGGACTTTAGGAGATCTAGGCCTCATATGGAGCCAGTGATCATTAATGGAGAATGTGTGGAGCAGGTTAAGACCTACAAGTATCTGGGAGTACAGTTGGACGAGAAGCTAGACTGGACTGCCAACACAGATGCCTTGTGCAGGAAGGCACAGAGTCGACTGTACTTCCTTAGAAGGTTGGCGTCATTCAATGTCTGCAGTGAGATGCTGAAGATGTTCTATAGGTCAGTTGTTGAGAGCGCCCTCTTCTTTGTGGTGGCGTGTTGGGGAGGAAGCATTAAGAAGAAGGACGCCTCACGTCTTAATAAGCTGATAAGGAAGGCGGGCTCTGTCGTGGGCAAAGTACTGGAGAGTTTAACATCGGTAGCTGAGCGAAGGGCGCTGAGTAGGCTACGGTCAATTATGGAAAACCCTGAACATCCTCTACATAGCACCATCCAGAGACAGAGAAGCAGTTTCAGCGACAGGTTACTGTCGATGCAATGCTCCTCAGACAGGATGAAGAGGTCAATACTCCCCAATGCCATTAGGCTTTACAATTCAACTGCCAGGACTTAAGAACTTTTTTTAAAGCTATTATTAATGCTTTTTGAGTTAGTGATTTAGATGCATATCATATTATTACTGAGTTAAGTATTGTATGTAATGAGTTTTTGCTACAACAAGTGTATGGGACATTGGAAAAAATGTTGAATTTCCCCATGGGGATGAATAAAGTATCTATCTATCTATCTATCTATCTATCTATCTATCTATCTATCTATCTATCTATCTATCTATCTATCTATCTATCTATCTATCTATCTATCTATCTATCTATCTATCTATCTATCTATCTATCAAAACAAGCATGCTCAGCAGGCACTATACAACAGAGGATAGTGCTGAAAATCTTTAAGTATGCTACTGAGTAGCAAGGATGAGAACTGTAAACTTAGGAACACCTTTCATCAGAGTCATGCCACTCTGCAGTTATGATCTACCTGGGTGAGGGGCAGAATAATAGGACTTACTTACTTATTCTTGAAACATGAATAACTTTAATGCTGCTATTATTAAGATGCCATGGCAAGTCAACCACATTCAAGTGGATCCACAAATGCAAAATATGATTTTGAATATCCATTTCCACGTTCCATCGCACAACTGAGCTCATTTTATTTCATAATCTACAAGGCATATTGAATGCTGATGTTTTTCTAACACACAGTAAATGCAACTTGTTTTCAACTAGTGTAAGATTTTAGATAAAATAACATTATGACATGTTTCTTCAGAGTACTGAGGTTCATCTCATTTTCCAACACACCATATATATTTCAATCATGTAAATTCAATTGGCCTTGGACAGAACTCTCAAGTAACTGAATGCAAATAAGCCAGCCATATACACAGGCTGCTTACTAATACACTTGAAATTGCTGGATGCTTTATCAGTTGTCAGGAGTGACATGCACAGTGGTTCTCCTCAGAGGTACTTACTTAATACAGTGCCAATCAAGTGGGTTTTATTGGTGCTTCACAACATAATCATCCAAGACCACAGCACCAGTGGTGAGGACCAAGAAGGTATGGTCAAGGAAGGTGGAGGAGTGCTTACAGAATTGTTTTGAGTCGGTGGATTGGACAATATTCAGGGATTCATCTTTGACTCTGAATGAATATGCCACAGTTCTCATCAACTTCATCAAGATCTATGTGGATGAGTGTGAGCCTCTGAGAGTGTACCAGACATACCCAACCAAAAGATGTAATTGAATGAGGAGATTTGTAGTCTGCTGAGAGAAAGATCTGTGTCATTCAAGACCAGTGATCCAGAAATATACTAGAAGTCTGGGTATGATGTACAGAAGGCCACTTTAAGGGTGAGTAAACAATTCTAATTGAGTTTAGAGGTGGAATCGGATGTATGTCAGCTTTGGCAGGGTTTACAGGCCAGTACTTCCCACAATGTGAAACCTACCATCATGAATGGATATGATGTTTCACTCCCAGTTGAGCTCGATGCCCTTTATACATGCTTCGAAAGGGAGAACAAAACTATACCTGTGCGAATCCTTGCAGCAGCCAGTGACCCTGTAATCTCTGTCTCAAAGGCTGACATTAGAACTTCTTTCAAGGCATCAGGCCCCAATGGTGTTCCTGGCAGGGCTCTGAAAATCTACTCCAACCTACTGGCAGGCGTGTTCAAGGATGTCTTCAATCTCTCATGACAATTGCCAGTAATGTTAAACCTGATTCTGAGAGCAAATGAAATTAAATGTCTTGTCTTCAAGATGGTACTTGTGTAAGTACAGTACCACATCAAGTCTGCACTGGAGTGTTAGCTTTGACTAAAGTCAACACCCTAGAAAGGGACAGCCCCACGTCTTGCAACAACTTTAGGCTCCACCAAAAAAAAAGACGGACAGCAAATCATCATGACAGTCATGACTTTTTCCAGCTAATGTTACAAAGAACTTAGAAGGGTATTTGTATGACATTTGAGGATTATGTAGGTAGTTCCCAAACCAATTTAACTTCTTACATAATTGAAAATAACTTGCAGCTGTAGATCACGTAACTACAGCACAATCAAGAATCCTGTGAGGCTGCTTGTAATATAAAAAAAAGTGACTCTGACTTCTCTTTGGATTCCCTCGTCTCTGCCCCAAATACAGAGATGATTTTTAATCATCTGAGGCATTTTGCCAATCTCCTAGATAATTGCTAAGGAAATTACAGCTGAATACATCTAAGATATTAAGATAATGCCCAGAACTGAGCAGTTAATGCTGCTCTTACAGTCCAGTAATCTAAGTTTAATCCTGATACTAGGTGGTGGCTCTGTAATAGAGCCCATGTACCCGATGACCATCCACATTGGATATTCCCTGAGTGGTCCATTTTCTTACCACATTCTCATTACTAAGTTAATTGGCAAATGAAAATTACCTCTAATATTGGTGGGTGGCAGGAGCATCAGATGGGCGAAGGTTGTTGTGGGTGTAAGATGAAAATTGGGATTAACATAGGATACATGTTAATGGATGCATGATAGCATGTGTGGGTTTGGTGTAATATTCTCTATTACAATGATTATTATGACTGATGCCTTTGAGATTATTTCCTGCTGTATATGTAGCTTTATAAAACTGCAGTTTCTGATCCAGTTCATCTCAGTAAATTTGACCAAAGCTTAAAACAGCCATCACCTGAATAGAGGCACAAATTCAGTAGTCTTCTCACCATGTTTCTAGGAATAAGATATTATAGAAATGGAAATTTTAAATGTGTACATTCAGTGTGGATACCATGTCCTGTCCACTGCCCTGCACCTGAACCTCAGAAGGATAAAGGAGCCATAGTGAATCCTTGCATCACTACTGGGCCTCCTACTTCTGGACGTGCTGAATTCAATCCTCAATCTTCAGATTATGACCTTTGGTATTGACCCAAAGACTTGCTGATCATGGTTTAGCCTCGAAATTCAAACTCACATGGGCTTCCAAACCTGGGACTCACCAACCTGGGGGCTGTTCCTGGCCTGGACTCTTTATTCATAGCCTTTCTGCTGCTGTCCACAAATTGAATGCAGGATTCTATTCTGCCAAGGAAGTGCTCCAGGTCAACAAGGCCCTCCAGTTGGTGAATACCGAGATCATGCAGTCGAAGTCCACAGGCCATAGAGGAACTTGTTTTGCTGTTGCTGTCGGTTGTGTTGTTCTGCTGAAGATGGTGGGCATGCTCTGTTGGTGCCAGAATGTATAATAACACTTGCAGGCTGTCCCCAGTACATCATTAGTTTGTGTTAGTTGTTAATGCAAATGAGGCATTTCACTGTACCTGTTTTTCAACATACATGTGATAAGTAAATGAATCTGAATCTCAATCACTTTTCTCAAGGTAATAAAGCAGTTAACAATGGTTTCCATCTGTGCTTCATCTGTGATGTAAAAGTGAAAAACGGTACTTGATTCCTTTCACTTAATGCCAATCATAAATAATCATAACTAAAATATTAATAAAATATTTATTGCAAATAACCCTTAACAATTATCATTGTTATCCCCACTGATTTTCTTCTTCTTTTAACCTAAAATAAATGTTATTTAAATACAGTCTTACCCCTTTTGATTTGTTTCAGACATGTGGCAGGTACACAATATTTTGCAGCTGTTCATAATCATTGTTTGAATTATTGCATATTTATAATTCTGCTTATTTATAATTACTGGCAAATATAATGGACCTGTTTTTCATTATTTGCAGAGAGGTGCTTAAATAATAGGAGCTGAATTAGGCCAATAGGCTTTTCGAGCTTGCTCTGCCATTCTATCATGGCTGATTTATTTTCCCTCTCAGCCCAGCTCTCCAGCCTTCTCCCCATAACCTTACACATCATAAACCTATCAACGTCTGCTTTAAATATACCCAAAGACTTGGCCTCTGGAGATTCACCACCCTTTGGCTAAAAAAGTTCTTCCTCATTTCTGTTCTAAAGGGAAGTCTCTATTCTGAGGCTGTGCCCCCTCGTCCTAGATTCTCTCACTATTGGAAACATACTCTCCATGTCCACTCAATGTAGGCCTTTTAATATTGGTACCTTACAATAAGATCCTCCCTAATTCTTCTAAACTCCAGCAAGCTCGAGTCCAGAGCAATCAAACACTCCTCATATGTTAATATTTTCATTTTAAGGATCATTTTCATAAACCTCCTATAGACCCTCTCTAATACTGCCCATCCGTTCTTAGATATAGGGTCCAAAAACCCAAATCTTTCAGAAAGATATATAATTTGTTTCTGTAACATAAGTAGGTTCATTATGTATTCAGGCAGATTATAAAACCAAAGAACCATCCTAATCAATAAAATATCACTCCATTTTTTCAGCAGGAAATAATGTTTAAGCTTAAACAAAGCACACACCACATATCAATAGTCCATGTACTAGTTTAAATATGATGCAATTAGGACAATAGTGGGGGTTATCATCATTGTTTAAGATTAGTAGCACATGATTTAACTATCTGAGGAATTTTATTTCAATTTTACATATCTTGTCTGATACTAAGCTTTTGGCAAGTGCATTCAGCCTAATACACAAACACTGGATATTGCTGTTTAGATTCATACTTTCCACTGCCAGTGTAATTTATATACCAAGTGTGCAGTCACAGTGTAAAATGTAAAACGTTTATCTTTTAAACATTTATTGAATCTCAAGAAAGAAACTGACGTTGGCTTTTTTTCTATTAATGTTTGTTGTCACGTGAACAAAATCACTGGGGAGAAGTACTGTTGATTATGAAGCAGCCTCTTTATTTGAAAAAATGAGTCGCAGCAGGCATCATATTGAGACCCCTTCCATAGCAAGATCTCTCCTCGAACCAATGCTGCACAACATACCATATGCTAAAGATCAAAAGGCAATTCCATATTTACAATGCATCCATAATGCTTCCTTCGAACTACACACAAATTTCACTCCCCCCGTTTTGCACCCAAACCACAGAGAGCTAAATATATTTCAAATCAGCATTGGCTGGCCTTCCCATTAACTGCGATTCACAGCTTTTAGGAACCCCTTGTTCAGAGCTGCATTTTAAATTTAATCTACATTATATATTCAGATTTGAAGATTGGTGTCTGAAGTTATTTGCTATATTTGCTAACCTCAAAATCACCCTAACAATGTTTACATAGTCAAATGTAGAGCCTCCAGTAGTCAGTCCCTGTGCACACTCTGAACTAATAGTCTATATTCAACATTCCAATGGGCAGTGAAAGGAGCTGAACCCCTGCTGTCAATTCGTTTTCAGGAAAACAATCTGCTGTGCACATTTAGAAACCAAGGATCGACAGCAACAGAACAGATGCAGTCTACACATACAATGTCAGCTTGTTGCCCCTATTCAGAGGTTAAAAAAAAACTTTCTTAGTTGCAATGAGGGAAAAAAACATTGAGAAGGGAGCGGGTCTTTACTCTTTAGTAACTCTCATAAGTGAGTTCAAAGATTGGAGGTTGAAGCCCTACCACATGACTTCACTGTGTAATCATGAGAGATATTTTAATGCAATTCTATATCCAAGTTTGTCATCCATCATTTAAGAAATTGTCAAATCTATCCATTCCCGCTATTTGGAGATAACCAGTGGACTTTCAGATATCATTTATATTTTAATTAACGGTTAAGGTAATTTATTCCCTTGCTATTTGTGGGTTGCTGCTACATGCGAATTATTGAGCCAGCTCCCAAAAAAAGAAACCAGACCATCACTTCACAACTACTTGATCATAAAACATTTTAGGAAGTCCTGAGGTCATTAAAAAAGATATATACTGGAAATACAAGTTATTTTGTTTCAAACTTTAACAAGAAGTTTTTTTTATAAACCTTGTTAATGGATGTATTTTATAACTTTAACGGGAACACTTTACTGCACAGTATCTCTCAGAGTCGTTGTTTGTGTTACTCGATAGCACGCTGTCTTCATGGTGGTAACCTTAAATGACAGACCGTATGACAGAAACTGTCATGACTCCGAGTGACAATTTCAGGTCATTAATTCTGAGCTGACATTTCCCCCACAGATCTTAAATCTGGAGAAGATAAAATGACAGGCATAATTGTGTATGGGCAATTTTGCAGCATCAGTCCAACCAATTACATCTCCATGTTATAAAATCAGGTCACTTCTACTTAAAAATGCTGGGATTACACAGAAATTACCAGCACAAAAAAAGTCAGGAACAGACTGGGTGTCAAATCATACATAACTTAATATAATAGGTCACTCATTTTGTGCACAAAATAGATCCAATTTGCACAAAATATATACTCTCCAAATCAATTAAACATTACTTCAGTTTCAATTACCAATCATGTCACATTAAAACTGCACTTTTCTCCCCACAGTCTTTGCCCTTTAGACCATATTCAATGGGATTTCCCACAAGATCAGTTTGCAGTAAGTAACCACCATGAAGGATTGTGGGAGCTGCAAAAACTTTAAAAGCTCTGTGATATGGAGTACCCAATCACAATTTTTGCAAAGATTTCCAAGTATTAACTGCAATGAATTAAAAAGCATTGACCAAAATACACAATTTTCTGATATGCATTTCATGTATACATCAGGAATGTTGAAGCAGAAGATTCTGGTCTATGGAGTCCATTTTTATGTGTCCATAAGCAATCCCATTTTACAATCTGTACTTTATGTGCAAATTGAGTAGCTAAATAGACATAATTTCTCTCCATACAGTTATAAGTGTAATAAGGACAGAGCATGAAGAGCAGATAATTCTATCAATTAGCATATTTATTCTTGAATTCAATTTACCTGTAGTTTATATCTCAAAATAATCTTAAATAAATTTCCATAAAAGCCCAGTTTTGAAATTTTCAGTTGACTTAAATTCAGCCATTTCCTGGAAGAGAACATTATGAATTTTCAATGCACTCCTTTGCATGAGAAGGTATATCTTGACATTATCATTGAACTCAAGAGATTCTGCAGATGCTATAAATCTTGAAGTTGGGTGGATGTGGGAACAAACAGTCAATGCTTCAGGCTGAGACCCTTCATCATGACTGAAAAGGAAGTGGGAAGAAAGCAGAATAAAAAGGTGGAGGAAGGGGATGAAGTACAAGCTGGGGGATGTTGTGTTCTTTATATTAATACGTACCGTGGGTTTCTAATAAAGAACCATACTCTGGAAGAATAGAACTTCTATTTAACAGCAACAACCACATGTATCTTACAGTGCCATGCTTCCAGATCTTTCTATCATTCCTGTGCATGCTCAGAACTCTCTCCAATCACGTTCTTATACGTGATATCACCACATCTTCCTTTCCATAAAGAAAAAAACAATTAGCAACATTGACCATAGCAAATGCATAATTTAACATATCGCTATCAGTCTCTCTGGGGGTTTATGAACACAAGTAGACCTTCTAAGCAGTTCACACAGTTCTTATGTTTCGTCGTTATTTCCATGTTTTGTCTGGTCTGCATCAGTTAATGGAAACTCTGAAGTTGGCTCTTTCTTGAGCTCTTTGTGATTTCTTCTTAACACTGTTCCTTCTTCTGTTTGGACCACGTATGATCTGGGTCATACTTCTTCAAGTACTGTAGCTTTCTTAATTCCTTCCACTTCTATTTGTAATGAAATACATATCTTCTTTTCTTCATCTAATTCATTCATTAACTGTGTAATCTCTTTTTTACGCTGAGACTTCATCATTTCAATAAAACTTCTCAATTCCTTCACTCATGTTTTCACTTCTTCAATTGGATCCTGATTCTTTGGCTTCAGATCAGTATTTTACTGTACCGGCAAGCTTGGCCTCTGTCCTCCAGCAGAGGTGAGATTGTGATGGAATGCATGGCCCATTGGCGCATGTGTGTTACTTCCAGAGGGCAAAATTGCAACTCCTGGTTTTGGTGGCAATGCTCTGTCAGATGCTGTTAACATAGGGATGGGTCTAGGAGCTTTTTTGATTACTTCTAGCCATTCCATTCTGTCAAGCTCTGTTTTCAGTTGATGACGTAATGCAAAAGGTACTTTTCTACATGGATGTACTACGGGTGGCACTGTGTTGTCAATTTTAATCGTGTGCTCTCCTGGAAGACAACCAAGCCCATTGAACAAGTCATCATACTCTTTCATCAAGTCACTGTATTCTGACTCTGTGTCACTATCCAGGACTAATACTCTTTTCATCAAATTCAGTCTCTCACAGGTAGATAAACCCAATATTGACTGTACATTCCTTGGCACCACCACAAACAAAAACGTGTGCACAATATTTTTGTGTGATACTTTTGCCACGCATGTTCCTTTAACTGGAATGTCTGCACCTGAATACCCAGTCACTTTTATATTTGTCTGCTGTAACTTTGGTCTTGGCTTTAATGCATATATGTCAAACTCAAGGCCCGCGGGCCAAATCCGGCCCACGGTGGAATTATCTTTGGCCCACAAGATAATATCTAATTACTATTAAAGCTGGCCCCAGTAATCGAAGCGCCTATGGCGTATGATATGGCTAATGCTGAGTTTATTCAGGTACCAGGTTTTCAGGGTTTTTAGTGTTTATTCGGCAATCTTGCTCGGCAGTCTTCTTCATAAGAAACGGAATTTGTAAAGTGAAACACTTTGTAGTTATAGCAGAGACTGAGACACATGAGAGCAGGCTAAAAAAAACGGAGGCAACGAAAGCTGCATTCGCACGCGTCCGACTGATCTGGCCCGCATGAAGCTGCATTTTGCTCAATCCGGCCCGTGACCTAAAATGGGTTTGACACCCCTGCTTTAATGCATTAAATTCAGATTCTGCAAGAACATTTACTTGTGCTCCAGTATCCAGTTTAAACAGAATATTGTTTTGTTCACCTGCAATGGAATAGTCCAGTCATTCTTACTTTGTTTGTTTTCACAAAGCACATCGACATAAAACTCCTCACGTTCATTTTCAAGCACTGCATTTACTTGTTTTATTTTCTTCCTGCAACAGCATGAAAAATTATTACTCTTACCACAGCTGTTGCACATTGTCCCATACACTGGATACTGTTTTGGCCAATGCTGCTGCCCACAGCAACCACATAGCTTTTTTCTCTCAGATGATGTCTTGCTCTCTGTCATTTTTGTTGTCATTTTATTATTTTTTCTAATATGTTCGTGATTCTTCACAGCGTCTACATTGCAGTTCTCAATGAAAAGTTCTTTAGCCTGTGATGTCACGGTTTCTGAAGCTTTGCAGAGCATCAAGACTTTTTCCAAGTCTAAGTCTTGTTCTCTTAACAGTCTTTCACTCAGACCATTGTCCAGAATGCCACAAACAATTCCGTCTTTAATGAGAGAGTCTGTCAGTTCTCCAATCTCGCATGTTTTACTCCGGTGTCTCAATTCAGTAACATATTGATCAATCATTTCACCAGCTGTCTGCTTACATGTAAAAAATTTGTATCGCTCATATGTCACATTACACTTCGGTATACAAAATGCTTCAAATTTATCCATTATCGATTTTAGATTTAAATTATCTCCATTTTCAAAAGTAAAATGGTTACATGTATACCTCAATTGCATCGTCACCTATTATGTGAAGTAGAAGCACAGCTTTCATTTTTTCCAGTATTTGATCCACTTCAATCACTGATACATATAATTCAAAACATTGTTTAAATTTTTTCCAGCTCTCAGCTATGTTCCCAGATAATTGAAGTGTCAGTGAAGGTTGCAGCCCTTCCATTTGCAAAACTGTTTGCAAACACTAAAGCAGTTCGAACTCTTTTCAATTATCTTCGATTCTCCCATGTTAGGTAATGTATTATTCTTCCAGACCAACTTCTGACACCATGTTGTGTTATTTATATTAATACGTACTGTGGGTTTCTAATAAAGAACCATATTCTGGAAGAATAGAACTTTTATTTAACAGCAACATCCACACGTGTCTTACAGTGCCATGCTTCCAGATCTTTCTATCATTCCTGCGCATGCTCAGAACTCTCTCCAATTACATTTACATGTGATATCACGACAGGGGAGACCAGGTGAGGAGGAAGGTAGGTGAGTGAGAAGGGGAATGAATTAAGAGGATTTGAGAGGATAGGTGGAAGAGGTAAAGGGCTGAAATATAAGAAATTTGATGGGACAGATTGATGGACCTTGAAGAAAGGGAAGGAGGAGGGGAACCAGAGAGAGGTGATGGGTTGGTGAGGGGAAGAGGTTAGAGGGTGATCAGAATAGGGATGGACCATCTTTTGGCACTAACGCTCAAACAACAGGAAGCTAAAAGGTTTATACCAGCTATTAGATGTGCGAAACGTGAAGTAGTATCTTCAACAGAGGAAATACACAAGACATTCAAGAACTGTATACAAGTGGCTCAGTTCCTTCTGAGAATGACTTCACTGATTTTCTTAGTGGATTAGACCTCCCTACATTGTCATTAGAGGACACCAAAACTCTAGACTATCCTATTACACTGGATGAGCTGCTCAAAGCAGTCAAAGCTACAAGTAAGGGCCGTATGCTAGGTACAGATGGGATACCTGTGGAACTTTACCTAGCACTTTGGGGTATTCTTGGACCAGTATGGTTAGAAATATTAAATTATGTTATTGGAAATGGCACTTTCCATAGAGATCTAAACACAGCCCTGATCACAGTTATACCTAAGCCTGGTAAGGACTTTTTGGAGTGTGCCAATCACCGTCCAATCTCCTTGATAAATGCCGACCTCAAGATATTTTCCAAAGTCTTAGCCAGTAAACCCCCCCCCCCTCCCCCCGGCCGATGAGGGTTGGGGGGGGGGGTGGCTGGGTTAAACTTTCAAAATGTAATCGGCTACTGGTTGCATTGAATGTAATTTGTTGGTGTTGCAATAAAAATTAGTGAAAAAAATGGGGGGAAAAGAGGAAGAATAGGGAATGGAAAAAGAGAGAATGAGGGAGAGAGAAGAACTTATCAGAAGATAGAGAAATCGACGTTCAAGCCATCAGGTTGGAGGCCAGATGGAATATGTGGTGTTGGTCCTCCAGTTTAAGTTGGTCTCATCATGGCAGTAGAGGAGGCCATGGATAGACATGTCAGATTGGGAATGGGAAGTTGAATTAAAATGCGTTGTGAAAGGGAGACTCTGCTTAGGTGCTTGGCAAAGCAGTCTCCCAATTTGTGTCGGGTTTCACAGAGGTGGAGGGGGCCACACCAGGAGCACCAGATATGATAGATGATGCCTGAAAGACTCACAGATGAAGTGTTACCTATTGATTCTGGTCCCCTCTATTGCCAAGTTGTGGTCAAACTCATATATCCTCACACTTCCCCACACTATACTTCATCTGCTAATTTTTGCCAATGTACAGCTGGTTTCCCAACTCAGCTAAGGTATCATCATCAAACCTTACTGCAATACACTTGGTTCCTTCTGCTACCACTAGTTCACACAGCAAATAGCTGAGTCCCCAGTGCTGATTGGTGGTTCCACTGAGGAATCATTAGCATCTAACATCGTCCTAAAACAATAAAAAGCAGAGCAGGATTGGTTTAGCTTGTATACATTGTCATGTGGGATCTCAATGTAACACAAGATTCTGAAAATGCAGCTGATATGGGAATATCAATTCCAGGCAATTTATCCTATTACTTCCTTTTTGACAAGTCTTTTGAGATTTCCCATGACCTCACAATACATTGGGTCTGACACTGTCTCCATGGAGATGCCTTTGTCATTTAGTACAGTTACGGAGTTATCTGATGGGTGAATATTCATGTAAATAATTGTGCAGTTATTTGTTTGCAAAGCATATCATGGGTAAACTTGCATAAGTAATGTGTTTATTCACATTAAAACAGCAATGTCAATCTTGCGACTGTGATTGAAGGCACCAGAGAGACACTGAAGCTGGTGATGTAGAAGTCTTTATTCATCTGGAGGTCCATTTGGTAGAGTCTCACAAACTCAAAAGTACATCACATTTTTATACCTTTAAGATTCAATACTGTTTTGATAGTTACAATGACATAATTTACTTCAATATTTTACAGTCATAGAGTCAAAGAAATGTACAGCACCGAAACTGCCTTTTGGCCCATCTAGTCCATGCCAAAATTATTTTAACTGACTACTCCCATCAACCTGCACAGAGACTATATTCCTCCATACCCCTCCCATCCATGTACTTATCCAAACTTCTCTTAAATGTTGAAACCAAGCTCGCATGCACCAGTCGTACTGTCAGCTCACTCCACACTCTCACAAACCTCTAAATGAGGAAGTTTCCCCTCCCTCATGTTCCCCTTAAACTTTTCACATTTCACCCTTAACCCATGACCTCTGTTTGTAGAACCACTCAAATTCAGTGGAAAAAGCCTTCTTGCATTTACCCTATCCATACCCCTCTATCAAATCTCCTCTCAATCTTCTTCGTTGCAAGGATTAAAGTCCTATCCTATTCAATCTTTCCTCATAACTCATGCCCTGCAGACCCGGCAACATCCTTGTAAGCTTTATCTGTACTCTTTCAACCTTATTTACATCTTTCCTATAGGGAAGTGACCAAAACTTCACACAATACTCCAAATTAGGCCTCACCAATGTCTTATACAACTTCAGCATAACACCCCAACTCCTGTACTCAATACTCTATGAAGGCTAATGTGTAAAAGCTTTCTTGACAAACCTAACTATCTGTAAAGCCACTTTCCTTCAATGAATTATGACCTGTATTCCTAAATTCACAGTCCGTAGTGTCCTACTGTTCACAGTGTAAGACAGGGGTCACCAACCTTTTTTGCACCACGGACTGGTTTAATATTAACAATATTCTTGCAGACTGGCCGACGGGGGGGGGGGGGGGGGCGAGAGGGCAGGGGTGAGGTGTTAATCACGACAGGGATATGGGTGATAAGTCAACTATAAGTCACTTACAAGTGGCTAATACACTCAATTTTGTTTCTAAAAGGGTTTGTTTAATGAATTTAATGTTAAACACACAGCGCATTATCTTCCTCGCATGCATATAGTGATAAGTCAATTATAACTCACTTATAAGTCAATAACATCATAACATTTTAAGTAACGTTTGGATATTAAACACACAGCGCATATTTTCCTCGTATGAACATATAAAATCATTGCAACACACCAGTGAGAGGATAAGGTAAGGGCTGGAGGTCACCGTGCCGGGGCCACGATGGTCATAGTCCGGAGAGAGCGACCGACCAAGCAAGGAGTGTGACAGGGCATGTGCCCGCCCTCCTTGTAAGTCGGTAGGATCTATCGGCCGACAAAAGTTTGGCTCGAGGGATGACTTTCAGTAGATTGCAGCGAGGTAGCTGCTCTGCTACTGACAAAACCTTAAGCCCGAATTAGGTCGTCCGCAAATATTTTAGCACCAGGTTCTCCATGAATATTCGGTGTGCTAAACAGGTTTAGAGGCAGCACCATCTGTCCGCGCTCCAGGCCAGTAGCATCAGCACTTCTTGCCGGCCGCGTGAGGCGGCCGGTTACCCAAGGCCAACCAGTGATCCCTGACGCTAGGGTATCACTGCATTTAGGAGACTGATGACCTCGCATGCGTAATGACTTCACGTGCGCAATGACCTTGCATGCATTCAAGTTCAACAGTGGGCGTGACAGGGAATGAGGAAAGGTGCAGCTGACTCACATCGTTTCATATGGCCAAATCATATCGTTTCCTCGCAGCCCAGTAGCACATGCTTTGCGGCCCGGTGGTTGGGGATCACTGGTATAAAATCTACCCTGGTTTGGTCCTACTGAAGAGCAACACCTCTCACTTGTCTACATTAAGATCCATCTGTCATTTTCAGCCTGTTTTTCCAGCCGGTTCATATCCCATCTCAAGCCATGATATCCTTCTTCACTGTCCACTACACCACCAAGCTTGGTGTCATCCACAAATTTGCTGATTCAGTTAACCACATTATTATCCAGATAAAATGACAAACAACAGCTGACCCAGCACCAATCCGTGTGGCACTCCACTAGTCACAGGCCTCCAGTCAGAGAGGCAACCATCTACTACCACTCTCTGACTTCTCCCACATAGCCAATGTCTAATCCAGTTTACTATTTCATCTTGAATGCTGAGCTACTGAACCTTCTTGACCAACCTCCCATGTGGGACCTTGTCAAGTGTCTTGCTAAAGTCCATGTAGACAACATCCACTGCATTGCTTTCATCCACTTTCCTGATAACTTCTTCAAAAAACACTATAACATTGGTTAGACATGACCTACCGGTACTATGCATGAATCCATGCTGACTATCCTTAATAGATAGATAGATAGATAGATAGATAGATAGATAGATAGATAGATAGATAGATAGATAGATACTTTATTCATCCCCATGGGGAAATTCAACTTTTTTTCCAATGTCCCATACACTTGTTGTAGCAAAACTAATTACATACAATACTTAACTCAGTAAAAAATATGATATGCATCTAAATCACTATCTCAAAAAGCATTAATAATAGCTTTTAAAAAGTTCTTAAGTCCTGGCGGTTGAATTGTAAAGCCTAATGGCATTGGGGAGTATTGACCTCTTCATCCTGTCTGAGGAGCATTGCATCGATAGTAACCTGTCGCTGAAACTGCTTCTCTGTCTCTGGATGGTGCTATGTAGAGGATGTTCAGAGTTTTCCATAATTGACCGTAGCCTACTCAGCGCCCTTCGCTCAGCTACCGATGTTAAACTCTCCAGTACTTTGCCCACAACAGAGCCCGCCTTCCTTACCAGCTTATTAAGACGTGAGGCATCCCTCTTCTTTATGCTTCCTCCCCAACACGCCACCACGAAGAAGAGGGCGCTCTCCACAACTGACCTATAGAACATCTTCAGCATCTCACTACAGACATTGAATGACGCCAACCTTCTAAGGAAGTACAGTCGACTCTGTGCCTTCCTGCACAAGGCATCAGTGTTGGCAGTCCAGTCTAGCTTCTCGTCTAACTGTACTCCCAGATACTTGTAGGTCTTAACCTGCTCCACACATTCTCCATTAATGATCACTGGCTCCATATGAGGCCTAGATCTCCTAAAGTCCACCACCATCTCCTTGGTCTTGGTGATATTGAGACGCAGGTAGTTTGAGTTGCACCATATCACAAAGTCCTGTATCAGTTTCCTATACTCCTCCTCCTGTCCATTCCTGACACACCCCACTATGGCCGTGTCATCAGCGAACTTCTGCACATGGCAGGACTCCGAGTTATATTGGAAGTCTGATGTGTACAGGGTGAACAGGACCGGAGAGAGCACGGTCCCTTGCGGCGCTCCTGTGCTGCTGACCACCGTGTCAGACCTACAGTCTCCCAACCGCACATACTGAGGTCTATCTGTCAAGTAGTCCACTATCCAATCCACCATGTGAGAGTCTACTCTCAAATCAGCCCGTGTCTATCCAAATATTTATACTGTATATCCATTCCCTTAGAATATCTTCCAATAACTTTCCCACTATTGATGTCGGTCTCAGCAGCCTATAATGTTCTGGTTTATTTTTAGAGCTTTTCTTAAATAGTGGAACAGCATTAGCTATCCTCCAATCTTTCAGCATGTCACCAGTGGCTAAGGATGATCTAAATATTTCTGTTAGAGCTCCAGCAATTTCTGTACTTGCCTTGCGCAAAGCCCAAAACAAACCCTTGTCATCCCCTGGGGATGTATCCACCCTAATTTGCCTTAGGACAGCAAACACCTCCTCCTCTGTAATCTGTACAGCATCACTTCAATAGATTCTGTGTCCTATTATCTTTACCTTTTATTCTGACAGGCACATACAAGGTTTGCACTCTCAAAATTTCACTTCTGAAGTCCTCCCACTTACCAAGTATACTTTTGCCAGAAAACAGCCTGTCCCAATCCAGACTTGCCAGATCCTTTCTGATTCCATCAAAACTGGCCTTTCTCAGCCTGTGGACCAGACCCATCTTTTTGCATATTTACTTTGAAACTAATGGCATTGCGATCACTGAATGCAAAGTGTTCCCCTACACAGACTTCTGTTACCTGTCTTATTCCCTAACAGCAGAACAAGTATTGCACACACTCTCTCATTGAGACTTCTATGCACTGATTAAAGAAACTTTCCTGAACAGATTTGACTAACTCTATCCCATCTAGTCCTTTTGCAGTATGGGTGTCCCAGTCAATATGTGGAAATATCTCTCCATAAGTTTGTTCCCCTAACTCTCTTTGACTGTTGGGTGATCTGCAATACATCCCCATTAACATTGTCATACATTTCTTATTTCTCAGTTTGTCCTGTGGAGGCGTGCCTTATTCTGATTGTCAAAAGTTGCTTCCGCTGTGATTGGTTAGTTTAGAAACTGCAGCTGATTTTCCCATTGGGTAACTGCCTGGTGTGCAGTTTCAAATATCCTAGGTATATAAAATAGCACGTGGAAGGGGCTTGCTCTCTTCCTTTGTTTAAGGCAAGATGATGGAGATAGTATGCTCTGGGTGCGCTTTAAATTAAGTACGTTTGCTGAATGAACGTATGTCTGTTGAATATTCAGCTTTGTAGCGTCTGCAACTTGGGGAACATGAATGTTTGGCCGAATTTTTACTATTTGTAAATAAATGGTTGATATACGTCTTCAAGTTCAGTGCATTTCCTGTCTCACTTACCGGACCCATGAACCTGATACAACCTAACACAGTTCTACTCAAAATGCCTCACTAGATGAGTTCTCCAGTCTGTCCTGACTGAGCACTGCCTTGACATTTTACCTGACTTGTAATGCCACTCTCTTCCTTTAATCCTTCCCACTCTGTCGCATCTAAAACAATGGAACCCTGAAATATTGAGCTGCCAGTCCTGCCCCTCCTGCATCCAACTCTCACTAACGGCTACAACATAATTCCAGATGCTGATCCATGCCCTGAGCTAATCTGCCTTTGCTACGATACTTCTTGCATTGAAATATATGCAGCTCAGGGTTGACAATGCTTCCTTTGAATTACATTCTGTATCTACAGTAGGAGACACCTCTGAATGTTCAAACACCTTTGCTTTGTCAAAGTAATTCACACAAATAGTCTAAAAGCTTCTGGGGACTAGGATCCCAGACACCAAAAGTTAATGTTGTTAGGTCTAATTTTCTGAGTACACAAGTCTCCCATTCTTCAATAGATCAGCTATTTGATGGGCTAAGTGATGATTTCAGTGCTTCCTTTAACTGAAGTTACAATGGAGCAAAATAATTTATCCTTGTTGCCTGGTTCGATGCAGGCCCAATTAACATAACCTTGACTTACATTGTATCTTTTGAGTAGCAGGCCCAGTGCTGTGAACCAGCCTGTGTTCCACAGATAGTATTGTTTATTTGCAAAGGAGTGCTTTTATCTTCAATTTACTGCTTGCAATTTACATTTGACACTCCAATTTGCCTACCGAAGACAACAGGTCGTTAGCAGATGTTATGTCATTGGTTCTTCACACAACTCTGGAACACCTAGACAGTAAAGATACATACATCAGGATGCTCTTTGTTGATCACAGCTCAGCATTTAACAGCATCATCTCTTCAAAACTTATCAGTAAGCTCCAACACCTCAATACCTCTTTGTGCAACTCGATCCTGGAATTCCTCACTTGTAGATCCCAGTCAGTTCAGATTGGCAAAAACATCTCCCCCACAATCTCCATCAGCACAGGAGTGGCACAGGGATGTGCACTTAGACCCGTGCTCTACTTGCTTTACACCTATGACTGTGTGGCTATATACAGCTCCAACATCATATACAACTTTGCTGATGACACCACTGTTGTGGGCCGTATCAAAGATGGTGTTGAATCAGCATACAGGAGGGAGATTGAAAATTTGGCTGAGTGGTGTAATAACAAAAATCTTTCACTCAATGTCAATAAGACCAAGGAAATGATTGTAAACTTCAGAAGAGGGAAACCGGAGGTCCATGTGCCAGTAATCATCAGATGATCAAAGTTGGAGAGTGTCAGTAACTTTAAATTCCTAGGTGTCACTATCTCAGAGGACCTGTCCTGGACCCATCATATAAATATTATTGCGAAGAAAGCACAACAGCACCTCTACTTCTGGAGTCTGCCATGTCTTTGAAAACTTTGGCAAACTTCTATAGCTGCATTTGCACAATTTGTTTACAGTTTACAATTCCTGATGTTTACAGTTTTCAGAACCTGTTTACAGTCACAGTTGTATAGATTTGTTACGTATACCAGCAGGAAAAGAATCTCCGGGCTATATATGGTCACATGTATGTTTTCTGATAACATATTTTACTTTGAACTTTGAATACTAAGAACTGGAGACTGCTCTTGTTTGAATTAATATCTACTATATTCACATAACTCCAGAAGACTCCCGAACAATCAACCTTTTGTTCTTCCCAAGATAAAGCTACTCCCTCTGGAGCCTCCATTAAGAGATCATACCCAAAACTGGTAAAAAAAAACCTCAGATAACTTTCAGACTTTGAGCCAGACCTTAGTAGCCAAACGAGGAATGAGATGAGTCATCTTTTCTATTGCTTGTAATCTAAAGGACATCAGGGAATCTTTGATAATGAGCAATTGTTGCCTCCAACAGAAACTCAATCCTGAACTGCTGTGTATTTTCAGCACTTCTATATTTTCTACTACCTACCATTGAAGATCTTAAGGTCAGGGTTCTGGTGATCATGGAGCTGTCTATGACAAAAGCAAGCCACATAGCCCGTCAAGTCTGCACTGTTTCTTAAAAGAATAACAATGATTGCCCATTTACCTTGCTTTTCCAATTTTTGTAATTCTTTCTCTTTCATTTCTTTTTCCTTTTAAACCCTGGTATAGACTATAAACAAGAGAAGATCTGCAGATGCTGGAAATCCAAGTAACACATACAAACTGGAAGAACTTAGCTGGCCAGGCAGCACCGATGGCAGAGTACAGTCGATGATTTGAGCTGAGACCCTTTGGAATATAAAATGATTTCTCCTCATTTTGTCTCTGTTTCATTCACCGGTGGTTACAGGACAGAAAATAGACTCTTGGAATAAAAGAAAAATCATTTTTCAGGTTGACAGGTAGCTGCTGGAGCTGTGTACCTAGAATCAGTGATCAACTTTAAATTAATGAAGTAGTTAGAGCATAATGCTGATTTGCTGACATATAAAGTTGGTTAAGAATGTAAGCTGTGAGAAGAATATCGACAATCTACAAAGGGATATGGGCAGGTCAGTGATCACATGAGAGTAAAGAATTGTAATTTTAAATAGTGAGGAACAAGCACATATTAGAGGGATCTAGGAGTAGTGTATACAAAATGCAAAGACATTTAGGTACAGTAACCAATTAATATGATGCATTGGTCATCAATGACTGCTGGAAAACAAGACTGCTTGAAAATTTTGTTAATTGCTCTGGACTCATAAAACCATAGTAGAGTACTATATACAGTCTTGATTTCTGTATCTTGTGGGAATATACTTGAGTGGATGAAATTTCAATGGATTGATTTTTAAAACGAATGGGCTGTCCTATGTGGAGAGATTGGGTAGAATGGATCAGTTTTAATCTTTGATCTATAATAAGCCAGTTGATTCTTGCAGATGAACCGAATTGCCATCCTATGACCCTTAAATATGTAATTTTATGTAATTGCTAGACCAAAAAAATCCGTTAAGCATCTGCCGATAAAAAGCTGAGAAACAAAAACTTTAATGCTGCACCTCAATAGCAAAATAGTCTGCTGTAATTTCATATTCTAATAGATTTTGATTCAGAATTTCAAAATATACAAAACACATTAATTAAAAACGTGCTTTCTACTTTTAAGATAAAGAAATACCTACTTTTTTATTTAAGGCTTTCATTCAAAAATATTTCCTGAATTATATTTGGAAACATTTTTTTGTCCTGCTAGACACAAAATCAGCAGGATTACTGTAGTGAAAGCAAAAGATTAGTTGACATCGAGTTCAGAATTTTGTATTCAAGATTCAAATAGTTTTATAGGGAGTCAGTATTGGAGATGTACAGTATTACTGACCACAACTGTTTTGTTCAATTATTTAGCTTGGCTACTGAACAGAGACTTGGTTGTAGGGGTTTGCCTGAAATAGAGAATAATATCCTCACTATCATTGCCAATATTTTGCTTTCATTTATTACAAAGCAATGGTCCTTGCCAAGATCACTCCCAAAGCGATTACAGATTCAATGTGAGTGCAGCAGAGCTGGAAGGTGTCATAAGTTATGCGACAGTCCAGACAAGTGGTCTTGAGTCCAAAGCAAGCGAATTAAGCAGGCGTCCAACAGAATGGTCACATGTCAGGATTAGGTCAGACACAAAGTGATGTACCACATAGCAGCTGCAGATTATGAATCAAGCAGATACTCCGATGACCAAGAATAATTCAGAATTAACATTCTGCTTCACACGAAATGTTTTCTAATATCTTTTTTTTTATCATTCCACCACAATTGTTATATTGTCAGTACATAAAGAAGATCAATGGTACTGTGCAGAGTGCCTTGACATAGTAATTACCAAACATCTGTGGGACAGTGTACAGTGAACTTGGCATAATATAATCAATTATAGCTGGAAATTACCAGAGGATCATAATCCTAGGAAATGAACTGGTAAGTGCCGCATGCTTTCCTTTACTGTCAGAGAGAAGGAGAGACCAAGAACATTCTAGCATTTTTGAACATGATGAAAGATTTTTCTAAACATTGTATGGATCAAGAATTTTCATACATGACTTTCACTTCCATAATGTGTATTATAAAGAAAGTTAATTTTACGTGAAGCCTTTGAACATGCGCCACCATTCAATTAATTATTAGTTGATCTGCAGCTCAGCTCCATTTACCTGCTTAACTCCACATCCTTTCATATCCTTTGCTAGAAAACAGACAGACAGACATATTTTATTGATCCCGAGGGAAATTGGGTTTCGTTACAGGTGCACCAACCAAGAATAGTGAAGAAATATAGGAATATGAAACAATAAATAATTAAATAATGATAAGTTAATCGTGCCAAGTGGAAATAAGTCCAGGACCAGCCTATTGGCTCAGGGTATCTGACACTCCAAGGGAGGAGTTGTAAAGTTTGATGGCCACAGGCAGGAATGACTTCCTGTGATGCTCAGTGTTGCATCTCGGTGGAATGAGTCTCTGGCTGAACGTAATCCTGTGCCTAACCAGTACATTATGGAGTGGATGGGAGTCATTGTCCAAGATGGCATGCAACTTGGACAGTATTTTCTTTTCAGACACCACCTTACTATAGTAAATATAGTAAAAATATAGTAAAAATAATAGTAAAAATAGTAGTAAAAATAATATCACCAACTAGCATTTACATGGGATCTTAATGCATAAAGTCCCCCCAGGTGCTTCACAGGTATTGTTATGGGCAGTTGAAGATAAGACCATAAGATATAGGAGCAGAGTTAGGCCATTTGGCCCATCAAGTCTGCTCCACCATTTCATCATGGCTGATCCATCTCTCTCTCAGCCCAATCTCCTGCTTTCTCCCTGTATCTCTTCATGTCCTGACTAATCAAGGATCTATCAACCTCTGCCTTAAATGTACCCAATGACTTCGCCTTCACAGCTGCGTGTGCTGACAAATTCCACAAATTCACCACTCGCTGAAACAACTGAAATCTCTGTGAAAAAAAATTGAGTTTTAGGAAATTTTTAAAGGAGAAAGGCTCCGGAAAGAATGGCAGATGTAGTAGATAGGTCTACCACCAATACTGAAGTGTGCAAAGGTCATAAAATTGGAAACATGCTTCAGGCTCCTGTATCTCCTGCCTAACGGCTGCATTGTGAAGAGGGCATGGCCCAGATAATGAGGATCTCTGATAATAGATGTCACCTTCCTGTTTTTGCAGACCTTACGTGCAAGGTTGTTCCTATGATAGCACTAATCCAGCTGGCCTTTAAAACCATCTGTATGTCGCTGTGATTTTGCCCACAACAGAGATATCATACCACAAGAAACTGCAGACAGCTGCAGATACAGGTCAGTACCTCACATAAACCATTCTCCCTTCCACATCTACACTTCTCATTGCCTCAATAAAGCAGTCAGCATAATGAAACTCTAGCCACCGCGGACATTCTCTCTGATCCCCTCTCACTGGGCAGAAGATACCAAAGCCTGAAAGCGCATACCACCAGGCTCAAAAACAGTTTCTACCCCACTGTTAGAAGACCCCAGGTACAATAAGGTGAATTTATGATCTCCCAACCTTCTTCATTATAACCTTGCACCTTATTCTCTGCCTGCACTACATTTTCTCTGCAACTGTAACAGATTATTCTGCATCCCCTTGTTGTGCTTCCCTTGTACTGTGTCAGTGTACTGATGTGAGGTAATTACATGAACAGATTTTCCTTCTTTTGTCTGTTTCCGCCCATCTTATGTGCCTTGGTCTCCTTTATTCTCCCACCACCTTTATTTTCACTCCAAGTTTTCTTTCACTCCAAACAGAAATTGAAGAGGAACTTGAACACAAAGTGTTGACGTGTCTTAAAGGAGCCATTTTTACAGATCTCCTGAACCTAATTTCATTTTCTAAGTGACAAGCAAATGAATGTTTTCTACACTCTCTACTCTCTTAAGATGGAAAACAACCCAAATTTTTTAAACGATGTATTTTAACTGAATTTGTTAATAAAACCTACCCCACAGCATCAGCCATTTACCAGCAAGAAGCAGCTCCAATGAAAGCTAAGTGATGAAGGGATACTAATTGTGTAGCAAGGAAGTGGCAAAAATCAGTACAAAGAGATTTGTTTTATATACATTAAATCTTCTTTGAAATCAATATGAAATCATCTGACAAACTAACGAGAGAAAATGCTGCTAATTCTCAGCAAGTGAGGCAGCTTTTGTGGACAGTATGAGAGTTAACATTTCATGTCAATCACTTCTCCTTAATAATATAGTTGTCAACTGAGTTCACACACAGCAGAAAACCCTCTGCAGCCCCGCAGTAGCCAGCAAATCCATTCCATTGATCTCTTTAACGTACTATGGGCTGTATATAAGTCAAATGCTCATGAACTGGGGAGGATCTGCACCATCTTGATCTCTGTAATAAGTTAGCTTTATCATCTATACCATTTTGCATACCATAGCTATCATATTGATTGCTGTTTCCTTTAAGTCTGTGAACAATTGCTTTTCTTATATGTCTTCATAACATGATAATTTATTGAGGATCTGTATTTTTATCTCCTATGCATCCTCTATCTGATGGACGTTTTGCACATTATACTTAAAGGTGATTCTTCAAGTGTCAACTGTCCAGTGAATCAAGAATAAGACTTGATTCAATTTATGGCACTTATCCATTCTGACAATGTATTCATAGTAACTGCTCAGATATACAATTAAACAAATGGCGACAGAGTAAGAGATGATTGGACATAGAATTATGATCGATGCAGTTCACTAACTTTAGTTAGACCCCTGAAATTTGGAGGAAAGAGAGGAGGAGTAGAGCACATACTCATTAAAATATGGCAAGGTATTAATGCAAATATTAATTTATCTTGCCAGTATTCAAGTTGATGAAACAACTGACTTAAAATTGAAGATACTAACAGTAGAAGTGGTAGAGGCAGGTTCGGTATTGTTATTTAATGTAAAATTGGATAGGTATACGGACAGGAAAGGAATGAAGGGTTATTAGCTGAGTGCAGGTCATTGGGATTAGGTGAGAGTAAGCGTTCGGCGTGGACTAGAATGGCCAAGATGGCCTGTTTCAGTGCTGTGATTGTTATATGGTTATATGATTAATAATATCATTAATTCTGACAAAAGATAATTTATTTTTATTTCTCCCTCAAAAATTCTATCACTGATTATTTCCAAAATTTTGTGCTGTTTCAGACTTCTAGCTTTTCCAGATTTTGTTTATCAAGTGATTGACATGGTGGACTGATTTTGCAGCAGATTCAGATTATTTCTATTTGTCACGTATACTGTGGTTGCCTCTATAGATGCCTAGAAGCTGACTGCAAGTTCTTGAAACAGAACTGAGCTCTCTGCTCATTTTGTTGCCTTTCTACGTCTTTATCAACTGTGTCAGAAGAGCCTATGGAAAACAACAAAGAACAAAGACGACTTGGCTAGAATACGCTGTAAGATTTCCTCACTCTGTTATGTGAGCGAAGCATGCCTTTAGAAGCTGCAGTCAGGATATTTCACTTTCAAAATACAGATGCAGAGGAATCATCAAAGAAAGGGATCATTTGTTCACCTTTTTTTGTTTTACAAATAAGTACAGATAGAATGCACTGCACCAGCAACAATACTGCAATTTTAAGTGAGAAGAAGTAGGAAGCAAGAGCAAAATTTTAAACTGTAAATATCCTCTGCAACAAAGCTTCAACAAATTAAAAGTCTAATAAAATTTCTTTTGCACAAATGTTTCCCTGTCATATGCAGCATTATCATTTTCATGTTGGCCCAGCAACCAGCATCAACACTTTTCTATAGGTATTATTTTTTTAGAAGCATGCCTCAGGCCTTGGGCATTAGTGTTTGCAAAGTGGGAAGGGATTCTGATTGCAATTAAATGTGCATAGGTAAGCTGGAACTCTAGAAGATGCATGTTGCTGTTGCTAAAAATTTCTAAATAAGTTATCTTCAAAGGCAAAGAGGTTTCCCCAGCTAGGTCTTCGTTTGGCTCAATTCTTCCGTAGCGTAGAAACTTTTGCAATTATTAGGCTCACTGAGTCACTTCTGCAAAGTTAGAAATGTTAATGCTACTTATCATCTTGATAAACTTTTGTTAGACATGTACTTGGAATTTCCTTCAAGATAAACCCCACTTTATATTGGAAAACAAGAATTAAAGGGGTATTCATCTTCAGTTGCCACTGCTAAGTAGGTGTAAGAATGGTGACTTCAATGGAACTAATTGCATGGAAGTTAATGAATGTGGCAGAAAATATCTTAATTAGATAATAATGCCAGCAGTCAAAGGGAAAGTTCTTAGAGTGCTATAGGAGTAAATACAGCAGTCTGAATATGAACTGACAACGTTATGGAGGAATTCGAAAGCAAGGATGATAATTGCAAAATAGTGACATTGCTTAACCAAGAGTCAATGCATTTCAGCAAACAGAAAGGTGATGGGGGTAAGGAATTACTGTAATATGTCAGATCATGAACAGCAGATGTTGAGATGACCTCGTTTATAGAGTGTAGAATAAAAGAGTATGTTGGAATAGTCAAATAGAGGTAACAAAAGCATGAAAGAGGGTTTCTTCATGAAAAAAAGAATGATGATTTGCATCTATAAAGTGGAAAAATGTGACCTTGTTAATGACACAAGTATTACAAACAACTTGCTTCATCTTGTCTTGTCTGTACTGCACCAACTGCCGCCGCTGGGCTATAAATGTGCAGTCCCTCATGCATGCAGTTGTAATTTAAATTGCGGTGTTTAAGAGCAGTGACTTGAGAGTTTTACTATCAGCAGCAGATTTAATGTATGGTGGCAGGGAGTTCCAAACTGGAATGGTCCTAGGGTACAGTGAATAGCAGTAGCAGGCCTTGTTGGCCTGGATGGTCTTGTAGTTCAGGGATTGGTTTTGTCCGGTTGCTGGTCTGTTATTCTGGTTACACAAAAAGTGACTAATGTTGGATGGAGTTCATGGATGAGTTTCCTTGTAAATTGTAGTAAGCCTGGCTATTGTGTGGGGTCTTTGGAGGGTATCAAAATGCCTGGGAGAGAAGTGTAGTTACAGCTGAAGGAATGGTGCATATAATGGGTAATGGTTTGATTAAAGCATCATTTTGGTCATCCAGCACTGCAAATCAGACAATAATCTGAAATAACAGTAAGCTCAGAAATAACATTGCACGCAGATTTGCTTCCTGGTTTTAAACTTCTTTGTTTTCAGACAAATTCATGGCCAGGGGTGAGGAGTGATTATCCCCTACCCCAAAATCATTAGGCACAGTAAGATTGCTTGGTTAATTAAATATTTGTACAGCATGCATCTGGTTTATGTGCCTTGCTACAAATGGGCAATTTTACTGCATGTGTGATTTCCAAAATGGCGGCACGACGCAGCTTGCAGTGGCCACTCCGGAACTGATTATCTGTTATTTGTGAAGTGTGGTGCCGTGCGCAATCATAATCGATTGAAAACGGACGTGGGAGCACAGAAGAACATCGGGAAATCTCCAGGAAGACCTTCTTCATTGCTGCTGCTGCTGTGAGGTCCGGGACTCTGCTGGGAAGAACAGGCCCCCAGTCCTCGGGGTCGCATTGCCGATGGCTGTTGGCAGGGCCGTCTTAATACGCTTGGCAGAGGATGGTGCTCAGAGAAGCTGTGCCGGAGAGGATGGTCATCTGCTCGGAAGTTCGACGGACTTGGAGTCCGCTGCAGTCAGGTCGCTGTCGGTGTGTGCTGCGTCTGCGAGGCTGGGTTCGACGGAGCTTTCATTGTGTGGTGTGTCTGCGAGGCTGGGTTCGACAGAGCTTTCGTTGTGTGGTGTGTCTGCGAGGCTGGGTTCGACGGAGCTTTCATTGTGTGGTGTGTCTGCGAGGCTGGGTTCGACAGAGCTTTCGTTGTGTGGTGTGTCTGCGAGGCTGGGTTCGACGGAGCTTTCATTGTGTGCTGTGTCTGCAAGGCTGAGTCGGGCGGCGCTGTGGAAGTCCATAGCAGGGGTATTCCCTTCTGCCGCCGGTGTGGGATGACAAGTTTGTCGGGACCCTGGGGACTTGTGGAAACTGTGTGGTGATTTCTTTTGAACTTATAGTCCTTTAACATCTTTGGACTATTTTTACTGTGCCCATGGTCTGTTTTTTTTATCAATTATGCTATTGTTTGCAATGTTGTAACTATGTGGTTTTGTGCAGGTCTTGTAGCTTTAGTTTTTGGTCTTGTTCTGTCTGGTGGATTCGGAGCTCCTTTCCGGGGAACGCGCTAAGATGGCAGTGTGATATTAATACACATCAGCCTCTCCGGACTCTGGATTGGGGATTGCCAAACGATTGCCAAACATGACCAATTAACCTACTAACTTGATAGCATAGTGGTTAGGGCAACACTATTACAATTTGAGGCATTGGAGTTTGGAGTTCAGGGGTGGAATACATGGGTTTCCTCCGGATGGTCCAGTTTCCTCCCACATTCCAATGAGACACAAATTTTCTAGTGTAGTCTGTTTTGTCATGTGCTTTTGTGATAACATTCTGGAGGAACGTTGTCTCATTTTTTAACTGCATTGCATTTGTGGTTTCGAAATGACAATAAACTGAATCTGAATCTGAATCTGAATGTCTCTGTCCCACTAATTGATGCAACCAACAAAATGACTTTGAAAATAACTTTACTTCCACTTGCCCAAAACCAGACTACATATTAACAGACTAACTCCATAAGACCAAAAGATATAGGAGCAGAATTCAGCCAAACATTTGACCCATCGAGTCTGCTCACCATTTCATCATGGCTACCCAGTTTTCCTTTCAGCCACAATCTCCTGCCTTCTCCCCATGTTCCTTCATTCCCTGACCAATCTAAAACCTAATAACTTCTGCCTTAAATATACATAAAGACGGTCTCCACAGTTACCAGTGGTAAAGAATTCCACAGGGTCACCACACTCCTGCTAAAGAAGTTCCTCCTTATCGCCAATCTAAAAGGATGCCCCTCTATTCCAAGACAGTGTCTTCTGGTCTTAGATTCACCCACCATAGAAAACACCCTCTCCATATCCACTCTATCAAGGCCTTTCACTATTCAATAGACACCTATTCAATGAGACACCTTTCATTCTTCTGAATTCCAGCAAATACAGGCCCAAAGCCATCAAATATTCTTCATTTGACAAGACATTCAATCTTGAAATCAGTTTTGTGAACATCCTTTGAACCCTCTCCAGTTTCAGCACATCCTTTCTAAGATAAGGGGTCCAAAACTGCTCACAATACTCCAAGTAAGGCCTCACCAGGGCTTTATAAAGTCTCAACATTATATCCTTGCTTTAATATTCTAGACCTCTTGAAATGAAAGCTAACATTGTATTTCCTTTCCTCACCACAAATTGGGGAATCCTGCTCAGGATACTAGTCACACAATCTTCAACCTTTTGATTCCTAACTTTGTCTGAGGTCTTATCCAAATCTGCCTCCACAACCTCTCCACTAACTGTTCTGGCACTCTGGTTCCCATCCCCCTGCAACTCTAGTTTAAACCCCACTATACAGCATTAACAATCCTTCCCACTAGGATACTAGTCTCACTCCAGTTCAGGTGTAAACTGTCCCATCTGTACGGATCCCACCTTCCCTGGAAGAGAGCCCAATGATCCAAAAATCTTCTGCCTCCCTCCTACACCAACTCCTTAGCTTCATATTAAACTGAATAATCTTCCTAGTTCTGACCTCACTAGCACATAGCATGGGTAGCAATCCTGAGATCACAACCCTGGAGGTCCTGCCCTTTAACTTAGCACCCAACTCCCTGAACTTCTTATGCAGAGCCTTGTCACTTGTCCTACCTAGGTCATTGGTACCTATATGGTGTGCCTCAAGGATCTGTTCTGGGACCCTTACTCTTTGTGATTTTTACATTCCATTAGAATTAAAAGCAAGAGTAAAAGATCTAGCATTTATATCATGGCTGATCTTCAAACTCAATGCCATTTCTGCCTCCTCACAATTCTACCTAGTCCTACAGCAAACTTGGAAATATTACTTTCAGTTCTCTTATAAGTTGGTGATGTGGATAATGGATAGGTGAACACAGTACTAATCTGTAATACTATAGTAGTCACAGCCTGCCAGTACAACAGTGATCTTCATATTCTCTCTCCTTGCTTTCTCTCTGTTAACCAATTCTTAATCATACTAGTACATTATCCCCCATTTCTATGGATATGAACTTTTTAAAATATGAATCTTAATATAGTATGAACCTATTTAAAATATTGATTTGTCTTCTGACTCCTGCATTTTGATGACTTAAGTGGATTGGTTTCCCAAAGCACAACAATGGAAAGGAACTGATCCTTTCACAATTTATCCAATATTGCCACCTACTGAAGCCACAGTACAACTTCACTTGATGGCTTCGCAACTTCCCTTTTGATTCCAAGTCAGGCAGAAATTACACTATGCAATCAAGCACAAGACTAACTAATTTATCATCACATCCAATGAGAACCTATTTTACAGCAGCAAGAAAATTAATTATTATTCATTTGTCTGATAGTTTGATTAAGGAGACTAGAACCTCTAGAGAACATCGTTTTATGAGGAATAATAATCATTTAGAACCGAAAGAAGAAGAAATATTTTCATCTAATTTGCTGTGAAAGCACATTGTTGAGGAGATTCACTACGGTGGTCAAAAAGCTCATGGTTAATCAGTGGAATTCAGTGAAATACAGTAATGTAGAAAGTTGACATTAAAAGATCAGCCATGATCTCATTGACTGCTGTCTGTAGCATGCGCAAGGACTGACTGACCTCCTACTTCTCCCATTCTCTTTTATATAGTATTGAATAAAATTACACCTATAATATACACTCTTCTGAAAGTTTAAATTTTTTATTTGAAATATGTATATAAAAATATGAGTACACATGTGATGGTGCTGCTTTTTCACCATGAGTTAATACTTCAAAAAAAAGCAAGAAAATAATTGAAATAAAATCATCCATGATGAAATGTAGTAGCCTTTAACTTTGCGAGACTCCCTAAGGAGAAAGTAATAGACACTGAGGCAAATTCAACTGTCAAGCTAGTTTCCAAGTATTTACAAGGGTTAATATCAAAAAAATTAAGATGCCGGAAATATAAAATTAAAACAAAACTGCAAGTAAAACTCATCAGGACAGACAGTATCTATGGAAAGAAAAACAGAATTACCACTTCAGGTCAAACATGCATAATCAGAACCAAGCGGATATCTATAGTGACATGCAAAAGTTTGGGCACCCCTAGTCAACATTTTTGTTACTGTGAATAGCTAAGCGAGTAAAAGATGACCTGATTTCCAAAAGGCATAAAGTTAAAGATGACACATTTCTTTAATATTTTAAGCAAGGTTACTTTTTTTTATTTCCATCTTTTACAGTTTCAAAGTAACAAAAAAAGGAAAAGGGCCTGAAGCAAAAGTTTGGGCACCCTGCATGATCAGTACTTAATAATACCCCCTTTGGCAAGTATCACAGCTTGTAAATGCTTTCTGTAGCCAGCTAAGAGTCTTTCAATTCTTGTTTGGGGGATTTTCACATGTTCTTCCTTGCAAAAGGCTTCTAGTTCTGCGAGATTCTTGGGTCGTCTTGCATGCACTGCTCTTTTGAGGTCTATCCACAGATTTTCAATGATGTTTAGGTCGGGGAACTGTGAGGGCCATGGCAAAATTTCCAGCTTGCGCCTCTTGAGGTAGTCCATTGTGGATTTTGAAGTGTGTTTAGGATCATTATCCTGTTGTGGAAGCCATCCACTTTTCATCTTCAGCTTTTTTTATAGACGGTGTGATGTTTGCTTACAGAATTCGCTGGTATTTAACTTAATTCATTCTTCCCTCTACCAGTGAAATGTTCCCCGTGCCACTGGCTGCAACACAAGCCCAAAGCATGATCGATCCACCCCCGTGCTTAATAGTTGGAGAGATGTTCTTTTCATGAAATTCTGCACCTTTTTTTTTTCTAAATATACCTTTGCTCATTGCAGCCAAAAATTTCTATTTTAACTTCGTCAGTCCACAGGAGTTGTTTCCAAAATGCATCAGGCTTGTTTAGATGTTCCTTTGCAAACTTCTGATGCTGAATTTTGTGTTGAGGATGCAGGAAAGGTTTTCTTCTGATGACTCTTCCATGAAGGTCATATTTGTGCAGGTGTTGCTGCACAGTAGAAGGTCTTTCGCAGTCAAACAAGGGTTTTGATTTGCCTTTCTAGTAATCCTATGAGCAGTTCTGTTGGAAAGTTTTCTTGGTCTTCCAGACCTCAACTTGACCTCCACCATTCCTTTAACTGCCATTTCATAATTACATTACGAACAGAGCTACCTGAAAATGCTTTGCTATCTTCTTATCTTCTTCTATCTTCTTATAACCTTCTCCTGTTTTGTGGGCATCATTTATTTTAATGTTCAGAGTGGTAGTCAGCTGGTTCGAGGAGCCGCTGGCTGCTGATTGTTGGGACAAGGTTTGAGAAGTCAGGGTATTTATAAAGCTTTGAAACTTGCATCACCTGGCCTTTCCTAACAATGACTGTGAACAAGCCATAGCCCTAACAAGCTAATTAAGGTCTGAGACCTTGGTAAAAGTTATCTGAGAGCTCAAATCCATTGGGGTGCCCAAATTTTGCATGGTGCTCCTTTCCTTTTTTTTCCACTCTAAAATTGTACAAAACAAAAATAATACACTAATCTTGCGTAAAATGTTGAAAAGAATATTTCATCTTCAACTTTATGACTTTTAGAGATCAGTTCATCTTCTACTCACTTAACTATTCACAGTACCAGAAATTTTGACCGGGGTGCCCAAACTTTTGCATGCCACTATATATCATAGCAGTTAACAATTATAAAATCTACTCACTAACAATACAAAAGGCAATAATGAAGTCAGATAATTACATAAAATTTAAACATAAATCAACTCATTCATACCATCTAGTCCTCTTGTTTCTAGCTATCAACCAGCATGCTTAAATTATCAATAAAAACTACTTAAAACATAAGGTCCTTTACTAAAGAATACAAACACTAATTTCTAAATTAACAATGATGTATTTAGCTCATTGCCTGTAGGAGACATTCCTGTACGTCAGGTGTTCCCCATTTCAGAAGGCCACAGCAAATCAAAAGAGACCACATGGTCCCCCACACCCCCGAGTAAAGACAGTTTAAAAAGTCATATAGTATTTGCCAGTTTTAATTATCTACACAAACCCCTTTGCAGCCATTCAGTCTTTATATATTAGCATAATCTATTCTTTGGAGTCTCATAGGTCTAATCAGCTTGTCGATTGTGTCCAAGTTCAATAGCAGCAAACACTTATATTTCCCTCTTCTGACTTCCATTTTTTAACTTTTATTTATTCACCTAACACAGCTTCCAAGAGCATAAAGCAGAAAAAGAGTTATCAAGTTAAGTAAAAGCATGAAGAAAAATAAACGTCCACGAGTTAAAATTATATAATGCCAAGTAGAAATTGTCATCTAGAAAATTTACAATACAGAAGGCCATTCAACCAATCATGTTTATCAGTCAGAAAGGAGCTAAACCAACTTAATTCCATATTTCACCAGGTTTGCAGCTCTGAGGATTACTGCCATTCAAGTGAACATCCAAGTATTTAAATATGATTGAAAATCAAAGAAATACATTGCTGGAAATAGTATGACGCAGCACAGCAAACATCTCACCAAGTGTGCACTAGCCATCAAACACCAAGTTAGGCTAATCCCATTTTATTCACTCCACATTCCCATCATCTCCTTCCAGATTTTATCACACCTGCACTGTAGGTATAATTTATAGCAGCCAAATAAACTATCAGTCAGCACTAAAACAAGGAAATAAGAGGACATACCTCAGGTGAAACGTCCTTGTTCAGAAGATTCTGATGAAGGGTCTTCAACCTGAAATATTAACTGCTTCTCTTTCCACAGTTACTGATCTGCTGGAAGTTCCCAGAATTTTTTGTTTTTATTTAAATATGATGGGGGTTTCTGCCTCCAGCATCCTTCCGTTCATTGAGCTCCAGACCCCATTTATCTTCTGGAGGAAAAATGTTCACCTCTTTACTAACATAAACATACAAATTAGGAACAAAAGCAGGGCACTCAAGCATGCTCTGCCACTTAGTAGAATCATGGTTGATAAACATTGACCCCATTTCCATCATCCTAAACCTTGCAGTATCCTTCCACCCTTTACTTATGAAGCATCCATCTACTTCTTCCATGAAAATATTTGAATACTTGTGTTATCACTAGACTTTAAAGAACAGAGTTCCAAAGATTCATAGCACTGTGAGAGAATAAAATGCCTCTTATCTGTTTCAAATGTGTCACCACTTATTTTTGCCATGATACCTACTTCTAGATGCTCCCACAAGATGAAGCATCTTCTGTATATTTCTTGACCCCATCACAGTTTTGGCTAGATCAGTCAAATCCATCACTCTTCCAGACAAAAGTGAAAACAAGCTCTGCTTGTCGATCCTTTCCTCCTGAGACAAGCCCACCCATTTCAGTTATTTGTCTAGCCAACATTCTTTGGACTGTCTTCACTGTACTAACGTCCATCTTTAAACAAGGAGACCACTACTGTACATGAACTGCAGATGTGCTCTCAAGAATTCCTGGGATAAACATAAGTCTCATAACTTTTGCATTAAAACTCCTTCACAATATCTTACTTTAGGTACCAGCACACTAAGCTTTTTGAAAACTATGAATAGTGATTCTCATATCCTCTCCATTTCCGAACTCATGCAATTTTTAAATTAGTAACAACCTAACTACCAAAATGGACAGTTTTGTGTCTTCACGCGTTATTTACCAAATTTATGCCTGCTTATTTATCTATCTATATTCCTTCATAGCCTCCTCATGCCTCCTTCACAACTTACATTCAAATTTATTTGGTGCCATCTGTAAATTTAGTAAACATACTGTGGTGCCTTTGTTACTGTTACAAGTGGTAAAGAGCTGAGGCCCCAATTCCTTTGCAGTCTAGTTATTATATCTTGCCACCAGAAAAAGACACGTTTATGCCTACTCTCTATTTCCTGTTGACCAGCCAATCTATTCACATTACAATGTTACCTTCTGCACCTTGAGCTTTAATTTTCCTTTTAATTTTGAAGCAATACATTATCTACTTGATGCCAGCACTATAAGTACAGCAGCAGTTTTTCAATGTGTACATTACTGTTTAACTCCACTAATTAAATCAAACAAAATTTCCATTCATAAATCACATTGACTTAGAATGATTACCTTGAATTTTTTATGCCCTACCATGATGTCATTAACAATTTCTTATATTTTCCAATGCAGGTGTTAACTGGCCTGCAATTTCCAACTGTCTGCCTTTTTGAATAAAGCAATTACAATAGGTATTTTCTAATCCAATCTTGGAATCTAGGATATATTGGATTTTTTTAAAGCTCAATTGTCCCCCTTTTTTTAAGATTCCAGAATAAAGTCCATTGGGACCTTAGCATGTCCTCCCATAGTTCCAACCTTTTGTTCAGTACCACTATCTCAGTGATTGTAATTTTCCTGAGTTCCTCCCTCCTTTTCAGCTCCCAATTTATAGTGAAGAGTGATCTGATACAAAATAACCAATTCATGGACCCTTTCATTAATAATTCTGCAGAATTGCTGTCTATAATACTATATTCAGCTTTGTTAGTTCTTTTTCGTCTACCCCATTGATATTCTTACTATCCCTTTGTATCTTTTCAGCTCACTTTATTTCATATTCTAATTTCGTCCTTCCTTCTTAAGCCTTCAATGACTCTTTAAGTTTGATACTATCTTTAACTTTTAGAGTTAATTACAGATGCCAATCCTCCCCTTGAAACCATTCTTTCACTTTGGAATATATCCATTCTATCTAGCCTGAAAGACTCCCTTAAAAACCTGCCACTATAATGCAAGTGATTGCCTCATTAATCCTAATTTGCCAGTTTACTGAACTAGGGCAGCATGGCACCGTAATGGTTAGCACAACGCTTTACAGTACAGGCATCCTGGGTTCAATTCCCGCTGCCGCCTGTAAGGAGTTTGTACGTTTTTCCCGTGACCGCCTGGGTTTCCTCCCTCAATCCAAAGATCTTCCAGTTGGTAGGTTAATTGGTCATTGTAAATTGTCCCACGATTAGGCTGGGATTGAAATGGAGGATTGCTGGGTTGTATGGCGTGAAGGGCTGGAAAGGCCTTGTCCATGTTGTATTTCAATAAATAAATAAAATAAATAGTTCTGTTTCCATTCCCACATAAGTTTCCTTATTTAACTTTAACACCCATTAACACCTCTTAGACCTATTTTTTCTCAATGTGACATACAATCGTATTATGATTACTGCAACTTAAGGGTATACTCCCAAAGAGCTTACTCATCATTCTCTCACAGCTACCTGGACTATTCCTCTTCCCACCCTGTCTGTTGCAAAAAGGCTACCCCCTTCTCACAATTCCTCCGTCTCCGCTGCATCTGCTCTCAGGATGAGGCTTTTCTTTCCAGGACGAAGGAGATGTCTTCCTTTTTTAAGCAAAGGGGCTTCCCTTCGTCCACCATCAACTCTGCTCTCAAACGCATCTCTCCCATTTCCCGCACATCTGCCCTCACCCCATCCACCCGCCACCCCACTCGGGATAGGGTTCCCCTTGTCCTTACCTACCACCCCACCAGCCTCCAGGTCCAACGTATAATTCTCCATAACTTCCGCCACCTCCAACGGGATCCCACTACCAAACACATTTTTCCCTCCCCCCCCCCTTCTGCTTTTCGCAGGGATCTCTCCCTACGCGACTCCCTTGTCCACTCGTCCCCCCCCCCATCCCTTCCCACCGATCTCCCTCCTGGCACTTATCCTTGTAAACGGAACAACTGCTACACCTGCCCTTACACTTCCTCCCTCACCACCATTCAGGGCCCCAGACAGTCCTTCCAGGTGAGGCGACACTTCACCTGTGAGTCGGCTGGTGTGGTATACTGCGTCTGGTGCTCCCGGTGTGGCCTTTTATATATTGGTGAGACCCGACACAGACTGGGAGACCGTTTCGCTGAACACGTACGGTCGGTCCGCCAGAGAAAGCAGGATCTCTCAGTGGTCACACATTTTAATTCCAGGTCCCATTCCCATTCTGATATGTCTATCCATGGCCTCCTCGATTGTCAAAATGAATCCAAACTCAGGTTGGAGGAACAACACCTTATATACCGGCTGGGTAGCCTCCAACCTGATGGCATGAACATTGATTTCTCTAACTTCTGTTAATGCCCCTCCTCCCCTTCTTACCCCATCCCTGACATATTTAGTTGGTTGCCTGTTCTCCATCTCCCTCTGGTGCTCCCCCACTCCTTTCTTTCTCCTGAGGCCTCCCGTCCCATGATCCTTTCCCTTCTCCAGCTCTGTATCACTTTCGCCAATCACCTTTCCAGCTCTTAGCTTCATCCCACCCCCTCCGGTCTACTCCTATCATTTTGCATTTCCCCCTCCCCCCTCTACTTTCAAATCTCTTACTATCTTTCCTTTCGGTTAGTCCTGACGAAGGGTCTCGACCCGAAACATTGACATCGCTTCTCCCTATAGATGCTGCCTGGCCTGCTGTGTTCCACCAGCATTTTGTGTGTGTTGTTGTTGTTTGAATTTCCAGCATCTGCAGATTTCCTCGTGTTTACTCATCATTCTGCTGCTGCAAACTGATTCCTGTTGTTTGCTGATCACTCTCGTTTTTACACTATCTAGATCCACCACAACTTTATTTAGCTTACCTTAATGAGATCTGTCCTCAGCTCCTCGGTTCCAAAGGAATCAATCCCAGTTTATCAACTACTGCTCATAGCTTAAGCTTTTCCTGTCCTGGCAACATCCTCAAAAATCTTCTCTCCATCATCTCTTTTGTAAGGTGATGACTGGAAGTGTATCCAATGCTCAAGCAGTGACCTAACTTGTACAATGTACAGTTAAAGCATAAGCACCCTGTTCTTGCATTCTATGACATTGGTATTCCAAAATGGCTCATGGGCATTACAGCAATCAGAATTACAAAAATATATATCCTACCTCTACAATGACCTTCCTGCATTTTAAGTCCAAACTAGGATCCTAAACTTACGTGCTACTCATTTGCTAGCAGGTTCCACTATTGGCATCCATTCTCAGAGGACCTTTCATGGAAAGCTGAATTCTCAGCAAAAGCAACGCGGTCCATTGATTATTTGCATACCTGACAGTAACCAGGTTTCAAGAGCAATTAATTGGTTAGAAGGACACCTTAAGGAATGTTCCTTCTTTCCCATCCGTGTGAAATAGCAAAGTCTTTCATTTCTCTGTCCTGTCAGATTTTGTAATCCTCTATAAGAAGACTGGGTATATTTTCATTGTCAGGATAATCTCAAGGCCACTGAAAATATATACTATATAAAATTGGATAATTTCTTTGGAACAGAGGAGCTGAGGGAAGATATCATTAAGGTAAATAAATTAGATACTGTAACAACTGTCCTCCTTTCCACCCCATATTGTTTAGCACTATTGATTCAGTGCAAATGTAGTTCTATTTCCCTGTATGATAGATAATTCTTTGGGAAGGCTCCATCACCTCAGTAACTATTGATGGTTGTTGGTCGTAAATAGAAAGAATTCTCAGAGTCCAGGGTTTACCTTCAAAAAAACTTCCCATTTATTACAAGCTGGTGTCAACAGAGGAGTCACTCGTCCTGGAATGAATGCTCCCAGATGTGCAAAGCTTTTATTATTCTTGTACCATTTCTTACTTCCTTCCCACCACCCCTCCTCCCACCCCATAGCCATATGCTTGTGTACACATGGAGTGAGGTAAGTCTTCTGCAGTGTCAAGAATAATGTGGGCTGCCTTAATGACTATCAGCCAGTAGCACTCACATCTACAGTGATGAAATCCTTTGAGAGATTGGTCATGAGTAGACTGAACTCCTGCCTCAGCAAGGACCTGGATTCACTGCAGTTTGCCTGTCTCCACAACAGCAGATGCAATCTCAATGGCTCCTCACACGGCCTTAAACCCCTGGATAATACAAGCAGATATGTCAGGATGCTGCTCATCGCCTATAACTTAGCATTTAACACCATCATCCCCACAATCCTGATTGATAAGTTACAGAACCTGGGCCTCTGTACCTCCCTCTGCAATTGAATCCTCGACTTCCTAACAGAAGACCACAATCTGTGTGGATTGGTGATATCTCTTCCTCACTGACAATTAACACTAGCGCACCCCAGGGGTGCGTGCTTAGCCCACTGTTCTACTCTCTCTATACCCACGACAGTGTGGCTAGGCATAGTTCAAATATCATCTATAAATTTGCTAATGATACAACTATTGTTGGTAGAATCTCAGATGGAGACGAGAGGGCGTACAGGAGTGAGATATACCAACTAGTGGAGTGGTGTCACAGCAACAACCTTGCACTCAATGTCGGTAAGATGAAAGAGCTGATTGTGGACTTCAGGAAGGGTAAGATGAAGGAACACACACCAATTCTCATAGAGGGATCAGAAGTGGAGAGAGTGAGCAGCTTCAAGTTCCTCGGTGTCAAGATCTCTGAGGACTTAACATGGTCCCAACATATTGATGCAGCTATAAAGGAGGCAAGACAGTGATTATACTTCATTAGGAGTTTGAAGAGACTTGGGAAGTCAACAAAACACTCAAAAATTTCTATAGATGTACCATGGAGAATATTCTGGCAGTCTGCATCACTGTCTGGTATGGGGGGGCTACTGCACAGGACTGAAAGAAGCCACAGAGGGTCATAAATTAAGTCAAGTCAAATCAAGTCACTTTTTATTGTCATTTCAACCATAACTGCTGGTACAGTACACAGTAAAAACAAGACAACATTTTTCAGGACCACGGTGCTACATGAAACAATACAAAAACTACACTGAACTACGTAAAACAATACAAAAACTACACTGAACTATGTAAAACAACACAAAAACTACACTGAACTATGTAAAACAACACAAAAACTACACTGAACTATGTAAAACAACACAAAAACTACACTGAACTACGTAAAACAACACAAAAACTACACTAGACTACAGACCTACCCAGGACTGCATAAAGTGCACAAAACAGTTCAGGCATTACAATAAGTAATAGACAAGTCAATAGGCACAGTAGAGGGCAGTAATTTGCTGTCAGTCCAGATTCTGGGTATTGAGGAGTCTGATGGCTTGGGGGAAGAAACTGTTACATAGTCTGGTCGTGAGAGCCCGAATGCTTCAGTGCCTTTTCCCAGATGGCAGGAGGGAGAAGAGTTTGTATGAGGGGTGCGTGGGGTCATTCATAGTGCCGTTTGCTTTGCGGATGCAGCGTGTGGTGTAAGTGTCTGTAATGGCGGGAAGAGAGACCCCGATGATCTTCTCAGCTGACCTCACTATCCGCTGCAGGGTCTTGCGATCCGAGATGGTGCAATTTCCAAACCAGGCAGTGATGCAGCTGCTCAGGATGCTCTCAATACAACCTCTGTAGAATGTGGTGAGGATGGGGGTGGGAGATGGACTTTCCTTAGCCTTCACAGAAAGTAGAGACGCTGCTGGGCTTTCTTTGCTATGGAGCTGGTGTTGAGGGACTAGGTGAGATTCTCCGCCAGGTGAACTCCAAGGAAGTTGGTGCTGTTTATGATCTCTACCAAGAAACCGTTGATGTTCAGAGGGGCGTGGTCGCTCCATGCCCTCCTGAAGTCAACAACCATCTCTTTTGTTTTGTTCACATTCAGAGACAGGTTGTTGGCTCTGCACCAGTCCGTTAGCTGCTGTACCTCCTCTCTGTAAGTTGACTCATCATTCTTGCTGATGAGACCCACCACGGTCGTGTCATCGGCAAACTTGATGATGTGGTTCGAGCTGTGTGCTGCAGCACAGTCGTGGGTCAGCAGAGTGAACAGCAGTGGACTGAGCTCAGTGTGATGGTGTTGGAGATGCTGCTTCTGATCCAGACTAACTGAGGTCTCCCAATCGGGAAGTCTAGGATCCAGTTGCAGAGGGGGGTGTTCAGGCCCAGTAGGGAGTTTTAGGGCCAGGTGGAGGGTGGTGGCGATGGCATTGTCTGTTAACTCCATCTCGGGTACTAGCTTACAAAGTATCCAGGACATCTTTAGGGAGCGGTGTCTCAGAAAGCCAGCGTCCATTATTAAGGACCTCCAGCACCCAGGGCATGCCTTTTTCTCACTGTTACCATCAGGTAGGAGGTACAGAAGCTGAAGGCACACACTCAGTGATTCAGGAACATTTTCTTCCCCTCTGTCATCCAATTCCTAAACGGACATTGAACCCTTGAACACTACCTCACTTTTTCTCTCTCTCTCTCTTTCAATCTTTTTATTAATATTTAGAATATTATGAATGAGATACAATTCAAATAATGGTAAGGGATTACAAATATATAGACTCCCATTATACATAAAAAAATACATAAACAATGAATACAGCATAAGTAAGTTTCCCAAAACATAAACCATATAGTATATATATGAACAAGGTAAGTTTAGATATTCCATAATATATAGTATAAAAAAGAGAAAAAAAAATCTATCTAAGAAAGTTAGCTAATCTACTAATCTAATCTAGTATCAAGAAAAGGAAAAAAAAACAAAGAAGAAAAAAAAATAAAAAAAACTTTAAAAAGAGAAAAAAAGAAAAAAAGAAAAAAGAGAAAAAAAAAGGGCTGTTCATAGTATCTCACGAGTATACATAAACATCAATGACGTCAACTCCGATCCTCTCAACATACATACGATTAAAGCTGAAAAAAAAACCAATAAGCCTGGCACAGGGCCATTACATCATATGAAAATATTGAATAAATGGTCTCCATATCTTTTCAAATTTAATAGAAGTATCAAATACAGCACTTCTAATTTTTTCTAAATTTAGACATAACATAGTTTGAGAAAGCCAATGAAATACCGTGGGAGGATTAATTTCCTTCCAATTCAACAAAATAGATCTTCTAGCCATCAAAGTGAGAAAAGCAATCATTCGACAGGCGGAAGGAGATAAGTGAAGTAAGTCCATCATCGGTAAACCAAAAATTGCGGTAATAGGATGGGGTTGTAAATCAATGTTCAATACCGCCGAAATAATATCAAAAATATCTTGCAATATTTTCTCAAAAGTGGACATGACCAAAACATATGAGTTAAAGAAGCGATTTCTAAATGACATCTGTCACAAATAGGGTTTATATGAGAATAAAAATGAGCTAATTTATCCTTGGACATATGGGCCCTATGTACAACCTTAAATTGTAATAATGAATGTTTGGCACATATAGATGATGTATTAACTAATTTAAGAATTCTATCCCAATTCTCAATAGGAATAATAAGATTAAGTTCTCTTTCCCAATCATTTTTGGTCTTATCAAAGGGCACTGAACGTATCTTCATAATTATAAGTTTTGATATAAGCCCTTTTTGAAAAGGGTTTAATTCAAACAAACTTTCCAAAGTATCTGAAGACAGAGAATTTGGGAACGAAGGAAGTACCGTACTTAAAAAATGCCTAACCTGTAAGTATCTAAAAAAATGAAATCTAGGCAAATTATATTTATTAGCTAGTTGCTCAAAGGACATAAAACAGTTGTCCAAAAATAAGTCGGAAAATCTAAATAATCCCTTAGTTTTCCAAGCCAAAAAAGCATGATCTATAATTGAGGGATGGAAAAAACAATTAGATACAATAGGACTATTTAACACGAATTGAGTCAACCCGAAAAATTTCCGAAATTGAAACCATATACGTAAGGTATATTTAACTATCGGGTTGTCAATTCGCTTCGGCAATTTAGAAAGAGCAAAAGGGAGAGATGTCCCTAAGATAGAACCCAGAGCATAAGCAGAAACCGATTTGGTTTCCAAACTCACCCAATGAGGGCCAAAAGGACCATCCCATTCTTTCAACCAACATATCAAATATCTAATATTAACTGCCCAATAATAAAATCTGAAATTGGGTAATGCCAACCCACCATCCTTCTTTGTCTTCTGTAAGTATATTTTACCTAACCTGGGATTTTTATTCTGCCATATATATGAAGAAATTTTTGAATCAACATTAGTAAAAAAGGATTTCGGAATAAAAATTGGTACCGCTTGAAAAACATATAAAAATTTAGGTAAAATAACCATCTTAATAGCATTAATCCTACCTATCAGAGATAAAGATAATGGTGACCACTTAGTAAACAAACCTTTAATCTGATCAATTAAGGGTAAAAAATTAAACCAAAATAATTCTTTATGGTTTTTGGTAATTTTAATCCCTAAATAAGTAAAAGAATCATTAGCTAATTTAAAAGGTAAAATACCATAATTTGGGACCTGTCTATTCAAAGGAAACAATTCACTCTTATTAAGATTTAACTTATACCCAGAAAACTCACTAAATTGAGCCAACAATGATAAGACTGCTGGAATAAATTTCTCAGGATTAGAGATGAATAATAATAAATCATCTGCATATAAAGATACCTTATGAATATCTGTTCCACGATTAATACCCAAAATATCCTGTGATTCTCTGATGGCAATTGCCAAAGGTTCTAAAGCGATGTTAAATAGTAATGGACTAAGAGGACAACCTTGTACCTCACTTTTTCAATGTATATTATTTCTGTTTTTGCATTATTTTTATTCTCCTATATACATATACTGTAATTCATATATGTCAAACTCAAGGCCCGAGGTGGAATTATCTTTGGCCCGCGAGATAATATCTAATTACTATTAAAGCTTGCCCCAGAAATTGAAGCACCTATGGCGTATGATATGGCTAATGCTGAGTTTATTCAGGTACCAGGTTTTCAGGGTTTTTAGTGTTTATTCGGCAGTCTTGCTCGGCAGTCTTCTTCATAAGAAACGGAATTTGTAAAGTGAAACACTTTGTAGTTATAGCAGAGACTGAGACACATGAGAGCAGGCTGAAAAAACGGAGGCAACGAAAGCTGCGTTCGCACGCGTCCGACTGATCCGGCCCGCATGAAGCTGCATTTTGCTCAATCCGGCCCGTGACCTAAAATGAGTTTGACACCCCTGCGATTGAGTTCTTTATTTTTTTTTCTTCCATATTACATATTGCATTGAACTGCAGAGGCTAAGTTAACAAATTTCATGACACATGCCGGTGATGATAAACCTGATTCTTTTTTTAAAATTTTTTTTATTGAGTTTTCAAATGGTTACAGAAGGAAAGAGAAAAACATTATCATCCCTTCCCCCCTCCCCTTAACCCCTCCCCACTAACATATCCCTATAGAAAGAAAGAAAAAAAAGAAGAAAAAAAGAAAGAAAGAAAGAATGCCTGGATATCAGAAGATCCCCACATGCTCCACGGAGTTCATAATAGCTTTAGTATATGTATTTATTTCTTTCCCCAAATAACCAGTAATTTTATCTTCGGAGCACCTATATATTTAATCCTATCTTTTTTAAATAAGGACGCCAAATTTTTAGAAATGTTTCATATTTATCTCTTAAATTATAAGTAATTTTTTCAAGTGGAATACAGCTGAAGATTTTGTTCTTCCAACGATCTATACTTAAGTATGAATCCAATTTCCAAGTAACTGCAACAGCCTTTTTGGCTACTGCCAATGCAATTTTTATGAATTCTTTCTGATATTTATTCAATTTGGGTTTCGGTTTTATCCCTTCAATATCGCTTAGTAAAAATAATATTGGGTTATGTGGAAGTTTTGTTCCAATAATTTGTTCCAGTAAAACTCTTAAATTTGTCCAAAAAGGTTGAATTTTAAAACAAGACCAAGTAGAATGTAAAAAAGTACCAATTTCTTGATTACATCGGAAGCATTGATCAGATAAATTTGGGTTTAATTTATTTATTTTTTGTGTGAGTGTGAGTGTGAAATGAGTGGGGCAGTTGCTTTAGATGCAGAAAAAGCATTTGATAGATTGGAATAGGATTTTTAATTTAAGGTATTGGAAAAATATGGATTAGGAGTATCCTTTATAAAATGGATTAAAACCTTAAAATACTAATCCCAAAGCTAAAGTAGTGACAAATGGTCAAATTTCAACATCATTTCAGTTAACAAGGTCAACTAGACAAGGTTGTCCATTATCACCTGCTTTATTTGTGTTGGCGATAGAACCATTAGTTGAATTAATTAGAACGGACCCAGATATTAAGGGTCTCAGAGTTAACCAGGAGGAATACAAGATTAACTTATTTGCTGATGATGTTCTGCTTTATTTAACAAACCCATTGTATTCACTATGTAAATTATCTTCTAGATTGGAAGAATATGGGAAAATATCAGGCTACAAAATAAATTGGGATAAAAATGAAATTCTACCTCTTACTAAAGGAGATTATAGTCAATGTCAATTAATAACTCAATTTAGATGGCCGATAAATAGTATAAAATATTTAGGTATAAGAGTTGATAATGATATAAAGAATTTATATAAATTAAATTATTTACCATTATTGAAAAAAATTTAAGAAGATCTTGATAAATGGATGATGTTACCAATAACATTAGTAAGCAGAGTAAATGCTGTAAAAATGAATATATTCCCTAGATTACAATATTTATTCCAAACACTACCAATACAACCACCCCAGAAGTTTTTTCAGGAGTTAAATAAATGTGTGAGGAAGTTCCTTTGGAAAGGTATGATGTCAAGAATATCGTTGGAAAAATTGACATGGAAATTTGATCTAGGAGGGTTACAACTTCCAAACTTTAAGAACTATTATAAAGCAAATCAACTTAGATTTATTGCATCTTTTTTTGATGAAGATAAGCTGGCATGGATTAGAATAGAACTAGATAAAATAGGAGAAAATATACCAGAAAATTTTATAGATAAACCTGATTCTGATTCTGATTCTGAAGCTTCCATGCCTATGTGCTATGCAAGATGTGTGCAGTTCCATTTATACCTTAATGTGTACAATGGCAAGCTCTGTCCTGGAGTTTATGGGATTGTTGTGACCAGGCATGAGTTTACTGTAGTTCACTTTGGCTTGGAGTTTGTGGCTGAGGCTTACCAGACTTTCTGTGCCGAGTATCAACACTATACAGTCCCCCTTTGCCTCTCTCCTACATGACCCTCCATCTCCCTCTTCTCTACTACTGCACTACAGAGCCAATAATTCACAATTTCATACGATATAACTCATTATTCTGCCCTTTGGCAAGTCGTGCTTTTAGTCCTGTTGGAAACCAACACATCATCTCTATTCAAGTGGAAGCACAATTTATTCATCAATAAGCCCCCATGTCCCGGGTAGATAGGACTCGTTAGCCTTGGATGGCAGCCTATCTAGGAGAGGGTAAACTCTGATTTCAAACCCAGGCAGGTGGAGCTTGTTAGCATGGAAATGCCATCGCCTAGGGGAAGGTGACCCCGACAGAAAACCCCTGGTCCTCCAGGTTGGGGGTTGTGCAATGGGCTAACAACCCATTCACGTAAATCAAGCAATTGTTACAGAAACCGCCAACAGATTGTCAACCACTAACCCAGATCTGGGGAAAAGCAGGGCCCCATTCAGGAGGCTGATGACGCGCTGCAACCAAATCCGTCAGGAAGCTGCAGGGCTGACAACCCTCCTTCACCCGAGGAAAACCATAATGGAGGCTCCAAAGCTGCTCTCACAGAAGAAATATATCCTAATCGGAACATGGAATGTGAGATTGCTTTGGGAGACAGGTAGGTGTGCACAGGCAGTGAAGGAAATGAACGGATACCACCTCACACTACTGGGCATGTGCGAAGCAAGGTGGAATATTTTTGGTGAGACCAAACTGCAGACGGGAGAAACTCTGCTCTATTCCGGCAAAGAAAAAGAGGAAGACCCGCATGAGGCTGGTGTGGCCCTGATGTTGTCCAAAGAAGCAGCCAGAAGTTTGATAGAATGGGAAACAGTGTCCGACCGTATCATCACAGCCAGGTTTGAGTCCAGATTCCAGAAGGTATCCATTATCCTGTGCTACACCCCAACTAACAACGCAGAGGAAGAAGAAAAAGATCTCTTCTACACCCAGATTCAAGCAGTAGTTGGAAAGGTACCTAAGCAAGATATGTTGATCGTCATGGGAGATCTGAATGCCAAAGTAGGCAGCGATAACACTGGCAGGGAGAGAGAGATGGGCCAGAATGGTTTGGGGAATATGAATGAAAATGGAGAACGACTTCTGTGCATTCAACGAACTGACCATTGGAGGTACCCTCTTTCCCCACCGACGCTGCCACAAGATAACCTGGGTCTCGACTGACCATCAAACAGAGAACCAGATTGATCACGTCATAGTCCGCCAGCACTGGAGAAGTTCATTGCAAGATGTGAGAGCCAAAAGAGGAGCAGATATTGGATCTGACCACCATTTGGTTGTTGCAAAGCTGAAGATGAAGCTGTCAGCCAAGGAGAAGCAACAGAACACGCGAATAAAGTTTGATGTTAGAAAACTACAGATGGAAGAGAACAAGAAAGATTTCCACATTGCCTTGCAAAACTGCTTTGGGGCTCTTCAAATAGAGGAACAAGATGAGAGAACAGCGGAACACGCCTGGATTACCTTCAAGCAGGCCACTGTAGGAGCCTGCGAAGAAGTACTGGGAAGACCACCAGTCAACAGTAAACCTTGGATCAGGGATGAGACATGGCAGAAGGTGGAGGAGAGGAAAAAGCTCAAACAGGAGTTGAATCAGGCCTGAACCTGGCAACAGAAACAAATTGCTGCCAACAGGTACAGCGTGATGGCCAAGGAGGTGAAGAAACAGCTCAGAAAGGACAAGAGGTCATACTTCAATGAAATAGCAGAGCAAGCAGAAACAGTGGCCAGTAAAGGGGACCTCAAGGCACTCTACACGACAACTAAACTTTTGAGAGGGAAGAAAAGCAATTTCAACAGACCTGTTAGAGACAAGACAGGCCATCTGCTCACTTCGGTTGAAGATCAGCTGGCGAGATGGAAGGAACACTTCCAGGAAATATTGAATAGACCACCACCACAGAACCCACCTGACCTGGAGCCTGGAGACCCACTCAACATCAATATAGGTGAAATCACCAAGCAAGAATTTCGAAAAGCCCTGAAAAGCCTGAAGAACGGCAAGACTGCTGGAGAAGACAACATTCCTGCGGAAGCATTGAAAGAGGGTGGAGAGGTTATGGTGGACCATTTACATATACTGCTGAATTTGATATGGAGAACAGGAGAGATCCCATCAGATTGGAAGAAGAGCCTCCTTGTGAAGCTGCCAAAATCTGGAGATCTTTCACTATGTGGCAAGTGGAGGGGGATCACCTTGTTGTCCATTCCTAGCAAAGTTCTCACCAGGGTCATCTTGGAGCGGATGAAAGACGCCATTGACCAGAGACTTAGAGATGAGCAGGCAGGGTTCAGGAAAGAGAGATCATGCATTGACCAGATAGCTACACTTAGAGTCATTGTGGAGCAGACAATAGAATGGCAAACTCCACTACATGTGTGTTTTATTGATTTTGAGAAGGCATTTGACAGCCTGGACAGAAAGTCAATGTGGAGCACCTTACGACACTATGGTGTACCGCAAGAAATGGTAAATATCATCAAGCAGCTTTATGATGGCTTCTCATGCAGGGTTATCCACGATGGGAGACCGTCCGAAGAGTTCCTGGTCACTACTGGAGTCAGACAGGGATGCCTGCTGTCACCTCTACTTTTTCTTGTGGTACTCGACTGGGCTATAAGAACAGCCTATGCTGGCTCAGAGAGAGGCATCCAGTGGATGTTAACAGGGAAATTGGAAGACCTGGCATTTGCAGATGATCTCACTCTTCTCTCACACCGGCTTCAGGATATGCAGAAGAAAGTAGATTCCTTGGGAGAGACCTCACAGCGAGTAGGCCTTAAGATCAGTCAGGAGAAGACCAAAGTTCTACGCATTAATAACAAACAAGAGGAGCCATTACGGATTGAAGAACAAATAGTTGAAGATGTAGACAAATTCACCTACCTCGGAAGCAAAATCAGTAAATCAGGAGGTACAGATGAGGACATCAGAGCAAGGATCGGAAAAGCCCAACGTGCCTTCACAACCCTGCGACCTGTTTGGAGATCTATGGTCATCTCTGTCAAAACTAAGCTCCACATATTCAGCTCCAATGTGAAAGCCATCCTGCTATATGGATCCGAAACATGGAGAATCACTAACACCAGCTGCAACAAGATCCAGACCTTTCTCAACAAATGCCTCCGGCAGATCCTCCGCCTCAAGTGGTACGACAGAGTGTCAAACCTAGACCTATGGAAGAGAGCAAACCAAGAGCCATTGTATTCCAGATAAGGAGGAGAAAGTGGAGATGGGTCGGCCACACCTTGAGGAAGAGCCAGTCGAATGTCACTCGACAATCACTCGAATGGAATCCACAAGGGAAGAGAAGAAGGGGTCGCCCAAAGCAAACCTGGAGGCGCAGGCTTTTGGATGAACTGAAAGCCGCCGGCCAAACTTGGGAGACTGCAAAAACATCTGCTAGAGATCGCAGGAAGTGGAGGACTTTTGTTGAGGCCCTATGCTCCATTAGAAGCGAAAAGGATTAAAGAAGCCCCCATGTAACACACTGTATTCACTTTCATCATTTTCATAACGGCAAGAGAGGTCTCACCAGACAGAAACTGTATAGTTCAGATAAACAAATAACCAAAATGTATGTTTAATTTCGCTGTGGTTTTTGAGTTTCTGGGTCGTTAGGAAAATGGATATGATGTGTAAATTAACTCTATGGAAAACACATCTCCTCTCAAGTACTCCAAACTCAGACTGAAAGCCAGCTTCTACTTCTCTGTTTGTAATTATTGCAAAGTCTGCTGTGTCCAACTGGAGGATATTATTACTGCAATGTAACAAGTTTGGTTATTCATACCTCAGTTAAGACTACTTATATAAGCAGTCACTTTACAGTTTAAAATAGTTTTGAATGCCGTTTTGGCTATTGTAACCTATACCCCATCGATGAAAATTTAACTTGTTGACTAAAATACCTTGAGGCCATTTTGATTACCATAAGACTATAAGAACTGTAAGACATGGGAGCAGAATTAGGCCATTCAGCCCATCAAGTCTACTCCACTATTCCATCACGGCTGATTTATTATCCCTCTCAACCCAATTCTCATGCCTTCTGTCCGTAATCTTTGATGCCCTGATTAACCGAGAACCTGTATACCTCCGCCTTAAATATACCCAATGACTTGGACTGCCCAGCCATCTATGGCAATGAATTCCACAGATTAACCACACTCTGGCTAAAGAATTTATTCCTCACTTCTGCTCTAAATATATGTCCCTCAATTCTGAGGCTGCACCCTCTGGTCATGGACTCCCCCACTATAGGAAACATCCTCTCCAGTCCACTCTATCTAGGCCTTTCATTATTACGGCCATCTCACCATTGATTACATCAGATTATATAAGATTACATGGAACAGAGGCAGACCATTTGGCCCTGCTAGTCCATGCTGATACTTATGCTCCATTTCATCCTCTTCCCATTTTCCTCATGTATATCTATTGTTACGTATCCCGTAACTGGATCACTTACCAGCAAAGATAGAGAGGTCTGCTGAAGTCTGATGGTACCATTTTTAAACATTTTTATTTATAAAGGGGCACAAAAGGAAAATTAATACAAACATTTTGATAACATACGTCATCAATACTCAATCTAAAGCGCAGGTATAGTAATAATCAATCAGAGATAAGCTCTATCATTGTCTAGGGGATACTACCTTGTCCATTTGGAAATATAACAGTCATTCAAAAGTCTGCAGGCTTCAGCCTTTTGGGAACCGCTGGGTTTCCCGTGTTGGAGAGAGAGAGAGAGATTGGTGAGAAAAGGAACACTTGCCTGGATCCTTACGAAGCAAAGCCGTGGAATCAGGGGAGCAGGCTTTCCTGTTGTTAGTTAAAAGCGATTTTCCGTGATTCCAGCCACAGACTCCCGATTCGGAATCTAACGCACGTGGCTTCCTTCAAAATGGCTTCCCGCTATGACGGGATCGCTATCGTGTCTCCTTGGTGCGTCTGGAGGGGTCGTCCCCCCCGGACCCTCCTTTATACTTCCTCACGGGATCGCAGGTGTCAATCTCTCTCTCAACCAGCCCACTTTGCCCGAGAGCTTTACACGTGGTCTTCATGAGACAATAGTCAAGGTCGCCTTATTCTGCATCCCGGTGGAACGCGGTATTCAGCACGTCTCTCTCTCTCCCATTTCCTGTGTCTATTCAGCACGTCTCTCTCTCTCTTGGGTCATTGACCCCCCCCTTCACTAGGGCTCTTGCGATTCTCACAAAGGAGGGGGCTGGTATCATAACACTATAACTGTTTATTCCCTTCTCCATCACATGCTTGTCCAGCCTTAATACTATTCACTTCAATTTCTCCCTGTGTCAGACAAAAACTCACTATTCTGTAGGGCAAAGCCCTATTCCCTATTGGATTTCTCAGTGACCATTTTGTACTTATTTCTTCTTATGCTCTTCCATAATGTGGAAATATCCCTTCTATATACATTTTTATCAAAAGCTTTTGTACTTTCTAAGATCTCAATCCTGCTTTCAAGAAAAAAGACACCCAGTCTACTCGCCCTTTCCTGATCTCGCCTAAATCTCTGAATTTCTTGGCTGTTCATTTCAACCTGTTCTGCCCTTCGGGCAACTGGTTTGTTTGTACTATGCAATTTTAAGTACATTGAGCCTTAATTTTGAACTAAGCAGTTTCAGATCTGTATTAGGTCACTTCCTGTGCAGTCAGAAAATAGTAAGTAGGAAAGCACATTGGCTGGCAGGCCAGAGCTTTATGTTAGGAACTAAAGAAGTTTCTATCTAAGGCCATCCTGCTGTTTCCCCAGCAGAAGCATTGCTTGTAAATTGATGTTTAGAAGCCAATCTAAAAGTATCAGTAAGATTTTGCTGAATTAGAATATTATTTTTGAGCTTATTAAACACTAATCTAGATACTAATGGCTTACACATACTATTTACTTATAGTATGTATTTGTCAGAATCATATAATATTTATCTGCTGGAAACTTAAAGTTCTTACTTACATGGGCATATTTACTTGTGTAATTGCACTGAATTGTGTTGTTTTCCAGTTCACTCCTTATTCACTATGGCATGCCATTGAGTTTGCAATAAAACCAAAGAACTGTCCATTTTTGAATGGAGTTTGGCTGACTGTCTAGCTGATACTACAACACCTCAGCGAGGGCAGTACACAATCTCTAATCCCTCCATTCAGTGTCTAGATAGAAGGATGTAACCTAAAAAAAACATCTATTGTGGTACAAATGAGAACCCCAACTGTTGATGACAGTTTTTATTCCTCCATTGAAGACCTTGTCTGGTGATATCCTGCCACTGAAAGTTTGATTATCATCTCCTACTCTGTAATTAGTGTGATTTTTTTTAAACTTACCTTATTTGTTCACAGAAATGCCAGTATTTAATGTTTAAACCTTATTGCCCTTGAAATGAGATGTCAAGAAAGAATCAAAACATTGGTTTGATATATACAAACCAACGTAGACAGGTGTAGATGGGTCATATTCTGCATGGAGGTCGGTGACCAGTGGAATGCCTTAGGGATCTGTTCTGGGACCTTTACTCTTGGTGATTTTTATAAATGACCTGGATGAGGAAGTGGAGGGATGGGTTAGCATGCCCTTTTCTCACTGTTACCACCGGGTAGGAGGTACAGAAGCAGAAGGCACACACTCAGCAATTCAAGAACAGTTTCTTCCCCTTTGCCATCCGATTCCTAAATGGACATTGAAGCTTTGGACACTACCTCACTTTTTTAATAAACAGTATTCCTGTTTATGAAAAATTTTAAAAATCTATTCAATATATGTAGTTGATTTACTTGCTTATTTATTATATTTTATTTTATTTACTATTTTTCCCTCTGCTGGATCGAACTGTAAACAATTTTCACGTCACATGCCGGTGATAATTAACCTGATTCTGATGCTGCATAACAACAAATTTCATGACAATATGCCGGTGATACTAAAGCGCATTCTGATTTCTAGTTGCTGTTTTGACCTGCTGAATGTGTCCAGAATTTTCTGATTTCATTTAAAATTTCCTTAATCTCGAACTGGTTGCTAGTACGTACTATCAACTCCCTTGCCTGCTACTATATCTCATCATAAAACCTATACACAGCAATAATCCCTCTCCTGACTGAAAATTTAGGCTATTTATTGATTCCAACTTCCTGACGACTATAGTCTCAGACAATCTGCTGCATGCTCGGTTGTCGACTGTAATCTCCAAGCGGCTAATTTTGAATAACTTTGCGTGGACTGTACATTGATCTCCATTAAGGCTCTTGAACCATAAAGGCAGCGCCGTAGCACCACGTGATCTGGTGACGGTGCGTGCTCCCGAGTCCGCGCATGCGCGAGTTTTCACTCGCGGGATGTACGATGGCGGCGGATGCTGGTTGTCAGGTAACATGCTGTGAAGTCTCATTTGGTCGGCGCGGCCGCGGGCGGTCTGGGACGTGTTGCTTTAAAATAAGTGGGCTCTCCGCAGTGAGTTGCGGGTATGTCGGAGGCCGTTCGAGATACAGTTCTGAAGGATGTCGAGACGTTGGAGAGGGTGCAGAAGAGGTTTACCAGGATGCTGTCTGGTCTAGAGGGCATGAGAGGTCGGGTTGCTTTCTCTGGAATGGCTGAGGGAAGACCTGATAAAGGTTTGTAAGATTATGATAGGCATCGATGGAGTACACAGGGAGCATCTTTTTTTTTTTTCCCAGGGTGGAGATGCCCAATACCAGAGGGCATGCATTGAAGGTGAGAGGGGGTAGATTCAAAGGGAATGTGAAGGGTAAGTTTTTTACTCAGAGTGGTGGATGTCTGGAATGGTGGAAGAGGCAAATACTTTAGAGGCTTTTAAGAGGCATTTAGATAGGCTCATGAATATGAGGAAGGAGGGATATAACCATAAGATATAGAGGCAGAATTAGGTAATTTAGCTCATTGAGTCTGCCCTGGATACTATGGAGGCTAGTGCCCATGATGGAGCTGACTTAAGTTTACAACTGCCTGCAGCTTGCTTCGATCCTGTGCATTACCCCCATCCAGAGGTATAGCTATAGTAATTTTTGAGTGTTTTTTGAGACATACCAAATCTCCTCAAGTTCCTAATGAAATATAGCCACTGTTGTTCCTTCTTTGTAGCTAGATAGATAGATACTTTATTCATCCCCATGGGGAAATTCAACTTTTTTTCCAATGTCCTATACACTTGTTGTAGCAAAACTAATTACATACAATACTTAACTCAGTAAAAAAAAATATGATATGCATCTAAATCACTATCTCAAAAAGCATTAATAATAACTTTTAAAAAGTTCTTAAGTCCTGGCGGTTGAATTGTAAAGCCTAATGGCATTGGGGAGTATTGACCTCTTCATCCTGTCTGAGGAGCATTGCATCGATAGTAACCTGTCGCTGAAACTGCTTCTCTGTCTCTGGATGGTGCTATGTAGAGCTGTATCAATATTTTGGATACAGGTTAGATCCTTAGAGGTACTGACACCCAGGAATTTGAAAATGCTTACTCTTTTCCATTTTTGATCCCTCTGTGAGGACTGGTGTGTGTTCCCTCAACTCGTCCTTTCTTAAGTCAACAATCAGTTATTTGATCTTACTGTCGTTGAATGTAAGTTTGTTGCTAAGACACCAATCAACTAGTTGATGTATCTCATTCCTCTCATCACCATCTGAAACTTTGTCAACAATGCTTGTATCGTCAGCAAATTTATAGATGTCATTTGGGCTGTGCCAGCCTCACAGTCAAGAGTGTAGAGTAGTGGTCGCCAACCAGTCGATCACGATCGACTGGTCGATCTTTGAGACTTTCCCAGTAGATCCAGAAAAAAAAAGAAAAATAAATACACAAATACATTATGCCTGATAAACCTTTTGATGCAAATATGTGGTAACTTCTACTTTGAAAAAGGACCATGACAACTTCGTGCCCAAAAAGAACAACTTTACCTACGACGGTAAAATGATATTCGCATACAGAAGTTTTCACTAATCCGCACCGGGTAGAAAAGACCGGAACGAAAACCCCACAACCCCGGAAACAATTTCTCTTTACAAACAGTTTCCGAAGTGGGAGTATTGCTATATTACCATGATCCTAATTAGTATTAACTTATCTTTATAATGCTCACATTACAACCCTTCTCCCCCTTTAAATTCCAATATTCCCCAAATGTAAAGAAATGGGAAACAAAAACAATGGTGTCATTAGCTTGCGTACCCCTGAAACTTATACTTGTGTCTCAGTAACAGTTTACCAATACCAGGAAAGTTGAGCTGAAAACGGGGTTGAACGCCAAGTAAACATGTTGCTCAGAGGACGTGGATTGACAAGTGTTAAAGGACCTGTCACTCTGAATATTTTTCACGACAGTTCGATGAATCCCCGGATGTAATGCAAACAGCTCAGCTTATTGTATTTGTTAGGATGGCTTTCCAGGATTTTACAAAACTGGAGGACTTCCTCACTGTTTTGCACTTAAAGGAGAGAACAAGAGGTGAGGATATTTACAATGAGTTTAAAAAATATGTCTGTGAAAATGACATCCCCATTCATAAACTGGTGGCAATTACTACTGATGGGGCCCCACTAATGTGCGGTGTGCGCGTTGATTTTTATTGCACTGTGCCGTAATGACCCTGATTTTCCCGACTTCCTGGATTGTCACTGTGATTCATCAGCAGGCCTTGGCTGGGAAGGTTGTGGACTTTTCGCATGTAGTGACACTGGTGGTCAAACTGATAAACTCGATTCCAGCAAAAGTGCTTCAGCAGCGCTTATTCAAGGCGTTATTGGATGAGCTCGATGCCGCTATGGCCTGTTTGATATGCTAGTTACAGTGTTTTCTTAGTTAAGTTAATTTGAAAGTTTGACAAAAGCATTTTATCTAATTAAAATACAATTAGCCCAAATAAAGGGCCTCAAGTTGGAAGTACAATCTGAACTGTTTTTTCCCTAAATGATTTAGTAGGTCGATCTTGCCTTTCACTAAGGCCGAGGTAGGGGATCTTGGGCTTAAAAAGTTTGGTGACCACTAGTGTAGAGAGAGTAGAGCAGTGGGCTAAGCACACATCCCCGGTGTGTGCCAGTGTTGTTTGTCAGTGAAGTGGAGATTTATTTCCTATCTGCCAGTTAGGAAGTCAAGGAACCAGTTGCAGAGGGAGGTACAGAGGACCAGGTTCTGGAGCTTCTCGATTGGAATGTGAGAATTATTGTGTTAAAATCTGAGCTGTAGTCAATAAACAGCATCTTGACTTGGGTATTTGTATAGTCAAGGTGCTCCAAGGCCACGTGAAGAGCCAATGAAGTCACATCCGCTGTAGACCCGTTGTGGCAATAGGCACATTGCACTGGGTCCAGGTCCTTGCTGAGGCAGGAGTTGATTCTAGCCATAACCACCCCCTCAAAGCATTTCATCACTGTAAATGTGGTGCTACTGGCAACTCACCCTGCTCTTCTTGGGCGCTGGTATAATTGTTGCCCTTTTGAAGCAGCTGGGAACTTCCAACCAGAAAGGAGAGATAGAAAATGTCTTTGAACATCCCCGCCAGTTGGTTGGCACGAGTTTTCAGGGCCCTACCACGTACAGCATTTGGGCCGGTATGAGGGTTCACCCTTTAGAAAGACACCCTCACGCCGACCTCTGAGACAGAGATCACAGGGTAATCAGGTCCTGCAGGGATCTGCATTGCTTTCAAAGCAAGCGTAAACAGGGTTGAGCTCATCTGGGAGTGAAGCATCATGGTGTTCGGTTTTGTTTTGTAGGAAGTAATGTCCTGCAAACCCTGCCAGAGTTGACCTGTGTCCAATTTCGCCTCCAACCTCACTTGGAGTTGTTCCTTAGCTCTTGAATTAGGTCTCTGTAGGTATAACTTGGTTTTCTTGGGTAGGCAGACTTGAATGCCACAGATCTAGCCATCAGCAGATCATGAACTTCCTGGTTCATCCACAGCTTTGGATTTGGGTATGTACAGTAAGTTCCCATAGGCACACACTCATCCACACAGGTTTTAATGAAGTCAGTGACAGCTGTGGTGTACTCATTCAGACTCAAAGATGAATCTCTGAATACAGTCCAGTCTGCCAGTTCAAAGCAGTCTGTAAGAGCTCCTACACCTCCCTTGTCCATACTTTCTTGGTTCTCACTACTGCAGTCTTCAGTCTCTGGCTACATTTGGGCATAAGAATACAGGCAGGTGATCAGACTTTCCGAAGTGTGGGGGTGGGATAGCACAGTAAGTGCTCTTGATGGTGGTGTTACAGTGGTCTAATGTGGTGGTTCGTCTGGTAGTACAAATGATTTGTTGGTAATAATTATTTAGAGACTTTCAAGCTGGCCTGGTTAAAATCCACCTTAGTGATGGGGAAGGCATCAGGAACTCCTGTCTGCCATAAAATTTCTGCTTTGGAGAGAGCTTGCTGATGCTGGATGACCATCCTGTCTCTTGTTGCAATGCTCACTGTTGCCATGGTGTAGGAATTGATAATTTAAAGATTGAACAGTCATATCTGCGGCACCCTCATCTTTTAGTTTGGTTGTCCTTCGCCCAGTTTGATCACTTCTACATGTGTTTCTGTTTCAGTTAATCAGTTTAGGTCTTTTAACTCGTTAATTGATCTGTTTGTTATCTTTGTTTAACTATGCACGAGGCTATCTACCTATCAAGTTTTTATTTGAAATAACAAAGTTATTTTAAAAAGTTTTTATTTAACATGTTACTTTCTTTAATGAAATACAAAAAACTAACATTTTTTTTGGAAAATAAATGTTAGGAAATCTAAAATTTGTTCTTTTCTACTGACGCTAATGCAGTAGACAAAATTTATATAAAAATTAGGGTGCCTAAGTCTTTTGCACGGTACTGTATATCATTAGTAATGATTGAAATGGCTGTATTTTCATAAAAACTTACTGGATTGCTAATATCCTTCAGAGAAGAAATTAGAAATCTGTTTTCCTTGCTTCATCAGGGCTGCTATCTACGAGGTGAGCAATTAGGATTGGACAATAAATACTGGCTTTGCATATTATGTCCACATCCCAATGCCAATAAATAAAATCTGATACAATATGGAAAGCTCAAGAAATACAAAGTGTTTTCTTGTGTTTTTGAGAGAATTCCAAGCACTGGAACACAATAATAGTCGGGGCATTCAGAAGTGAAAACTAAGCATATTTTAATTGGGTGTTAGAGGAAACTGGGATTTAATTTTTTTCCTTTCATCATGGAAGAAGTACAAATGTTTTAGGATTTTCTGAGTTGAGTCTCACTGTCTTGTTTTAATTAAAAGTATCAAAAGTTTTGGATCATCATCTTTGCTTGAACAAACGGGGCAAAATATTGTTAATATATGTTATACTGAATGTTGGAAATCCTCAACAAATGAATTTAACAGGTTTAGGAGAACCATCCAGACCCTGAACAATCATTCTAAGTCTGGTGATATTTTACCTGCAAGTCCATTGTGGTCATCTGTCTGGTGCAACCAGTGTGGCCTCCGCTACATCTTTGAGACACAGCATAGATTGGGGGGACTACTACATTGAACACCTTCACTCGATCTACCACAGCAGGTGGGATTTCCTGGTGTGCACCCATTCTAATTCTACTTCCAAGTCTCAATCTGATATGGTCTCCTCTATTGCCAAGAAGTGACCACTCTCATTGGAGGAGCAATACTATCTAGGTAGCTTCCAACCTGATGGCATGAACATTAATTTCTCTAACTTCCAGTAATTTCTCCCATCCCCCTCTCTTTTTCAATTCCCCATTCAAGCTCCGCTCTTACTCCTTTCCTTCTCATCCATCATCACCTCCCTCAGATGCCCCTCGTCCTTCCCTTTCTCCCTTGGCCCACTCTCTTCTATCAGATTCCTCCTTCTTCAGCTTTTTATCATCTTCGCATCTCAGCTCCCAGTTTTTCACTTTATCCCCTCTCCCCCACCCACCTCACTTATTAACTGCTAGCTTATACTTCTTAACTCCCCTCCACCTTCTTATTCTGGGTTCTCCCCACTTCCTTTCCACTCCTGATGAAGGATCACTGCCCATAGTGTCTACTGTTTATTTGCATCATAGATGCCAACTGACCTGCTGAGCTCCAGCATCTCAGCAGGTCAGACAACATCTATGGAAAAGTGTAAACAGTCGACATTTTGGGCCGAAACCCTTCATCAGGACTGGAAAAAAGATTAGAAATCTGGCTACTTACTTTGTTCCATAAATGCTCCCCAGCCTGTTGAATTCCTCCAACATTTTGTGTTTACTTTGATTTACAGCATCTGCAGATTTTTTTCTTGTTTGTCCTCCAGTATCTTATGTGTTGCTTAGGAAAATGTTATTGAGCCTTTTGAAGGTGGTTTGTCATTCAGTAAGTTCATGCTCGATCTGATCATGGAGTTAAACGTCTAGGATTGAAGAAATCCCAATGGGATTGGAAAACCTTTTATAAAATGTAAATATATGGATTGTGCAACTTTTGACTTGCATAAAAGGATGGAGGCATATTTTCTTTAGTTGAATTTGGCTTTAAAGTATTTGTTGAAGCTACACAAAATTTGCCCCCACAGTACTTTAATGCTTTATACTAATAAATGTCAGAAGTATTTTATTAACTGTCACTTTGAATAGTACAACGTGCACATGCACAGTAAATGCTGAGTTCATTATCTTTTAGAAGTGATTTCAAGGAGCTACCAGGATTATTCGAAATTTAATAGTCAATCTTCTTGCTAAAATGAAAGAAAGTCAGAATGTATACTGAGAAAAGTTTAGCAATATTCATTTGGTCTCTTCAAATATTAATCTCAACTTTTTTGGAAATAATATAAACCTTGAAAATGGATCTGGTGCTTTCCCAGCGTATATGACAAATAAACTCTTCTCAGCCAGATACAGATACTTATTTTAACTGACATTTTGATGACAAACTCTGTTATCTTCTTCAGGAATGATGCCTGGGCATGTCTAGTCTAGTGGTATATATATATCCCCATTGTCCGTCCCTCCTGATTGGTTAGTCCTCAACCAATCAGGTTTCCACTCTCCCATCTTGTTTGCAATCAAATTCCAGTTCATACTTAGAGTGAGGCCTTCGTCTTTGTTGAAACTCTCTTCCCCTAATTGTATTTCAGTGGCTTCCTTCACCAGGCAATCCCAAAATCTGTTGGCGCAGCATAGTAGTTTTGTGCCGTCAAAGTCAATCCTATGGCCATTGCGAATGCAGTGTTCTGCTACTGCTGATTTTTCCCGGGTAACCCAAATGGATACACCTTCTGTGCTCCTTGATGGGGGTTTCCATCATGTGTCCTGTCTGGCTGATGTACGCTGCTCTGCATTCACAGGGAATCCTGTAAGCGGCTAGCCATCCTGAGTACCAGGTCAGCTTTAACCCACATAAACTGTGATTTGAGCTTCCTTATGGGTTTGTGGCTGGTATTAATCTGGTATTTCTTTAGGATCCTGGTGCTCCTTCCAGAAACCATGGAAATATAGGGAAGACAGGTGGTAGTGACAGATTCCGCCTCATTGTTGGGTTTCCTGGTTTTTCCATCGACCCTTTTAAGGTTCCTTCACTTTGTAGTCATTCTGTAGGAATATCGTGTATAATTGTCTTAGTTCCTTGTGAAGATTCTCAATGTCTGAAATAATTGTTTTCGATTCATTTACGGGATGTGGGCGTCGCCATCTAAGCCAGCATTTATTGCCCATCCCCAGGTGCTCGTGAGAAAGTGGTGATAAGCTGCCGTCTTGAACTGCTGCGGTCCCTGAGGTGTAGGTCCACCCACAGTGCTGCTAGGGAGGGAATTCCATGATTTTGACCCAGTGACAGTGAAAGAATGGCAATATGTTTCCAAGTCAGGATGGTGAGCGACTCGGAGGGGGATTTCCAAGTGGTGGTGTTCCCAGGTATCTGCTGCTCTCGTCCTTCTAGATTAGTGGTCGCCAATCTTTATAAGCCCAAGATCCCCTACCTCGGCCTTAGTGAAAGGCAAGATCGACCTACTAAATCGTTTAGACACACACATGCACACCGGGCAGAAGGGACTGGAAGTGGAGCCCCGCAGCCCCGGAAGCAGTCTGTCTTTGCAGGCAGCTTTCCATAGCAGAAGTGTTGCTATGTTACCATTATCTTAATTGGTATTACTTATTTTTATAATGCGCACATTACAGCACCTTTAATTCTATGTTTCATTATTTAATTTTATTTCAACACGAAAAATAAATGAATAAAAATTGACTGTTGCACTCAGTGTGATGACTGGGGCTGAATACTTTCTGCTAGTTCCCTGAAATTTGGCTCATAACTACAGACAGCCAGTTTGAGACAGTCTGTGAGGTGTCTGTCAGTAAGACACTCCTGTACTTAGGTTTAATAATTTTCATTTGTTGCAGCACAGCACGCTTGCAAACCTCCTAACGGACTGAATATTTGAATGGACAGTTTCCTTTGGACTGAATGTTGAATCTGCCACATTTTCCCACTGTTTTGTATTGGTAAACTGTTATTGAGACACTAGTATAAGTTTCAGAGGTACGCAAGCTAATGACACCACTGTTTTTTGTTTCCCAGTTCTTTTACAATTGGGGAATGATGGAATTTAAAGGGGGAGCAGTGTTGTAATGTGAGCATTATGAAGATAGGTTGATGTCGATTAGGATAATGGTGATGTACTGGTGCTCCCGCTGCGGAGAGCTGTTTGTGGGGAGAGGTTGTTTCCAGGTTTGTGGGGTTTTGTTTCCAGTCTTTTCTGCCTGGTGTGCATTTTACATGTTTTTTCGGGATCTACTGGGAAAGTCTCAAAGATCGACCGGTCAATTACGATCGACTGGTTGGCAACCACTATTCTAGATGGTAGTGATTGTGGGTCTGGAAGTTGCTGCCTTAGGAACTTTGGTGTGTTGTAGCAGTGCATCTTGTAAATAATACACACTTCTGCAACTGTTCATCGGTGGTGGAGGGATTGGATGCTTGTGGAAGAGGTACCAATCAAGTGGGCTGCCTTGTCAAGCTTCTTGAGTGTTGGAGCTGCATTCATCCAGGCGAGTGATGAGTATTCTATTACACTCCTGACCTGAGCCTTTGGGGAGTCGGGAGGTGAGTTACACGCTGCGGGATTCCCAGCCTTTGACCTGCTGTGGTAGCCACGGTGTTTATATGGCTAGACCAGTTCAGTTTCCTGTCAATTCCCAGTAGGGGATTCAGTGATGGTGATGCCACTGAATGTCAAGGGATGATGGTTCGAGCCTCTCTTATTGGAGCTGGTCATTGCCTGGCATTTGCTTGGCTTGAATGTTACTTGCCATTTTTCAACCCAAGCCTGGATATTGTCCAGGTCCTGCTGCATTTGGGTATGAACTGCTTCACTATCTGAGGAGTCACAAATGATGCAGAACGTTGTGTATTCATCTGCGAATAACCCACTTCTGACTTTGACGGAAAGGAAGGTAATTGATGAAGCAGCTGAAGATGGTTGGTTATTCAAAGTAGAAAGAACTGCTCTATATTGGGAGGTGTGATAATGGCTGTCATTGTGTGAGTGGGCTTCTGATAGACACCATGCCCAAGGCTACTGTCCAGTTTTTGTCATATTAGAATAAGCAAGAATGAGAGGCAATCATTCTTCTGCATCTCCATCATAAATTGAATGTTTGGATGTATGCTGTTCAGATGGGCGTGAAACTGTTGGAGTGCCTGGAGTCCATGTGGCCACACGATGAAGGTGTCATTGACGTATCTGAAAAAGTATTCACAAGTTCCCATTAAGGACAGCTACGTCCTCCTGCACTCAAGGTTTGATAAGGGTACTGTTAACCTTTTTGAACACAACGTACTTCCTCAATAAGGGGAACTAATAGGAACAAATGGCTGTGCTAATTTCTTGAACATTCTAATAAGATGGAAACTGGATGGTAGCCTCAGGTATAGCGTCTATCGGAAGCCCACTCTCACTGACTTAGACCACAACAATAACAGCTACCATCACACCTCCCAATATAAAACAGTTGACGTAGCCGATTATTCCTTTACCACTCTTGGATAGAAAATTTTTGATACTTTTAGGACTGTTTTTAAAAGGAAAGCTGTTGACCATTACTGCACAATTTTTGCTTTGTTTCATTAATTGTTTTAGTACCAAATCTAAATTTACTTTGTGCACAGTGACAATGAATAGAATACTTTTGACATCTTTTGTGAAGCAATTCAGATCTGGTGCTCTGTGGGCAAGATTGAAAGTAAAATTATTTGTATTTAATTATTTCATTAATGGTGAATAAGCATAAGAAAATAGGTGCAAGACTAGGAGGGGCCCGCTTGGTTCCTCAAGCCTATCTTGTCATTCAATATGACATGGTTGATCTGCCCCTGGCCTCACTTTCTCTTCTGCCAATTCCCTGATACCCCCAAATACCCTGATCTTTATTAAAATAATCTACTTCCTTTGAGTACCCCCAATTATCTAAGGCTGAAGAATTCCAGGGATTCACTACCCTCTTCAACAACTTCCCACACTCTGCAATTTTACTCTGATCTTGTAGCTATGTCTCCCACTAGCGGTCATCTGACATCTACTCTTGTACTGCCCCTTAAGTATCATATATGTTTCATTAAGACTGCCCCTCATGCTGCTAAACTGCAAAGAAGAAAGATCTAATTTCCTCAGTTGTTCACAATAGGACAACTATATAGTTCCAGGAATTACCCTAGTGAATGTTTTCTGGTCTGCCTCTAATACCAGTATATTGTTTCTTTATAAGGGGATCAAGATGGTTAATAGTACCTCCAGGTGTGGCCTCATTGGTATCCAAAGTGTGACTACTGTATATCTCTATCCCTAATCTCTACTGAGATTGTATTGAAGAGCAGTATTTTGCTTGTCTCCCTAACGACTTGCTGTAGCTGGCTGCTAATATTTTGTGGTTTGTACGCAAGAATATCAAGATGCTTCTATACTTTGCTTATTTGCAATCTTTCTTCATTTAGATAAAAGCTTGTGGTTAAATTCCGTTCACCAAAGTGCATTTGCCAAGTTTTCAGCCACTCTCTGAATCTAGCTTTATTCATTTGCAGTGTCCTGGTATTCTCTGTGATACCTAGAATTTTGATTGCAATGGGCAAAGTTTCCTTGCTCATCCATAAAAAAAATTGAAACAAGAAGTAAAATACACACAGGAATGCCAGCATGCAATTCCTATCTAAACTAATAATAGGCCAGAACTTGCTACCCACTTGCACACCAAGATGGTCTGATCCTAATGGTAAACCTGCACATTAGATGCCTCACAAGACATAATCTGTGATGTAGAGAAGAAACTCAGCAGTTCATGCAACAATTGCAGGTGTGAAAAATTGTTGAGATTTCTGATCAAAACCCTGCATCAGGTCTCTGAATGAGGTAGACTACTAGCATTCAAAAGCATTCACTAAAACAAAAAAAAAATCAGAATAGAAAAATGATCAGGGAGTGTAATTTTCATTTCTTGTATTATATATGCGTCTAGTGCCTGGCTATAAATCTGAACACTTCTTGCCACTGCCTGTAAGGAGTTTGTAATTTCTCCCAGTGACTACATGGGTTTTCTCCGTGTGCTCATTTCGTCCCACAGATTGTTGGCTGGCATGGCTTGGGGGGCTGGAAGGGCCTATTTTGTGCTATTTCTCAATTTTTAAAAAAACTAATCACTTGGGACCAGTGCCTGTTTTGGAACATAAACTAATTTCTTCAGTAGAGAAGAAATTGACAGAAAATGGAAACAATAAGATTTTTCTTGTGTTTTTTTTAATAGGATGTCAGAATGAGACAATCATCAGACATGTGGTATAACCATAGAATGTATTCTAGATTTTGGCAACATTACCAACAAGCTATGGGATGGCTGCAGAAACATAGAAGGGCTTATCACAAGGCAATCAGATCATTTGAGCATTCACCCTGGTATAGCACAGAATCTACAGCAAGTCACTTTACTGACTGGCATCATGGTTCCTCATACTATTCTTCAAGATGTGCTCAGCAAGATGATCTCAATCAAAGCAAATGGCAGCAGTCCCCATACAGCACAGATAATGAAGAGGAAAATTTGAAGGATATAGCTGATATAAGTTCTGACACAGAAGTGGAAAGTGACACAGAGAATGAATTGGAATGTGATGTCAGCAATGTGGAAATTACTGAAGAATTACGTCAATACTTCGAACAAACAGAAAAACACAGGGAAGAGTTAAGTAAGTGTCACTGCTTTAGACTTTTCTTCTTGGCTTCACGATTCTTCTTCCTTTACCACATCCACTTATGCATTTACTTTTACATAGATTTTTTCGTTGCCAGTAGAATTCAATGTGTAACAAATGATTTATTTCTGATCTGTGTGCAATAAGACCACATACGCTGTGTTTTAGATGCACCATGCTTTTCTAAAGTAGGGTCACTGTTGATCATGTATAATCTATTATTTGACACTCAAAAAATAATTTGCCTGTTGAGCCCTATAAAGGAGCTTTTCAGTGTTCTCAGAAAACTTAAAAATTCAGCGGTCTGATATCCACTCTCTTTCACTCTTTATATATCTGAAACAGCTTTTGGTATCTTCCTGTATTATTAGCTAGCTGATGTTCATAGTTCACCTTATCTCTCCTTATGGCTTTTTTAGCCTTCTGTTGGTTTTTATAAGCTTCCCAAAACTTTTAACTTCCCACTAATTTTTGCTATATTATATGCCCTTTGTTTTCTTATAGAAACATACAAAATTTTGAAAGGGATAAATAAGATAGAAGTAGAAGAGTTGTTTCCATTGGTAGGTGAGACTAGAACTAGGGGACATTTCCTCAAGATTCAGGGGTGGAGATTTAGAATGGAGATGAGAAGAAACTGTTTTCCCCAGAGAGTGGTGAATCTGGAATTCTCTGCCCAGGGAAGCAGTTGAGGCTTCTTCACTAAATATATTTAAGATAAAGTTAGATTTTTACATGGTAGGGGAATTAAGGGTTATGGGGAAAAGGCAGGTAGATGGAGCTGAGTTTACAGACAGATCAGCCATGTTCTTATTGAATGGTGGGGCAGGCTCGATGGGCCGGATGACCTACTCCTGCTCCTATTTCTTATGTTTTTATGTTCCTTTTATGTTGTCTTTGACTTCCTTATACTTCCTTTAGAATACCACTAAATCATTGGGGTATGTATCTATCTTGCATCTTCTGAATTGTCCCCAGAAACCCTAGTCATTGCTGTTCTGCCCTCATTGGCTAGCTCCTCTTTTATTCCTCTGTAATTCCCTTTACCGCAATACCGATACATTCAACATTATCTTCTCTCTCTCAAACTGCAGGGTGAATTCTGTCATATTATGATCACTGGTTCCTAAGGGTTCCTTTACCTTAAGCTCCCTTTATCAAATCTGATTCATTACGAAACACCCAATCCAGAATTGCTTTTCCCCTAGTGGGTTCAACTACAAGCTACTCTAAAAAGCCATCTTGTAAGCATTCTACAGATTCTTCTTTTTGGGATCCAGCTCTAAACTGATTTTCCCAAATCTGGCTGCATATTAAAATCCCCCATGACTAACAAAACATCACACTTTTTACGTGCTTTTTCTGTCTTTAATTTGTATCCCTCATCCTGGCTACTGTTGAGAGGCCTGTATATAATTTCCATCAGCATCTGGTTACCCTTGTAGGTTTTTTTTGTTTTAACAGGCTTTCTTGTTTTTACGAGGACAAGTTGCTAGCTCAACGCTCTCCCCAGCACGGATGGAAAGCGTGCAAGGGAACTTTCACTCCGAAGACTGGTGCTGATGCCACGACACCACCAGCAGGCTATTGTTATACATGCCAATCTTTAACTGCGCTACAAGATCATCTACTTTATTCTGTATACTGCATGCATTCAAATATAACACCTTTAGTCCTGTATTTATCACCCTTTTTGATACTGCCTCCATGTTACATTTCAGCTCTTCCTGCAATTTTGCCATATCATCTGCCCATTCTTCCTCAGTGTCACTGCGCACTGCACCTCAAATTCAAAGTACATTTATTATCAAGCTAGGTATACAGTATACAACCCTGAGATTAACCTTCCTGCAGACAACCATGAAACAAAGGAAATACATTGGAACTTGTTGAAAGAAAACATTAAACGCCAATGTGCAAAAAAATTGCATAAATGGCAGAAAATGAGCAAATAACACACAGAATATTAATCATCAAACTACAGAGTCCTGGAAACAGTCTAAGAATGTTCAGTTCATTTCAATTTAGTGCTATATCATTCATTGACGCCAGGCTGCAGAGCCAGTCCGCCCCGACCAAAGTTGTACAAAATAGCAATTTTAAAAAAGGCACAACTAGAAACCAGAAATGCATATAACATAAACTGCAGGGTCTTCTAAAAACAAGTCCAATTCACAAAATGTGCCAGTCAAACCTTGCCCAAGACTCCTGCACCTTCCTCTGGCAGCAGTGAGAAAGAGGGAGTTCGGTCAAACCCAGGCAGACAGCACTGAACCCATTCACCTTCTACTCTTATTCTTGTTAATTTCAATCTTGCTTGATGCTTTAATTGGTGAGATCAGTGAGAAACAGAGTTGATTGAGTGCTTACGTCCCGTCTCCAGACTACACGCCGCTCCAAACCTCACCATACTCCCTCGGAGTCAACAAAGTGCCAGATCGCTCAATTGGCCCAAAAACACACCATAAAAATGTAAATCACAGGTTCCAATCACACACAGTTTAGTAGTAGAATCATATTCGAAAGATGTAGTAAAAGAAGTTTCATGAGCATCTGAAAGATGTTACCATTGTTCACCTGACAGAACCAACTGCCTCATCCTCAGCCCTATCATTTTGCATCCCCTCCCCCTTCTACATGAGTTTAAATTCTCTTCAACAGCTCTAGTAAACTTCTAGCAAGGATATTAGTCTCCCTCAGATTCAGGTGTAAGCTGTCCCTTTTGTACAGGTCCTACGTTGGTAGGAAATCACAGAAGAAATCCCAGTGATCCAGAAATATGAAACTCTGACCCCTGTACCAATTCCTCAGCCTCACATTCATCTGCCAGATCATCCTATTCTTACCCTCACTTGCGTGTGGAACAGGCTACAGTTCTGAGATTACTATCCTGGAGATTTTGCTTTTCAGCTTTCTACTAATTCCTTATATAGGTGGCCCATGCTTTTCAAACGTTGGGTTTACGACAACTCGCTGTTACGAAAGACTTACATTAGTACCTGTTTTCACTAACCAAAGAGGATTTTCGCTTTTACGAAAAAAGACGCACGCCTTATACGTGTGTTTACCCTGAGAAAGACTACAATGACCGTGAAGCCTTGTGCGGGCAGTTGTTTGCGCATACGTGTACGTGCCAATTTTTTTTCCCCCAAATTGATTGTGTTTCGCTGCCTTCCCGAGTTTGATAAGTGAAACTACACTGTACCTATAATATTTCTACTTTATATAGGGTGTAAATTTATTATATCATTTCTGCTTTTACGATATGTTAGTGTTAATTTAGGTTTTATGTGTTATTTGCTTTGATTTGGTAGGTTTTTTTTGGGTCTGGGAAAGCTCAAAAAATTTTCCCATATAAATTAATGGTAATTGCTTCTTCGCTTTACGACATTTCGGATTACAGACGGTTTCAGAGGAACACTCTATCTTTGGATTGCGGGGAAAACCTGTATTCTCACTTCAGGACCACCTCCGTTTTCCTTCCTATATCATTGGTAGCAATGTGCACCATGACTTCAAACTGTTCACTCTTCCCCTTTAGAATGCTGTGAACCCAATCAGAGACCTCTCTGACCTTGGCATGTAGGAGGTAAAATACCATCTGGATGCCTGTTTCATATCCGCAGGTCCTGTTGAAGGGTTTCGGCCTGAAATGTCAACTGTTTATTCTTTTCCATAGATGCTGCCTGGCCTGCTGACTTCCTCCAGCATTTTGAGTGTGTTGCATGGATTTCCAGCATCTGCAGATTTTCTTATGTTCCAGATATGGCTCATGAGTTTATACAATAGAAGAAAGACTTTCTCATGTATTCTTAACTCCTTTGCAATAAAAATAACTGTTGGAGTTGCCTTTCTAATTGCTTACCGTTCCTGTATGTTCACTGACTGTATCTCAAGAACCATCTGTTCACTAACATTGACAAGGTTCTTGCAATTAAAATAACTGTTTCATTTCTTTATATCAACCTTTATATTTTTCTTGCTAAACTGTGGTCCGTCTTTTAGCATCTTTGTCTGCAGTCTTGGCTTAGGAAACATAGAAAAACTACAGCACAATACAGGCCCTTTGGCCCACAATGCTGTGCAGAACATGTACTTAGTTTAGAAATTACCTAGGGCTACCCATAGCCCTCTATTTTTCTAAACTCCATGTACCTATCCAGGAGCCTCTTTTTAAACAAAAAACCCTGCTGTATCCACCTCCACCACCATTGCCAGCAACCCATTCCACGCACTCACCACTCTGTGTTTAAAAAAAAAACTTACCCTGACTTCTCCTATGTACCTACTTCCAAGCACCTTAAAACTCTGCCCTCTCGTGTTAGCCATTTCAGCCCTAGGAAAAAGCCTCTGACTATCCACACAATCAATGCCTCTTATCATCTTATACACCTCTATCAGGTCTCCTCTCATCCTCTGTCACTCCAAGGAGAAAAGGCCAAGTTCACTCAACCTATTCTCATAAGGCATGCTCCCCAATCCAGGCAACATCCTTGTAAATCTCCTCTGTGCCCTTTCTATAGTTCCCATATATTTCCTGTTGTGAGGTGACCAGAACTGAGCACGTGGGGTCTATGCCAAGTGGGGTCTGACCAGGGTCCTATATAGCTGTAACATTACCTCTCTGTTCTTGGAACTCAATCCCATGGTTGATGAAGATCAATACACCATATGCCTTCTTAACCACACAGTCAACCTGCGCAGCTGCTTTGAGTGTTCTGTGGACTCGGACCCCAAGATCCATCTGATCCTCCACACTGCCAAGAGTCTTACCATTAACACTATATTCTGCCATCATATTTGACCTACGAAAATGAACCACCTCACACTTATCTGGGTTGAACTCCATCTGCCACTTCTCAGCCCAGTTTTGCATCCTATCAATGTCCCGCTGTAACCTCTGACAACCCTCCACACTATCCACAACACCCCCAACCTTTGTGTCATCAGCAAATTTACTAACCCATCCCTCCACTTCCTCATCCTGGTCATTTATAATAATCACAAAGAGTAGGGGTCCCAGAACAGATCCCTGAGGCTCACCACTGGGCACTGACCTCCATGCAGAATATGACACATCTACAACCACTCTTTGCCTTCTGTAGGCAAACCAATTCTGGATCCACAAAGCAAGGACACTTAGATCCCATGCCTCCTTACTTTCTCAATAAGCCTTGCATGGGGTGCCTTATCAGATGCCTTGCTGAAATCCATATACACTCATCTGCTGCTCTACCTTCATCAATGTGTTTAGTCACATCCTCAAAAAATTCAGTCAGGCTTGTAAGGCATGACCTGCCTTTGACAAAGCCATGCTGACTCTCCAAATGTTCATAATCCTGCCTCTCAGGATCTTCTCCATCAGCTTACCAACCACTGAAGTAAGACTCACTGGTCTATGATTTCCAGGGCTATCTCTACTCCCTTGCTTGAATAAGGGAACGACATCTGCAACCCTCCAATCCTCCGGAACCTGCCATGGTTTTTCGTGCCCCACAAACGACCAGGAGACGCAGAAGATTCTTCAAGAAGTATTAAACTTTAATTTGCAAATCAAAGCTGAGACAGTCATTGAGCTAGTCGCTGATTGCCCACCGATCCTTGTGCATAGCATTTTTTATAGCAATCTCCTGGTTTAGTTATATTAGCATATCCAATCAGTCTACAGTTACGTATCACAAGTACATCCGCCACTATTGTTTCTACCCATTGACTTAATCATGTTCTAATCTACATCTCTTAGCTACCTCTCATTAACACACCAGGATCTTCTACATTCTTAAGATTTCATTCTCCTACTAAATTGGATACATGCATAGCAAATAGCAAGCTCAAAGCTGACTACATAGTTTTGGTTACACAGCAAACAATGCAACTTTTATACTCCAATATATCCCCCCTTTGATTAGGGTCTCACACAGAGAAAGAAGACTAAGAGTCTGTGCACAAAAGCCCCAATAAACTCAAGCACTTATTCCCAAATCTCGGGTTAAACTATAATTTTCTGCGCCAAGACCTCAAAGTATTCTCTCCCTGTTACCCTGGGCCGCTGAGCCAAAAACCTGTCTCTGTACCTGAGACAGGGAAAAAGACTCAGAAGCCCTTACAATCTACTCCCACACTGTCGTTTTGCTCTTGTTCATCCTGTAGGTGTTGTAGGCTGTAACGATACATTTTCGGTGTTTCTTTCTCCACTCAGCTTGTTTCAGTAATTGCCACGAGCATTGGAAATTGTTTGGTTGCAGCACGCACTACAAGAGATTTGAGACAAGGAAGAAAACAGCGCAGCACAAGCGCACAGCTCAACAATATAATACTGACAGTTATCGCCATTTTAGTCAGCCATGCTCCCCATCCTCCGAGTTTACTTTCTAACCCTGTCCGAACCCTGCATTCTGTGCGCATACCTCGCACTGTGACAAGACAAAGTCCATTGAAGCCTGTAAATAAGGTGACCAAAAACCACCTTCTTTATTTGCTTTATCACTTCCCCCCTTGCACAATGGTCAATCCCATGTGCTTCTGAAATCAGAATCATCAGTAGAGGGGTGGGCGCTACCAGCAAACCGTCTTCCATGCTCCACAAGCCTTCCGGGTTCTGCTTGGCCCCCCTTCGTCTCCACATTGTCTGTTCTGCCAAAGTTGCCTTACCTTGTATTTCAATTAGGTCCTCTACCTCAGGTTCTGGAGTTAGGCTTACCTGGGGGGCAATGACAGCTGATGTACATCCAGACGCTTTTCTGGCTGCCTCGTCCGCAGCTTGATTTCCCTTTGTTATAACATCCTTTCCCTTTTTATGTGCCTGGCATTTTACTATAGCCAATGCTTTAGGTTTCATTATGGCTTTTATTAAGTCTAGAATTTGCTGACAATGTTGTATGGGATCTCCGCTACTTTTTTTTTAAAACCTCTCTGCTTCCACACTGCCCCGAACAAATGGCATACTCCATGAGCATATGCCGAATCAGTATAGATGTCTACTTTCTCACCTTCCATCATTTCACACGTAGCTGTCAGGGCTTTGATTTCCGCTAGTTGGGCAGAACATGGTTGGGGACAGGACTCCATCCTAATAATTTTATAGGTCGACTGATCCTGCTGCACTACCGAGAACCCTGCATGATTTCCATCGTAATCCCTATAACGAGTCATCTACGAACAGAACCTTTTTATCTGCATCCTCCAGTGGTTCTGACCGTAAATCTGCTCTCAATTTGGCAAATGCCATTGTCTTCCTTACACAATCATGGGGTTCTCCTTCATAGCCCAAAGGGACAAAATCGGCTATATTACTGGTAGTGCATCTCTGTATGGTCATGTCTGGAAATGTCAATAGTATCTGAAATGCTGCTATCCTGGCTGGCATCAGCACAAATTTCCCTCTTTCCAGCAATTCTGCTACTTTGTGGTGTGTGTACAGAGTCACAGGATAGCCCAGGGTTACAGATGATGCCTTTTCATATGCATAGTACAGCGCCGCCAATCCCTGATAACAGGGTGGATACCCCTGAGCCACCTCATCTAGTCTCGTACTGTAGTATGCTATCGGCTGCTTTGCTTTTCCTGTGCCTGTTTCTTGTGTTAGAACCGCTGTGACATAACCCTCCTGTCGGTTGGATACATACAAATGAAAAACCTTCTCGTAGTCAGGCAAAGCTAATCCTGCTTAATATTATTGAAAGCTATCTCCGCCTCTCCATTCCACTGTAAGCCGTTCTTCAAATTTGTATGTCCTGCTTCTTTCATTATCTTTCTCAAAGGTGCCACAATCTCAGCATATTCTCCTATCCAATCTGAGCTGTACCCTGCCATTTTCAAAAACGTCATCATCTGCCCTACAGTCTGGGGTTTTGGGGCCTTAGTTATTGCCTTAATCTGATCTGGTGCTATCGCCTTCACTCCCTTGGATATTACCCTGCCTAAGTATTCCACTTGCTGGGTGCAAAATTGCAGTTTCTTTTTGGATACTTTATGTCCTCTGTGCGCCAGCTTCTCTAACAGAGATATAATGTCCTGCTCACACTGTTCCTTACTGTAGGAGCAAATCAACAGGTCATCCACATACTGTAACAATGTACTTTCCAATGGCATGCCCTCTAGGTCTGCCTTCAACACCTGATTAAAAACGTGTGGTGAATGTTTAAAACCTTGCGGCATTCTGGTATAGGTATACTGAGCACCTCTGTAAGTAAATGCAAACAGATACTGACACTGGTCGGCTAGAGGAATGCTGAAGAAAGCCGAACACAAATCAATCACTGAAAAGTAACTTGCTTCTGGTGGAACATTAGTCAAAAGCGTGTGTGGGTTGGGGACTACTGCTGGCCAGTCCTCTACCACATCATTTACCGCTCGCAAATCATGCACCAATCTCCACTTAGATTTATCTGCTTTTAAGACCGGCAGCAACGGGGTATTGCATGGACTGTTTGTTCTTTTAAGCACTCCTATTTCAAGCAACCCCTGCACTGTCGATGCTATTCCCTCTTCTGCTTCTGGTCTTAGAGGGTATTGTGGTCTCCTGGGTGGAATTGCTCCCCTTTTCAGCCTTATTTCCACCGGACTAGCTGTTTTTATTTTCCCTACGTCCGTGGTCATGCTGCGACCACAGAATAGATGGCAACTCATCTAACCTATCTTTCTGCTGGCCTCTCTCCTTTTCCAGCAATGGCATGTGTGGTTGGGGAGTTATTTCGACCTCTCTCACTGTCCCTACCATATCTACACTTACCATTATTTTAATGCAATTGTTGTCTTCTGATATCCACACCTCTGGCGTGATTTTCCTCCACACTGTTACGGTTTCAGCACTCTTAACTAAGGGTCCCAAGTCTTTAGACTGATATCCCCTTTTTTACCAACAACGTTACGTGGGGCGCAGCCTCCGGTATCCTGTACCATTTTTCTAAAAAGGTGTTCCACTTAACTTGTAAAGCTGCCCCTTGCTTTCCAATTATCACAGCCTCCCCTTCCAGGTGCTGTTGGGTACATGCCTCCAGTTGCCATCTCTCCTCTAACTCCCTGTTCTGAGTCTCGTCAAAAATCACTGTACAGTGTAGCTCAGATTTGGGCATTACAGCCCTGGGTAATATAGCCTGCACGCTCTTTTTCCATTTTTCCCAGGTTTCCTGAATCTGATCTGCGCTGTCTCCTATCCAAAAGACATTAGCCTTCTTGTCTTCTCGCACTATCAATTGAGCCCCTGCTCTTTCCACACTCAGCCCATTTCTGGTGCATTCTAATTTTAATTCCAGTTTCAATAAGGCATCTCTGCCTAACAAATTAATCGGAATTCCTTTAGATACTAGCACCGGCAAAACAATTCCTTTATTTCCCATTCTCAACTGCACTGGAGCCGTGCACTGTGTCAACTGTGTTTTCCCCAAGAACACTACCATCTTAATAAACTTTCCTGACATGGGAAGGTGAAGGGCATACTGTGGCTGTACACAAGTGTACGTGGCTCCAGTATCTATCATCATTGGTGTCAGTTGCCCTTCTAACATAACCTGAACAATGGGTTCCTCGTCTCCCTCCCTTGTTGTCATTGGGTAATGTCCCTTCCCACTCAAGTTCTCGGGGCACCCCTAATACCTCGCATAGGGGTTCACAGGTCCGCTTGGGCCAGTGGGGGCTGGTCCTTGGCTAAACTTTAGTTCCCTTCTTATCGGTTCCTGCTGGTGTGTGACAGGCCATGGTGTAAACGGACAATCTCTTCTCATGTGACCTGGCTGATTACATCCCCAGCACAATCTCTCTACCTCTCTTTCCCCCTGTTTCCTCACTGGTCCCCTCTGCCCATAGCTCCTCTGTCCCCCTCCTTGGGACTTCCAGTCCTGTCTGGGCTGTTTGAATTTAGTCTGTTCCTGATAGGGCATTTGTGGGAATGCTCCTCCAAAGACGTTGATTATTGGCATGGGGTTTTCCGGCCCTTGTCTTACAGTATGATCGGTTCCTCCATATAGTGGTGCTTCATCCAGTTCGATGGCTGTACTTGGACTGGTGGTTGCTGGCAGCATCTTTTTGCTTTTCTCTTTTTCCTTTTTGAGTTCTTTGAGCTGCATTTGTATTAACTTTCTTTGCACCTCTTCCTGCTGCTCAGCCAACCTTCGTTTGTCTTTCCGGTATTTCTCAACCGCATGGACTATGTGGTCTCTAAATTCTTATGGGGTCATTGACGTCAGCTCAACCATTTCCTCCAGTTTGGATTTTACTTGCGGAGGCATTGCATCCAAAATGCTGTGTCAGAACAGTGTGGTGATAAATAAGCTATTTTCCACCTCTTGCTCAGTCTCCAGTCTCCACCTTTTCAACTGGTTTTCTACGTAGGCTGCTGGGTTTTCAGTGTCTCCCAGTGGATCCCCTTTTAAGGCTTTGGGGTCCACTTTGGGTGGATAAAGCTTTCTGAGGGCCTGCCATACCCTCTGCCTCACTCTGTCAAACCCGTCTCCATCAGTTCTTGGGTCGTTCGAGTTTACTATGCCAGCCATTTCCATTAGTGTGTTAAATTTGGAGGTTCCCATTAATCTTATCAATAGTGCCTTCAAATCTCCCATAGCCAATAATCGTCCTGCCGTTTCTTCTTCAAAGGCTCTAATCCATTTCCCTGCTCCTTCATGTAGATTGGGCAGAGTGTTTTTCAGCCCTTCTAGGTCCTGGGATCCCCAAGGGATATACTGCACTTGTATCCTTTAACTAACAACGGCATCATTCTTCCTCCTCCTTCCCACCTGCCCTGGCTCTCCTCCTCACCTGACCCCCCATCTGTCTCAGGGTATGTCTTTACTGCCTCCCACACAAATGTCTCCGGGGTCCTCTTCTTCCCTCGGTCTCCCTGTGGAGTCCTTCCTTTCTGTCTTGATTCAATACTTGGTTGGCCCCTGGAGTATTTTTCGCATCTCCCCTGGCAATCCCCTCTCAGTAACTTATCTGGCTCTCTCTCTACTTCCGCAAGTCGCTCCCCGACCGCCTCCTTCTGCTCTTCTAGGCTTCTGCCTCCTACCTCTTCCCCACAAATTCTCGCATACTCTCTCTCTCCACTTAACTCTTGCTCCTCCAATGAATCATCTTCTCTTTCTTCCTGTCCGTGTCTGTACACCTGTGGCAGGGACTCCTCATGATCCTTACTCGTGCTTGATTCCCTTCTCTCTTGTGTTTCTCCAAGACTCTCATCTCCTATCTTTTTTCCACTTCCTCTTGAATGCCTCATCTCTTCCTGCCTTGATGAGCCACTTTCTTTTCTAGTCTGTTTATTTCTATAGTATAACCGATACTCCTCATACTCCTTTTCCTCTTTTTTAAGTATTTCATCCATTCAATCCCTTCTTCCATTTCTCTCTGTGCCTGTTCCACCTTTATCCTTTCTGCCTGTATCTCCTTCCATATCGCCGCTTTTTCCTTCTCGTATTGTTTTTTTTCCTCCTCATTATCCCAAACTTGTACTTCTCCCTGCATGTTTACTGTTCCCGTCAGCAGGGGGCACTGCTTAGGGGTTCCTTCCTCATTATAGGGAGGGGGCTTTTCTGTTTCTTTCACATCCAGGTACGGAGCTGAAGCCAGTTTCTCACTGTACCTTCCTCTCTCTCTAACAGGCTGTTTCTCCAGCACCTTAGTGTCTTCCTTGCTTGTAATCAATATTCTACCTGTCCTCTTCAGCCTTTCTCCCTCCGTTCTGAAGAGTTTTAGCACTTCCATTTCTCGTTCTCTTTTTTGCCCTCTTTTTTTAGATTTATCTTTTGGTTTGTAATTTTTAATTAGTCCCTCCATTTCTTCGCACAAACTTACATCAAACGTTCCTTCTCTTGGCTATTTTGTGACCAGGTTTTTGGTTCTCTTTTCCCATTTTTCTGAAGTTTTTGTGATCTCATATTTATTTACCGGGATTTTTTGCTCAGAATCTCTACTGCCGTTCCTTTACCTGTCATGTTGTTCTCTCTTTTTAAGGTATTTCAGAGATTCACAGTTCGTTTACTGGATAATATTATTTACTCTAATTCTATGCCTAGTCTATCGTCTATCTACCAGCGCTTTAAATTATATATTGGACTGTCCTTGTTTCCTATTCTGTTCTGCCCGTACAGACCTCTATTCAGAGCGGTATCCACAGAACTTGCTCTTTGCACCTCGTCTATTCAGACCCTTATCTCTTAAGGCAGTATCCACGAGGATTTTCTCTATTTTCCTTTCCCTGCCCGTTCAGACCTTCGTTTCATACGAAGCGGTATCCACAGGGATTTTCTCTATTTTCCCCTTTCCCTGCCCGTTCAGACCTTCGTTTTATACGAAGTGGTATCCACAGGGACTTACCAACACCACGTGGAATTTTTCTTCACTTAACTTCTTATTAGCTTATTTGTACTTACCCTCACTGCAGTGTTCTTGATCAATCCTCTGAGCCTCCTGTTAACCCCCAATTCTGCCAGATTCTTTGGACCAGAGAGACCCTTCGGCAGTGGTTCCACACTTCTGAGACTCCAAGACCTCCCCAAAACCAACAGAATTCTTAGTCCAAATTGTCGCAAAAAGCGCTTACCTTTTGTTTGGGTGCACCCTTAATTCTGTTAGCCTTGTGGGGGTCCCTAGAGGACTGGGAAGCGTCCCCAATCTGCCGTTTCCTTTCCGCGGGTCTCTTTCCGGTCCTGCCACGGTCGCCAATTTTGTCGTGGTTTCTCGTGCCCCACAAACGACCAGGAGACGCAGAGGATTCTTCAAGAAGTATTAAACTTAAATTTGCAAATCAATGCTGAGACAGTCATTGAGCTAGTCGCTGATTGCCCACCGATCCTTGTGCATAGCATTTTTTATAGCAATCTCCTGGTTTAGTTGCATTAGCATATCCAATCAGTCTACAGTTGCGTATCACAAGTACATCCGCTACTATTGTTTCTACCCATTGAGTTAATCATGTTCTAATCTACATCTCTTAGCTACCTCTCATTAACACACCAGGATCTTCTACATTCTTGAGATTTCATTCTCCTACTAAATTGGATACATGCATAGCAAATAGCAAACTCAAAGCTGACTACATAATCTACATCTCTTAGCTAGCCTCTCATTAACACACCATTATCTTCTACATTCTTAAGATTTCATTCTCCTACTAAATTGGATACATGGATAGCAAATAGCAAGCTCAAAGCTGACTACATAGTTTTGGTTACACAGCAAACAATGCAACTTTTATACTCCAATAAACCTCTCCCGTCCCATTGATGATGCAAAGATCATTGCAGAGGCTCAGCAATCTCCTTCCACGCTTCCCACAGTAGCCAGGGGTATATCTCATCCAGTCCCTGTGACGTAACCAAATTAATGCTTTCCAAAAGCTGCAGCACATCCTTTTTCTTAATGTCTATATGCTCAAGCTTTTCAGTCTGCTGTGAGTCATCCCTATAACCGCCAAAGTCCTTTTCCATAGTGAATACTGAAGTAAAGTATTTATTAAATACCTCCAGTTCCATACACACTGTTACATTTGATTGGTCCTATTCTCTCACGTCTTATCCACTTGCTCTTCACATACTTGTAGAATGCCTTGGGGGGTTTCCTTAATTCCACTAGCCTTATAATTTTCTAGATTTCTATCATTACCTAGTTTTTTGAACCTTTCATAAGCTTTTCTTCTTGACTAAATTTTCAACAACCTTTATACATCATGATTCCTGTACCCTACCATCCTTTCCCTGTCTCATTGGAGCGTACCTATGCAGAACACCACGCAAGTATCCCCTGAACATTTTCCATATTTCTGCTGTACATTACCGAGTACATCTGCTCTCAATTTATACTTCAAAGTTCCTGCCTGATAGCTTCATATTTCCCTTACTCCAGTTAAACATTTTCCTAATTTGTCTGCTCCTACCCCTCTCCAATGCAATGGTAAAGGAGATAGAATTGTGATCACTATCTCCAAAATGCTCTCTCACTGAGAGACCTGACACCTGGACACCTGACCAGGTTCATTTCCCAATACCGGATCAAGTACAGCCTCTCCTCTTGTAGGCTTATCTACGTGTTGTGTCAGGAAACCCTTCTGAACACAGCTAACAAACTCCACCCCATCTAAACCTCTTGCCAATCAATCTTGGGGAAATTAAAATCTCCCATCTCGACAACCCTGTTGTTATTGCACCATTTCAGAATCTGTCTCCCTATCTGCTCATCGAAGTCCCTGTGACAGTAGAGTTATTGACCCCTTCCTGTTCCTAACTTCCACCCACAGAGACTCCATAGACAATCCCTTGATGTCTTCCTCCTTTTCTGCAGCCATGACACTATCTGATCAGCAGTGCCATGCCACCACCTCTTTTGCCCCCTTCCCTGTCCTTTCTGTAACATCTAAAGCCTGGCACTCTAGCCATTCCTGCCCCTGAGCCATCCAATTCTCTGTAATGGTCACAATATTATAGCTCCACGTACTGATCAATGCTCTAAGTTCTTCTGCTTTGTTCATGATGTCCCTTTCATTAAAGTAGACACATCTTAAACCATCACTCTGAGCACATCCCTTCTCTATCACCTGCCTATCTTTCTTCTCACACTGCCTACAAACTTTCTCTATGAGCCAGTCACCCCTTCCTCCGTCGCTTTAGTTCAGTTCCTATCTCCCAGCGATTCTAGTTTAAACTCTTCCCCACTAACCTTAACAAACCTCCTTGCCAGGATGTTGGTTCTGCTCGGATTCAAGTGCAACCCATCCTTGTTGTACAGGTCACACCAGTCCCAAAAGAGGTCCCAATGATCCAGAAATCTGAATCCCTGCCCCCGCTTCAAACTCTCAGCCACGTATTTATCCTCTACCTCACTCTATTCTTGTACCCACTGTTGCGTGGCACAGGCAGTAATCCCAAGATTACTAACCTTGTGGTCCTGCTTCTCAGCTTCTTTCCTAACTCCCTGTAGTCTGTTTTCAGGACCTCTTCCCTTTTCCTACCTATGTCGTTGGTACCAATATGTACTACGACCTCTGGCTGTTCACCTTCCTGCTTCAGGATATCGTGGATGCGATCAGAAACCTCCCGGACCCTGGCAGCTGGGAGGCAAACTACCATTCATGCTTCTTTCCTGCATCATTTCCTGTCTGATCCCTTAACTATAGGGTCCCCTATCATTGCTGCCATCCTCTCCATTTCCCTATCCTTCTGAGCCACAGGGTCAGACTCTGGACCAGAGGCGCAGCCACTGTTGCTTCCCCCAGGTAAGTCATTTCTCCTCCCTCTCCCCCCAACAGTACTCAAACAGGAATACTTATTGTTAAGGGGGACAACCACAGGGGTACTCTCAAGTATCTGATTCTTGCTCTTCCGTCTCCTAGCTGTTACCCACTTATCTGTCTCCTGAGGCCCTGGAGCGACTACTTGCTTATAGCTCCTCTCTGTCACCTCCTCACTTTCACTGACCAGACGAAGGTCATTGAGCTGCATCTCCATTTCTCTAACCCAGTGCCTAAGGGTTGCTGCTTGATGCATCTGGAGGCTAGGAGTCTCCCGGACATCCCACATGTGACACCCAATACAGAACACTGGCCTCGCAGATATACTTCCTATTCCTATTCTTCACAAGTAACTTACCTCGCTTCGACCCGTTATTGCCGAAGCCCCACTGAGCCAAAGCCCTGCTATTCCGACTCCGACTCCCTCTACTCCTATGTCTTCTCTTTAGAGCTGTTTTCTTTTTAACACTTCCCGCCAGTCTAACTCGCTGACGTCCACGCAACTGCGCAGTTGTGCCTTAATCCAGCAATTCAGTTTATTTTCTCTTATCAAGCTTTAAATTTTCATAGAAAATTGCTACTGCTGATATTTCTAAGGGTGGGGTTTGGTTGGGTGTTAAATGGAAATAAGAGGGGCTGAGGAAGGGAAATGATGTGGGAATAGTTGGAGTGAAAATGTGAAATGCACAAAAATAATTAGAATTGAAAATATGGAGATGCAAGAGACTGAAGATGGTGCAAATCTGAAGCACCACACAAAGGAACTGGAGAAACTCAGCAGGTCACGCAGCATCAATGGAGGGAAACGACCAGTCAACATTTCTTGTTGAGACACTTCATCAGGACCATTTCATCAAAGTTAGACGATGAAAAGTTTCCGTTCTTTTGATTTGTGCTCTAGTTTTAATCACATTGAGAACATGAAAAATGAAAGTGGGTTGTTCTTTGGATATAATTTCTTTAATCTGAGTTATTGGCCAAAACAAAACTTTACTGAGGTGTAAAGCCTGCTCGATATAATTTTACCACACAAGAAGGCAGCACCTTTCAACTTATCACAATGCATTAGTAACTTTACATTCTGCAGTACAGTTTCCTCTCTATGGGTGTCACCAGAGATTATTTAAAGAAAACCAATGCATGAACAGCGTTGAACTTCTATTCCACAATGGGTCCAGAAAGAACAAGAAGAATCTTTACTTCCTCAGTCCTTGATCACCAGTTAATCACTTAATAATCTCAATGCACTCAGTACCTCATATTCCATCTGGGTAGGTGCCAACCAGATGGCATGAACATTGATTTCTCTAACTTCTGGTAGCCACTCCCCTCTGTTTTCCACACCCCCACCCTTACCAACTTTTGGGTTTACCCCTCCTCCACCATTCTCATCCCTTCTCCAACCCCCCACCCTCATGGTCTGCCCATCACCTCCCTCTGGTTCCCCATCTCCTTCCATATATTCCTCCTTCAACCCTTTACTTCTACCACCTATTACCTTCCAGTTTTCCCATCATTCCCCTCACCCACACACCCATCTTCTTCCTCGCCTGGTCTCACCTATCACCTGCCAGCTTTTTTTCTCCCTCTGAACACTTCTTATTCAGACTTCTGCCTTCTTCCTTTCTAGTTTTAAGGAAGGGTCTTGGCCCAAAACATTGACTGTTTATTTCCCTCCCTCCATTGATGCTGTCTAACCTGCTGAGTTCCTTCCATGTTTTGTGTGTGTTGCTCATAACCCCAGTAAGTCTGAGTGACAAAGTTGGAGGCTTCAAGGGTAAAGTATCAAAATTATGTAGCTTATTGTAAAATAGCTCTTTTCTAACATCTGTTAACATTTTTGCTTAACTGGCCATCTGGTTTACATTAAACTGAAGAAAGTTGCTGTTTTTTTTAATAGTGCTTCAATCTAAAAATGCGTGGACATATGGCAACAAACAATATGGTTGGTGAATAAACTTCAACATTGACCAGCCTTACTATAAATTAATCTTCAAGATTACAGGTTGCTAAATTCTGTCATTCTAATTGGATTGAAATCATTCACTATTTAAAGTAAAAATGCATCATGCAGAAAACTGCATTCCCAAAAGAATGTTGGTGGAGGTGAAGCGGGAAAGTGTATTAGGAACTAAGATTGATAAATGTCTCTCTTCCATCCATCAGAAATATTTATCAGGAGCATTGCATAGGCATGACCCTTAGCTTTGTCAATAATCCCTCCCATCTGTCCAACAATCTGTTTGACCACCTACCATCAGGCAGGAGGTATTAAGGCACAAACTGTTATGATGGGAAACAGCTTCTTCACCCAGGCTGTAAGTCCACTGAACTCTCTGCCAGCACCCAGGTCTCATCACATACGAAGTGCCAATAGCATTATACTGCTTACTTTTTAACGTGTCATAAATACACATTATTTGTTAATTTATTTGTGGTAATATTACTGTATGTGTTTGTATGAGTTATATGTACTGTGTTCTGCACCTTGGTCTGGAGGAATGTTGATTCATTTGGTGATATACATGTGTGGAGTTGAATGACAATAAATTGAACGGTTTATACAAATGACAAATCTCAACTCATTCATTTCTGTATTGATTAATGTTATAGTACAATAGATTGTTTTAGCATGTCATATCTCTGAAATAGTTGGAAATAATTAACAAGAATTGTGTGCTACATAGTTGTGTGAAGTTAGGAAGTAGAAAGTAATTATTATAATGTTCCAGATACTCTGATTTCCCCTAACCATTATTCTGTTTGTTTATCTGAACAAACAAGTTACCCTTTTGGCATGATCCTAGTGCAGATTTTATACTTGGTTAATAACAGTTAGTAATACAAAGAAACAATGCTGTGATTGCTTTCCGGTTTGGGATAATTAAATCCCAACTTGGGGTAATTATGGAGTTCAGTCTTCATTTCACCAACCCGGTATTAATTATGCACAAACTTGTGTTGTCATTTCCCATCTCTCTCTCTCTCTACAGATAATAATTCAGGATCTGATATTCTCTACTATGTTGTTTATTATTGCTGCTCTTTCAACAGGTGAATGATGTCACATTTCTTTTAGTTTTTAACCTATAAATCTCTGAGTTCTCAAAGACATTAGTCCTTTAAGACAATATGATTTCATCCATTATGGGTACTTTTTCCTCTTATCACCCTAATCCACAAGCTTCGTTAAATGTTACTGTGACTGTTTGACTGTGAAAGTGTCACAATCAACTGTACATCTACAGTGAAGCTCGCTGGTTTGAGGCCTGTCTTCCTCTTCATTCTATAAGTCAGGCATGCAAAGATCGTTTGGAATATTCCAACTTTGTCCAGCTAAAAGCTATTGCCTCTCTGTATATTAGAAGAGTCAGGATCAACTTACTACCTACCACCCTATGAGCCTCCACATCCAACACATCATTCTCCATAACTTCCACCATCTCCAAAGGAATCATACCACCAAACATTATCACCCCACTTTTCTGCAGGGACCATTCCCTCCACAATTCCCTTGTCCATTAGTCCCTCCCCACTAATCTGCAAGCGTTGTAAGTGCTACACCTGCCGTAAACCACCTCCCTCATCTCGATTCAAGGCCCCATACAGTCCTTCCAGGTGAGGCAACTCTTCATCTGCAAATCCACTTGTGTTGTCTATTGTGTCCAGTGCTCCTCTACTTTGGTGAGACACATTGTAATTAGGAGACCATTTCGTCAAGTAGTTCCCGACGGTCGAACATTTTAATTACAATTCCTATTCTCGTTCCAACATGTCAGTCCAAGGCCGCCTTTTGTGCCACGATGAGGCCACCTTCAGCGTGGAAGGGCAACACCTTATATTCTGTTTCAGAAGCTTCCAACCTGACAACATGAATATTGATTTCTCCTTCAGGTAAAAAATAAATTCTCTCCCTGCCCACTCTGGCCCCTTACCTGCCTATCTCCTCTCCTTAGGTCCCTTCCTCCTATGGTCAACTCTCCTCTCCTATCATATTCTTCCTCTTCAGCCCTTTACCTTTCCTACCCACCTGGCTTCATCTGTCACCTCCCAGCCATCCTCCTTTCCCTCCCCTACCTTTTTATTCTGTTGTCTTCAGCCTTCGTCTCCAGTCCTGAAGAAGAGTCTCGACCCGAAATGTCGACTGTTTGTTCATTTCCATCGATACTGTCTGACCTGCTGAGTTCCTCCAGCATTTTGTGTGTGTTGCTTTGGATTTCCAGCACCTGCAGATTTTCTCGTGTTTATAATTTTCTCTTTAGTCATCTATACCTTGTAAGGTCAAAATACACAGAAGAATAATTGAGCATGAAACAATATATACATCCTAACAAAATGCAGAAGTATTACCTGGGTTGATATATAAAGAGGGAATCAGTGTTGTGAATTGGAGCCTAAGAATCCATATATGGGGTCAAACCTCTGCACGGATTCCAGCTCTAACAAAGTTCCTTGTTGTCAACAGAGTAACACTGATGGCTATTGCTGAATTAAAGGCAGCTCTTCAAATTGAACTAATGACCAAATTGAGGCTGATTATTTTATTTGGGAAATTTGCAGTCGGTAAACAAAAAAAATATATCAGCACACGTGGCTGCTTTCAAATCCAGGTTTTAAAAGAAAGGACATGTAGGTGGTGAGAGTTGATGTCTAGTGGGTGCCAAGTTCTAAAAGAAAGTCTTTTGTTTCCTGGCAGTAATGTCCTCCTTATTTGGACAGAACTGTTGGAACATGCATTTTGTGCTGATAATATTAACAGGCTTGATCTGCATTTTGAAGCAGTTAACTTTTGTAGTTAAAATGACATGGGTTAATGACTATCATTATTGTTAATTTCAGAAACAAGCCCAGTAACTTCACCCTCTCCTGGGGGTGTAATTGTCTGATACATTTTTTAAGGTGACAGTGCTAGCAGTGGGAAGTGAGCTCTTCCCAAATTACAGGCAAAGATTGTAAAAAAAAAAGTTGTAGGTCAGATGTAGCAAGCTAAAATGCAGTGGAAAACACACTCTCTATTCCATTACTGTTTATAACTGGAACAGCAGAAGAATGTGACGCAAATTGTGATTAAAATTAATGAAAAAGTCCAGATGAAATGGACATGGATGGACTCTCCAGCGGCTCCTAGCAACTCAAGTGAAGATGACAGTGATGAAGCAAGATATGCTCCAATAAAGACCCAGGGATTGAAGACATGCAGGACTGAAGATAAAACCATTGCTAATCAAGGTATTGACCCCTCTGGTGAAAGATCCATCAACTATTGCCCAACCACTCAAAAATCTGCTTAAGGCAGTAAGTGCTCAGATGACCCTGTGACTCTAAATGAAGAACAAATTTTAAGCTTGAAAGGTGACATTATGTGCTACGCCTGAATTAAGATTCCCCGATGCAGGTAGACCATATGCCCTGTATGTCAATGATGGAGGTCTTAACTCGAACATGGAGACAACCAGCATCCTGTTGGTTATTGCTCTGACAAAGATCTGATTTTGTACACTGATGGCTCCTCAGTGGTTAAGAGAGGTATTTGAATGACTCATGGAGCATCTGCACAGTAGGAGGAACTAGAAGCTTTAATTGAAGCCTGTGAGTTGGCGAAAGGAAGATCAACTAATATTTACACCGATTCTTGGTATACTTTTGGAGTTATCCATGATTTTGGAAACTTATGGAGATAATACGGCTGTAGGAACCCCAATCAAGAATAGCCAACTAGTACAGGAACTCATGGATGTTATACAGTTGTCATCAGAAGTTGTATTAAAAGGTAAAAGCCACTCCAAATTGACTGTAATGGAAAGCTGTGGAAATGCATTCACGGATTGTGGAGTACACAGCACAGGAAGAATTAAAAGAAGTACCAAGAACATAATGCAGTGAACCCAACAACTGGAAGTATGGAAATGAAGTTAAACTCTGCATCACAGACAACCAACAAGATTCTTGAGAATCGTGAGTTCACTGTTCTAACTGTCAAAAGTGGTTCTAAATGGAGAATGGTGAGAAGTGGAGTACAGAGATGTAATAGTTATAGATTAGTAGCTCCAACTATGTTGCTTCCTTATCTGGCACAGCAGGTACACTTCCTCTGACACATTGGAGTGCAAAAGATGATCGACAGATTCTCCCTATGGTGTAGAATCCGAAGTTCAGGGCACAGGATCAACACATGTTTGAAAGATGACAAAACAAATCCTCAAGCAGCAGTAAAGCTGCTGCAATTAAATGCTTCTGCCCACCTGGTCCATTTTTACACTTGCAAGAATCACATGAATTTCCTGATGTTGTTAAGTGCCTCTGCCTGTTGGGTATCTCAGTATATACCACACACTGCAAACTATTCACCAATGCTGGGCATTCCGGCAGATCAGGAACAAACGTGCCTTTTTTATTAAACATTCCAGCAATGGCCATGTTGATATTATGCCTATGATTCAATATTCTTAAGAGAGACGCAAATATATGATGATCATGCCCCCTACGTACCATCTGGATTATTTATGTAAATTTAATCAGCATGATTTAAGGAATCATATAGTATCTGACCTATTCAATAGTTCCATTTAATATCAGAAAAACGTATACAATATACATCTTGAAGTTCTTGTTCTTCACAGACATCTACAAAAACAGAAGAGTGCCCTAAAGAATGAGTTACAGTAAAAACTTAGATCCCCAAAACTTCCCCCACACACAAGCAGCAGGAAAGCAATGACCCTCCCCCTCCTACTTCACAAAAAAAAAGGCATTAGCGCCCTCCACCCACCAAGCAAGCAATAGCAAAGCCTCCAAGAAAGATTATGATCTTCAGTACAACAAAACTAATCGTTCACCTGACAGTTTGACATACCATAGGCTGTCTGTCTGTGTCCCCAATAAAGGGACAGAGAGGTGTCTCTTTTCACAGTGAGGGGAACATAAATGATTTGCATGTTTGTCACGCTGCTTTTTATTGAGTACTCTGACCAACACCAACAAGAGAGAGTAAGTGCGTGATTCGCTGCGTACAGAGCCACGACAGCTGATTCGCTGTTCCTGATGTTCTGCTTTCTCTTGTGTTGCTTCAGTCAGCGGCACCAAATTAGAAATGGCTCGTTCCCAAGGCCGTGAAGCCCCAGAACCCTGAAGGCGCACTGATCTCCCCAGCCGTGTCCTTGGGATTTTGAAAAGCACAGGTTGTGAGCCCCTGGGAGTGGGTTCCACCACCGCAAAGAACCGAAGTCTGAGTGTAACTGCGGGTTAGGGTCTTGGACAGAACCCGATCCACCCTGAAAAGGAAAAAGAGTGACATCAAAGATAGAAATTAAGCTATTTTTGTTGATGAGCTTGAAGGAGTCGCTTTTAAGTGCCATTGTACTCCACCCTCATTATTTATGCCTTATCCTGAGATATCTGTAAATCTGCATCTAATATTCATGTCAAAGCTATTAAATCTTTCCATATGTTGACTATAAAAGCTACCTTTTGATTAAGTTCTGAAGATACCATTCCAGTAGGGGATGGTTCATACAATTATATTTACAGCTAAAATACATCAGTCTGATAGATGGGATTTCTTTGATTGGATTCATTTAAGTCTTTGAAGCAGGAATTACTTATTATTATGAATCGTATTATTCATACTAATACGCCTTATCATAATTTACATCTTTTTACTTGGTTAAGGGTGATCATTAATAGAATAGTTCAAGTTTACGTAAGTGTGCCTACTAATCTGCCTAACCAGGGCATAATCCTATAAGTACTTTAAAGAATATGTACCTTTCACATATCATATCATTTTAATTATTTTATATTTAACATAGTTACCATAAGTTTTACTGCTTCTAAATTTTCAGATGTTAATGATTCTAAATGGGTGGTTGTTGGATCTGACTGTTAAGTGGTATTTTCTTTGCAGTCCAACAATTAATTGTTTGCAGTTCAGTGTGTCCCTTTAGTGGTCATATTTGGATGATTCTGGAAAACTCTGGAAGCTTCTCTGGTGCTGGATTATTTGAATAGTGACTTTCTGATTTGCTGACCCTTATCTGCAAATCTGAATAGAATGTTTCTTATCTATGTGTATAAAAAGAGCTGACAAAAAGGCAGCACATCTTTTTCTTTGTCTCTCCTTTCTGCTAGAGCCTCTATCACTGTCTGTTTTCAAATTTCTTTGTTCTATTAACATTTAATAAAACAATCATGAAGCGACAAATTTGTGCCTCTTTCCTGACTTCTGTAAAAATGTTGGATTAAAAACCTTAGAATCCAACAATTGATTAGCTTCATCCATGCAAATTTGCCTTTGAGGCCTAGATGTGCCATCTGTTTACTTCTATCCACTTGCTTCGAATGTTCCCGTATTGTGAACTACAATGTAGGAATATGTGAGATCCTTTCCACATCAGTAGAAGAGCGTTGAATATTTGGGTCATGGCGCCACAATGTGGGAGAGGATTTTGGCAGCATACATGATTAGGTAGGATTGGGGTAGGAAATTTAACAGAAGTGATGTCAATAGGTTGGAACTGATAAGGAGTCATGAAATGCTGAGTTCTGAGGAGTCTAGTTCAGCCCAAGGCAGTGAATCACTGGTAATCTTCTGGAAATTATGATGGGTAATGAAGATGGTGGCTTCAGTCTTTCCACTGTTTAATTAGGAACAAATTATTACTCTTGTAAAGCTTCAGTTTCTTGTCTGGTGATTGCCATTGTAATCAGGATATTTTGGTTAGTGTGGAACTCCATATACCCCCACTAAAATATCATTAATTCCACCAGTTGCTGTTAATTATAGCATTGCACTTTTACTTTTAGATAAATGTTGTATATGTGATCATTACACATGGAAAATTTGATTTGATGGTATAACTATTAATTGGGTGTTCTAAATCTGTCTTGTTAGTACTGTGTATACAAAATGAAAATAATGACATTTCGGAGTTAACAAATTCACATTGTTATGTCAGCTGGTTTAAATCAAGTCTTACAGCTTGCATTCTAATGTGGTGCCAATGGCTGTGTCAGTGGCAAAATGGAAGTGATTGCTGCAACACTGATTTGAAGGGAATGGTTAAAATTTGCACACACATTCACTGGATTGAAGCTTTGTTCTCAACCCCCCCCCCCCTCCCCATGAGTTAATATTGGTAAATTTCTTGTTTGTAGTGGTTGCCAATGACAACCCCAAGTTAAACTTTCTAAAATCTCTAGTCTTATAGGTATTACTTAGTGGAAAACATTGAAAATTACAGTCACTTTTTCAACAAAGCTGGGTTGTTGAAATGGTCAGTCATTAATATATTTCTGGCATGCTGGCACATTTTCATTCCATTACAGCCACTAGGGTGACTGTAACAAAGTGAGTAAGATTATTTGTTTATAAAAAACAGCACAGGGCAGTGAAATTAATGATTAGGACACTGTCTCTATGTTGAATGTGCTTTAGAACATACCAAAATGAAAGGATCTGTGTAGGTGCTGTTTATCTAATCCTTTCAAACTTATTTATTAACTGACGCTACGTCCACACTAAAATGGCGTTTTCGTCCTCCGAAACCAGAGCTTTTCAGAAATGCTTTCCGGGGTAGGTATTTTTGAAAACGCTGTTCAGGCAGATCAGTGTGGACGGGGTAACCAGAGAAATCTGAAAACGCTGTCAGACGACAGCGCGCTATTTCATTGTTTTCTTGAATGCAACCTAACAATTTCAGAACAGACGGCAACGAGACTGAAGCCAGAAGAGTTAGAAATGTACTCACCAAATACTTTGACCCATAACTTACTGAATAAATAAGAATACTCACTTTGCCCTGTTTTCTGTCCTTGCTGGTATGAAGGTGGTTTACTTATTTATGCATGTACTTCTCTGTCAATAGATGTGTAACAGCCTAATGTAACATTGTATGGAAATACAAGATAACACTGATGCAGACATTAAAACATTTATACATTTAACAAGGTGCTTTATTAATGCAACAGAGTTAGTCAGTTTTTCAATGTTCTTCGGCAGCCGGGTCAATCTGTCCGTGAACTCCCTGTCGGTTGCCTCTGTATGCTCCAGTATTTGATTTTTTTTTTACTTTTAACTTCTCCTGCGCGAGAGCCAACAGCTGTCCGTCGTTTTAAGTTTTTCTAGTCTGTAACTGCACAAACGCACACTTTTACGGTGAGATTCGACTCCCAACATGTTGCTTGTTTCAGTAGATGTGTCCTGCGCATGGCCAGTAACAGGAGATTCGCCGAAATCTCCGTTTAATGTGGATAGAGATATTTTCAAAAACGTATAGTGTGGATGCCTATCGTTTTTACGTGAAACCAGCGTTTTCAAAATTATCCAATCTAGTGTGGATGTGGCCTGATATACCTGGCATTGCTCGGGTTATTATGCCAGCAATCATATTGGTTGCATTTATATTCATGCAGATGGATTTTTTAACATTCTTGTAAATGAAATAAAGTTAACCTAAAAGTATGATTCCATGAATAGAAATAATTAGGTGTTTAAAATTATGTTCTTTAACTAGAGTTACAATGGAAACATGCACATTGAAAGTAAATGCAAATACTAAAAGTGAATGTAATAGTTCAAGTAGGTAGGTACAGAGTACAATGTTTAAGTTCACTTGACTTCAATGTTGAAGTGTCTCAGATGATGCAGTATTTTTTCGTGTAAAAACGTGTCAGTTAATTTTTTATCTCCCCAAGCAACCAACATATAGATGACCGTGAGAAAAGCATTACATTTTGACATTAAAGTCAACAACTTGTGCCTTGTATGTGTTCAAAGCAAAATGTACTGGTTCTGTAATTCTAATTCATTTGAAATCATTTAGTGTTTAAAGTAAAAATGCATCATGCAGATAACTCCATTCACAAAAGATTGTGGAAGTGAAGGGAGAAAGTAGATTAGAAACTAAGAATTATTCAAATGATAAATCTAAACTTCATTTCTGCATTGTTTGACGTTATAGTACAGTAAATTGTCATAGCATGTAGTATCTCTGAAATGCTCGGAAATGATCAGATAATGAGTTGAACTTCAATTTATGAATATTTTACCTCATGTATAAAAATGCATAGAAGCTTCTCATCTCCAAGATATAAATCTTTTTCTTTTTAAGTTTTTTTTTTGAGAAAATAAAATCTCATAAATGTTAGTAGGCTTACAGAATAGTTTGGAACATTGGAGGCTTTATCTTGCAACTTCTATTTTCTGTCATTGCAATTGAGTGAAATTACATAGAATGAACAGCACAGAAATATTTGGCCTAACTGGTCCACAGAAGAACCCTAGCTGTAACAGAGATAACTTCCCTATTGTACAACCAATAGGCCAATACAGTTGCTTCCAAACTTCAGATGTGAGCTTTTTGACACGAGTTCATTTTGATAAACATCCTCACTGTTGTTTTCTTTTTGTCACTGAAGATGGAAATCAGCATTTATGTTTATGCTTCATAATACTCACACAAGCCCTTCTTTACATCCACAGAGCGACAACAGCAGTTTGATGCCGAACAGCATATGACCTACGTTTTGGCTGACCAGGATTTTCACAACGCTTCAGGAAGAACTATCCAGCCACCAGCAGAAAGGCCTGGTGTAAGGAGAATGGTTGAGATGAAAAGATTATATGGAGATGGTGCTGCTAAAATACAAGGAATGGAAACTGCAATGCAACTTTCATTTGACAGACAGTGTGATAAAAAGCAGCCAAAGTATTGGCCTGTAATTCCTCTTAAGTTTTGATTGCATATTCTTATAAAAACTTACTGATTCTATGGATCTGTGACAGATATTTCTACATTGAATTTTTAGCAGTTTTTTCTTTATAATACTCATTTATGACTTAATAAACATTGTATCTTTTATTATTACCAAGTAGGAGATGCTTTTCTATGAAAGCCTCAAATTCTGCTCTAACCTAGTGGTATGTTCAAAGTCAGAAGGTCAGCATCCAAAAGAACATTATTGTCCACTCATTTATTTTATCAGGCTTGTAAAATTTAGCTTTTTTTCTAATCTTGGCTCACATCCCTACATTATTGCTTGAGATATAATCCTTGCATCCTTTCTACAGTTTTCAATACTTTACAAACCATTTAATTGAAGTTTGATGCAGTCAAAAGAGAAGGTAAAATATGGGCTAAGTGTTGGGAAGAGCTGGAGCAAAATCACTTAAAGATTGTTTCATGAAAGGTGTCATTAAAAGAACAAGGAATAGAGATGCAGGGCGCAAAAAGGGACATGAGGGAAGTGCATTTCACCAAGGCTACATTGACATATAAATATAAGAATAAAATGAAGTTGATTTATGTTTGTATGAAGAGCTTCTGGAACCTGGCAATAATAAAAGAACTACCTTTACATTGGTGCAGCAGCAACATTTTGGATGAATTACTGTTGTAGGATATGCATGAGGAAAATAAAACATTTGGAATCAAACATTGGAAGAATTTAGTGATGACAAAAATAGAGATTAAAAACAGCATTCAGCTAGATTGTGATAGTAGACAATTTTAACTTTCAACATATTGACTGGGACTCATACTGTAAAAGGGCTGGTTGGGAATGAGTTTGTCAAATGTGTTCAGGGAAGTTTCCTTAATCAGTACATGGAAGTCCCAATGAGAGAGTGTGATACTAGATCTATTAGGGAGTGAGACAGGGCAGGTGACAGAAGTTTGTGTAGGGAAACGCTTTGCATTTAGTAATCATAATGCCATTAGTTTCAAAGTATTTATAGAAAAGCATGGGTCTGGTCCTCACCTTGAGATTCTAAATTGGAGAAAGGCCAGGTTTGATGGTATCAAATAGGATCTAGCAAGTGTGGATTGGTATACGTGCAAAATGCTGGAGGAACTCAGCAAGTCGGCAGCATCTATGGAAATGAGTAAACAAGATTAGTAATCTATGTTTGGAGTCAAAAGAAATGGGGGAGATTTTAAACTGATTATTTGTCATCTATTTACTCTGGAGACAAACAGAGAAAATTCAATGGGTAGGTCATGGACCCTATACAGATTACAGAGGAGGAAACATTTTTTGCCTTGAGAAAAATTGAGGGGAGGCGGGATAAACTCCAGGGCCTGACAAGGTGTTCTCTCGGACCCTGTGAGAGACTAGTACAGAAATTGCAGGGGTCCTAGCAGAAATCTTCAAACCACCCTTGGCCATGGGTGAGGTGCCAGAGGATTAGAGGATAGCTAATATTGTTAAATTGTTTTATAGGCCGGAAAGCCTGACATCAGTAGTGGGGAAGTAATTTGAAGATATTCTATGGGGCTGGAAATACAAGTATTTGGATAGACACGGACTGATTTAGGGATTGTCAACATGGCTTTGTGCATACTAAGTTGTGGCTAACCAATCTTACCGAGATTTTTCGAGGAAGTTTAGAATCGGATTTAATATCACCGGCATGGGTTGTGAAGTTTGTTAACTTTATGGCAGCGATACAATGGAACACATGATAAATAAATATTGAGGAGGGGGAGAAAACTGAGTTACATTAAGTGTGTGTGTGTGTGTATATATAGTCTATTAAGTTAAAATAAGTGATGCAAAATAACAAAGAAGTACTGAGGTAGTGTTTGTTGGTTCAAAGACAATTTACAAATCAGATGGCAGAGGGGAAGAAGCTGTTCCTGAATCGCTGAGTGTGCGCCTTCAGTCTTCTATACCTCCTTCCCAACAGTAACAATGTGAAGAGGGCATGTCCTGGGTTGTGGGGATCCTTAATGATGGCTGCCATCTTCTTAAGGTATCGCTCCTTGAAGATGTCTTGGATACTACGGAGGCTGATACCCATGATAGAGCTGACTAATTTTACATGTTTCTGCAACTTATTTCGATCTTGTGCAGAGGCCCCCCCCCCCCCATATTAGATGGTGACGCAGCCTGTCAGAATGCTGTCCATGGTACATTTGTAGAAGTTTTCAGGTGTTTTAATTGCCAAACTAAATCTCAAGCTCCTAATGAAATATAGCCACTGTCTTGCTTTTTTTTTATAGCTACATTGTGTCCAGGTTAGGTCCTCAGAGATATTGACACCCAGGAACATGAAATTGCTTACTCTTTCCACTTCTGATCCCTCTGTGAGGACTGGTTTGTGTTCCCGTGTCTTACCCTTCCTGAGGTCCACAATCAGCTCTTTTTCTCATTGATGTTGAGAGCAAGGTTGTTGCTGCAACACCACTCAACTAACAGGTATATCTCACCTTGTACACCCTTTTTGTCACCATCTGAAATTCTGCCAACAATAGTTGTATCATCAGCAAATTTATAGATGCTGTTTGAGCTACGCCTGGCCACACAGTCATGGGTGTAAAGACTAGAGAGCAGTGGACTAAGCATACATCCCTGTGGAGTGCCAGTGTTATTTGTCAGCAAGGTGGAAATGTTACAGTGCCTATAAAAAGTATTCACCCCCCCCCCCCCCCGGAAGTTTTCATGTTTCATTGTTTTACAACATTGAATCACAGTGGATTTAATATGGCTTTTTTTGACACTGATCAATAGAAAAAGACTCTTTCATGTCAAAGTGAAAACAGATCTAAATTAATTACAAATATAAAACAGAAAATAATTGATTGCATAAGTGTTCACCCCCTTCAAGTCAGTATTTAGTAGATTCATCTTTGCAAGCAATTACAACCTTGAGTGTGGATAGGTCTCTTACAGCCTTGCACATCTAGACAATGCAATTTTTCTCTATTTTTTACAGAACTCACCAGTCTCTGTCAGATTGCATAGGGATCATGAGTGAACAGTGCTTTTCAAGTCCAGCCACAAATTCTCAAATGGAGTGAGGTCTAGACTCTGATTTGGCCGTTCCAGGACAACAACTTTGTTGCTTTTAAGCCATTCCTGTGTAGCTTTGGCTTTATGTGTGGGACCATTGTCATGCTGGAAAATCTTTTCCCAAGTCACAGTTCTCTTGCAGAGTGCATCACATTCTCATCTAGGATTTCCCTGTATTTTGCTGCATTCATTTACTCTCTACTTCACAAGTTTTCCAGGGCCTGCTGCAGTGAAGCATCCCCACAGCATGATGCAGCCACCACCATGCTTCATGGTAGAGATGGCGTGTTGTGATGTACGGTATTTGGCTTATGCCAAACATGGCATTGAATCTGATTGCCAAAAAGCCCAATTTTGGTTTCATCAGACCATAGAACCTTCTTCCAGCTGACTTCAGAATCTCCCACGTACCTTCTGGCAAACTCTAGCCAAGAATTCATGAGGCTTTTTTTCAACAATGGTGTTCTCTTTGCCACTCTCCCATAAAGCTGAGACTGGTGAAGTGCCTGGGCAACAGATGTTGTATGTGCAGACTCTCCCATCTTGGCCACTGAAACTTGTAACTCCTCCAAAATTATCATAGCTTTCTTGGAAAAGTTACCAGGAAAATTGATGAAGGCAAGGAGTGGATGTTGTCTACATGGATGTTAGCAAGGCATCTGACAAGGTCCTGCGTGGGAGTTTGGTCAGGAAGGTTTAGTTGCTTGGCATTCAAGATGAGGTAGTACATTGGATTCATGAAGAAGCTACAGAGTGGTAGTAGATGGTTGCCTCTCTGACTGGAGGCCTGTGACCAGTGGTGTGCGCAGGGATCAGTGCTGGGTCCATTGTTTGTCATCTTATATCAATGATCTGGATGTTAATGTGGCAAACTGGATGAGCAGATTTGTGGATGACACCAAGATTGGGAGTGTAGAAAATAGAAGAGTGAGGAGGAGATTTGATAGAAGTATACAAAATTTTGATGGGTATAGATAGGGTAAATGCAAGCAGGCTTTTTTCACCTGTGGTTGGGTAGGACTACAACTATAGGTCATGGGTTAAGGGTAAAAGGTGAAATGTTTAAGGGGAACATGAGTGGGAACTTCTTCACTTGGGCTGGTGAGAGTGAGGAGCAAACTTCCTATGCAAGTGGTGGATGCAGAGTCAATTTCAACATTTAAGAGAACTTTGGATGGGTACGTAAATGAGGGTGTTATGGAGGGTGATGGTCCTTTTGCAGGTCAATGAGACAAAGCAGCTTATTGGTTTGGAACAGACTAGATGGGCTGTAGTGTCTGTCAGAATCAGGTTTATTATCACCAGCATGTGATGTGAAATTTGTAAATTCTAGCAGAGAAAATAATAAGTAAACAAGTAAAGCAATTATGCATATTGAATAGATTTTTTAAAAACGTGCAAAAACAGAAATACTGTATATTTTTTTAAAAAGTGAAGTAGTGTCCAAAGATTCATTGTCCATTTAGGAATCAGATGGCAGAGGGGAAGAAGCTGTTCCTGAATCACTGAGTGTGTGCCTTCAGGCTTCTGTACCTCCTACCTGATGGTAACAGTGAGAAAAGGGCATGCTCTGGGTGCTGGAGCTCCTTAATAATGGACACTGCCTTTCTGGGACACCGTTCCCTGAAGATGTCCTGGGTATTTCGTAGACTAGTATCCAAGATGGAGCTGACTAGATTTACAACCTTATGCAGCTTCTTTCGGTCCTGTGCAGTAGCCCTTCCATGCCAGACAGTGATGTAGCCTGTCAGAATGCTCTCCACAGTACAACTATAGAGTTTGTTTGTTGATATGCCAAATCTCAAGAATTCCTAATAAAGTATAGCTGCTGTCTTGCCTTCTTTATAACTACATTGATATGTTGGGACTAGGTTAGATCCTCAGAGATTTTGACACCCAGGAACTTGAAGCTGCTCACTCTCTCCACTTCTGATCCCTCTGTGAGGATTGGTATGTGTTCCTTCATCTTACCCTTCCTGAAATCCACAATCAGCTCTTTCGTCTTACTGACGTTGAGTGCCAGGTTGTTGCTGCGGCACCACTCCACTAATTGGCATATCTCACACCTGTACGCCCTCTCGTCACCACCTGACATTCTATCAACAATGGTTGTATCATCAGCAAATTTATAGATGGTATTTGAGCTACACCTAGCCACACAGTCATGTGTATATAGAGTGTAGAGCAGTGGGCTAAGCACACACCCCTGAGGTGCACAAGTGTTGATCATCAGCGAGGAGGATATGTTACCACCAATCTGCATAGATTGTGGTCTTCTGGTGAGGAAGTTGAGGATCCAATTTCACAGGGAGGCACAGAGGCCCTGGTTCTGCAACTTCGCAATCAGGATGGTATTAAATGCTGAGCTATAGTCAATGAACAACATACTGACATAGATGTTTGTGTTGTCCAGGTGGTCTAAAACTGTGTGGAGAGCCATTGAGATTGCATCTGCCATTGACCTATTGTGGCAATAGGCAAATTGCAATGGGTCCAGGTCCTTGCTGAGGCAGGAGTTCAGTCTAGTCATGACCAACCTGTCAAAATATTTCATCACTGTTGATGTGAGTGCTACCAGGCGATAGTCATCAAGGCAGCCCACATTATTCTTCTTAGGTACTGGTATAATTGTTGCCTTTTTGAAGCAAGTGGGAACTTCCGCCCATAGCAATGAAAGGTTGAAAATGTCCTTGAATACTCCGGTTAGTTGATTGGCACAGATTTTCAGAGCCTTACCAGGTACTCCATTGGGACCTTCTGCCTTGCGAGTGTTCACTTTCTTTAAAGACAGTTTAACATTGTCCTCTGAGATGGAGATCACAGGTTACCAGGTGCAGCAAGGATCTTCACAGCTGTAGTTGTGTTCTCCCTTTCAAAGCGTGCATAGAAGGTGCTGAGTTCATCTGGTAGTGAAACATCGCTGCCATTTATGTTACTGGGTTTTGCTTTGTAGCAAGTAATGTCTTGCAGACCCTGTTAGAGTTACCGTGCATCCGATGTCGACTCCAGCCTCGTTCAAAATTGTCTCTTCGCCCTTGAACACTGGCAATAAACACTGGGTGATGACAACATGAAAGTTGTATTATAAATAATGTAATTTTCAGTGGCCAACAAGTAAAAAATGTATTTTGCTTAGCTATTACAAATTCCTGTGTTTACAGAGGACATTGAGAGAAAGTATGTTCACCTAGTGGCAAGCTAAGAAAAAGTCAATGAAATATTAACTGGGAATATTTGCACGTTTTCAGATGAACACTGCTGTAAACAGACTTTCTTATAACTTTTGTGCCGGGAATGTTGTTGAAGAAAAGCAAGGGAAAACAGCTGTTTTTTTAAAAAATACTGTATCAGAAAAGAACACTGGCCTGCTATCCTGCATTGTGACGCAAGTGATCTAAGGATTTAAATGTACATAAGTGGCCACTGACTAGCAGCATTCTGCAAATTTTGAAGACGCAGCTTGAAAGATGAATGGGCATGCACTCCTAAGCAGATAGTTTCATTGCCATGGAAACGTTTGGGCACAGTTTATTCTATATTGGATTGCTGTGCAAAGAAATCTCTTCACAGATTACTTGAAGAATAAAATTGACTATAACATTTTGTATTAGTCCAGGGGGTAGATTACCTTAATGTCAACAATGCTTCTCAATTCTTGGCTTCATAGAGAACTTTTCACTTAATCTCTTAATTGTTTGGTATAGCTGAAATTACCTGGAAGGAATCGTCACGCCTGAAGTTCAATAACTTGAAGATGGAACTGAATACTGAAAGTGTTCAGCAGTTTCTTTAATTGCAACTCTGCAATTAGAAGACATGAGGGAGAATATTTATTCATTGCACTTTCTGCAAATAGAAAACCTTAAGACATCTGCAACATTTTTAACGTACAAGATCACTTGCAATGGGAAACTATGCTTACATACATTCACAAAATAAACTAGTAGCATGTACTTCGTTGTTACTGCAAAGAATTATTAACTAATTCCCGCAGCAATGCTTAAGCAGCATTTCCACATACTAATATTTCCTGCAATGATTTAGCCTTGGTTAAAAATATCGAAGAATTAATTAGCTGAAGTGATCAAAATTCTGGATTTTATTTGAAAGGTAATGCTTTAAACATGCAGTATGTTTTATCATGGATCAATCTATGTATTAAAATACAGGTTTGTGTGAGTAATTTGAGTAATTGTAACACCATTAAAAAGCTTCTCAAATAGTCAATGAATGAGAAAGTTCAAAATAAATTATTCTTGTGTGTTTACAAGGTAATTTTCTGTGGGGTGGGGGCAGTCTGGCTCAAGTGACCTATCAAACTGTATAATGCATGTTCCTAAGGTTAATCTCCTCCATCATAATCAGGGATATAATGAGTATTATAATTACCAGCAATTGTTTCAAATTTAAAACCAGCATTATGGGAAATAAAGAACAAATGCCAATTATATATTAGTCCACACTTAAAATAATGCTGTATTTTTAAAAAAGTTTTGCTCATATTTAAAGCCTGTATGCTTTGAATTACTTTCTCTAATGGCAGACCAGGGACAGAAAAAAAAATCCATAATGATGACCCTTAGCAAACTAAATGTGACTTAATGAGATGAAGATCCTTCTGAATCAGGTGAACTATTAATCAAAAGTGTATGATTAGATTTCTGTATCAAAGTTGAGCTGTAGTAATTTCACTTTGTAATCTGGAAAATGGAACTGCCCTTATAATGGTTAATTTATACGTATCAGCTAGGACAGGGAAAACCCAAAAAAACAAAGGAACAAATAACTTAAAACTCAATAAAGGATAGGCTTTGTTTTCGTATGTCAATGACAGATAACTTGGAAATTTACAACAGTAAAACTAAAAATGGAAAATACACATCAGATTGGGCAAGAATACAAAAACTTGTTTTGATTCGTAAAATGTGTACTCTGGTCTTGCTGATAGATCTAGTGTATTTTCTGTCATGTTAATTGTAGTGCAATGCAGAATAAAATTGAATCTTGGTCAAAATGAATGCTGTACAATGAACATTTTAACAGCATGAGACTCTTGCCTTCTAACAGACAAGTCTAATGCACCCTTCCAGAATTAGAAGTAGAATGAGTTCCAAAAGCATCAGATCCCAAACTAAAATAAGAATGACAGTCGAAGATGTTGGAAACAGGAAATAGAGCTAACATTTCAGGCTATGACCTTCATTGTGTGTTAGGAACAAGCACCATTAAATTTTCAGAAAAAGAGGAAGGGTGAAGAGAACAAAGTTAATGTCTGTGATGGGGTGGAAACAAAAAAAAAATTGAAGGTCACAGTTAGTGTGGATACCAGGGGATACAGAAGACCTAAGATGCTGGAATATGAAGAACTCAGTAAATGTTACCCCTACCAAGCAGCATCAGGAGGGAGAAATATTGACTGCCCATTTCTATCATCACTACATCGGTCAGGTAGCATGTACAGTGTATTGATTCCTTCTGTGGAGGGATGACAAAAAAATGTAAATTTTATAAGTTGTAACTGGAGTTGGCCAGTAGTGGCACAATCTGGTAAGGGGTTCTCTGAAATGATCTGATTCCTTGGTGAATTCTAAGGGCTATAATGTGCCTAAATGGGGCATATTCATTGATAATACAAAATATGTTTTTGAAAATATTGTTCCAAGTAATTTTGATCCTTTTACAGGATACTTGTTGGTAAAATAGTTGATATATCCATTCCACCATAAAATTTAACACAATTGAAATACATGTACATTATGCAAATTTGAATGCAATGTTCAAAGTGCCCAGTTCATTTTCCACTAAATAATTTAATTTTCCAGCTGCATCACTTGTTCCTACACTAATCTTTAAATTAGGATATTGAACTGTTAAAAATACATATCTTGGTTCTGTGTATTTTAGAGGATGAGTGTAAAAGAGGACTTCTTAAAACAAGTGGTATTCAAATACAGTATAATAGTAGCTGACAGATCAGAAGCTTGTCTATTGTGACCTTCCCACAACAGAAGTGTTCATATAACCATGGAGTTCTTGAAGAGTCAGATGTCTTAAGCCTTTTTGCTACTATATTTTAATTTTAGTTTTATATTTTTATACTGCCTTCTGTTTTTAATTCTTGTTGGCAATGTGAATTTTTAAATTTTCTTTTTAAGATGTTCTGATGGTTTAGTTTTCTTTTGATGGTTAGTTTCTCGCTGAATCTAAATTAGATATATGGGTCTGCTGATTCACAAGAAAACCAACTGCACTTGACGTCGCTAATGGATTTCAGCTGAACAGAGGTTGAATAGCAATGAAGATATGAAAAGGGAGGTTTCATGAAGAAAACTTGTAAAAAATGTCCACAGTATCGAAGTGTATTTTGTTGTCAAATCCATCAGATTTCTGAAATTACAATGAATCCATGTACACTACCACACTGTTTTGGCTCTCTTTTTGCACTAAATTTAACTTTTAATATACATTTCTTATTGTATTGTATAGTTATTATTTATTGCAATGTACTGCTGCTACAAAACAACAAATTTCATGATATATAAGACTGTAAGACACAGGAGCAGAATTAGGCCAATTGGCCTATTGAGTCTGTTGCACCATTCAATCATGGCTGTTCCTTTTTTCACCTCCTCAACCCCATTTCCTGGCCTTTTCCCCATAACCTTTGATGGCATGTCCAATCAAAAACCTATCCATCTCTCCCTCAACCACACCCAACGACCTGGCCTCCACAGCTGCATGTGGCAATAAATTCCACAAATACACCACCCTCTGGCTAAAGAAATTTCTCCGCATCTCTGTTTTATATGGACACCCTTCTATCCTGAGGCTGTGCCCTTTTGTCCTAGACTCCTCCACTATGGGAAACATATTTTCCACATCTCTCTGTCTAGGCCTTTTAACATTCAAAAGGTTTCAATGAGATCCTCCCTTATCCTTCTAAATTCCAGCGAGTACAGACCCAGATCATCAAATGTTTCTCGTATGATAACCCTTTCATTCCCAGAATCATCACGAGAAACATTAAATCTAACTTTGATTCTGATTCAGGTTATGGATGAAAGTTAGTTTGAAGCAGTAGAAATATGATATATGAAAGGAGGAATGCCAGCAAAACTAATAGTCCACTCAAATCATGAACATTGTATTAACCAGTCATTAATTGATATCCCACCTGCTGATTATCCCAGGTTGTACATCATCAACTCTTATCTTTACTCTTTTGCCAGACCATTCACTCGTCATTTAGCTCTTCATTAGCACACATATTGATTATTATATAGCTATAGTAGTACAAGAGCAACCCACATCACACAAATAACATCATCCACTTGGTTTATACATTGCTGCACATAATAATACCAAATGCAATCCATTGCCAAGCCATGTACTGATTGTTCACTGGATTGTCTATGTCACAGGTATGCTATGAACTATTTTCACACACCCTGTCATATCTGCTTGCCAAAGATTTTGGAGAGCTAAAATCTATCTCCTATTCAAATTGGAGCTTGAAAAGAAGATGGTAGTGTTTAAAGTTTCAGTTATAATACTGTCTTGTGTACTTAAGATGGACTGCATTGTCTTTGTGTTGAGGCACACTTTGTAATCCTGCAAACCAAAATACGCAAAATCAGTAACGACCTGAAACCTGGTCTCCCTGATTAAGTTTCATACCTAATGATCCACTCACCAAATGAATTGAAGTAATCATTTCCTTATCATTTTGATTTAGTATAAGAGTTATATTTTCCAGAATTTAAATAATCCAGCTCATCTTTTATCCAGCCAGTTCTTGAGCTTCAGAACACTATTGAGTCAGAGTTACTGATAGTTATTTCTGTCCTGCTCTGTGTTGCCATAGAAACCAAAGCTGTATGAGAACTAAAGCTAACATCAATATCCATAGCCTGCACAAATCAATCATGGCGTTCTTATGAAGGAAACTATGTTCCTCTTTTGCATTTAGTTTCCTTGTGACATTCAAGATTCTGTTCTTTTAATGCTGTGATTATAATTTTAGCACGAGTTAAAATGTTGGTCATAACTATGGAACTGCTTGAAGATTACCCTATTGCTTCAACCAAGGATATTTTTCTCTGATTGAACTGACTATTTCAAAATTTGTTCTGTAGACAACAACAGGTGAGCTAAGAATGAAAATGATAGACATGTCAACTTTATAGCAGTGGTAGGAAAGAAATTGGAATCTATGCTTTCAAAGAAAGCAATAGGAAAGTATCTAGAGATGGAAAGCATACCTATAAATACTGAGCATAGATTCCAAAAGCAATATTGTTGCTTAACTAATCTGACAGAATTCTTTGAAGGCTTTACATTTACTTTTGTTAAGAGTAATGTAGCAGATGTCATATGTTTGGAACCTACAAAGATATCTAAACCATCTCTTTTGAGCAATCAGGGTAAGAAAACAACTGAGCAGTTGGGAAATAGACTAAGAAGTAGAAAGCAGAGGGGTTTTTTTAAAAAAGGGCAGCTTTTCAGTTTGGAAGAAAGAAGAAAGTATTGTTTCCGTGCTGGGGATGATTTTATTTATAGCTTTCATTAAAGATCTGGACAGGAATAAGTAATGTAATATGAAATTTGCAAATGATACCAAGGTAAAGATTGTTTTCCCATTGAAGAGGGATGCAATATTCCCATTGAAGAGGGATGCAATATATTAGAAAGCCCACTCCATTTACTGGAGAGTAAATAGCAAATGAATATGAAGTGAAACAACTTTGACAGGGAAATTAAATACTTTCCATATCTCAGAAGAAGCTGCAGAAGAACTGCGGAGCAAAGGATTTAGATATCCAAGTGGTAAAAAATTAAATCAGCATTAGACATCACCAGAGGATTTAGAAGTACTGATACAGGACTAGGATCTATTTCCAGCATTTAGAGTTCAGAAGCAACAATGTTATGATTGGTGCACAAGACTTTGGTCAGGCTCATCTGTTCTACCATGGCTCTGTTGAAATTAATTATGCTTTAGGTGAACCAGATCATTCTCTCCAATTTGAAATCTTCAGCAGTTCATTACAATGCTGTTAAGCAGGCCCCTCTGTTCAAAAATGGTGTGCCACTTTTCCCACATCACAATACTGACTACTTCAAAACTACTTAGCATGTTGAAACATCTGGAGATCAGGGGAAACGCAAGTCTTTGGAAGAAGAAGAAACAAAATTTATGCAAGAAGGTGAATACATTTGAAGCGTTATTGTGATATTTTCCAAGGCTATGCACAATATTTTCTAATTACTCAAGTCATTTAGAATCAGAATCAGATTTAATATCACCACTACATGTTGTGAAATTTGTTGAGTTTGCGACAGCAGTACAATGCAATACATGATAATAAGGAGAAAATGAATTACAAATATATGTGTGTGTGTGTGTGTGTGAAATAGTTAAATAAGTAGTGCAAAAGCAGAAATTTAAAAAAGTAGAGAGGTTGTGGTCATGGTTTCAATGTCCATTCAGAAATCGGATAGCAGAGGGGAAGAAGCTGTTCTTGAGCCACTGAGTGTGCACCTTCAGGCTTCTGTATCTCCTTCCAGAAGGTAACAGTGAGAAGGAAACATGTCTTAGGTGGTGATGGTCCTTAATAATGGATGCCACCTTCTTGAGGCATGGCTTTGTGAAGATGAAGCTGAGTAATTTTACCACTTTGCAGCTTACTTTGATCTTGTGCAGTAGCCAACACCACCACCCCCCATACCAGACAGTGATGCACCCAGATAGAATGCTCTCCACAGTACATCCATAGAAACTTTTGAGTGTTTTAGGTGACATTCCAAACCTCAAAGTCCTAATGAAATATAGCCACTGCCTTGGCTTCTTTATAGCTGCATTGATATGCTGGGACCAGGTTAGGACCTGAGAGATATTAACACCCAGGAACTTGAAACTGCTCAACCTCTCCACTTCTGCTGCATCTTTAAGGATTAGTGTGTGTTTCCTTGTCTTACCCTTCTGAAGTCCACCTCAGCTCTGTGGTTTTACTGACATTGAGTGCTAAGTTGTTGCTGCAACACCACTCAACTAGCTGGTATACCTTGTTCCTGTACATCCTCTCATCACCATATGAGAATCTGCCAACGATCTATAAACAAATTTATAGATGACATCTGAGCTCTGCCTAGCCACACAGTCATGGGTGTAGAGAGACTAGAGCAGTGGGCTGAGCACACATCCCTGAGGTTTGCCAGTATTGATAGTCAGCAAGAAGTTATTGCCAATCTGCGGGTCAGGACCTTTCAAAGGCACATCCAAGTATTTTTTTTTAGGGTTTCTGTCTTTTCCATCCTTTCAGGAAATGAATTCCAGAGCATTTTCACAAGGATAAAATGTTTCTCTTCATCTAATTTTTAATCTTTCTCCCTACTTTTTCACCTGCTTAGTCTGATTCTCAATTTTATTTGCTCTGTGCAGGCCTCTCATGATGTTATACACATCATTTAAATCTCCTCTAATACTCCTCTGTTGCAACTAAAATAACCACATTTATTTCAACCTTTCCTCATAGCTAATCATTTCCATGTCCTTATAAATCTCCTGTTTGGTTATCATATCTTTCTGGTAGTGTGACAATAACATTATGAAGATTATTGTTAAACATGTAATTTCCCTAATGCCCAAGATAACAGAACAAAATCTCTTCTCCCATGGAGCATGATAACCAGCCTTAATTTCCAAGTCAATTTTAAATTAGGGTATCAGTATGAGAGAGGATATGCTAATTGTTGGGTCTCACATTCCAGCTCAATTGTTGTATAGGGAATAAAGGGCCAGCATTCTTGTATGCATTTTAAGATATCCTTCAGAGCATAGTGAAATGCTGGCCTATATTTTTGCCGGTGGTAGGTTTCCAATGACAGATCTAGCAGTGGAGAAGCAAAGAAACATCTGGGTGAGATATTCCCATTTCAGGATAGTTAACATTAGTGAAGGACTTTGTCATACCATCTATCTTGCTTTTTGGCCAGATAATGATGCACGGACAAGGAAAAACTTACTGGTGAAAGGGAAAAACAATATCATAAAATAGAGACAAAACAACACTAGAAAAGGTACAAATAAGGGATGCCAATTGGCACATTTGAAACTGACTTAGCAGAAAGGTGAGGAAAACCTTAAATGGTTACCAATCTGGTGCAAGATTGGATGAAAATGCAACTGAATGTCCATGTGTGAAGCAATATATTCTGGGAGTAAAACACATTGAGAGTATGAACTTAATGGAAAAATAAATAATCTGTGTCTCTGGAATATTATCTAAAAATGTCAGTGCAGGTAGATGAATCTATTTAGAGAATGTGCCAGTAGAATTCTGTGTTTTGAAGAAGTAACAATAAATTTGTGCCAGACATAAGCATAAGAGCATGAAAAATAGGATCAGGTTTTGGCTATTGGCCCCTCAAGCTTGCTCCATCTTTCAGCATGATCTACGCCAGACCTCATCTCCTCTTCTGTGCAGTTCGCAGAGCACTAAGGCATATTTAAAGTAACTGTCTCTTTGGCCAAGCTTATGATCACTTCATCAGATGCCCCTTTTGCAACTTACTGTAAGTTTTTGACTAATTTACACTCCAGGGAGATGACCTGCAATAGCAGCAGGTGGGGAGACCGGAGTAAAGATTGGAGGGAAAGCCCAACCCCACCCCCCTTCCCCTCACTCCCTGCTGTCCACAAACTCACAATATTCCATGGAATAGTGCAGGGTTTTTGCCTTTGAAAGGGCTCATATTTAACCTCTTCCAGACCCCCCTACATATGAATTTTTATGATGTCATACTCACTCTCTATAAATGCAAACTTTTGTTTTTGTAACTGATTCACGAGATTGATATCAAGGATAGAAAATTAGCTTTGATTAGAGATTAAATATGTAATGTAATTACACTGGATGAGTGAAAGCCACATGATGGAACTCCAGTTTATTTTTTTAAATAATGAAGGGTTTTGGTCAAGTGAAGAAGCATGTGATTTTTTGTGAATAGAGCATTAAAATTTCCACCAAGAGATCAAAGTGAGGGGTTAACTGAAACGTATCTTGGAAAGTATTGGACCAAAATAATTCCATGGGGAAAATAATCTACATAAGACAATTAGATGTTTGTTTGAAAGAGATAAACTTAAGTTTGTGGGATAAAGTGCATATGGGATGTGGAAATAACGTAAGATTCCTCTAGCAAAATACCTATAATGATGTAATATACCAAATTACTTTTCTTCTGTGTTGGAAACATATACAGTTTGGTGATTAGCCTTGAACAACACACATTGGAAGAGCTGGAGGAGCTCAGCTGGCCAGGCAGCACCTATAGAGGGAAATGAACCATCAAGGTTGCTCCATCAGGACTGGAGTCACCAGTCTCTGGTCCTGATAAAGTACAGTTTTGCACAAATATCAGGTCTTAAATATATTACTGACAATCATAGAAAACATACATACTTTATGATTTTATTGCCAGAAGAATTATATTCAATTTTGCTGATGTCTTAGTAAAGTATGACCAGCTGAAGTGAAGTGGAGATTGGGGAATCTTTTCAATCTCAGAGGCAAGTTTGGTGTTCACCATAATTGCTACTTTAAATATCTAAAATTGGCCTTAGATTGATCCAGTAACAGTAAATTTATTGTTCGGCATTCCAAAATACGCTTTTAGTCTGCTTTTATCACTGTTTGTGTTGAGCTCAATGCTTTGACTAGCACCATCATTTGGTAGCAACCAGTGCCCATTGTGCTGCTGAGCACTTTGGCCGTCACTTATATTTGTTGGAAAAGTTTTGTAGTCACCCAGGTAATATTCCCCACTCTCTTCAATGTTTAGCTAGGTTCTTGCTGACTTTATTTAATCCTTCTTCTCTTCAGCGGGGTGCCTGACGTCAGCCGGACTTTCTTTCTCTGCTGTGAGCGCTGAGCTCTGGCACAGGCACGTCGACCCGGCAGAGAGAGGCAGAGCAGAGTTCAGCACCGGCAAGAAAGCAAGCAGGCTGCTGCAAAAGAAACGGAACACTACCGTCCACCAGCTTCGCCTTTCTAAGTTCAAACATGGGTAAGTGCACGAACACAGACGGGGGGCACTAACACAGTTCTCTATCCCTTCCCCCCAAATCACTCGTTTAACAGGGAACGCGCGGACAAAAGTCGGGAAAATTCCTCTCCACACTGAACTGTCAAAATCTGAGCTGGGAATGTGGAACTATCCTTTGTTTCAAAATGATGAATAAACGTTACTCGGGATTTTTGCCTTAAATGATACATAAATATCAATGTGATTGCAACGTAGCTTTCTGCGCTGTCTCCGCCGTAGCTGCTCTCTCTTCTTTGTTCAGCCGAGCTTTTAATTTGCAATTTGTCCATTTGAAAAGTTTTGCTTTTTTTCTCTGTGATGCCGGTACAGTGTGCGAAGCGGTATTTGGGAGCCTGGAATATACTTGAAAGGAAAGGACACTCTGGGGCTTGTTATATAGTTTTTTAATGATATCCTGACTAGCTCACTTGCGAGAGATGAAAGCTTGTAGCTGACTCCAGGATACATGAATCAAGCGGACTGGGATAATTGTGTTGTCGGATCTGCAAGCCTCAAGGAATTCTTTTAACTTAAAGGATTTTTTAAAATATATATATATCAAATCTCGCTTTACTTCACAGGACGTTCTCCAGATCGCGGAGTTAACAGTAAAAAAAAAGCTTTCAGAGAGCTAAAAGCACACGTAATTTAAAAAAAAAAGTTATGTTTTTAATCATCATGTGAACCCGAGTGCTGATTTATAGCAGCTGTTTTAAAGCAGGATATGGTGAAGGTTTGTGCCTGCCTGGCAAGATTGTCAGGAATTTTATATTGTGGGAATGCTGATTTTTCTCCTCTCTCTCTCTGCTAAGTATTGCATTCTCAACAACGGAGATGGCACAACTAATGTTTGGAAATCTTTGCGGACTGCCTCGCTGTATATATATATTTTTTAATTTGATCCACTAATGAATTTACTATTTATATGTGAGAAAGTGCCTGATTCTCTTGCAATCTGTTCCATGTTGAGCTTTTTCCACTGAAGCTGAAAATATTCAAGGGGCCTCTCAGTAGTTGCAGTCTCCATAGATTGCCCCATTGCAGCAACCAAACAGTGCCAATGCAGTGCATTTAATGTTGGGTTATTGACTGACGCTGCTTGGCTGATAATTAATATAGTACTAAGACGCAATAATTCCTGAGAATGTAAGATGAGCTGCTTCTTTGGAAGGTGGGCAAGTAGGGGTGGTAGTTGGCATGAAGTAGATTTCCTGGGTTTTGGGTGATGATTTTTGACACGTGCAAGACATTTTTTCGGTGTATGAACTCAGAGGGTATGTTTCTGAAGTGGGAATTTGAATGGGGGGGAATGAGGTATAGTGAGATTTTATTTGCTAAGCAAGTTGGAATTGATTTTGTGGAATCACGTCATAAAAGGAGTCCTTTTGGCCCTCATGTTCCTGGAAAGAGTTACCCAACTGGTAATCTTTCCTCTCCTCCCTTTGGCCCTGTAATATTTTTCTCTTTGCTGGATATCCAATTCCCTTTTGAAATTTGCAGTCAAACTTGCTTCCAGATCATAAATTGTTGTATTTAAAATCTGTTTCTTCTGTCCATCATTTTTAAGCAATTCTCCTGATATCGGAAAAGATTCCTTTTCATTTAATTTCAGAAAGGCCTGTTTTAATTTAATGTTGAGAAATTGATGTAGGATTGGAATTATGTGGTAGATATGAAAAGAGTGAGACTCCATTTTGTTTTGCGCATAATGTCAAATTAAGTGTCCTTTTACTTTGGTATGTATGTTGACCTTTTCCTCTCCCCTTGCAAATAGTGTGGTTAAGAAGTTATCATTAATGGTGGGTGGTCTTACGCGGGGAATGATGCAGGATAGTCATTGAGTGTCAGCGCAGTTGATCCTCCATTCACCGAAAATCCCTTACAATCAAATGTGCTGCCTCCAGTGAGAAAAGCTTTATCCATCTCCTAGGAGAGCTGGATACTTACCCCAAGTCTATTTCTCCTTGGAGTTTATTCAGGAGAATATTATTAATGCCAAAGAAACAAGGGTAATAATTTGAGAGGTCTTGGATCATGTGCTTTATTATGAGTAAGGAGGTATTTGTAATCTGCCAGCACATTAGAGTGGAAAAATTCTGCAGAACTTGATGAAGTTCACCTTAGGACCTTATGGAAGGCCATTGGAGAGATATTTGCTTCACTGTTAGCAACTGGCAAAGTTTCTGACTGAGGCAGGTTAATAGTTTCTGTAACTGGTCCAAAAGTATGTAGGGAATAGTGGATGAAGGAGGTGGGGTGAAACTGGTGGGCACATGGGAGAGAATACTTGCAGGGAGATAAATGATAGAATGGGACTGATGGGAACCATCTCGAAACCAGCATATACTTAATGGGCCATTTGGCTTCCATCAATGTTGGCATTGGGAAGTGTTAATGATTGACTCTTTAATTTTAAACTTTTATCAAATGATCTGATAGACTTCGGAGACATATGTAGGGAAAGTCTATTTCCATTGGTTGTTACGTCAGTAAAAGAATGAGGGTACAAATTCAGGATCAGCACCAAGACAGTAGACCATACAACACTTTTTGGTTTGTTCACTGCTTGTGGAAAGCCCATGTTTCAATCAAGATGTTGAACAGCGGTTTTACATTGTATTATCAATGGAAAAATGTTTTACTTTAGATGGACATATGAAGAAGATTAGACAGTCATGAGTTTATAGTAGAGGTAGCTCTTTCAGTGTACCATAGGCATATTTCAACCAATTGAGGCATCATACCTGGGCTGAATCCTTCCTACCCCAGTGGTCCAAATATACATTTCCAGATTAGGTCGTACGATAGAAATTGTTGGAACATGGAACTGAATTGTTACCCCAAAGCCAAGTAGATTAAGGCTAGTTGTCGCTCTGCTTTTGATTCAACAATCACAGAAAGTATATTCCAGGTTTGCTTTGCTCAGCCACACATTGGATAAGCCTCCTGTGCCAACTGTCAGAGAGTATAAATTGGTTACCAATACTGAGCATCAGGAGTTTCAGAGATCAGATATTCTGTCTATTGAGGTAGTAATGGGGAGAAGCCAATGAACCAATGAAGAATTTATTAATATGCTCTCAGTTGCCTGGGGGAAAATTCTTATTTGTGGTTTTTGAAAACAGCTACTGGAAGGCCAGTCGTTCCACCTCTGCAGAGAAACTCTTTCCCCTGAAGAGGCCAGGCAGGATCAAGAACTCAAGATGTGGGAAATGGGGAGGGATAAACACAGCAATTCCCTCTTTGAGCTGTGGCACCTCAACGTACTCGACCGCTATAATGTCAGTCTGTTTTTTCCATTGTATTGATCTAAAGCAAATTGGGTCATCCTTGAGCCTGAGGGGCAGTCAATACCAGATATTTGTGGCTCACTGAACAGCTGGGATCTTTAGATGAGATTAAGTTTACATATAGCAAAAATCATGATAAATAGGAGATGTATATTGAGGCTATAGGATACATTATAGTGATTAATCTGGTTATTTACTGACAGCCTAATTAATGAGTAGTTGTACCTGAACATGCCTCTCATGCGTGTGTATTTTTGTACTGTTTTAGATAATTAGTTGAGTATGCATCCATCCTGTAAATGCACAACAAACTAGAAATGTGCAGCAGGATCCTCCAAAGGAAGTTCTTGTGGCTTTGCTTCAGGAACTGACTTAGTTTTTGTTATCTTGAATCGTTGCTAACCCAGAAATGTGAACACTCAATAAAGTGTTGTAAGGTTTAGAGGGTTTCTAGCTGCTTTGTAAAAAGTGCTCGAGATCATGAAGGGTCCAGAAAAAAAACACGTGTACTGAAATGATAGATAGATAGATAGATAGATACTTTATTCATCCCCATGGGGAAATTCAACATTTTTTCCAATGTCCCATACACTTGTTGTAGCAAAAACTCATTACATACAATACTTAACTCAGTAATAATATGATATGCATCTAAATCACTAACTCAAAAAGCATTAATAATAGCTTTAAAAAAAAGTTCTTAAGTCCTGGCAGTTGAATTGTAAAGCCTAATGGCATCCTTTGTTAAATTGCTCAAGACCTGTTGAGCATAGACTTAAAGTGGGTGGGAAAAGAACCAAAAGTAACGTGAGCAAGAACTTTGTCACCAAGCAAGTGGTCATGACAAGGAATTCCCTGTCTAAAAGGATAGTGGATGTCGGGGCAATTGTGATTTTCACTAAGTGACTGGATAAGTACTTGGAAGGGGAAAGTATCAGGTTATGATGAACATGTCGGGAAGTAACTGAACTGATCTTGCTAAAGTCACGTCATGTTTAACAATCAACACTGTTTCTCTGTTTTGAAATATACTTTAATATATTAAGTGAGACATACCGGTAATTTGTATGCAAATTGTAGACAGGTCACCATTGAACATTTTGTTTCCTCCTCTGACCTAAATTATGATGTTATTAACGTGAGGTATCAGAGCAATTACATTATTATTTATGCTGTGAATGCAACTGTCAATTTGAGTGTGAAACTTTATCTTTTGCTGTAGCCCATCACAGGTGTGTGTGTGTGTGTGTCTGGCTGTCTAGACAGTACTGCCTTGCTGGAGCTGACAGTCAAAATCTATGGTTTGATCATAAACTGCCTTCACAATGGGGATTGCATCCACTTTCCATGTCCTGCTATTGTACGTGATTCTTACACATTGTTGGGCAGCAGCCTGTAGGATTGCATTTGAACCATTTTGCATTATCCAAGTTTTCTAGGAAGATTTCAAAAATTTTCTACTTGAAAAATAATTATTTCTTGCATTGAAATTTAGACAAATGCTTGCAAACTGATTATTCTTCCCAAGTCTGAACAAGATCACATTTTATATAGTTGTGGGTTGGAAGGCTAATTTGTGAAATCAGATTTAACAGACCACATCTATGGCATTAAAACTAAAATATTAGCTGTCTTATGCAAGTTTATACAGTGATGAACTTGCTTATCATAACCTAGCCTAATTGCTGTTTAGCCAATTCAAATTTAATGAAGTTCTTGCAGAAACTACAATAGAAACTTTATTTAAAGCCAAAGAACTGTCATCACATCATTGGGTTGAGGGTCTGTAGTGGTTTGCCGTTATTCAGATCATAACATCAGCATTATTCTGCCTTTTCATTTATTCCTTCCAAGAACTGCATGGACATTGGTTTGTTTATTTGCAGTTTGACACTTTTTTGTTGAATTATTTTTTTTAACACTTTTGGTAACTAATCCTCTTGCTGGCTGCTGAGCCTAAGCCGATGCAAAATGCCTTTAAAAATGTTTTACTCGTCTGAAACTCAGTGCAACAATGAAGGACAGGGTCAAATGCTGAGGCCATAGTTTGTGACCAGTTGAACAAAGAACAATGCCAAGTTTGCAACTTCAACCAGAAAAGTATGTGGCAGCTCAAGGACTGAAGTAACATTTCACACCATCAGAATGAAATTAGTTCTGGCTTTATGTTAGTTAATTGAACTTGTACTTCAGTAGAAGAAATGTTAAGTAGCCTTTGTCAGGCTCTTGGTTGCATTCTATTAACATATTAAGCAGATAGGTAAACTACTAGATGTAGACAAAATTGCCTTTGTTGCTCTAGCATATGACATGCCAATTTATTATAACCCTAATATAATCCTGTAAAGCTACGTGTGAACATATTGAGCTGTAGACAGAATGTGTAATTAATCTTTAAAGAAATTTGTTTTAGATGTGACTATTTTCAATAGCTGGTGCCACTTCTATTTTATCTGGCATGTTTTCTGAATTTCTTGCTCGATAGGATTTCATGCAGCAAGATTGCATCTCCTGTAGGCAATTCTGTAGTTTATTGAAACTGAGGAATGAAACACTGGTTTCTCCAAGAGATGGCAGAAATAGATTATGCCTATGCAAATGTTTCATACTGCTTTACTAGTCTTGCTTCTGTGTTTTGGAGGTTAAAGCTAGTTCTTTTGATAAATCTTAAGGTGGCAATTCCTTCTGTTGACCTGCTTAATGAGTAATGTTTATTTCTTGATTGGTTTTGCTCCATTTACTACAGCTTCTTTGTAACTCTGTTAATTGTTATAAGTGTGGAAAGTAGTTGTCACAGGTACAGATAAAATATGGATAGAAATATTTGTAAGGCTTGTTTAATGTTGAATTTCTGAGAACAGTTATCTACTTCAGGGAATCAATGTGAATATGAGAGGTAATCCTAAGTAATTACATAGGCACATCAACCTAGATTCTACAGTTGGCAGTGGAACAAACTAACTCATCTCAAAGACCCAGTAATCCCTGAGGAGTGAGCATCCTTTCCTCCATGTCTGCCTCTGTGGCATCCAACTTTAGTTAAGTCATCAAGCAAGCCAGTCAAATTGAAGAATTCTTTCAGACAACAAATCAGGAAGTACAAATCACTTATTAAAATTTTTGAAACATTTTACAGGATTAAATAAAAATTGGATATATGCACGCAATTGAGGAAGAATCTGGATTGTTTTACTATTTTGTATTTTAAATAAATGTGTGATTTTTGGGGTGATCATTTGAGTGGATAACATGAGACTTTCAGACTAGAGTGGACAATTATGTGCTAGTCTGCCATTAAATGCTCTCACACTTGCAACAAATTGTAAATTTTTCAGTGTTATTTGTGGCAAAAATAGATGGTAAATGCTCAAAATCCTTATCTGGTTGCTGATCTTGGGAAAATTTACACAGGGCAAGACTGAAATTTAGCATTCTTTATGATTTCTGAATTAATTTCACACCCTCTCCCTAGGAACAATCTGCTAGAGGAACGAGGTAGTATCTTGGGGGGTGGGGGGGGGGGCGGAACTGTTGACGTTCCAATTTGGAACCCTTTACCAAGTTCTTGGACAACTTTCCAAAGCAGTAAAGCATGTCATTTGTCATACGTCTGAACTATAATGGCTAGTGACATGTTAGTAGCAATAGATGTGCATTTAACTAATTCTTAGCTAGATCCAAAAGCTTACTGGTGGTGTAATTAAAGACCTTACCCTTTAATGGCTGAGTAAACTTTTGGGTGGGGATCAGTAAACAAACTATTTTTGATTATTTTCATCATTATCAACATCCGTATTGATCAACTTTTTAATCCCTTGTTCCACTTTCTTGATTTCTTGTCTCCCTCTTATACTGTGGTTAGAGTCATAGAATAATACAGCTTAGAAACAAGTCTTTCTGCCCATCTGCTCCATGCTGACCAATTGCCTGTTTCACTCTTAACCCTCCTAGCTTCTCCCCTCCACGTACCTATCTAAATGCCTCTCAAATGTTGCAGTTGTACAGAATGACCAAAACTATACTTCATATTGCCAGTGCTGCCAATAATGTCCTTACTCTTAAACTCGATATCCTGACTGATGAAGGCCAACATGCTAAACACCTTTATTACCCTATCTGCTTTTGTGGCCACTTTCAGTGGATTGTATATGTGTACTCCTAGCCCCTTCTATTCCAAAAAAATTGTCAGTGCCCTTCCATTCATTATACAAGTCCTGCCCTGGTTTGATTGCCCAAAATTGATCTCTTCACACTTATAAAATTTCAAATCCATTTGCCATTCCTCAGCCTACATCCCAAACTGATCAAGATCTCCTTAAAATTTATTGTAACCGGCTTCACAATCAACAAGACCCCCCCCCCCCCCAATTTACTATCATCAGTAAACTTGCTAATCATGTCATGTGCGTTCATATACAAATCACTAACATCAGTAATGAATAACAGAAGTCCAAACAATGACATCCACGGCACCCCGCTAGTCATAAACCTGTAGTAAGAGAATGGATCTACAAACATCACCCTTTGCTTCCCATAATCAAATAATAATTTGCTTCCCATAATAATTTAGAATCCGCCTCTCTAGATCCTCCTGAATCTCATGTGACATAACATTCCAGATCAGCGTGCTATGTGGGACCTTGTCAAAGGCCTTAGTAAAGTCCACGTAGACAATATCTACTGCCCTTTCTTCATCTATCCTTTTAGTTACTTCTTTTATTCCTGATGAAGCCTTGGCTATCTAAGTCATCTTGGATCTTGTCCCTCAATTTCCTGCAGTAACTTCCTTACAGATGAAGTCAGCTTACCAGGCTGTAGCTCCCTTGCCTGACCTTGCTATCCATCTTGAACAATGGAACAACATTAACCACTCTTTGCTCTTCTGAACCTTTGCCTGTTGCTAACAATTAAGCCAATATCTCTACAATGGCCTTCCTTTGGCCCTTCTGTAGGTCCTAGATAAACTTGATCAGGGTCTGTGGAATTTTCCTACCCTAATTCATTTGATGGTTGCAAATACCTCCTTCCTCATAGTAAGAATATGATCCAAGACCTCATGACTTGTTACCCTTGTTTCTTTCGCAGTAATAATATTCTCCTTAGTAAACACCAAGGGGCAATAGACTGGGGGCAAAAGTGTCCTGCTCTCCTGGGAGGTGAATGAGCCTACTCCCTGGAGGCTGCACATTTGATTGTATGGGATTGTGAGTGAATGGAGGATGGATTGCATTGACACTCCATCACTATCCTGCATCATTCCTGACGTAAGACTGCACCACCATTAATGATGAGATCATTTCTGAAGCACACGACTTTAATTGATCTGTTTTAGTAACATGATATTAAAAAATACCTACCTGAGAGATTAGTACAGTATTGACTAACTTAAGACACAAATGCGGCAAGTGACTCCAGTGGCTTCTACGAGTCTGTAATCCAGTAGTGGCAGCATATCCATTTTCTCAATAATAATTTAATGAAATGCAGATTGCCACAGGTATATAATAATGCTGTATCATTAATCACTGAATCCCTAATAACAGTGCCCCAGGTATAATGGCAACAGAATAAGGACCTCTGATTTATTCTCTAAAGAGAAAATTTAACTCTCTTCTCTGTGTTCTGTAGACAGCACAAGTTAGGGGCATTAGTTTTTAAAGCCATCACACGTGCTGTGGACTGAAAGGCTTACAACTGTCCTCTAAATTTCAAAAACTCTTTTTGTGCCTTTTCTCTGCTCTGAAGTTTGAAGCAGATGGGAAAGTTCTTTCCCATTTATGTTGAAAATTATGTTCTTTGCACATTCTTGATTAAAATAATAAAGTTTGTGATGCTCAAGCCACCATTTCTGGCATACTTTTCCCCTGTACATTGAAAGATGAAACAGATGTCTTGGCATCAAGGGAATGTGCAATTGCATAAGTTAAAACCAGTTGCGCTAAATGTCCTTGCACAATATTAACTGAAGGTCAACCTTAACAAATTCTTTTTGTCTACTTGTCCAGCTGTATTTTCCAATATAGCTGAATTTCGTACATCTTAATCCATGGGGATTGAGGCTATTTCCACGATGAGTGTTGTTATGACAAAATACATCGATTCTTCAGCAAATATTTTTGGCATTACTGACTTTTCAACAAAGTTTGTGTAATATATTGCATATTTTACATGCTAATCTTACTAAAGAGGCACAGTTAAACGCTGGCAAGTTTGAGCTGTCTGGTATTGTGATGAAGGGATCACTTCCCTATGCTGAGTGACTGTAAAAAGCTTTAGTCTTGAAACTGAATTCTTATTTTGGCACCAGTAGGAAGAGGCTGCTGGGATCTTTGGGATAGATGAATTGTGGCTTGGAGAATGGGGAAATTGGGGACTTTGACTGAAGTATGTGTGCTGCCTACTTGGACCTTTCGACACGAGAGAATACAGTGATGGAAAACTGAATCAACACACACACAAAATGCTAGAGGACCTCAGCAGGTCAGGCAGCATCTATGGAGGGAAATGAACAGTTGACGTTTTTGGACTAAGAAAATTCTTCAGGGGTTCTGGCTTCTGCCTGCTTCCTTTCCAATCCCGATGAATGAATTCGGCCCAAAATGTCAACTGTTCATTTCCCTCCATTGGTGCTGCCTGACCTGCTAAGTTCCTTCAGCATTTTGTGTGTGTTGGCATTTTGACACCTTTCTGCTGTGGACATTTGATTCATTTTATGTGAATGCATTAATTTGTAGTACAGAATGGTAGCTCATTTGGCCTGCTGTAATTCCAATCCAACAAAATAATTGCTTATTGTTAATGAGAAATGAAAAGTAGAAGAATATCAACATATGGCTATGAAAAACACATATAGTCTTCAACTAACCTTGGGTGTCACCCAGTACAGAAAAGTGACTTTAGATACAGTGGCACAGGTAGTAGAGATGTTATCTCATGATCTGAGTTCAATCCTTTGGTACATGTTCTCCCAGCCACTATGTGAATTTCTCCTAGGTACTTTGGTTTTGTAGAGTAAATACAGATTGGAAGCAGGTCCTTCCTAACACTGAGTCCACCTTGACCATGAGTAAGCTGTAAGCTAGCATTAAAAGAACAATCATATGTAAAAGCAACACACACAAAATGCTCGGGGAACACAGCAGGTCAGGCAGCATCTAAAGGAAGAAGTACAGTTGACATTTCAGGCTGAGACCCTTTGTCAGGACTCTTCGTCTGTACTTCCTTCTATAGATGCTGCCTGGCCTGCTGCGTTCCACCAGCATTTTGTGTGTAGAAACATAGAAAACCTACCGCACAATACAAGCCCTTCGGCCCACAAAGTTGTGCCAAACACGTCCCTACTTTAGAAATTACTAGGCTTATCTATAGCCCTGCATATTACTAAGCTCCATGTACCTATCTAAAAGCCTCTTAAAAGACCCTCCACCACCGTTGCCGGCAGCCCATTCCACACATTCACCATTCTCTGAGTAAAACTTACCCCTGACATCTCCTCTGCCCCAGCACCTTAAACCTGTGTCCTCTTGTGACAACCATTTCAGCTCTGAGAAAAAGCCTCTGACTATCCACATGATCAATGCCTCTCATCATCTTGTACACCTCTATCAGGTCACCTGTCATCCTCCTTCGCTCCAAGGAGAAAAGGCTGAGTTCACTCAACCTATTTTCATAAGGCATGCTCCTCAATCCAGGCAACATCTCCTCTGCACCCTTTCTATGGTTTCCACATCCTTCCTGTAGTGAGGCGACCAGAACCAAGCACAGTACTCCAAGTGGGGTCTGACCAGAGTCCTATATAGCTGCAACATTACCTCTAGGCTCCTAAATTCAATTCCACGATTGATGAAGGCCAGTACACCGTACGCCTTCTTAACCACAGAGTCAACCTGTGCAGCAGCTTTGAGCATCCTGTAGACTCGGATCCCAAGATCCCTCTGATCCTCCACACCACCAAGAGTCCGCCATTAATACTATATTCTGCTTGTGTTGCTTGAATTTCCAGCATCTGCAGATTTCCTCGTGTTTGCAAATTATATATAAAAGCTCCTTTGGAAATCTTTTTTTTGTTAGGAGTGTGTTTGTATTTTTCTCGATGGTAAAAGTTCTTCAAAGTCAATCCCAGTTGCAAATTTTATTTTTCTTAATACAACAAAAACTTATTAACATGAAAATTTTATTAGATAACTGTAGCACAGCTGTGGCACATTGGAGTTGTAGTTCTGTAATAAATTAACCAAATTTAGACAAATTACCTACAACTGGACTGAACTCCTACTTAGACCCAGGTGAATATATGAGGACATGTTCAAAATATGCTGACATTTGTATACAGTATATTGGTGTTGCACATGATAGGCATTAAACTGTGTTTGACACTGTGGACACAAGTATTTCTTAAATACTCTACCTTTTAGCAGTCAACCGTCCTGAATGATCAGCAGATAGGTATGTGGTGGAAGGAGGATGGCAAAAGCTTAGAATGAAGAAAGAGAAATGCCAGACTTTCAACCAACAACGTATTGTAAAACATTCTCAACCTCTCTTCTTTGGGATTAAAATAAAATAGTTACAACTCTGTGACATATATTTTACTTCAATCTCTTTGATGTGTAGAACAATCACATTTTCGTTTGTCTGATGGATGTTGTTGATTTTTTTTTAAAAAGCATATGAATAGTCATGTTGTTTCATTATTTACAATGCAGGAGCAATTTCTTCCCTGGCACTGGAATCGAGGAACTGGTTTCCTTTATGTAAGAGGTTCTACTTGGGGAATCTTCATGCCAGAAAAGCTTAATTGACCAAATATTTGCATTTAAACAATCAGTCCCTGTGTATAATGCAGGGGATTACTCAGGAGGTTGTCCGTTACTATGCTAATAATATAATCCTGGGAAAATGTGTTTTGAATTAAAGTTTAAAGCAAATTTAGTATCAAAATGCATATGTGTCACCATATCTCAACCCTGACTCATTTTCTTGTGGGCGTACTCAATAAGTCCAATAATCGTAATAGAATCGATGAAAGGCTGCTCCAACATGCCGGACAGCCGGTGTGCAAAAGACAACAAACTGTGAAAAAACAAAGAGAAAGAAAATGAAGGAATGATAAGGTAAGGATATAAAAGGATGATAGATCATAGATTCTGTAATTCTGGTGGAAAAGCAGAAATCTTTCACATAGTTATATTGACTATCAAAAAGCATTTGATTCTGTCCCACAGTCATGGTTAATAGAAGTTCTTAATATACATAAACTACGCCCAATACTTGTGAAATTCCTACATCATCCGATGAAGCATTGATGAACTATAAACATCCCATCTATTAATAACTAAAAAACAGCAACCAGCATTATCAAAATAAACAGGCATTTCCAGGGCAATGCTCTAAGCCCACTATGGTTTTGTCTAGCTTGCAACAGGCTCTCTAATTTACTGAAATGGACAAAAATAGGGTATCAAATTAGACACGACCAAACAAATTATACCTTGACACACCTTCTATACATGGGCCATTTGAAATTTATACACTTCATCATCAGTAAAGCTAAAGCAATTAATTCAAATACAGAATTATTTTTGAAAGATATAAACATGAACTTTGGACTGGATATGATAGATAGGCATCCGTTAGTCTCATGAGACCATGGATTTGCGCCTTGGCGGGGTTGTATGGGAGACAGGCAGTTGCCCAAGCTGCAAGCCTTCCCCTCTCCATGCCACCGATGTTGTCCAAGGGAAAGGGCACTAGGACCCATGCAGCTTGGCACCAGTGTAATCGCAGAGCAATGTGTTGTTAAGTGCCTTGCTCAAGGACACAACACGCTGCCTCAGCTGAGGCTCGAACCAGTGACCTTCAGATCACAAGACCGATGCCTTATCCACTAGGCCACGCGCCGACACGGACTGGATAAGTGCAGAACATTAAACAAAGGTGCAATAGAGCTAATAGAATACAAAGCAGGCAGCAGGATACAATATAACTGAAGGATGAAGATGAAACATAGAAGGATCTGAAATATCAACAATCAAAATTGATCACAGTGTGATAAAGGAAAAACTTTTGACAGAATTTACTTCAAGGCTTAAGAAAATATGCCAAACAGAGCTCAACAGTAAAAATAGAACAAAGACAATAAATTCTTCTGGTATACCCATATTGATGTATATAAATAATCAGCAAATCTATAGAACAGTAACTGTAAAATGGATCAATGAACAACAAACTGTGCAAATGCAAATATAAATAAATAGCAATAAATAACGAGAGCATGAAATAACAAGAAAAAGAGTCTGTAAAATGAGACCATCATTGTGGAAACACCAGAAATAGAATGAGTGTAGTTGTCCACTTTTGTTCAAGAGCCTGATGGTTGAGGGGTAGTAACTGTTCTTGAACCTGTTTGTGTGAGTCCTGAGGCTCTTGTACCTTCTACCATTCCAAACACACATAACATACAGAAATCAACAAGTGAAAAATGCCAGAAATAAGCTGAATTTAAAGGTGAAATTGAAAGACTATGAAACACAAACAGGGTTACATTGTCCCAGTAGCAATATTATTCTAAAGTCACTGCAAAGTAGCATTAAACAATTAGGCCTACACAGCAATATTTGTTTAAATCTCCAGAAAGCCACAAAACTAACCATCACTAGAATAGTCCGAAAGTTCCTAGCAATTGAATATTGTGTGTGCTTGGCTATGCCTGTTCCTCAGGGTTTACCAACTTGGGCTGAGAAAGAAACAACAATTTAATAATAATAACAATAACAAATAAATTAGCAATAAATATTGAGAACCTGAGATGAAGACTCCTTCAAAGTGATTCCATAGATTGTGGGAACAGTACAGTGATGGGCATCTGAAGTTGAGTGAAGTTGTCCCAATGGTTCAGTAGCCTGACAGTTGAGGGGTAATAACTGTTCCTGAACGTGGTGGTGTGAGTCCTGAGGCATTTGTATCTTTTTTTCTGATGGCAACAGCGAGAAGAGAGCATGACCTGGGTGGTGGATGTTGTTTTCCTACAACTGTGCTCCATGTAGATGTGCTGAATGATAGGGCGGGCTTCACTTGTAATGGACTGGGACTTTTCCACTACTCATTGTCGGAGTTTCCATTCAAGGGATTTGGCATTTCCATACCAGGCCATGGTGCAACCAATCAATATACTCTCCACCACGCATCTGTAGAAGTTTGTTAATATTTCTGAATCTTTGTAAACTTCTAAGGAGGTAGAGGAGCTGCCGTGCTTTTCTTCATATTTGCTCTGTATTCCCCATATTACACTAAACATGCCTACCAACGTGACAAGTTTCAATTCAGTGTGTACTCCAGTTGTTTATAGAACCATCAATGAAATACTGCCATTTATCTTTGTTTTGTTCGAGTGGAGCGCTTGCAGTCTTCAAAGTGTGCTTTTTGTTTGTGACCATAACCTGTCATGTTTGTTGTTCTAACCACTAAGAAGCTCACAAGGTCCAGTTACTATTGATAGCCAAGTAGATTACCTCTCAAATCCGTTGGATGTATGCAGAAGAGGCTTATTATCTGGTAAGTGTTTTGTGAGACAACATTGCAACAAGCTTTCTCTTATTTTGAGATTTTATGCAATAGAAGTGTTACCTGTTATCTTTATTAAATACCAATATTTACAAGTAGCTCCAGTATCAGTTGTGTGAACATGTGTGTTTCCTGTTGCCAGTTGACATTTTTGATAATGACCATCATGTAATTAGCTTTGTTATTTTCTTCTTCCTAAGAGTGGAGTGATTCCTTCACTGGCATATAATCAGAGATATTAATTAGAAGAAAAAAAGGTCATGAAAATGTGGAACCAGGCTGTTGCACACATTGAAGAGATGCCTAATGATCTGCTGTGCAGTCTCTGGGTTTTATCTTGGACCCTCTAATGTTGATTGGCCATATGTTTTTGATTGAGAGTTCATATAAAGCAGGAGGCTGTGTTTACAAAATGGGTTAAAACTCAGTGTTCTTATCATTATCAGCTCTGAGAGGATTTGTCTGTTGTTCCAGCGTATTTAGAACAGAATGAAATTGTTCAGTCAAAGTTGTTATGGTTTCAGCATGGGTGTGTAGAAGTGTCATACGGCGTCAGTTATTTAGCCCAGAAAGGAGCCCTTCAGCCCATCTAGTTCATGCTGAATTATTATTCTGCCTACCAGCATCTGGGCCATATCCCTCCATACCCCTCCCATCCCTGCACATATCCAAACTTCTCTTGAATGTTGAAATCGAGCCCACATCTATCACTTCCACTGTCAGCTCTTTTTACAGTCTCACCAGCCTCTGAATGAGGAAATTCCCCCTCATGTCCCTTCCCCTTTAAACATTTCACCTTTCACCCTTCACTGTAGTGCTAGCTCACCCAAATGCAGAGGAAAAAGCCTGCTTGTACTTACCCTACCTAAACCCCTCATAACTTTGTATACTTCTCAATTTTGTATAACTCAAAACTCCCCTCATTCTCCTTTGTTCTGGGGAATAAATTCAGAACCTATTCTCAGGTCCCCAACATCCTTGTAAATTTTCTCTGCAGTCTTTCAAATCTTATTGATAGATTTCCTGCAGGTCGATGACTTGAACTGCACATAATACTCCAAGTTAGGCCTCTGCAGCATTTTTGTACATCTTCAACATCACATCCCCACTCGTGTACTCAATAAACACCAGAAAACCTGCAGATGCTGGAAATCCAAAGCAAGGTACACAAAATACTGGAGGAACTCAGGCCAGGCACCGTCTATGGAAAAGAATAAGCAGTTGACGTTTCGGGCCCAGACCCTTCTTCAAGACTGGAAAGGACGGGAAGAAGTCAAAATAAGAAGGAGTACTCAGTATTTTGATTTATGATGCCAATGTGTCAAAAGCTGTTCCTGTGATCCAAGCTACCTGTGATGCCACTTTCAAGGAATTATGTATCTATATTCCCAGATCCCTCTCTTCTACTACACTCCTCAGTGCTCTACCATAGACTGTGTAAGTTCTAAACCAGTTTATCCAACTGAAGTGCTACACCCCACAGCTGTCAGCATTAAATTCCATCTGTCATTTTGCAGCTGGTCCAGATTCCGTGCAAGCTTTGACAGTCCTCTTCACTCTCCACTGTACTCCCCAGCTTGGTTTCACCCAGAAATGTGTTGATCCAGTTTACCACATTATCATCCAGAGCACTGATATACACTTAGTGGCCACTTTAATAGGCACCTCCTGTACCTAATTAGGTGGCCTGTGTGTGTGTGTGTGTGTGTGTGTTTAGGTCTCCTGCTGCCGTAGATATGAGAGGGTAAGTAATGAGGGTGGTACAATAATCATCGAGTAATTAAATCTTCATGTGGATTGCATAAACCAAATAAGCAGTAATAACGTGGGGGGGGTGAACTCATGTCGTGTTTAAGATATTTCTTGTCAGGTGAGTATTTATTAGGTTCCTGCTGTATCTAATAAGGTGGCCACTGAGTATGTTTTGCTTCTGTTGCCCATACTCTTGAATGCTTGACATGTTGTGCATTCAGAGATGTTCTTCTGCACACCACTGTTGTGTGATTATTTGAGTTGTCGTTGCCTTCCTGTCAGCTTGAACCGTCTGGCCATTCTCCTCTGACCTCTCTCATTAACAAAGTGCTTTCACCTACAGAACTGCTGCTCACTGGATTTTTGTTTGGTTTTGCATGATTCTGTAAACTCCAGAGACTGTTGAACATGAAAATCGCAGGAGATCAGCAATTTCTGAGATACTCAAATCATATCTTCTGGCACCAGCAATCATTCCACAATCAAAGTAATTTCTTCCCCATTCTGATGATTGGTCTGAACAACAAATGAACCCTTTGACTATGTCTGCATGTTTTTATGCACTGAGTTGCTGCCATATGATTGGCTGATTGGATATTTGCATGAAGCAAGCAGGTATCCAGGCGTACCTAATAATGTGACACTGAGCGTTGATGGCAAACAACAACCGACCCAGCGCCAACTGCCATGGCACACCACTAGACACAGGCCTTCCAGTCAAAGAGGCAATCATGTACTCCTACTATGCGGCTTCTCCCGCGAAGCCAATGTTGAATCCAATTTACTACCTCATTTTGAATGCCAAGCGACTAAATCTTTTTGACCAATCTCTCATGCCCGACCTTGTCAAAAGCTTTGTTGAAATCCATGTAGACAACATTCACTGTGTATCCTTCATCAACTTTCCTGGTAACCTTCTCGAAAAACTCTATAAGACTGGTTCGACATGACCTACCTTGCACAAAGCCATGTTGACTATCCCTAATCAGTCCCTGTCCAACCAATTACTTGTATATCTGGCCCCTTAGAATTCCTTTCAAATGGTGGATGACACAAAAAATGGCGGTGATGTGAATAATGAAGCAAGCTGTCCAAGGTTATAGCAGGATATAGCTCAGTGGTAGATATGGGCAGAGAAATGGCAGATAGTGTTTAATCTGGGTAAGTGTGAAGTGTTCCAATCTGTGATGTCAAATGTACGGAGGGAAAGTATATATTTATTGGGAAAACCCAGAGGAGCTTTGGCATACTGAGGGATCTTGGAGAGCAAGTCCATTGCACTTTAAAAGTGTCAACATAAGTAAATAGCATGAAAAATGGCGTGTGGCATACTTGCCTCCACAGTATGGTATAGTCGGTGCTTGGTATGTTCTGCTAGGGGTGGGGTGATGGAAGCAGACATGATAATAGTATATGAGGCATTTAGATGGGCACATGAACATGCGGGGAATGGAGAGATATGGACCATGTACAGACAGATAGGTTTAGTTGGATTTGGCATCATGTCACAGACTGTGCTGTACTGTTCTCTGTGATCCAAAGTTAGGAATCTCGACCTTGCAGGACTTTAGCTGAAATTTTGAGTGGGCAGCTTACTGAGTCCGGACCTCAGAGTGATTCTTCTTTTGTCAACAGCACCATCAGAGCAAAACTTCCATATTGATCTGTTACTACCACTACCACTACCAGTTCTCTCTTGTCAAACCACTCCAAACTTGAAATACAATGAAGTTTGATTCTTCATTCACTGTAACCATTCCCAGCACCAGAAGTACAATAGATAATGGTCTAAACAAATGCCCAGCACTTGATGAGTTTGAAATCCAGACTCAACACCCAGATTCCATGGCACTATTTCGAAGAGGAGCTAAAGAAATCTCTCTGGAGTCCTAATTCTGTTCAATACTTATTTTTCCACCAGATTATCTGGTTATTACCAGGTTGATGTTAATGTGCTACTGATGTGTGCAAATTGGCTGCTGTGTTTCCCGTTGAACAATTTTGTCTGCTTACGAGATAGGCATCTTCATTTAAAGAATCTTGGGATAGTCTGATGTCCATTACATTTCCTCCATTACTTGGTTTTGCAGATGTTTGAATCTTTCCATGGCCATATGCTATAGTTATCGCTGACAACTACTGCCATTATAAGGCAGTTGTGAGGATCCGACAAAACTGTTGATTATAGAAGTGCTTTTACACATACTTTCTCTCTCATGTGAGGGGGAGCAATGATTTCTTCCATCAGGAATGTTATAGAGAAGCATGTGATCATTCAAAACGAAACTGCAAAACACAGAAAGTCTTGTGGCACCACCTACAAGCTTGCTCAGATGCTCAACGCAGATTGAATTAAATCTTTGTTGAACCATTAATGCATTGTTGACCCGCCCAGTTATGTTCTCGGAAAACAGAAAAGTCAGCACGAAAATTCATTATTTGTTAATCTGTAAGATGTAATGAATATTCAACATGATGCGATTTCAAATTGTTTTAAAGCAAGCTGTGATCATCTCATTTTTCATTGTATTTATTTATTTTATTGAGAGACAGCACGGAATAAGCCCTACCTACCCTTCAAGCCACACTGCCAGCAACCTCCCAATTTAATCCTAGCCTAATCGTGGGACAATTTACAGTGACCAATTAACTTACTAACTGACATGAAAGTGGAGCCGGCATACAGATTCCTCACAGATGACATTGGAATTGAACTCTGAATTCTGATACCCCGAGCTGTAATGGTATTGCACTAACCATGTACTGCCCCATTATTTGTACATCATATATTCTCCTTTTAACTTATGGATGAACAGTTAGGAGCTAATGAGTTTTGATTATTCTAATACATGTTATATCACATATTCTATCACTATACCATAAGTACTGTATATGGTTATTAAATGGTTATTAGATGGTGTTGCTTCCCAATATTTTCCATTTATAGCAATTAGAAGTTATAGAACAAGCTAGTGGACTTAATGGTCTTAGATGAAGAAAGGAGTTCTTATTTTTGTGGAGGTTTAAAAGTGAGTAAGTTCTTACAGAATATCTTGCAGATGTACAGTATCGAGCATGCAATTGAAGATGTTGGCACTCTGCTTATCTCTTTAGCTGGCATTGCGTGGTGTTCAGCGGATGGCTTTTAATTTGGTCCCACTGGGTAATTTTTTTTGGCAAGAGTCAAATCTTTTTATGGTATCTTGGCTAGGTTCTGAATTTTTTTTTCCTAAATCAATATGAAAAAAACAAAATTATCAAAAATTACTCTCTTTAAATCAGCAGCTAACGGCCCAAATGTGTAATGCTGATGGCTGCAATGAGAAGAAGGTATTCCCTGGCTACTGGAGCTCCTCAGTGATGGACGTCACATTTCTGAGACATAGCCTGTAGAAAGTCTCCTCGATGCTGGGGAGACTAGTGTCGAAGATGGAGGTGCACTGGCTGAGTTTACAACTGTCATCACACCAATACGTCTCTTAGGGTGTATTGGTCACGACATGATAGAATTCCAGATTCAGTTTGATCATAAACACCAAAACCAGAGTCTTTAACTTGTATAATGATATGAAACTGGAGTTGCCTAGGGTGGACCGGTAAATGAACAGTGGCAAATGTTGAAACGGCTAGTCTTTAATGCTCAACAGGAGTTTATCCCAATCAGAAAGAACAATCCATGAGAATGAGGCGCAGTCTGTGATTAACAAAGGAGGTCAAAGATAATGTTAAATTGGTGGCTCATACAAAAAGGGAAGAACTGAGGGTGTCCCAGTGGACTTACCAGATGTATTTAGGATCAACAGCAAAATACTAAAAAGCTCTTAAGATGCAGAAAATTGATTTTTGAGAGAAAACTGGTGTGCAATATCAAAACAGACAGTAAGCATTTCTACAGATACATATAAAGGAAGAAGTGGGTTAGGGTAAGTGTTTAACCGCTAGAGAACAAGGCTCATGAATTAACAGCAGGAAGCAGAGGACTGGTAGATGTATTAGGTCAATTTTTGCATATGTCATCATCATGGAGGATGCTAGGAATATTCCTAAGAGATGAGCTAATTTAAAATGACATCAAGGAACTTGAACGAATCCAAATCACAAGGGATAAATGATCAAAACGCCTCACAGGGCTGAAGGCAGCCAAATAACCAGGACCCAATGTTCTGTATCCTAGGGGTTTAAAGTAGCTGCAGAGATTGTGGACACACTGGTAGAAGTTTTTCATAATTCACTAAATTATGGAAGGTAAATGAAGACTGAAAAACAGCCAATGTGACTCCCTTGTTCAAAACATTAATTTAATACCTGTAGTGGGCATGGTGCTAGAGTCATTAACCAAAGAGGAAATCACTAATCATCTAGGAAATCTGAATATAAACAAAACAAGTTTTTTGAAAGGTAAACCATGTTGAGCAAATGTACTTGAATTTTATGGGGATACAATGAAGAGAGTTGATATGGGGAAACTTTTGACTTTTTATATTTTCTTCCACTACCCCTTCCCCCAGCTATCAACCTTAACTCATTGCTGCAGCTTAATGCAGAAACCTTACTCGTCCAAGTGATTAGCTGATCTTGGAAATGGAACCAAGGAAATGTTAATTAAGTTTTCCCATTGAATTAGGCAGAGGAAGCCACTTCATTCACATTTCCATAACATAACTCTCGCCATCTCCTTTTAAGTATCAGGCTCAAATCCCCCCGTACGAAAGTAAAACGGAGCACCAGGACTACTTTCAACTTACTTCAGCATGGCTGGACCGCTAATGATAAGCAAATATTTGGAGAAATTGTACAGTATCTGCTGTCTGTGCTTTAGTATATAATAGTATTGAGTTATTGCATGCCCAATATCCTATCCATCAGAGTGTGGGGCTCCTGTTGGGGATGGATCAGGCAGAATGTGTTCTTGAAGAATATTCCACTCAGTTCTGCTGAAGGTGCACAGAGGACCCAGCACAAGTCCTTGTGCAAACTGTATCTGAAAGTAAAGAGCAGTGTTGTGGTGCAACTAGCCTCATAACTACAGCGACCTGGGTTCAGACCCGACATCCGGAGCTGTCTGTGTGGAGTTTGCACTTCCTGTGGTCACAGAATTCCCTCCGGGTGCTTTGTTTTGTTCTCACCTTCTAAAAACGCATGGGTTGGGAAGTCAATTTGTCCTTGTAGATTGTCCCTTATGTCCACATGAGTGTTAGAAACTGGAGGCAGTTAGTGGGAATGCATAAGATTAGCACGAGAAGGTATTTTAGATATTTGGTAGTCAGTGTAAATGTGATATGCTGAAGAGAAATGCAGGGGTGGGGGACGGGCTGGGAAACAGGCTTTTGAACTCTGTGTCATGTGAATCATTGATGGGCAACTGGCTTATCTCAGCACAGTCCTCGACAAACATTTTGCTGCAAAATTCTTCCTTTCCTGGCATGCCGAGACCAAATGTAGTAACCCTGCTGATACTGGCTAAGACAACTAACTTGGCTTGGAATTGATTTTCAGTTTAAGAAGGTGTGGGGTTGAGCCAACCCCTTCCTTTTCTACTGTCCGTTTTATATTTGTGCTCATGCTGACCAGCCTTTTGCACCAGGGATTTCACATCCCAACTTGCTTGAAAGTTAGCCTTTGAAATTGGGGTGGTTTTAAAATACATTGAATGCTTTAGCACATGAAATTGAGTCTTACTTTCGAGAACATGGACCAGAAATAATAGATTTTTGATGACAAATATACTAAGAATTCCAGCAGTAAACTGACTTTACTGAAATGCATTCAAAAAAGCAAATCAACTTTCTTTTGAGGTAACACCTCGACAGAAGTCCCCTCAAGGGTTAAACAGCTGTAGATAGATCAGCATTAGGACTCAAGAATAGAAAATGAATGGTATTGTGCCAAACATCCGTTTCTACTTAAAATATTATTGAGATCTTATACATGTTGATAAGTTGTTTCATGAATTGACTAATAAACTAAATTTGCTAGATCTATGAAAATTTAACTTTGTCTTCACTTTGCCCACTCTACCCCACTTATTACAAGAGCCATTTTATTTTGATTTGGCTGGATTACAGGGAAAGGATTCGTTGTGAAGTTGCTTTGGTTCAGTTCCACTTTGCACCCCACTGATTCATAAAAGAAAACAAAAGTTTTTGTGACTACCAGCAGGATGTTAATGAAAGCCTTAAATAGAGCTCATTTGTATGTGGAAGCTGTATCTCATGCTATGAGAAATAGAGTTCCATTGAAAGGATGTTTTGTTGTTGTGGATGAATAGCCCTGATGTGTAGTGCAGTGTCCCTAAAATTGTCCTGGTGATAGAAAAAAAAATCTTAACTAATCTTACCAAACTGCAACTAATCAGGGTAGACGGAGCTCTGTTCTCTTGAAAACAATTTAACTCTATCAGTCTGTAAGAATAAAATTCCTTGCAGCTGTATTTTAATTGTTTTTTCAAGGCAATTGTGGTCCACTGTAAAAAGACGGAGTCTATCATAGCCCTTAAGTGGTCCTTCACTTTATAATGGGCAGGTCTTTATATGATGTATTCCAACAGTGGTTTGTCAAAATGTGCAGTTTTAATAAAACTTTTTGCACAGAATTTCATTGCGCAGAAAATTCTATAAGTCACCATATATTCCTTAAAGTTATTTTGATTATTGTTCAGATATTATTTGGTGAAGAGACTGCTGAATAATAAACTAAATAGAAGTGTTAACACCTTTACGAACAAACATTTGAGCATTAAATATATTTATATGCATGAACAATGTGGCCAAAACTTGCTTTATACTTAAAACATTTGTACCTGCTTCTAGCCTGGTTTTGCAAACTTATGAGTTTCTTGTATTTCTTACTTGCCCCACTTTTTATTTTAACTTATTTCACACCGGTGTTGTTTTCTTCATTTAGTAAATTTTCAAGTTTTTGAATTTGTTACTTGCGCCCTGTGGATTTATTCTGATCAGTAGAATTTGCGTGCTTTTTGCTTTTCTGGGGAAAAAAATCCATCTGTAAAAATATTTAACTTGGTTATGATTATGCATCTCCCTTGCTCGTTCCATTGTATGAATCTTCAAGTAGAAGAGTAAACAAACTAACAAATCAGTTGTGTAGGTACGGTTGTTACTGTAGTCCACAGTTGGCTGCCTTTTATCATCACTTGAATGCCCTGATCTGGAGTGTTTCCACAAAGTATATTTCTCAACAATCTGAGAAAAAATGTGGGATGAACTTTAGTATATTTACTAAGATTTATGCCAAATTTTATCTCAGATTGTCTTTGGGGTTTCATTACAAGGAGTGATAAGTTACAATTATAATTATAGTATTTTTGGGTTAGTAAAGTGCTGTCATTCTACACACTCGTTCCCAGCACCCCCTATTCTCCTTTCATTGTTCAGTGGCTAAATGCAATGAATGGTATATTGCTGAACTGCCCAAATGAGCCAGATCCTAAGGCAAACCCCAATTATTATTTGAGTGAGCTAGTCAACTACTTGCTGCTTATGGTTGACTTTTGAACCCAGTGTTTAAGTCTAAGTATGAGCTGGACTAGATACCTGCTCCTTTTTGCTACATGCAGACTAGATGCTGAGAAATAGTCTGCTTTGACTGAAGGGTTCAAAATCACAGGATCAGCAGTTGACAGGTTACAATTAGAATGAGGAACTCTTTCTTTAAAGTGGGTTGTGATTTTTTGAAATTCTGTTGCTCAGAGGGCCATGGTCAGATATTGGGTATTTGTAGATTGAAGCTGATAGATCTGGGAACACTGAGAACAATTAGGAAATATGGTGTTCAGACAGAAATGTGATCAGGCATGGAATCAACCATAATCTTACTGAATTTCAAAGGTCGGCATTCCCTCCTTTTGTGTGCGTGTGCGCGTGCGCGCTTTCAGATGTAGACATTGGGTGACATTAAGAATAGGATGACTTCATTTCTTATTCTGTATAATTACTCCTAAAGAATATCCAACTGATTGACGAACATTCAAAGAAAAAGGAAAAATTATGTCCAACTTATTGAAGAAAATTAGATGAAAAGGGAAAAGTGATGTCGTACTGTTCTCACTGTTATAACAGGTATACCTGAGAGACAGGACAACAGAGTATCAATATTGGCTTCCTATTAAAGGCTGAAAATGTCTTTGGAAAGCCCCATGGAAATTCCCTTTAGGATTCCAATTAATCATTACCACATTTAGACTCAGTTTCAAGCCAACTGCCAGAGACAATTAATTTCAGTGCCATGGTATGCACAGTATATGCTGTATTTGCAATATACCATTGCAAAGTTAAAAATTGGATTAAGCAAGTTGACATGGGTAAAGAGTTTATTTCAATCCCCTTTGCTATTTCTTCGTGTTTTAGCTATGACTTGTATAATATTCCTTTTCCTTCCAAGATGCTTTTTTCCCTATCTTTTTAAAATTTGAACTCAATTACACCAAATTTTAAGCTGTTGAATCACTTTGCTGAATAGTGTATTTTCTGGAAAAGCATTCCATTTTCAAGTGTCTGAAAATATAAATACTCTTAAACTCTGAAATCTCACTCAGTGTTTCCAAACTAGCATCAGATAGATTATTTTTACATTGTTTAGTTCATTTAAAGACCCTGGCAGATGTGATGGAAAGTAAACCTTTTCCTGCGCTTAGGGGGAGGCTCAGAGTGTGTAGTCAATTTTCAAAACTTTATGGTTTGCAGTTTTTATGGAGGATAAAGTTCTAGACTGACTTTCTACTCTGTACCTCTAAATAATTAGAGAATAAATCAAATGAGGTACACTTTATGATAGACACCATGGCTAATACACCTATTTTGGGTAAGCCATAATTGAGGATGCTATCCACAAATTTATGACCAATTTTGAAGAATTTGGCAGTTATTTTTAATGAAGTTTTGTTTCCATGGTGACAGATGTTTGCATGGTGCAAGTGCTTTATATTTTGTCAAAGCATTGCCGGGCTATATTTGGTCATGTTGCTAATTTGGAGAACTGCAGAAGCATACTCTTAAGGTTTTATTTTGTGTTTCACCTCTTTTCCCTGCACTAAAAACAGAGTGGTACATTTTTGGGTAACTTTATAGGATAGGTGGAAAATTAACAAATTAACTTACAACGTTTGTAGTTCACCATGTGCACTTTGTGCTGTGTGTCACTCACCAACACTGAAAGTGATCAAAAGTAAACTGACCTCCCACTAGACCCCTTGCAGTATACTAATTCCTTGATTTAGGAATATTCAATGTACCAATTGTAGCTGACACTCTGATCATCCAAACATCACCTCTCCACATCTGTAACCCTTCCTCACAACCCAGCCTCAAGCATCAGAAGATGAAACAGGTGTAAACCAGGTGCCTGAGGCTGAACTGACTTCAGTGCAGAGTGTATGTCATACTGAAGAATCACTTTGTCAATCAGAGATGCATCCCCTGTGAAGTCTTTGATTTTCAAAGTGTTTCTTCACTGTAGCAGGTAATGGACCCCTCTCTGCACACAGAGTATCTGGAGTGGGTTCAGCATCCGGCATCTGGTTTACACCCATTTAATTGTCCATTGTGTCCCGCTTGGTGGCGCAATAATATCAGCGCCGGACTCCGGAGCGAAGGTTCCCAAGTTTGAATCCAAATCGGGTTGAGTGTTGAACTAGCAACTCGGCCTTGTAAAAACAAGAATAGCTGCCAAGTTAAGGGCTATATTTAAAAAAATTGTCCATTGTAGCTGTGGCTGAGTTTAGGGGAATAGTTTTGCTGGAGAATGGGCACGGCATCTGGTCATATTGTGATTAGTGGCAAGTGACAATATAATTTGGAGGCAAATTTGAATAATTTGAGATGTGGTTGGGGTGATGATATTGCCTTTGTCACAACCACAGATTCGGCAATTGCGCTCTTGAGTATGCACATGTCAACTAATTATTATTTCATTGTGATTGTATTTAACTCCATTCATTCCGTCATAGTATTTGTCAAGAATTGGACACAGCATCACTTCGCTGCCTGCTTGCATTCTGCCTTGCTTGAGAAATTGGACTGTCGAGTCAGCTGACTCCAAAGACGAGCGGTATTCATTTTATTCTTAGTTGTTCTTTTCAGCTGCAGTGTAGGCTTCATTTTCCATTTGAGAGTTTTAGTTAACGACCCTGTTTGGCCGAGCGTTTATTGTTTTCTTTTCCCTTTAACACTGTTCACATTAAAGTCTGTGAACTATCAACCTGCTTCAGTGTCTCTCACTCTGCTCTTGCGCCATATTCGAACTGGGGTTGACAGCCTTGAGTTGCATTGTCTATGCAATTTTCAATATTATTGATTCTGAGGGAATTGATTGGGTGAATGTTCTAACCAGTGAAGATTGCAATGCCTCCCCTTTTGCGCTTCCATCAAATTCATCAGATGTGACCCACCAGATGCCACAAATCCAGTAAAACTCCCAATTTCCCTATACCACTCCATCCCCTTTACCCTAATCCATTTCAGGCATCCCTCCAAACAAAGCACTTCCTGTGACTCAGTCAGACAGCAAGCAGCTGCTGTGCACGCAGTTTCACTCCCACTCTGAGATAAAGGTCTCCCTCCAACTTCAGTAGTCTTCTCCTTCACTTTCAGAGAGAAGGGCTTTAATCATCTCTGTATCTTTCCCTCAGTGACCTGACTGAAATCAGCTTCTCAGATAGGTGAGGAAAGAGGGACTCTGGGTTGCAAAAACTAGAAGTATTTGCCGGACAGATGAAGATTCAACAGGGGAATCTTGGTGTGCAGAGCTTTAACTCGAGGATTTTTGCATCTTCTCAAGAAAGAAAATAAAACTAGGGCAATAAAAAATGAAGTCTTCTTCTGTGGTTGTCCCAAATGCAGTACATCCTCAACTTCCAAGAACATGTTATTTTTGTAAAATGATTCATTAATGAAAGTGTATCATACTATGGAAATGTTAAGTAAAATATATTTTGGTATTGTATTGCATCCTATTCAAACTGCACCTCCTCCCCACCCCATCCCACAACCATCTGGCACCAGCCACCATGTCTTCCCACACCATGTGCCTGGAGACTGACACTGTATCTCAGTGCAGCAACCCACGCAGTGAACATAACCTCTTTTCCGGGCCTTTTTTCTCCCCCATGTCCGTCCAATTCAAATTTCAAATCACATTCCTAGATTGTACTTCAGGAATGTTTCTGATTTTACATTTCAGTCCCAGGCTTATTGAAGCCCTGGCAGAGAGGTGTCGCAAATACCATTGAAGAGTAAGAGGGGTGTGAGGTGGGTGCCTGAAGTCAATCCCACTTCCCTACCCCTTCCTCGGATAAATCAAATTAAAATTGTACCCTGCATTGTTCAAACATATGAAGTGGAGTGGTTTTAAATTCAGTGCCAAGATAAATAAAAGTGCATTGTTTTAGTTGCATTTAGAACAGAAAATCGGAAAAATTGTAGTGGCCAAATTTGCTTTCCTCCTTGTTGCGTGTCCAACTTGACATTTGAGTCACTTGTACAATGGGTCAAGGGATTAGAAAAGCAATATTTTATGTAAGCTGAGCAGAGTCTAATGCAGACTTCAACTGGTCTTGGCTTATAACTTAATGATTTTAATAAAGATAATAAGATGGGAATATGGCAACAGAAATAGGCTATTTGGAACCGCAAAACCTTTTAATGTCCATTGAAGTCATGGCTCATCTTTCCTCTAATATTATGTGCCTACCTTATTTGCATATTCTTCATTCCACTTGTTCTCTTAAAAAAACTATCAGTCTCAGATGTTGCAATAATAATTAACCTGGAATCAATTGCTATTGGCCCAAGAGAACTTCAAGTTTGCAACTAAATGAGCAAAGATAATTTCTGGCTTCACTCCTTGGTTCTTGTTTTTAGGCTTTACCACCTACAACTAGATTCCCAAATTGGGGCAAAGGGTTTCTCTCCACTCTGTCGCGTACCACTTACTATGGCGAAAACTTCTGAAAATGAGGGAATACAATTCTAGCTACAGTTTTGTGTCCTTAGTATCCACAAACCAGTTTGGCAAATCTAAATTGCGCCCCATACAAGACCTGCGTGTACTTCCAAAGGACAGGTGCTCTGAAGTGCTCACAGTATTACAGATGTGGTCTAAACAGGGATTTGTTTAACCGTACAATAATTTCTGTCCCTTGTATTTTCAGTTCTCTAGGGGTAAATTCTTTTAGCTATACGTCATGACTGGACCTCCTGCTTACAGCTTTTAACTATTTGTTCTGTCCAGTTTAATGCCAGAGTGGGCAACTTGTGATTTCCTGAGCTGAATTTGTTTGCAACATTTCTAACACTATGCTTCAACTGTTAATATTTAGTTGTAATTTAGTGCTTCCAACAATATATTTGTTTTCCTATCTCCTCATTTAAATACATAATATTGTGTGTAATTGTGGCCTTGGCAGTGAAGTTTGCAGGGTTGTACAAATTCCAACCTGTCTAGTCAAGTATCTTTGCATTATCCCTGCATCCTAGGCCTAGATAGAGTGGAGATGGAGAGAATGATTCCAACATTGGGCAAGTCTAGGACCAGAGGGTGCAGCCTCAGAATAGAGAGACATCCATTTAGAATAGAGATGAGTAGGAATTTCTTTAGCTAGAGGGTGATGACTCTGTGGAATTCATTGTCACAGACAGCTGTGGAGGCCAAGTCATGGAGTATATTTAGAGTGGAGGTTGATAGGTTCCTGATTAGTCATAGTGTCAAAGGTTGCAGGGAGAAGAATGGGGCTGAGAGGAATAATAAATTAGCCATATTGAAATGGTGGAGCAGACTTGATGGGCAGAATGGCCTAATTCTGCTCCTATGTCTTATGGGATGGTTGCTGCTTCCATTGTTGATTGTTTAAGAGAGACACAATTTTGTACATTTCAATTGAAATTTGGTGTCTCAAAATAAGAAGTTACATGTTCTGCAAAGAAATGAGAAAAAAATTCTTCACCAGATGGATAGTAATTCCTTGAAATTCACTATCCAGGATGGCAGAACTGCTGAGTATCTTCAGGAGAGACTCTGATAGATTTAGAACATTCAGGGATATATACCAAATGCACAAAATTAGTGCAAAAAAGATCAGCCGGAATCTTGATGGCAGAGCAATAAACAATGCCTCTTTTATTCTATTTTAAAATTGTCAAGCAGAATCAAGCAAGCTTTTCCCTTTACAGTCTATTCCTATATATTTTACAACATAGACATGTTAGCCCACAATCAGTTAAGTTTAACTGGTTCATAATTTCCTGGTTTATCCCTTTTTTTCTACAGCAATTGTAAACATCTGTGGCCCTCCAGTAGTTTGGCACATTTACAACTTCCCAACAAAGTTTCCAAAATTAAAATCAGTGCCTCTGCTGCCAGCCATTAACCTTCTCTAATACCCTGAATCATCTGAACTTGGTTGACTATTCTCATTTCAGCTTTGTTTGTTTTTTCTCCTTCCTTACTTCCATTCTGAATACTGATCCACAGCAATGGTTTTTCCACAGTCTTCTCCCATGTCAGCATCACGTGGGTATTCTGCTGAAGGCCAGCTGGCAGGGGTGCGATGTTCCCCATTTTCCTTGGATCAGGGTAGGCCAAGTCAGCACATATCATGCATGTCCAGTGGACTTTATTTAAACAATTTTTGTGTGTGTGTGATGTCATTGGAAAAGCCAGCTTTTCTCATTCCTTAATACCCCTGAGGTGGTGATGGCGAGCTGCCTGTTTTAATCACTGCGATCCTACTGGTAAAGCTGCTGCTACAAAGTTGGTGGGTGAAGAGTACCTGGATATATATCTGGCAACAAGGAAGTGATATATTATTAGGATGGTATATAATTTGGTGGCAGAGTTCCCATACTTGTCCTTTCAGTACAGGTACAGGTTTAGTACCTTCAGTGTAGCTAGGGGAGAGTAACTGTACTATATTTTTTAGATGGTGTACAGAAGAGCAAGATAGAGCAAATGAATGCTTAGGATGGTGACCTGTATGTCAATTAAGTGCTTTGTCATGAATGGTACTGAGCTTCTCATGCATTGTTGGATTTCTTGTTCTCTGGTGGGCAACTATAACCAACGAGGCAGTACTGGCTGGACGAGATGTACTCCAGCTTACTATGGGAAGTGAGGGAAGAGATTGCTGTGCTCTTGGTGAAGAATTTTGGGTCTTCACTGGCCACAGGATTAATACTAGAAGATCAGTGGTTTGCAAAGTTATTACTTTGTTCAAGAAAGGTAACGAGAAATAATCCTGGGAGTTATAGACCAGTGAGCTTTACATCAGTGGTGGGAAAACTATTGGAAAAGCTTCTTAGAAATAGGACTTAAAAGCATTTGAAGAAACATCATCTGATTTATGGATGGTCAACATGGCTTTGTGAGGGGCAAGGTATGCCTTATGAGCCTGATTGACTTTTTCAAGGAAGCGACAAAATAAATTGTTGAAAGTAGACTGGTGGACGTGGTACATATTAAGATTTTAAGAAGGCATTTGTCGAAATACCCCATGGTAGGCTCATTCAGAAAGGCAGAAGGCTTGGGATCCAGGGAGCTTGGCTGCATGGATTCCGGACTGACTTTTCCAGAGAAGGAGGTTGGGGATGGAGTCTGCCTGGAGGTCCTGACTAGTGGTGTTGGCAGTGATTTGTTCTGAGACCTCCGCATTTTGTGAATTTTCTAAATGATGTATGAGAAAGTGGAAAGGTGGGTGACTAAGCTGTAGATGATAGGAAGGTTGGTATTGTCGTGGATAGTGTAGGAAGTTGCTATTGATCACAATGGGACATTGATAGGGTGCTCAGTTGTGCTGAGAAGTGGCAGGTGGTGATCGATCTGGAGAAGGGTGAAGTAATATATTTTAGAAGGTCAAATTTGATGACAGAGTACAAAACTAATGATAGGATTCTTCACAGTGTTGAGGAACAGAAGGATCTTGAGGTCCAAGTCTATAGATTCTCAAAGTTGAAGCACAAATTAATAAGGTGTTTAAGAAGACATATGCTGTGTTGGCCTTTGCTAGCTGGGCAATTGAGTTCAAGAGTCATGAGGTAATGTTGCAACTCCATAAAATTCTGCTTGAACTACGCTTGTAGAATTGTATTCATTTCTAGTCGCGTCAATATAGGAAGGATGAGGAAGCTTTAGCGAGAGCACAGAGGAGATTTATCAGGTGCTGCCTGGATTAGGGAACCTACCTTATGAGGAAAGGTTGAGTGAGCTGGGATTTTTCCTCTTTAGAGTGAAGGAGGATGTGAGGAGAAGAAATATACAACATGATAACAGGTAGAGATACTAGATAGATAGATAGTCAGCACCTTTCTCCAAGGGCATAAATGGCTAATACAACGGGGGCATAATTCTAAGGTGATTGGAGAAAAGTATAGGGGGAATGTCAGAGATGTTTTTTTCACACTGATAGTGGTTAGGGTGTGGAACACACTGCCAGGGCTGGTTGTAGAGACAAATACTTTAGGGACATTTAAGAAATTCTTTGGTAGGCATGTGGATGAAAGAAGAAATGGAGGGCTATGTGGAGGGAAGGGTTAGAATAGGTCAAAAGATCAGCATAACATCATGGGTGAAGGGCCTGTACTGTTCTATGGTCAAAGTCTGCCAGTGTAACTGTAGATAAATTTTCCAATCTGAATTGATACCAAGCATCTCCCCACATAAAGGTAACATCTAAAATTTTCTAAATCACACACCTTCTCTATCTGGCTTTCTTATCTCTCATGTACCAATCAAAGCATTCCTTTGTTTCTTCATCTTTGCTGAAACTGTCTTCTTCACACAATTCCAGGGTACTGTTATTCTAACTAGTCTTCCATTTCTGGGACAGGTTCCATTTGACCAACTCAGATGAATTAATTTCCACTCAAAAGTTCAAACTTCAAGGTAAATTTATTATATATGTCACCATATACAACCCTGAGATTCATTTCCTTGCAGGCATACTCAATAATCCATAATAGAATAATAAACATAACAGAATCAATGAAAGACCACTTGGGTGTTCAACCCGTATGCAAAAGATAATAAACTGTACACATACAAAAAGAAAGTAATAGTAATAAATAAACAAACAATAAATATTGAGAACATGAGATGAAGAGTCCTTATAAGTGAGTCCATAGATTATGGGAACATTTCAGTGATGGGACAAGTGAAGTTCAGTGATGCTATCTCCTTTGGTTCAAGAGCTTGATGGTTGAGAGGTATTAACTGTTCCTGAACTTGGTGGTGTGAGTCCTAAGGCTCCTGTACCTTCCTCAGCAGTGAAAAGAGAGCATGACCTGGGTGGTTCCTGATAATGGTGGAAAGAGCTTTACCCATGATGGACTGGGCTGTATCCGCTACCTTTTGTAGAATCTTCCATTCAAGGACATTGGTGTTTCCATACCAGGCTGTAATGCAGCCAGTTAATAAATGCTCCACTACACATCTACAGAAGTTTTTCAAAGTTTTAGATGTCATTCCAAATATTCGCAAACTCCTAAGGAAGTAGAGGTGGTGCCGTGCGTTCTTCATAATTGCACTTGCGTGCTGGGCCCAGGACATGTCCTCCGAAATAACAACACTGAGGAATTTAAAGTTGCTGACCCTCTCCATGAATGATCCTCTGATAAGGACTGGCTCATGGGCCTCTGGTTTTCTTCTCCTGAAGTTAATAATCAGCTCCTTGGTCTTGCTGACGTTGAGTCTGAAGTTGGTGTTGTGGCACCACTCAGCCAGATTTTCTATCTCCCTGCTATATGCTTATTTATCACCATCTTTGATTCAGCCTATGACAATGCTGTCGTCAGCAAACTTGAATATCGCACTGGAGTTGTGCTTGGCCATGTGTCATAGGTTTAAAGTGAGGAGAGCAGGGGACTAAGCACACAGACTTGTGGTGCACCTGTGCCGATGGAGATCATGGAGGGGATGTTTTTGCTAATCTTATCTGGGTTCTGCAAGGGAGGAAATTGAGGATCAAACTGCACAAGGAGGTATTGAGGTCTTTGAGCTACGGTTCAGTTTTGAGGGGATGATGGTATTGAATGATGAGCTGTAGTGGATAAAGAGCATCCTGATGCAAGCACCTTTGCTGTCCAAGTGCTGTAGGGTTGAGTGAAGAGCCAATGAAATGGCATCTTCTGTGGACCTGTTGTGCCCGTAGGCAAATTGGAGTGGATCCAAGTTGCTTCTCAGTTTCATAACAAACCTCTCAGAGTACACATACTCATATCACAGTTTATGCAAGTGCTATTTGACGAAAATCATTGAGGCAGGTTGCCATGTTCTTCTTAGGCATCAGTACAACTGAAGCCTGCTTGAAGCAGGTGGGTACCCCAGACTGCCAAAACGAGAGGTTAAAGATCTTAGTTTACACTCCAGCTAGTTGATCAGTGCAGTCTTTTAGTACTTAGCCAGGTAACCTGTCTGGGCTGGATGTTTTTTATGGGTTCTTCCTCTTGAAGGCTGCTTGCACGTTAGTATCAGCAGCTAAAATCACAGAATCATTGGAGGTTGTGGGACTTCATGATGTTTCCTCCATCTTTGGATGGTCAAAGTGAGCATAGAAGGCATTAAGCTAACCTGGAAGCGAAACCCTGTTGTTGCCTTTATTGCACTTAGACCCCTCCAGTTCACCTACCAGCCCCGACTAGGAGTTGAGGATGCCATCGTCTACCTGCTGAACCGTGTCTACGCCCATCTGGACAAGCCGGTGAGCACTGTGAGGGTCATGTTTTTTGACTTCTCCAGTGCGTTCAACACCATCCACCCTGCTCTGCTGGGTGAGAAGCTGACAGTGATGCAGGTGGATGCTTCCCTGGTGTCATGGATTATTGATTACCTGACTGGCAGACCGCAGTACATGCACTTGCAACACTGTGTGTCAGACAGAGTGGTCAGCAGCACTGGGGCTCCACACGGGACTGTCCTGTCTCCCTTTCTCTTCACCATCTACACCTCGGACTTCAACTACTGCACAGAGTCTTGCCATCTTCAGAAGTTTTCTGATGACTCTGCCATAGTTGGATGTATCAGCAAGGGAGATGAGGCTGAGTACAGGGCTACGGTGGGAAACTTTGTCACATGGTGCGAGCAGAATCATCTGCAGCTTAATGTGAAAAAGACTAAGGAGCTGGTGGTGGATCTGAGGAGGGCTAAGGCACCGGTGACCCCTTTTTCAAGGGGTCAGTGTGGACATGGTGGAGGATTACAAATATCTGGGGATACGAATTGACAATAAACTGGACTGGTCAAATAAACTGAGGCTGTCTACAAGAAGGGTCAGAGCCGTCTCTACTTCCTGAGGAGACTGAGGTCCTTTAACATCTGCCGGACGATGCTGAGGATGTTCTACAAGTCTGTGGTGGCCAGTGTTATCATGTTTGCTGTTTTGTGCTGGGGCAGCAGGCTGAGGGTAGTAGACACCAACAGAATAAACAAACTCATTCGTAAGGCCAGTGTTGTTGTGGGGGTGGAACTGGACTCTCTGACAGTGGTGTCTGAAAAGAGGATGCTGTCCAAGTTGCATGCTATCTTGGACAATGACTCCCATCCACTCAATAATGTACTGGTTAGGCACAGGAGTACATTCAGCCAGAGACTCATTCCACTGAGATGCAACACTGAGCGTTTATAGGAAGTCATTCCTGCCTGTAGCCATCAAACTTTACAACTCCTCCCTCGGAGTGTCAGACACCCTGAGCCAATAGGCTGGTCCTGGACTTATTTCCATCTGGCATTATTTACTTACTATTATTTAATTATTTATGGTTTTATATTGCTATATTTCTACACTATTCTTGGTTGTTGCGACTGTAACGAAACCCATTTTCCCTCGGGAATCAGTAAAGTATGTCTGTCTGTCTGTTGATTTCACTTCAGAAGAGGTGATAGTATTCAAGCCCTGCCACTCAAATATTTTTGCCTTGAATCACATGCTTTTCATTTATTTTCACTGTGCTTTTCTTGATCTGTTAACTGAGTCTAACATCTTGATCTTTTTGCACCTGATGCATTTTCACTGTGGGCCCCAAGTGCATTTGTCAGCCTCTGAAAGTGGCTAAATATGTTATATTACAAAGCATCAGCTATGAAAGTAGATTCCTTTGCTGTAGACTGAGCAGCAGTTGTTGCTTTCTATAAACTGGATGTGACAGCTAAAAATTGGTGTTCCAGATGTGAGGGATCTTTACAGACAGTTGGACTTTTATGGTGAATTTTAATGCTCATTAAGGAGAATGATTTTACTGCTGAGGAATGGAAAATATTCCACTTTGGGCATCCAATGTTCACATCAAGTATATCTAAGCCAAATCTCTGTAACCTGTACACATTGTTTAACTCCTGATGACAACAAACTACACAAAATGCTGGAGGAACTCAGCAGGCCAGGCAGCATCTATGGAAAAGAGTAAACAGTCGACGTTTCAAACTGAGACCCTTCACCAGTCCTGATGAATTTTCTGAAGAAGAACGTCGACTGTTTACTCTTTTTCCATAGATGCTGCCTGGCCTGCTGAGCTCCTTCAACACTTCGTCTGTTTGTTGCTTGGACTTTCAGCATCTGCAGATTTTCTTTTTTTGAAGAATAGGACCATAATATTTTGATGGCACAGGAGACCATTACCCTCACCAGATTCATGGTGGCTTGTTGTAGACCAGTGTGTTCAGTCCCATTCTCCTCTTTCCTACCAGTAGTTTTCCTTCAAGTGCCCATCTAATTCCCTTTTTAAACATCCGTTTGACTATATTTCCACTGCTAAAATGTTCCAAGTTAAGATCACTGAGTACTCACATCTGTCTGTAACTTTCACTTTCAATGCGTCATAGAGTCACAGAGTGATGCAGAATAGATACCAGCTGTTTGGCCAGCTGAGCTGACATTGACCAATATGCACCCATTTACACTAATTCTGTAGTAATCTCATTTTATTCTCCCCTAGGTTCCAAACTATCTCTCCCCATCTCTCCCTGACCCCATATTTCTACCACTCACCAACACACCAGGGCAGTTTATAGTTGAAAATTAGCACACCAATTGGCATGCCTTTGGGATAGGGAGGAATCCTGTGCATCCAGAGGAAGCCCTGCATGGTCACAGGGAGAACGTGCATACTCCACGTGGCATGCTGAAGTCAGGATTGAGTCCACATTGCAGGAGCCATGAGACAGGGCGTTCACCACCTCCACTACCTGTGCCATGATCAGCAAGACAGATCAGCTGGTTGAGTAATATCACAATAACAAACTCTCACTCAGCAAGACTAAGGAATTGATTGTGGACTTCAGGAAGGCGAAGTCAGGAGAACACACACCCGAGGGGTCAGTGGTGGAAAGGGTGAACACTTTCAGTTTTCTCAGTTTCAGTGTCTCAGAGAACCTATCTTGGGCCCAACATATTTTTGCAGTCACAAAGAAGACAGGCCATCAGCTATTGGGTAGTGGAATGATAGACAGGCAGAATAGTGGAATGCTCCTCTTGCGGGATTTGGGAAGAAAGGTAGACATCTGGTGTCCCTTGAGGAATACACCTGCAAGGAACAGACAAGAAGTTCTGTGGAAGAAAATGAAATTCCCAGATGATAGGTGGCTTCCTGGGTGCCAGAGTCAGGGACGTCTCAGATCAAATCCACAACATTAAGTGGGAGGGTGAGCAGCCAGAAGCCGTGGTCCTCATTGGTACCAACTGGAAGGGTGATGAGGTCCTGCAAGGGATGTTCAGTGAGTTGGGTGCTAAGTTAAAGGACAGGACGTCTAGAGTTGTGATATCAGGATTGCTACCCATACCATGTGCTAGTGAGGCCATAAACGGGAATTTCATACAGTTTAACATGTGACAAAGGAGATGGTGCAGGAGGGAGTGGTTCAGATTTTTGGATTGTTGGCCTCTCTACCAGGGAAGGTGGAACTTGTACCAAAGGGTTTGTTTGCACCTAGACTGCAGGGGGAGGGAGAGCCAATATCCTTGCAGGAAGGTTTCCTTGTGCTACACAGTGCAGGGAGGGGGAAGGGGGGGGGGTTTAAACTAGAGTTTCAGGGTGATGGGAACCAGAGTGCCAAAGCAGATAGTGGAGTAGTTGTGGGGAAAGATGTTGTTAAGTTGACATACCAAGTAAGGAATTGAAAGATTGCGCAAGGTGGGATAAATGTTCTGAGTTGCGTTTATTTCAATGCAAGAGGTATTGCTGGAAAGGCAGATGAGCTCAGGACATGGATCAACAGATGGAATTATGATACTGTAGCCATTCATGACACGTGGCTGCTGGAGGAGCAGGACTGGCAGCTCAATGTTCCAAGGTTCCATTGTTTGAGACATGATAGAGCGATGGGGATTAAAGGGGAGGGGTGGCGTTTCCAGTCAGGGAATTGGCATGACAGATCTCAGTTAGGACAGACTGGAGGACTCATCTGGTGGGGCTTTATGGGTGGAACTGAGGATTAAGAAAGGTATGGGGCTATATTATCAACCACCCAAGTCCATGGGATTTAGATGAACACATTTCTAGAAAGATCACAGACTGTTGTACGAAAAATTAGGTTGTGATAATAGGTGATTCTAGTGATCATCATGCCATTAGTTTCAAGGTAATTATGGAGAAAGATGGGTCTAGTCCTTGGGTTGAGATTCTAAATTGGAGAAAGGCCAGTTTTGATGTTATCAGAAAGGATCTGGCAAATGTGGTTTGGGACAGGTTGTTTTTTTGGCAAAGGTATACTTGATAAATGGGAGGCCTTCAAAGATGGTATTTTGAGAGTACAGAATTTGTATGTTCCTGATAGAATAAAAGGTAAGGATAACTTGTTTATGGACCCTTGGTTTTTGAGATTTTGAGGCCTTGTTTAAGAAGAAAAAGGAGGTGTTTGGCAGGTCTAGACAGGAAAGAGCAAATGAGGTATTTGAGGCATGTAAGAAATGCAAAAGACCACTGTGAAGGAAATTAGGAGGGCTAAAAGAAGACATGAGGTTGCGCTCGCAGACAATGTGAAAGAGAATCGCAAGGGCTTCTACAGATATATTAAGAGGGAAAGGATAGCAAGGGATAAAATTGGTCCTCTAGATCAGAGTGGTCATTTATGCATGTAGCCAAAAGAGATCAGGAAAATCTTAAATGTTTTTTTTTGCATTCATATTTACCCAGGAGATGGACATGGAGTCTATAGAAGTGAGGCATAGCAACAGTGAGGTCATGGACTATGTACAGATTATAGAGGAGGAGGTGCTTGCTGTCTTGAGGAGAATTATGATGGATAAATTCCCAGGGCCTAACACGATGTTCCTTTTGTCCCTATGTGAGGCTAGTGCAGAAAGTGCAGAGGCCCTTGGAGGATTAGAGGATAGCTAATGTTTTCCTGTTCTTTAAGAAACACTCTAAGAATAAGCGAGGAAACTATAAACCAGAGTGCCTAACACAGTAGTGGATAAGTTAATGGAAGGTATTCTAAGGGACTGGATATATACGTACAATGCATTAGGCCATTGGTTAATTGGGACAGCTGCTTATTTGGGACACCTCTTAAAGAACAAACACTAATTGAGAAAATAGCTGGGATTCCCTTTGTTTATTTGGAACTCAACAGCGTTTAATTGGGGCAGGAGACTGTTGTCGAATAGTTTCTAACTAACGTCAAGACACATGCACCCATGTGGCTGTTAAACACTATACCATGCTTAGAGCCACCAATTTTTAATTAGTGTCCGTTGTGTGTGCTTGTGCTCAAAAGCAGTGATTTTGTCACTGATAGTTGGCAAGAAATAAGCAGCAAGACAATTCAGAACTGTATTGCTCACTGCAGTTTCAAGTATTTAGGCTTGAGGTGCCAAAAAATGGCTGAAGTGAAAATGCAACAGTGTACACTGCATCCATCAATAACTATTAGGAACTATTACACAGTTTTGTAATACTATAGTAGTAGTACTGATAATGTTCTAATTTGTTCTTTATTTCAGTCAAATGCATAATTTGCAGCTTAGTTAAATGGTAGTTTGTCTTTTTTATACCTTTAACTATTTCCATGATACTTTGGCTAATTGGGACAGCTGTGTATTGGTCCCGATGTGTCCCAATTAACTGGAATCCACTGTTTTTGGAGAGACAGAGACTGATTAGGGATAGTGGACAAAGCTTTTCATGTTTAACTAATCTTATTGGGGTTTTTTTGAGTAAATTATCAGCATAGTTGATGAAGGAAAGGCAGTGGATGTTGTCTACATGGGCTTTAGCAAGGCCTTTAACAGGGTTCTTCATGGGAGGCTGCTCAGGAAGGTTCAGTCGTTTGGCATTCAAGATGAGGTAGTAAACACGATTAGACATTGGGTTCACGGGAGAATCCTGAGAGTGGTATTTGATGGTTGCCTGTCTGAGTGGTAAACTGGAACAGCAACTTTGTGGATGATACCAGGATTATAGGTGTAGTGGACAGCAAGAAAGACTCTCAAAGTTTGCAGCGGGATCTGAACTAGCTGGAAGAATGGGCTGAAAGATTACAAATGGAATTTAACCATATAAATGTGAGATGTTGCACTTCAGTAGGGCCAACCAGGATAGGTCTTACACAGTGAATGGTAGGGCACTGAGGAGTGCAGTTGAATAAGGCGTTCTGGGAATATAGATCCATAATTCTTTTGAAAGTGCTGTCACAGGTAGGAAAGGTCTAAAAGAAAGCTTTTGGTGCATTGGCCTTCATAAATCAAAATATTGAGTACAGGAGATGGGATGTTATGTTGAAGTTATATAATCTGTTGGTAAGGCCTAATTTTGGAGTATTATGTGCAGTTTTGGTCACCTACCTACAGGAAAGATGTCAATAAGATTGAAAGAGTGGAGAGAAAATTTACAAGGATGTTGCCACGACTTGAGAACCTGAGTCGTAGGGAAAGTTTGAATTTGTTAGGACTTTATTCTCTAGAGGTAGAAGGCTAAGAGGAGATTTGATAGAGATATACAAAATTATGAGGGGTATACATGGAGTAAATGAAAACAGGCTATTTCCACTGAAGTTGGGTGAAATTAAAACTAGAGGTCATGGGTTAAGGGTGAAAGGTGATATATTTCAGGGGAACATAAGGGGGAACTTCTTCACTCAGAGGGTGGTGAGAGAAAAATGAGCTGCTAGTGGTGGATGTGGGTTTGATTTCAACCTTTAAGAGTAATTTGTATAGGTACATGGCTGAAAAAGATATAGAGAGCTATGGTCCCAGTGCAGATCAATGAAGCTAGGCATATTAATAGTTTATCCTGGACTAAATGGGCTGAAGGGCCTGTTTCTATGCTGTAGTGCACTATGATTCTATCACACTTTATATCTGCAACCTGCCCTGCTGTTTGTTTTTGGTGTTTTGAATCCAGATTTCAATTATTTTAGGGTTAATTGCAAGTTTGTGCTTTTGAGCTCTTACAGATGTTGTGACACTTTGATCTACACTGATCAGTTTCTTCACTCATTTAAATCCCAGAGAATTCACAGCATCACTTTTACACAAACGAACAAAAGTCTGTAGACGCTGGAAATCCAAACCACACACACAAAGTGCCAGAGGAACTCAGCAAGTCAGGTAGCATCTCTGGAAAAGAGTACAGTCGGCGTTTTGGGACCTGCTGAAGTCGGCGTTTTGAGACCTGCTGAAGGGCCTGGGCCGAAACGTTGGCTTTTCCCTAGATGCTGCCTGGCCTGCTGAGCTCCTCCGGCATTTTGTGTGTGTTGCATCACTTTTACACCCCTCTTTCATGGCTCCCTTTTTGGTGTGAAGCCCATGGTAGCATCCTGTTGGTCAATCAGATGGATGACTCGTCCTGTAGTGGTACAGTGGCTACATTATTGGGTAAATAACGTGGACCCTCAAACTCAATTCCCACCATGGAAGCTATAGACTTTTAAATTCCAGTTCAGAAAAGTTGACTAATAGGGACAAAAGAAGTCATTTGTAATGATGACAAGTCAGACAATGATGAGAGTTAGACAACACAGAAAGAGGTCGTTCAGCCCTACTGATCCATGCTGACCAAGATTCCCATCTCAGGTTAATATTAGATCGTTCCCTTCTCATCTTAAACCTAAGTACCATCTGGTCCTTGATCCCTAAACCCTGAAACAAACCCTGTGTAGATCCATCCTATCTATGACTCTCATGATTTTCTACACTTCTATAAGATCAGTCTTCATTCTTTAATATTTTAATGAATTAAGTTCCATCCTGCTCACTCCACCACACTGTCCGTCGAGTCCTCGCAACATTCTCTGCTTCCTTTTCAGCTCAGTGGCATCTTTTGTATAGCAAAACTGAACATAATATTCTAAATGCGACCTCAACAACGTTGAGGGAGGAAAGCTTTTGCCCTTGCTTGAAAGTAATGGTGCGGGAATTCCTATTCACTAAAGTGTGAGTAGACAACAACACTCTTTGTGGTCAGTAAAACAGATCAAAAGTACTTCTGTGTTTCTGAAGCTGATAAAGTCCTGAAAGATAATTGTTTTCTTTTCCTCTTCCTTTTTCATTATTTTGAGTATTTAAGAGAACAGAAGGCAGTTGCATTTCTGGCTGAAAACACTGAGTTTGGCATTTTGTACGGACATCAGTTAATTCCATTTCCCCTCAATGATAATATAACACACAGGAAATTGTTGAGACAAGGAGAGCATTGTAATGAACTTGCAAATGGTACTGTGGTATGCGGGGGATCTGTAGCTTGGATCACAGTATTTCACTCTGATAAAGTTGATTTCATGTTGCACTTTGAAATCAGGGTTACTCTGGCTGAAATACCACCCAGCAGAACAAAACGATAAAGATAACCATATCATGTTTAATTCAATCCAAAATCCATCTTGCAATTACAATGGATTCTGGTTAATTGGGACACGTCGGTACCAATGCATCTTTGGCTAATTAAGCCGCTGCCCCAATTAGCTGAAATTTCATGGAAGTAGTTAAAAAGGTATAAACAAGACAAACTACTGTTTTACTGAGTAACAAATTATGTATTTAAATAAAATTCAAACAAATTAGAACACTACCGATGCTACTACCGCACTATAAAACTGTTTTATTAGTTCCTAGCAGTTACCAACAGAGGAATTCATCCAGTTTACTCTGCTGTGTATGAGGAGTCTAGAGAGGGGTAACACCTCCAGTGAAAGGAATTGTCATGTCCATTCTGGAGCAGTTAATTCACCTTTGTTCCCCACTAGACACTCAGCTCTCACCTTTGGCTCCAAGTAACTGTTTGCATGCGACTGCGGTCACACCCCACTACATCGCTTCAACAGGTAAAGTAGCCAGTGGGCTTCAGACCCCAGTGAAATGGGGGTCCTAGCATGTGAAGTCAGCTCTGACAAACTGGGCAGATGGAATCAACAGTGAGATCCAACAGCCAGGAAGGCAACACTTTATGGAGAGCGAAGGGCACTGTAAGGCACAGAATATCATGATCCACTGCAACCAAGGAAGACCCCAACTGTGCCACTGCATCCAGACTTCCAAAGCTGAGAGATTGGAACTTTCCCAGCACATTGGCTTTTCCACTTTAAAAACTCTCCCACATAGGTTTCTCAGTCATTGTCAAATATTACGGGCAACCAACACACCTCCATGTTCTTTTGATTGACTGTAAATGAATAAAATCAGCTCAGACACCTAATGCAGATAATGGCCTGCCTTCATATTTCAATAACTGCATCTTTGAAATCTTCATTTTCATTGTAACATTCAAGATGATTGTCAATACCTTCAAATTCTTCATAATTCCTAAACTTGTTGAAGTAGTGAAATTGTTTCATTTTCACTCATGGCTGTTTCCAGCACCGCCAAGCCTGAATGCTTGAAACTACAGTGGGGGAAAACAATTCTAAATTGTCTTACTTAATTTTCTCAGCAACTATCTGTGATAAAAAATCACTGCTTTTTGAACACAAGTGCATGTAACTGATGCGGTTCACTCTGAGCACTGAATAGTGTTTAGTGGCCATGCAAGTGCATGCGACTGATGCTAGTTAATCCACCAGTAAGGAACTGGTGAGAAATAGTCTCCTTAAATGGCAGAGTGTCCCAAATAAATGAAGGAAATCCTGGCTACTTTCTTGATCAGATTTTGTTCTTTAAGAGTTGTTCCAAATAAGTGGTTGTCCTGATTAACTGATGGACCAATTAACTGGAATCCATTAAGCTCTGTGTGAAACTCTGCAATATTTAATAATTTGTGTACTTTCAAGACTCCACCTAAACCCAGGTTTATATACTTATAAAGTCATAAACCTGATGGTCCAGGTAGGCCTATTGTTTCTGCCTGCTCCTGTACTGTGATCTTGTGTCCACATACCCTGCCTCCATTTTGGCCCCTTCCCACCTACATCTGTAATACTTCACACACTCGGTCACTTCAGTTACTTTAAGTTCCCTGGCCCTGATCGCCTCATTTGCATGATCAAAGTCCAGTCCCTATACACTTCTATCCCCCATCAGGAACACCTTAAAGCTTGCTGCTTCTTTCTGATGACAGGCCTAACCGGTTACCTTGCACCACCACCCTCCTCTGTCTGGCAGAACTGGTTCTTGCACTCAGCAGGTTCTCTTTCAGCTCCTCCCACCTCAAATCAAAGGTGTCGCCATGGGCACCAGATGGGCTCCAGCTCTGCCTGCCTTTTCATGGAACAATCCACGTTCCAAGCCTACACTCAGGTTGGAGGAGCAACCCCTCATATTCCATCTGGGTAGATACCAACCTGATGGCAAGAACATTCTAACCTCCCCCCACATTTCTCTCTCCATTCCCCTCTTACCTCTTCTCCTCACCTGCCAACCACCTCCCTCAGGTGCCTCTCCTCCTTCCCTTTCTCCTATGGTCCACCTATCACTTCCCAGCCTCTCACTTCATTTCCCTTACCCCAACTACCCACCTTCCCTCTCATCTATCACTTGCCAATTTGTACTCCTTCCCCTACCCCCACTTTCTTATTCTGGCTTCAAACTCCTTTGCCTTTGGCACTTGTTGATAAGGATACATCCATCAAGTCAATTTGGATTAAGTAACAAAGAATTACAACACCCGATGGAAATGCTCTGCATTTAAGAGAGGGAGGAAATTATATTTTAAAATGTGTAGTTCCTCTTAATCTTGCGGCCTATTCTCAAGCTTGTATGCCAAGAAGAAGGGAAGCCATTACCATGCCTTCTGTTGCTGCGTTGATCAAAATGCAAACGTGTATGACAACAGTGCAAGTCAATGTGGCTTCAGGAACTTCTGCTCTTCCCTCTTACTTTATTCCTTTTCACTCCTTATGGAGCATAGGGCCTCAACAAAAGTCCTCCACTTCCTGCGATCTCTAGCAGATGTTTTGCAGTCTCCCAAGTTTGGCCGGCGGCTTTCAGTTCATCCAAAAGCCTACGCCTCCAGGTTTGCTTTGGGCGACCTCTTCTTCTCTTCCCTTGTGGATTCCATTCGAGTGATTGTCGAGTGACGTTCGACTGACTCTTCCTCAAGGTGTGGCCGACCCATCTCCACTTCCTCCTCCTTATCTGGAATAAAATGGGCTCTTGGCTTGCTCTCTTCCATAGGTCTAGGTTTGACACTCTGTTGTACCACTTGAGGTGGAGGATCTGCCGGAGGCATTTGTTGAGAAAGGTCTGGATCTTGTTGCAGCTGGTGTTAGTGATTCTCCATGTTTCGGATCCATATAGCAGGATGGCTTTCACATTGGAGCTGAATATACGGAGCTTAGTTTTGACAGAGATGACCGTAGATCTCCAAACAGGTCGCAGGGTTGTGAAGGCATGTTGGGCTTTTCCGATCCTTGCTCTGATATCCTCATCTGTACCTCCTGATTTACTGATTTTGCTTCCGAGGTAGGTGAATTTGTCTACATCTTCAACTATTTGTCCTTCAATCCGTAATGGCTCCTCTTGTTTGTTATTAATGCGTAGAACTTTGGTCTTCTCCTGACTGATCTTAAGGCCTACTCGCTGTGAGGTCTCTCCCAAGGAATCTACTTTCTTCTGCATATCCTGAAGCCGGTGTGAGAGAAGAGCGAGATCATCTGCAAATGCCAGGTCTTCCAATTTCCCTATTAACGTCCACTGGATGCCTCTCTCTGAGCCAGCATAGGCTGTTCTTGTAGCCCAGTCAAGTACCACAAGAAAAAGTAGAGGCGACAGCAGGCATCCCTGTCTGACTCCAGTAGTGACCAGGAACTCTTCAGATAGTCTCCCATCGTGGATGACCCTGCATGAGAAGCCATCAAAAAGCTACGATGATATTCACCATTTCTTGCGGTACACCATAGTGTCGTAAGATGCTCCACATTGACTTTCTGTCCAGGCTTTCAAACGCCTTCTCAAAATCAATAAAACACACATGTAGTGGAGTTTGCCATTCTATTGTCTGCTCCACAATGACTCTAAGTGTAGCTATCTGGTCAATGCATGATCTCTCTTTCCTGAACCCTGCCTGCTCATCTCTAAGTCTCTGATCAATGGCATCTTTCATCCGCTCCAAGATGACCCTGGTGAGAACTTTGCTAGGAATGGACAACAAGGTGATCCCCCTCCACTTGCCACACAGTGAAAGATCTCCAGATTTTGGCAGCTTCACAAGGAGGCCCTTCTTCCAATCTGATGGGATGTCTCCTGTTCTCCATACCAAATTCAACAGTATATGCAAATGGTCTACCATAACCTCTCCATCCTCTTTCAATGCTTCTGCAGGAATGTTGTCTTCTCCAGCAGCCTTGCCATTCTTCAGGCTTTTCAGGGCTTTTCGAATTTCTTGCTTGGTGATTTCACCTATATTGATGTTGAGTGGGTCTCCAGGCTCCAGGTCAGGTGGGTTCTGTGGTGGTGGTCTATTCAATACTTCCTGGAAGTGTTCCTTCCATCTCACCAGCTGATCTTCAACCGAAGTGAGCAGATGGCCTGTCTTGTCTCTAACAGGTCTGTTGAAATTGCTTTTCTTCCTTCTCAAAAGTTTAGTTGTCGTGTAGAGTGCCTTGAGGTCCCCTTTACTGGCCGCTGTTTCTGCTTGCTCTGCTATTTCATTGAAGTATGACCTCTTGGCCTTTCTGAGCTGTTTCTTCACCTCCTTGGCCATCACGCTGTACCTGTTGGCGGTGATTTGTTTCTGTTGCCGGGTTCTGGCCTGATTCAACTCCTGTTGAGCTTTTTCCTCTCCTCCACCTTCTGCCATGTCTCGTCCCTGATCCAAGGTTTACTGTTGACTGGTGGTCTTCCCAGTACTTCCTTGCAGGCTCCTACAGTGGCCTGCTTGAAGGTAATCCAGGCGTGTTCCGCTGATCTCTCATCTTGTTCCTCTATTTGAAGAGCTCCAAAGCGGTTTTGCAAGGCGATGTGGAAATCTTTCTTGTAGTTTTTTAACATCAAACTTTATTCGCGTGTTCTGTTGCTTCTTCTTGGCTGACAGCTTCATCTTCAGCTTTGCAACAACCAAATGGTGGTCAGATCCAATATCTGCTCCTCTTTTGGCTCTCACATCTTGCAATGAACTTCTCTAGTGCTGGCGGACTATGACGTGATCAATCTGGTTCTCTGTTTGATGGTCAGGCGAGACCCAGGTTATCTTGTGGCAGTGTCGGTGGGGAAAGAGGGTTCCTCCAATGGTCAGTTCATTGAAGGCACAGAAGTCGGTAAAGAGTTCTCCATTTTCATTCATATTCCCCAAACCATTCTGGCCAATCTCTCTCTCCCTCCCAGTGTTATCGCTGCCTACTTTGGCATTCAGATCTCCCATGACGATCAACATATCTTGCTTAGGTACCTTTCTAACTACTGCTTGCAGCTGGGTGTAAAAGAGATCTTTTTCTTCTTCCTCTGCGTTGTTAGTTGGGGCGTAGCACAGGATAATGGATACCTTCTGGAATCTGGACTCGAACCTGGCTGTGATGATACGGTCGGACACTGGTTCCCATTCTATCAAACCTCTGGCTGCTTCTTTGGACAACATCAGGGCCACACCAGCCTCATGCGGGTCTTCCTCTTTTTCTTTGCCAGAATAGAGCAGAGTTTCTCCCGTCTGCAGTTTGGTCTCACCAAAAGTATTCCACCTTGCTTCGCACATGCCTAGGAGCGTGAGGTAGTATTGGTTGATTTCCTTCACTGCCTGTGCGCACCTACCTGTCTCCCAAAGCGATCTCACATTCCATGTTCCGATTAGGATAGATTTCTTCTGTGAGAGCAGCTTTGGAGCCTCCATTATGGTTTTCCTCGGGTGAAGGAGGGTTGTCAGCCCTGCAGCTTCCTGATGGGTTTGGTTGCAGCGCGTCATCAGCCTCCTGAATGGGGCCCTGCTTTTCCCGAGATCTGGGTTAGTGGTTGACAATCTGTTGACAGTTTCTGTAACAATTGCTTGTTTTACATGAATGGGTTGTTTGTCCATTGCACAACTCCCAACCTGGAGGACCAGGAGTTTTCTGTCAGGGTCACCTTTCCCTAGGTGATGGCATTTCCATGCTAATGAGCTCCACCTGCCTGGGTTTGAAATCAGAGTTTACCCTCTCCTAGATAGGCTGCCATCCAAGGCTAACGAGTCCTATCTTCCCGGGTTTGGAATCGGAGTTCCTTCTCCTAGGCTATGTTGGTTCGCGGCACCTTCTTCCATATTATTCGGTGCACCCCTCACACGACGGACCCCCCATCCACTACCCAGGGGACGTGCCTCAATGCTGTATAGCCCCAGCGCAAGGTGTAATGGAGGAGGTCAAGTCTGAGTTGTGGTGGACTAAAAGGGAAGTAAAGCCTTTGGCACTTGTTGATAAGGATACATCCATCAAGTCAGTTTGGATTAAGTAACAAAGAATTAGAACACCCGATGGAAATGTTCTGCATTAAAGAGAGGGAGGAAATTATATTTTAAAATGTGTAGTTCCTCTTAATCTTGCGGCCTATTCTCAAGCTTGTATGCCAAGAAGAAGGGAAGCCATTACCATGCCTTCTGTTGCTGCGTTGATCAAAATGCAAACGTGTATGACAACAGTGCAAGTCAATGTGGCTTCAGGAACTTTTGCTCTTCCCTCAGTGTGGAGAAAAATGGTTGGGCAACTCATTAGTGGCCTCACATACGGGCCGGATTGGGAAAGGTTGGGAGCTTTTCTAGTTGGAATGGGATGGGATAAAATAATCCAGTAGTTCCTAGTTTTTTTTTTAAACCTCATATCATATGTTGAAGTTAATTTGAACTCGGATCACCGATTTGTTAATCCACGTCTCCCATTTACTAACTTGGTAATTGAAGTGTTATCGCAGCACTGTATCAACTTGTTTAGAAAGGAAAGGGGCTGCTGGTTGACAAAGGGTAGGTTCAAGGAGCTAAGATAATGAAGCAACCTGCAAGAACTCAGCAAGCATTTAATAAGAGATCAATGAGGAGGATGAGGAAATGTAAAAACAAGGTTATAGAGCTGTATTTGGGGAGGTTTTCTTAAAGCTAACTTTGGAAGGAAACAGCATCAGATATTGTAGAACCAGAGACAAATGCCCATTTTATGTATAGATCTCGGCCCGAAATGTCGACTGTTTATTCACTTCTATAGATGCTGCCTGACCTGCTCAGTTTCTCAAGTATATATTTAGTGCCATATTTAACTGGAATATGAAGCAGATTAGCTAGCTGCCAGCTCTTTTAGATCGTGTTCATCTGGGTCATGATGACCAACACTCAGGATCGTCCTCCACAGAGAACAGTTAACTTAAAAGGGCAGACTGGTAGAGTCCTGTTCACAACCTGGTATGCTGGTTGCTAAAGTTTGACAGAGCTCTATCGACCCAAATCATAGCATTGATTGTGATTTAGTAAATGAAAGGAATATGCCGTAAACAATAATGGAAAACATTATAAAGGTTTGAAACAGAACTTTTAATATATTACTCTCCCTGCATCGTGGGGATAATAGCAATTCATAGGTAGCATCTCAGTAAGTTCAGCTGTGAAGGGAATTTTAATTAAGTGCTGCAAATTCCATAAACCCATTGAAATGCAGATAACCTTCTAAATATGAATACATTGTTTGCAGTTGATAAATATTCTGCTCCTGTTTTAGCTTGGCCTGGACGTTGCTGCTCTTGCCTCACAAGATCCAGCTCACTGAAAATTCTGTGAGGGGTACAGTTTCAATGGGTGCTGAAATCATAATTGAATTTTAAGGCAGGGTATTGAGAGTAAGAAGAAACACATAAAGTAGCTGCAGGTGTTACATCTGCGACACTGAACATCATTATAGTTGAGCCAACAAGCTTGCCTTCTCTCTGTTTACTTGATTATGTCCTATTGGATTTAAATCAGATAAATGCTGCTCAATACTAAGGAAACACAGTTCAGCTGACTGAATGATATTGACAAATTTGTCAGCCTGTATATGTTCACATTGTGTGATAAGTATTCAGTCAGAAAAGTCACAAACTTCTTGAGGAGCTTGTTCAGGCTACGCTTTGTCAGCCGTGTCCTCCCATGGGACTAATACCAACCACTCGCCATTATCTATCTACGACCTGTGCAACAAGATCGCCAGGCCAGGGATGGAAATACTGGACAACTCGCAATGATCCAGCATAAGCATCGAAAAATCCATCGATTTCCTCCGGGTGCTCTGGTTTCCTCCCACATTCCAAAGACACGCTGGTCAGTAGGTTAATTGGTCACATGGGTGTAGTTGGGTGATGCGGGCTCGTTGGACTGAATGGCCTGTTGCCATGCTGTACCTCTAGGTAAGTAAATAATAGCTTCTACCTGTCTGCAGCAGCATTGGAGGGTATCACATGGCCTAATACACCTCTGCTACACAAGCAATACAATCTAAGTTGCCCAACAGTTAATATCTTGTCATATAAAGTAGATGATGATGGAATGAATTTTAAATTCTGCAGGTTAACATCCTCTGCAACGAAAGCTTTACTATTGTGTAGACTCAATCTTCTATGTATCATTTATTAGGAATCCAGTAATTAGGTTTTATTAGATGTCCAGTAATGCCCCAAGTTACACTTGCAGTACATAAAATGAGGAATCTTAAGTGTGCACATCAAGTGCAACTGGACAGCGTTAGATGCCCAGGTGCAGGTAAAATTTGTTCATTATTAGGCTGTGTGCTAATTGCAGCTTAATGTCCCTTTAAGCAAGTTATTTAAAATCAGAATTATTTCCATCATTACCGTGCACTGTTTTTCTTTTTAAACAAGATTTTTGCAGTGGCACTGGAAAATTAGAAGTGTGTGATGCAGTTTTGTATTCTGTTTTATTGATGGAATATATGTAGGTGTATGAATTGATATGATGTCACCGTGTATTGAACTGTGTTAGCAGAGGGTAAATTTTATACTCCACCCAGGTGCACTCACATGGATAGTTGTGTTGTCAGGTGCATTTTGCCAGCAGATTTAAGAGACTACAGATAAGTTCCTCCATAAATACCTCTAATGGTTCTGTGCAATTTTGATGGAATGTTTTTTTCTGTAAATAAGTACATGGAAGTGTATTTAGAGTTGAGAATTAGGACTTGTCAAATGGACAAATAGCATGCCAGGCATGCAATTAGTGTCTTCATCCTGCACAGGGGTGACATAACTCCTCATTCTAGCCTTGCAATTACCATGAATGCATGAAGTGAGCCGAAATTGCAGGCTGCCACCTGGGGAACCCGCTGTTAATGCTGACTGCAGCTCCTCCCCTGGTTTGTTGCCAGCAGATTACTTCACTGAAGAGCTGCAGTTTCACAACAATTTCCTGAGAGTCCCAGTGCAAAGGACAGCAGGCTACTGTGTGAACATGTCGACTTACCTCCACAATCTTGCAGTGGTGCACTGAGCAAGAGCTGAATTTCAAGCACAGTTTTAGAATAATAACCCATTGTCTTTACATTTCCATTAACATGTTGACTTGTGGCTGAGAAATTCATTTATAATCTGTTGTGCCAATAACTGGCAAAAATTATAAAGCAAAAGAGCTGGATCTTTGGGATACATCTCTACGTCTAGCCATTCCAGGGGAAAAATGGTGGCTCCCTGTTCCTCTGGCAACTGTACTGCAGTTCTGAAGTACACTATTGCTTTGACAGGTCTTGCTAACCTTGTGTAAGAGTTGACCTCATTTTTGTGCCCGCACTGCCTCTAAAGTTATAGCTAATGTTGGTGTCAGTGCTATATGGCAGAGAGGCCATAACAAAGAGTGCTGTCACTGATTCTGTTTGGTGTTTGGGCTTGTGTCAAGAGTTGATGGCTGTCCACTTTTAACAGCTATGATGCCAATTTTATGGCAAACTCCATATTTTCTTATGCCTGTATTAGTTAACTTGCCAGATGAGTTGCTTCTGATATCTGAAGCACTGTGGCAGAATCCTTTTTCTTTCTCACATACATGTGGTTATGATCTAGAGAAGCCCATTCCTTTGAGCAAAGATTTTCCCTACGCTAACATCCCTGAGCATATAGAGGAGGATCAGTTTCAGAAAACTACCCTTTATGCAAATATGTGAATAACCTCTCTTGATACACACTTGGATTTCTACTTCTCAGAGCTACACCCCCTTGAGCAGATAGTGATGGTGTGAGAACAAAAGTTGTGCATTCTTGCACATTTAACACCGCTGAAGAAATGATTTTTTTCCATAATCAATCCAGCTGATTTTGTCCCCTGGCTCAAGTAGAAAGGATTGTACTGGATAATAAAGCCTCAAACATTTTCCACTTGTGTCACAATCCTCTGATGTGGGAATGAGAAAGCAGTAGCTTGTGGGTTTATAGTCTCCAATAAAAGAGTTCTTGGTATTTTGTTGAGTTAGACTTGTTTGGATTTCACAAGCTGGACAGTTTGCTCCTTGATGATGATATAAATCCTGAATCCCAGCTATGGGAATTTTCCTTTCACCGGATGTGCTCTATATGTAGAAGTGCCTCAGAATTTCCTGTTAGAATGGTTGACACAGCAAGCTCTATATTCCTGCTGATGGGAGAAGTTTCTTTGCATCTACTTTGGCATGTTCCTTTAAACTTCCAAATACTTCAGTTAGATTGTTCCTCAATCTCCCAAATTTAAAGAATGATAGACCAAGATTGTACACTTCTGTATCCTGGAGTCTAGTTCTGTTGAATAGGCATTGTACCCTTTCCAATCCTCCAGTATTCCTGAGGAAGAGTGCTCAAAGCTGACAATTCCACATAACCAAAACTGCCTTTGAAATCTTGTCCATCTAAGAAAAATTCCATTAGCCTATGTGATCATGTTATACTAGTTGTATAGTCAAGCACCCAAATCCTTTTGCCATTCCCAATCTCTCGCCATTAAAATATCTGGTTTGTCACCCTTGGATCTCAGTGCTGCCCATAATAAATCTGATCTGCTTTAGCAGTTCCCATTCTCTTATTCTGCACATGCAATTGAGGTGATTTTCCATCCTGTGCTCACCATTGTTGCGTGGCCCCTGTATCCACTTTTCTACACAAGTAAGTATTGCAAAGAGGCCAAACATTGAACACTGCTGTATATGAGAGTGATTTTTCTGACTTTTGTTTCTACCAGGACGTATTGGTTGTCCATTTGAAATTTTGAGGGAAATTTTCCTGCAGCACAGTCACATTTAGCAGGTGAAACTATATAGTAGAAAGCTTTTTTTTTTCTATTCAGTACAGTATTGGCCAGAATAAAGTGTCATCTGACACAGAGCTGGTTGATAACTTGGTGGAAAGCAGAACCAGAGCTCGGCTCAATTTAAGGTTACTCCACTCTTAATATAAATTCAGAAAGGTTGCTCAAGTATTCTGCAGCTCAGGCAGCGTGCAGAGAAATCTGCCAGTCACAGGGCATGTGAATTGTTTTTCATAACTCCAATTGGCACAGTTCAAGTCCTTATTGAAACCTGGTCATAGTCAGAGCTGTGCTTTATGTCATTAAGTTCAGTGCTGTGAAATGGTTACTCTGAAAACTGTAAGTGCCATGGGGGAAATAGACTCTCAGCAACTTAGTGTTAACTGTTTCTTGGAGCTAAAATGGAATGGTTGCTTTACCAAAATATATTTGGAGGGTTCAGTAAACATAGAGGTGGAAATTAATTTGTTCGCATTTTTAACTCATTGGGCTAAACAAGTGAACTCCACTTTACTTTTACCTTGAACAATTAATAATTTAGATTGCAATCAGCAAAAGCACATTCAGTCACCAAAGATAATGGTTGATTTTTTGCTGTCATATCTTTACAGCAATTAGTGGATGTGTTGCAAAGCATTCTCCTGAGACTGAATTCTCAACTGTGCCAAGTTTTTTTTTTCTAATATATCTATCTATCAAGCCTATTTCCTATTCAGGAAACATTGCTTCAGAACCTGTGTCTTAATTCACACTCCTAAAGCATTTCGTGGCCTGCCCCTGTGTTCCGTTACTACCTCCCTTCCTATGGAATCCAACGGCCTATCCCCTGGACCTCTGAAGGGTTGTTATTATCCACTTCCTCCCACAGCTGAAACCTCTCTGCTAGCTGTGCCTCCTGTGCCTTTCCTGCCTCCGGTCACAAGATTCTTGTTTTTCCTGAGATATCTCACTTTTTTTGGAGGATTACTGCCTGATATCAATTCCAGAGACTCTGTTCCTGTCTCTGCCTTGCTCTTCATCACAGAAACTTTCTCCACTCTTAACCTCTTCTGTTTGCGTAATGTTTGAAGTGATGGATGCTGGTTGGGAACCTGTAGACATTGTGGCCAGAGACAGAATCTGATATGGATATCTTTTCAAAAAACATGTTCAAACTCATTAATTATTTGATTTTTTTGTTGCAAATTTGTCACAACTAGAGGAAAGACATTTTCCAAAGTTTAGAAACTGAATCCCTACACGCAGCCACACAGGCTGAAAAGTCATTCTATTAGATTAAAGAAAAATCCCCAATACCTGAAATTCCCACATTAAACTTGTTTCTACTTCTCTATTTCTGTGGCCAGGTGGAAAGACCATTTCTAGTGAATGGAAACTGTCTTATTTCTGGAATATTTTCTTCAAATTTGATGTGTCATCCTGGACTCAATAAATTGATGCAACACATACAAAAACAGGAAAGTCATGTTAGTAGTAGTAGTCAGCCGTCAATCCCAGAGGATCATGGGTGTGCGTCTCTCGTGGACTTTGTCCTCTCCAGGGTGCAAGCCTGGGTGGGAAGATTTGAAGAACCAGCTGTTGTTCATGCAGTGGGTTCCCCTCTCCACATCACTGATGTAGTCCAAGGGAGGGGCAAGCGCTGATACAGCTGGACACCAGTGTCGTCGCAGAGGTTGCCAGAGTGAAGTTGTAAACAACACCAAACTGCCTTAGGAACCCCGGCTCCGGATTTCTTCCTTGGGGTTTACTGCTGAAGCCTTTCCCGTGGGTGGGTATGGCCGCAAGGCAGCGGAGGTTTAAAATCAGAGTTTCCCTTCTCCTAGACAGGCTGCCGTCCAAGGCTGACGAGCCCCACCTGCCCGACACAGCTGGTTTTGAAGCACCAGTGGTCCGCCTTTGCCCCTTCTCTTGTCAGTAGACACAGTTCTGCTGGGCCTAGTAGCTAAGCCACACGTGAAGCCCAAGAGGTGGATTTGGTTGTCAGAGGCTGTTAGAGTCGCACACCATTTGGAGCACTTTATAGGTAATGGGAGCTTATCCCCACTACCACCCCCAGCTATGACAACCATAGGAACCAGAGTAATGTTAAACGGTTATAAAGCATTAGTTATGCCACAGCTAAATTCTTGCCTCCAATGCTGGTCAGCACATTTCAGAAAGGATCTGAAGTTTTCAGAGTGGGTGCAGTGGAGTATCCCCAGAATAGGTCCAGGGATGACAGACTCAACAACAAGGTGGGCTCAGTTGTCATTGGTACAAAAATGCCTGAGAGCTGTGCAAACTCATGGCTGGCTTGGATTTGGTTACAACAGTAGTGCAGTGGATAGTGCTGCTGCCTCACAGCTTCCAAGTTTAAAACTGATCTCCATGACAGCTGTCTGGAATTTATGTGTTCACCTGGCGGCTGTGTTGTCTTCCCCCCCAAATCCTCTAGTTTCCTATCACAACTCAAAAATGTAGTAGTTGATAGGCTAGTTATTTATGATGTAATATGTCTGATGGGACAATCAGGGTGGAGTTACTATGCCTGCAAGAGAAAATAGTTTACAGGGAAATAAATGGGAAAATGGAACTGATGGGAATACTTTGAGAGTTGGCTTTGTTACGTACCCCGTAACTGGGTCACTTACCAGCAAAGATAGAGAGGTCCGTTGAAGTCTGATGGTACTATTTTTAACAGTATTTATTGATAAAAATACACAAAAATAATATCAATGCAAACATACAGATAATATACATCGTCAATACTAAATCTAAAAGTGCGGGTATAATAATACTCAATAAGAAATAGCTCTATTGTTGTCTAGGGGATAATGTATTGTCCGATGGAAATATAAAAGTCACTCAAGTTCATTCAGGCTGCAGCTTTTGGTTGGAGAGAGAGACGGAGGCTTAGAACTTGCCCGGTTTTCCGTTTTATGATGTTGATCCTTTGAAATGGCGTCGGTGGTGATCTCTTCCTTAGCTAAGCCGCCTTCCGTGGTAGGGCCTCAATCCCGGGGCAACGGGAAAGACACACGTGGGCCCTCCACCGGCTATTGCTATTAAACGCTGTCACGGAACTTCTAGTGTTTCTCCTGGTGCGTGTGTCAAGAGCTGTTCCCCAGTCCCTCTTTTATCCTGACTCACAGGGTCTCAGATGTCAATCAGGGTGGAATGATGCCATCCCCCCAACCAACCCACGTTGCCTGAGGGCTTTCCATGAAGTACAGTACTCAATACACAATTCCGTCTCCAAAAGACAATGACCTGTTCCGTGGCTTTGTATCGCCGGGGCCAGGACATTCCAAACGTCTCTCTCTCATTTCCTGGGTCTCCTGACCTGACTTAATAGTGATCTTGCGATTCTCAAAAAGGAGGGGGGGGGCACAGGCATAACACCCCCTTTCTTCAACGCATTTTTTACCATTGGAAAAAAACGAAGTAATACAGAGGGTTACAGGATTTTAGAATCTAACACCATACAAAAGTTTTTTTCTACAGGGTAATACAGTTATACATTCAATTCAGTATCTAGATGGTTACCGATTACATTGTCACTTCCTTTAATATCTTAACATCTTGTACCTTACTAAAGTCTTGTAGCATCAGACTCCAATTTAATAACCACCTATTTTTAGGTCTTATTTTTCTTTAGCCAACAAAAACTAAAGAGTTGTGATCTTAGCTTACGGGTATACTACAAAAGTTCATGCAAATACTAATCTTTATGTTGCTTTCAAACTTAACAGGCAGGCTTCCATGGGGGTTGTCTTTTTTATTCACATGCTTTGTCGAAATCCCGTAAAACCGGCTTTTGCTATTTAAAAATGGCGTCCCCATTAACCCTCGCCTCTTTTCCGGTTAATTCCCACATGGGGAGCTTGTGCACCCTAACGAAATAGGTTTTCGTCCGCTCCTTCCATAGGAGTTATTTTATCAACAATGTGTCTCAAACTTAGACCATCTTCTGAATTTCCACCCAATTCTTTAATTTTACACAAGTTGCTAGTTTTCTCTTCAGGACCCTTCAGGCTATTAGTTTTCAGTTAAAACTCTTTGTTCAAACAGCATTTCAAATTCTACCTTTTCACACCACACTCTGGAATAACAATAGCATATGGGGCCCCGTTACCTTCCAACTCAACCTGTAATTGATTCACAGGCTTTGTGGTACCATGCCATTGTCTCTGTAGCCTGGTTGCTGCTTTTGATATCAGTCCAGCCTTTAAATTTTCTTCATTCAATTTGGGAACTATATATTTCCCTTTTCCTTCAATAATAGTATTCATCTCCCCACTAACTTTTAACACACCTTCGAGCACAAACACCTGGGAACTCTCACTTCCCACTATTACCAAGGTTAACCCTTTCTTCACTGAACCAAGTCCATCTGACCCACAAGGACTGCATTCCTTTTCAACTGAATCAAATACCTCAGACTTTTTCTGAGCTCCATTACTAGGTTCAGTACCACGTGCATCCACATCTTGGACACACTCAAACGGGACATTTGCCTCTTCAAGGCTTTCAATACCCGTACCCAGTCCAAATTCTAAATTCGCCTGATTCTCCCAGCTACTCTCTGGGCAACTCCCTTCCAGAGTAAACTCAACCCCGCGGGCTGAAACAACCTCATCTGCCAACCCAGCAGACTTCTTCAAGGTAAGGGCACCCTTTTCATCTAGGACTGCCCTCATTTCATTATCGGGAACACCTTTAGAACTTTCAACTTCTTCAAACAGTTCTGCCAAACCAGACAGATCATCCAATCCCAACTCTGGACATTTTAACAGCTCTATCTGTTTCTCATCTTTATTTCGTGCCTCTAGAACTTTTCTCCTCGTTAAGGGCAGGTCTACCTCCTCTCCCTTACTCTCACTTTCCTATTCTCCGTTTTCCTAGCCTCCTGGTACAGGGTCGGTAAAAACGTATTGGCTAAATCGATACTGGCCTGATTTAAACTGCTCTCTGTCTCAGCTGCCTTTCTCGACATGCTGCGAGTGACCGCGCATGCGGGATAGATCTTGGAATCTAGGGACGGGGCCGCAACACTCACAGGCTGGCTCGTCAGCTTCATTGCTGACCAAACCTCATCACCGGCTAAATCGTTACCCAGAAGGACGTCCGCGTCAGTTCTCGGGAATATTGATTGCACCCCCATTTCAACTGGTCCAGATACCAGCTCACAATCCATAATGATCCTATGCAGGGGCACCATTTCCGTCCCTTTTCCTATTCCTTTCACAGCTACCATTCCTGTCTTGTGACCAAAATCCAGTACCTTACTGCTAATCAATGATAGTTCAGCCCCCGTGTCTCTCCAGATCCGTACTGAAACTGGTGTACCTCCCTCCCTCACAGACACGGGTCCGTTTGACATACAAGTCTCAGACCCTTCTCGTACTCTGTCTACCCGGGGCTCTCTTGTCGATTTACTGATTACCACGGCACATCCTATAGGGACTGCTGTCTCCTTCCTCAGAGCAAAGCACCTAGATGCAATATGTCCCCCCTTTCCACAATTAAAACAGGTCAAGCTCGGAAATCTCTGGCCGTCTTGCCTTTCCCCCTCAATCTTACCACTAGCTCCCGGCGGGACCTCTACCTCAGCCGGCGGGCTTTCTCTATCGTTCCCACGGTCTCTCTGGGAACTTTTATTCGAGGAAAACTTTGTCTTGTGGGTTAGGGCATATTCATCTGCGAACGTAGCAAATTCGGAGATGGACTTATTCGGCTTCTCATTCAAATACATCCGGATATCCTCCGAAACACAACCTTTAAATTCCTCAATCAGAATTAACTCCCTGAGACACCAAAAATCCTCTTCCACTATTTCTGCTGTACACCAATGGTCCAAGAGCACACCCTTCTCATAGGCAAACTCGGTATACGTCTAATTCCACCCTTCCGTTAAATTTCTGAACTTTTGTCTATACGCTTCAGGTACCTATTCATAACTCTGGAGAATGGCCGCTTTTACTTTGTCATAACTCTCCGCCTCTTCCTCCTCCATGGACAACACCATATATGCTCATTGTGCCTTCCCTTTTAACACACTTTATAACAACGCCACCCACTGTTCTCTGGGCCACTTCTGATTCACCGCCACCTTTTCAAAAAGCAAGAAATAACTATCAACATCCATCTCCTCAAATGGAGGTACTAACCTCAACTCCCGACTAACATTAAACTGCTCCTCTCAGTCTGACCCTTGATCTCTTCGCTCTTACCTTAACTTCTCCATCTCCAAGTCATTGTTTCTCTGCCTCCCTCTCCTTCTCGGCCCTCTCTCTCTCTTTTTCAGCTGCTTCCAGCTGTTTTAACTGAATTTCATGCTCCCTTTGTTTCTCAGCCCTGTCCTGCTCCCTTTTCACCTCTAACGCCTTTAGTTGGAGCTCATGCTCCCGTTTCACCTCTAACTCCTTTAGCTGGAGCGCATGCTCCCTTTGTTTGTCGGCCCTTTCTTTCTCTTTCTCGGCTCTTTCTTTCTCCTTCTCAGCTGCTTCCAGCTGCTTTAACTTAATTGCAAGTTAGAATTTCGCCAACTCTAACTGAGCCGTCCCACTAGCTGGTACCTTTTCAGGGATATTTTCCAATACCTCAACTGCAAACACATTCTTCCTAATATAATACTGAGTTATTGCCCTTCGCACCTCCCGCTTTTTCATGGACAACCTCACCTCTGCGAGGTTTAGCCCTTTCACCAGATTTATCAAGTCCCATTTTGTGGCCGCCTCTAGCGCCTCTAGAGTCGGGTTTTCTATAAATTCCTCCACGTCCATCTTTGCTGGTTTCCCGTCTGGCTACCCGCGTAACCAGATCCAAGTTTTGACTTACAAGCCCGATTCACTGGCCTCCCAATTTGGTGTCAAATCCCGAGACGAGAACCCCAATTGTTACGTACCCCATAACTGGGTCACTTACCAGCAAAGATAGAGAGGTCCGTTGAAGTCTGATGGTACTATTTTTAACAATAATTATTGATAAAAATACACAAAAATAATATCAATGCAAACATACAGATAATATACGTCGTCAATTCTAAATCTAAAAGTGCGGGTATAATAATACTCAATAAGAAATAGCTCTATTGTTGTCTAGGGGATAATGTATTGTCCAATGGAAATATTAAAGTCACTCAAGTTCATTCAGGCTGCAGCTTTTGGTTGGAGAGAGAGACGGAGGCTTAGAACTTGCCCGGTTTTCTGTTTTATGATGTCGATCCTTCGAAATGGCGTTGGTGGTGATCTCTTCCTTAGCTAAGCCGCCTTCCGTGGTAGGGCCTCAATCCCGGGGCAACGGGAAAGGACACACGTGGGCTCTCCACCGGCTATTGCTATTAAACGCTGTCATGGAACTTCTAGCGTTTCTCCTGGTGCGTGTGTCAAGGGCTGTTCCCCAGTCCCTCTTTTATCCTGACTCACAGGGTCTCAGATGTCAATCAGGGTGGAATGATGCCATGCCCCCCAATCAGCCCACGTTGCCTGAGGGCTTTCCATGAAGTACAGTACTCAATACACAATTCCGTCTCCAAAAGACAATGACCTGTTCCGTGGCTTTGTATCGCTGGGGCCAGGACATTCCAAACGTCTCTCTCTCATTTCCTGGGTCTCCTGACCTGACTTAATAGCGATCTTGCGATTCTCAAAAAGGAGGGGGGGGGCACAGGCGTAACAGCTTCAACTTGATAGATGGAAATATGAGATGGGTTGAGGGGATCTGCTCCCACTCGTAAGTGGTTCAGATTGTAAACAAAGAACAAAATAAACAAGGCAATGTGAGGAAAATGATCATTTGGAAGACTGCCTATTAGGAAATTGAGTCCATCAAGGTTTTACAGGGAAGTCTGAGAGTGAAAATTATTTGTTCTCTCCTGGGTAGGAGCAGGAAACAGATATTGTCTAGGACAGACACAGAGTCGACAGGCTGAATAGCCTCCTCTGTGTCATAACTATTCCATCATACTATCAGAGAAAACTTTCTAGGCTTTGTTTCCAGCTGGAGCCCCTTTCAGCAGTAGTGCAAATTGGGTAATTTTAGATGCTCATCTTGAATACTGAAGTCAATGCAAAACACAAGCAAGACTTGGAGTAACACTGGTGGGATATTTTGTGTGGCACCTTTTCTGCTCCCTTCCCACTCTGTTGTTGCACTGGCTACAAATGTAAACCATACTCAGGCTTTAATGATTACAGTGCTAACTAAATGAAATATGTAATTCAGTCAAATCAGAGATCTGTGGAGTAAAAATCGGATTAGTTACAATGGGAGAAGTGTTGAAATCCCTGATCAGGAAGGTATGACAATATTTGGATAAAATTATAGTTTTGGAGTTTTGATGTACTTACTGAGTACATTTGATAATGTATAAGCAATAGGTAAGTCAAATGCAGCACGTTTCCCAATAACTTTAAATATCTTTCATCAAAAATCAGTAAAGTAGGCTCAATTTAAAGAGGAACAATATTTGATCTGTCTATAGGACTGTAAGGGTTGAGATATATCTATGCTGTGTTCTGATGATTGATAAATAAGAGCCAGCTTCCATTATTTTGGGTATCCTCCCTTATTCTGGTTACAACACCCATCACTGCAATTTTTTTTCTTTTGAACCAAAAAGTTTTAAAGATCAGGGTTGGTAAAATCTTTGTGGTTTAACTTAATTGACCGTGAATGTAGATAGAAACCTAATGTAAAGATTATTTTTCTTCCCACATAGGAACGTTTCTGGAAATATTAGACATTGAGATGTTGTTAACTTTTATTCTTGTATGATTCTTTCATTCTTTCTCTGAATATCAATATTTTAAGATTCAAGGCTGTTTAAGATTATTTCTATTTCACAAATGAAAAGGAGAGCAAAATAATTGTTAGTCCACCAATAATTGTATTGTCACTGTTCTGACTGTCAACAAAAGCCACTGGAGGGACAGCAGCTGTTAATATATAGTCTTTATTCAGCACACACAAGCTGGAAGCATTTTGAGTCATTCTGGAGAGAGAGGCTCCCTGACCCAATGGTACATGACATTTTTATATTTTTTTGTAATTTTTTATTGAAGTTCATCAAACAGACATTTCCATAAGATGGATTTCAGACATTGTACGTATAATCATATATAATCACAAATCTCCACAAAGTATTTATCTGAGGTATACACTTATAGAAAAGAGTGGAAAGAAAAAACAATCAAAAGGAAAGAACTATGTACAAGTAGGGAGTGATTTTTTTTAACAACATATTCATTGATTTGTGAGAATAAAATCAGGTCTATGAGGCATTATGTAGTTAAACCATTTTTCCCAGTATGAATCAAATTGTTCCAGCTTATGATTAACAGATGCTGTTATCTTCTCCATTTTGTAAATGTCCATTGTAATTTACATCCATGTATTTAAAGTTGGGCTCTCCTGTGATAACCATTTCTTAGTAAGAGTCTTTTTACCAGCTACCAACAGTATATTCATTAAATATTTATCTCTTTTCAAACATTCTTGAGGTATATATCCAAAATATATGGTCTTGCTCTCTAAGGGTATTTCACATTTAAAGATGTCTTGTAGGGCATTGTGTATCCCCCTCCAATAGTTTTTGATAACAGGGCAGTCCCAAAAAATATGATAATGATTTGCATTTTGATTTCCACAATTTCTCCAGCAAACAGGGAGGTTACTATTATAATGGGATTTCTGAGCGGGTGTAGTAAAATATCTTATTAAGTTTTTCCATCCAAACTCCCTCCATTTCAGTGAGCTGGTACACTTCCATTGATACCTCCGTATTATTGTCCATTCTTCCTTAGATATAATTATCCCTCCTGCCTTCCCCCATTTTGTTTTAATGTATGAAGTCGAATGTGTTTTAAGATTTGACAACCCCTTATACATGCTTGAAATGATTCTACTACCATTATCTGAATTATATGCTTTTCTAAATATCTCTATCAAGCATGAACTTGCCTTGGTTACATTTTTAAGCGTCTTATTAACATATTGTCGCATCTGTAAATACCGATAAAAATCTTGTTTTTCTAATAAGTGTTTCTATTTAAACATTTCAAAACTGAACAATGTTCCTTTTTTCATTATGTTGCAAAGAACTGTTATTCCTTTAGCTATCCAGTCCTTAAATCTAGCATCCAATTTATTTGGTGTAAAATCCGAGTCATATGCACACCATTTAAGAATTGCAATATCTCCCTCTAGATAATATTCTTTTATAGTAGTTTTCCATATTTTAAGAGTCAATTTCACCCATGGGTTATCAATAGTATTTATGTACCTTTGCAGTTGTTATCAGCCAAAATTGCTTGTATGGGGATGGGAAGTACCCGCTCCTCAATGTTTTTCCATTGAGCGTCATATGATGGGTTGCACCAACATATCACAGCTCTCAACTGCGTTGCAAATTAATAATCTCTAAGAGAAGGTAGGCCCCATTCCCCTTTTCCTTTGCTAATTGCAAAATTTTGAGACAAACTCTAGGCCTTTTACCCTGCCAAATATACCTTGATAACATCTTGTTCCATTCATTGAATTGATTTTGATTAATCTCTGTTGGTAGGGTCTGAAAGAGATATAACAGTCTGGGCAGTATATTCATTTTAATAGACTCAATCCTTGAACTGAGACTGAAAAAAGGTATCAGGTTCCATTTTGCCACATCTTCTTTAATTTTTTTTTATATAAAGGCTGATAATTACATTCTGATAATGTTGCCAAATCTTTTGGCATAATGATGCCCAAATATTTGTAAGACTCTGTGTGCCATGCCCAGGGGTATTGACTTTCAATTTCTCTTGGTGGGCTATAGTAATATGAAAGTAATTGGGTTTTATCTATGTTGATCTTGTATCCTAATAATTGACCATATTGTTCAAAGGATTGCATCAATTTAGGTAAAGAGTATGTTGGTTGCCCTAGATAGATCGAAATGTCATCCGCATAACAAGCCAATTTATGCTCTGTCCCTTTAATAGTAATTCCCCTGATATCTTCATTTTGTCTGATGTATTGAGCTAATGGTTCCAGATATAATGCGAAGAGTAGCGGTGACCATGCACAACCCTGTCTCGTGCCCCTTTCTAGGGTAAGACTATTTGATAAATATCCATTGATTTTAATCCTAGCAGTAGGATTTTCATATAGTGTCTGTATAGTTTTAATAATTGTATCTTGGAAACCAAATCTATGTAAAACTCTGTAAAGAAAATTCCAATTAACCAAATCAAATGCTTTTTCAGTGTCCACGTTTATCACTATTGCTTCGATTTTATTTTTTTGTATATGATCCATAATGTGAAGTGTCCTTCGTATATTGTCTTGAGTCTGGCGTTGTCGTATAAAACCTGTCTGATCGTTACGTATCAGTATGGGTAGAAACTCCTCTAATCGTTTGGCCATGATCGAGGTAAATAATCTATAATCTACATTAAGAACAAATATTGGTCTAAATGACCTGCATTCCATTTTATCCTTGCCTTCTTTCAGTATAGCTGAGATTATCGCTTCCTTCTAACTGGGTGGCATTTATGCCTTTTTTAGAGCCCAGTTCAGTGTGGGGAGTAAAACAGGAATTAACTCATTTTTAAATTCTTTGTACCACTCTGTCATATACCCATCTGATCCTGGTGACTTGCTTAATTTAAGCCTACTAATTGAAGCTTTTAATTCAACTTCAGTTATGTCAGCAGTCATCGTTCTATTTTGTTCTTTGCTTAAAGTGGGTAACTCTAGAGAATTCAAGAAGGTGTCAATTTGGGTTATGCTTCCCCCGGAACTTTGAAATATAGAGTTTTGTAAAACACTTTAAAATCTTCTTGAATTTCACTTAGCTTATTTTTTATCATTTTCATTCTTGGGTCCCTAATTCTATGAATTGTATTTTCTGCTATCTTTTTTTTTTCAGTTTCCACGCCAGTATTTTCATAGATTTTGATCCACTTTCATAAAGTCTCTGTTTCAGAAACATTAAGTTTTTCCTGATTTCTTGCATAGCCAAATTATTTATTTCATTCCTAGTTCTTTTAAATTCCCCTAATGTATCCTGTGCCAAATTCAATTTGTGTTTTTTCTCTAGTTCCTTCAGCCTATTTTGTAATTCTGCTAATGTTTTATTCCTTATTTTTTTCTTATATGAAGATATCACTATAATTTTCCCTCTTAAGACCGCCTTCAGAGTATCCCATAAAATAGGAAGTGAAACCTCTCCATTATCATTAAATTCTAAGTAGAGACCAATTTCTTTTTTAATTTGTTCCTTAAAGTACAGATCATTGAGTAAACTTGAAGTTAGTTTCCAAATAGTATTTTTTGGTTGTAGGTCAAAATCAACAGATAAATATATAGGTGCATGGTCAATTACATCTATTCTCCCAATTCCACAGGTGTTTATTTTGTCTTTGTCTTTTCCAAATGTTATGAAATAGTCTATTCTTGTATATACAGAATGGGGAGCAGAAAAATGAGTGTAATCCCTTCTGTCAGGGAAAAGTTCCCTCCATATATCAATTAAACCAACATCCTCAAAAAGTGTATTAACTTTCTTATGTAAAAATTTTGTTTCATAGGTTTTTCTATTTGAAGAGTCTAAGCTTGGTTGTTATTGTAAATTTAAGTCTCCCCCACATATCAGGAGACATTCTGCTTCCGTTACCATAATATCAGTAATTTTCTGAAAGAAACCAATATCACTTCCTGGGGTTGCGTATATATTCAATAAAGTAACTGAATTGCCATCTATATTCCCCCTTACCAGAATATATCTGCCCTCTTTATCTCCCATTTTGAATACTTTTTCAAAATTTAGCTTACTTGAGATAAGAATAGCAACTCCTCTCCTATGTCCTGATTTATATGAGGAGAAAAACAGATTAGTGAAACCCATTCTCTTTAGTTTTTTATGTTCATTATCTCTTAAATGAGTTTTCTGTAAATATACTACATGGGCTTGTTCTTTTTTTCATTTTGGATAAAATTCTCTTACGTTTGATTGGATTTAATAGCCCATTGACATTAAAAGAAATGAATTTTACCTTGTCCTTAGCCATCTGTACTTATCTGTCAATGTATCATTGAAATTAGAATAAAACTTAATCGATCTACTCCCTGAACAAATAAGAACCAAGAAACGCAAATAATAACAAAAATGGCAACGATTGTGTGATTCCAAGGCTGAGGTCTCTACTAGATGACATTTTTATATTTTAAAGAACAAAAGTAACAGCTAGACAATTTCTATAGTTAAATTGCATAAATAATGCTTCCTTTGAGTAGCATATAATTTTCAAATACCTATGTTTTAACGGTAACTAAATGAGTGTTGATCACTACCGTTTGAGCTGCATTTATACACATACAGACATCTCAAGTTAACATGGCGGTTTCCTGGTCCGCAATTAACCCCAAAATGCAGCTCCAGGAAGACCATTGTTCTGAGCTGCATTTTAAACTTGATCTACAATCCACATTCAGATCTGAAGAGTGGTTGCTGTTGAAATTAATATTTGCTATATTCCATATCTCCAGAATACACCCAAACCATCAGCATTTGTCACTATTCTGATCCATTTTTGTCAGAGTGGTGAGGTAGGTATGATACTCCATCATCCCCCTGAGTGTGGCAGCAGCTTCAAAATAAGTTATTTTAAACGGTGTTATTTGTGGCTTTGTGATGGGAATATTGATTCTGAGTTAAAGGCTGTGGGTTTGAGTTCATCTCTAGAAATTTGAGAACATAATCCAGGATGGTACTTCATTGCTGGAATACTCTGCTTATCAAAGCTGCTCTCCTTCTGATGAGTAATTAATCTTAGTCTTTATTGCCCTCTGGGAATTACACATTTGAATTCCTTTGATTTGAAGGCAGTTGCTTTAAAACAAAGCTATCAGATCCTTAACAGTAGAAAAAGACCAAAGCAACATTATAAAAGACTGCTTCCCCCATTGATATTTATCAGATAACCAACTTCGTAATAACAGATTATGATATTGATCTTGTGAGATCTTGCTGAACACTGATTTTCTGTAAATTTTCCACATTGCAACAGTGGCCACAGATAGTCTTTCACTGGTTGTGAGTTGTAGTCATATGACAGGGGAACAAGCCCCGTGACTGAGCGTGTCCATGTCAATGACCAAGTACTCATCTGTACTTCTCCACTTTACCAACATGTGCTCTGTAGTATTGTGTCCTTGGAGATTCAAGTGCCTTTTCAGATCCCTCTTAAATGTTACAAAGATGCTTATTAAATGTTTTACTTTTTAAAATGATATTTTGGGCTGTGTTCAGCACAGAAAAATTCTGTGCAAGTCTGCCATACAAATTACAGGGGATCATTTCCAAGTGATCCTGCTAAATGAAAGTGGGGGTGGGGGGAGAAAACTGCAGATGCTGCAAATCTGAAATAAAAGCAGAAAATCTGCTTAAGTGTTGTCACTATTCCCATTTTATTCACATCAGATATCGTCATTCATAACAGTTAAAGTTGTTTTCATGGGTTTGCACAAATATTTTAGTTTTGAACCTGTAACTGGCACTGTGCTAAGTGGATTAGTTAGAAGCTAATCTGTTGTGGTCCTTTTCCTAGCTGAATAAACCCATTCCTTTCATGTCCTTCCAGTTAAACCAAGCCTTCCCTGTTCTTCTCCTATCAGATGGGGTAGTAAAGCACTTAATCTGATCAGTTGCAGCTGGTTGTCACATACAAGAGCTTGGTTGATGGATGTAACTGGCAGCGTTCCCAAGGGAGGGAAGCCACAGGGTTTCCAAACTGCAGCTTCTACCCTTAGGTCCCAGGTTCAGTTGGATGCAGGCAAGCTCCAGTTTGGCTGTCAGTGCGTGATGTTCAGGGCTAAGTTTGACTGACCTGATGTTGACAGAACATCTCAGAGACCCAATGATTTAACTGGACACTTGGAGAGTTAGTTCCCTGCAGTGGTAAAGTATTTCAAAACTGCTGATGAGGCAGACAAAAGAAACAAATTGAACATACACGGTACCTTTCACTTCTTAAGCTACACAGCCAAAAAATACTGTTCTGCCAGCAAATTACTCATCATAAGAGCATTAGAAATAGAAGCTGTTGGGCATTTGGAATTTGAGCGAAGACCATAACTTACTGTTAGTTCAACACTATCTTCCTGCCTTATCCCTACCATCACCTAATATAACATCCAAAACACTATCAATCTTGGTTTAACTGACAGTCCTAACAACTCTTCGGGGTAGAGAATTCAAAAATTCCACACTCTTTGAAGAAATTTCTCTGTATTTCTCCTTGCTTCGGTCATCAATGGCTTTCCTCTTTTTTTGACGCTGTTTTGCTGGCAATTGCCACGGTTACTCTTTGCACAGGGAATTCTCACAAAGACCAAACGAGATAATTAATTCAGGCCACATGGTTTCGGCATCTCAGTCCATGAATAAATGTCGATTGTACGACTAAGCCAAGAATGGGGAGGGTGGAAGCATCTGCATTTATATTGCACCTTCCATCATCCTGGGCACCTCATTATTTTTAACTGCCGCAATATAATCTTGAGGTTAACAACCAAGAATGGAAATGGTGTAAATATTTTGCATGCAGAATCCCAACAGGAGCAAAGATGTAAATAACCAAGTTATCTACCGTGTTTTTAAATGTGATGTTGATTGAGCAGTTCTAGCCAAGCTGTTCGCCTGCATTTCTTTGAATCCTCTCTGTCCAATTGCGCAACTTGGCAGTACTTTGATCTACCATCCCAGTAGCTGGTGGTTGGTACCTCCCCCTAGATTGGCACCAGCCTTGAGTGAGGAGCACTGCTTTGTTATACTACTGTACGTGCAGTCAGATGAAGCCTTAACTTGGAGCTGGGCACAGTCACAAGCAGCTAGGTTAACATGCACAGTAATGGTCAAAAATAGGTTTCAAGAGGACATCTGAATAGAGGATAATCTGCCCTACAGTATCCCACCACTACTAATGACCTCACATGAGAGAAGCAGATGGGGGAAGTTTTTGCATCCAATATTTAAAAAAAAAAACAACTTGTGTCAATGATCCAACAACAATACAGCAGAAGAGTTCAAAATCAGGTGAAAGAAAAAAATAGCTCCAAATGATGAAAATCTGTAACACATGTTTTTAGAACTTTTCTTAGTTCTGATGTAAGATAATTGATCCAAAATATTAACTCTGCTTTTCTTTCCATAGACGCTGACTGTCTTGCTGAGTGTTTCCAACATTTTCTGCTTTTGGTTAAAAATTGAAACTGCTCAGATATTTGGAAGAAGCTGATAGATGCATAGTTTACTACTTTAAAATGTGAGCAGAAAATATGAACAAAATTTCCTCCTCCATCCAGGGATTCCACAATGTTGAGGCATGTCATCATGTGATCTTACATACTTCACAACCCACCGATGTGCCGTATTAACTCCCATCTGCCATTTCTGTCTTAGTGCATATCCAAGCAATGAGAAGGTTGTTGGCATCAAATCTGACTCTGTTTTTGCTTTAGTACAGCTCCATCCTGCTTGTTGTAGTCACATCAAACTTAATACATTCAGTTCTTTCATTTTTTAAGAAGCTCAGTTATCTAGCCATGAAGTGCCTTCATTGAATCAGATCCGGAGAGGTCTTTGCAGGATAGACGTAGAATGGAGGTTTCCCTCATGGAAGAATTTAGAGAAAGAATTGCTATTTAACAATAAGAGGTCACCCTACACTAAAAGCCATTCTTTTTTTCACTTAATAGTTAAGTGTCATTCAAGCTCTCATTTCAAAGGATGTTTTTAAGGCAGAGGTAGGTAGATACATGCTAAGCAAGGGGGTGAACAGTGACTGGGATTAGATAGAAGCACAGATTTGAGGGTACAATCAGATTAGCTGTAAATTGTATTTATCAGTGGAGTGGGAGCTGAATGGTTTCATTGTGCAAGTACTCTATTTGTGGGAGCCTATGTTTCTCCAGACTTTAAGGCTAACTTTGTAACCATCAATCGTTTATGGTGCTGTCTCCTGTCCGAGTGTAAGAGTCAAAGCTGGCCATAATATTGCTAACCAGTGATATTCAGAAAGTTGCAGACAGTGAGTATAAAGAGAACACACAGACTGATGTAACATAAAAAGGGATCCTTTAACAAGCAGCTGAGGAAAAATCCTTTTTTGGAAAGCTTACCAGAGCTAAAATGAAATTTCTATCTATGACATAGGAGGGGTCTATTGCAGCCAATTGAATGGATGCCAGTTCACAGACCAATCCTACACCAGCAATGATTTTTCCTTGTAAGCTATCCTTGTCCAGATTTTGCCGTTCGTTACACTCGGAGCAATTTGCAGTAACCCGTCAGCATCTTATTGGGATGTGAGAGGAAATCAAAGCATCCAAAAGAAACCTATAGGGAGAATAAGCAAAAAACATTCACTTAGTCAACAGCGGAGTTTGGGGATTGTGTCCTGTCCACTGGTGCTGTGGGCAGCACCTGACAGTTATGGAGGAGCCCAGGAACTTCCTGCTTCACACCCAGCACATGGTAGAGTATGTGGCTGCTCCTGCCACCTCCTGAACTCCTAAGCAGAACATGGAGTGTAATGGGAGCATTGATCTGGAGAGTGCATGTTCTGAGTCACTATCACCCTCCTCCCTTCCCTCCACAGCCTCTAAACTTTTCAGCCCTCATTCGCAATGTGAACTGTTGCCTGATTCCATAAATCGTTAGTTGATGAATCAAAACTCATTGATAATTTACAAAAAAAATGTTTTCATTAGAGCATAACAACACGTGGTTTGCCTGCTGACACAATCGACCAGTGTCCTTCAAAAACATTGCAGTTTTTCTGTACCTCTGACTATAGAGAGATGTTTATACCACTTTTTCAAGTTATATCAGCTACTTGCAAAGGATGCATGACCAGTACCGCAATGGGTTCTATTTGTGGCTTATCTATAAGATGGAAAATAGCAGATGTTTGTTGTGAATACTGAAATGCCCTACTTTCTGAAGGACCATTCAGCAGTTACAGTCACACTCTAATAGCATGATTTCAAGGCCCATTGCCCTTATAGCAGAGAGCCTGAGAATGAGCTTAGTGAATAAAACATTTTTCTTGGAGCCCTGCATGCCACAATCTAAATATTCTCTTTACTTCCATATTCCCATTGAGTTCATTGATTCCTTTCTTTTAAAAGTGTTAGATGTTTTTGTGCTGCATAAAAGGCATCAATATCTCTGAGGATCCATCCGGGGCTCAACATATTGATGCAATTACAAAGAAGGCACAACAGTGGCCATATTTCATTGGGAGTTTGAGGAGATTGGGTACGTCACCAAAGCTACTCTCAGATTTCTGCAGATGTACCGTGGAGAGCATTCTAGCTGGCTGTATCCTGCCTGGGATGGTGGGATCTGCTGCACTGGATCAAAACAAGCTACAGAGAGTTATACACCTAGTGGGCTCCATCGTGGGCACTAGCCTCCATAGTATCACAGACAGCTTCAAGGAGCAATGCTTCAAAAAGGCAGCTTCTGTCATTAAGGACCCCCATCACCCAGGGCATGTCCTGTTCTCATTGCTACCATCAGGAAGGAGGTACAGAAGCCTGAAGCCACAACAGCTTCTTTCCCTTTGCCATCCAATTTCTGAATGGACATTGAATCCATGAACACTACCTCACTAATGTTTTATTTTTTACATTTTTTTCCCTCCACTATTATGTATTGCAGCCACAGAGACAACATATTTTAAGACATATGCTGGTGATATTAAATCTGATTCTGAGAAGCATGATGCACCATCAATAACTCTCTCTGAGACGTAAAGGCGAGATATCGGCTTTTATTGACTGGAAGAAGGAACAAGCAGTGGTTGACCACCATACTACATCCTGGAGACAGAGAGGCCGGGCTCAGACCTCAATCGCCTTTATACAGGGGTCTGTGGGAGGAGCCACAGGAGCAGTCAGCAGGGGACGTGTCCAGACAGGTATATGTAGTTCACCACAAAGCAACACACGCAAAATGCTGGTGGAACGCAGCAGGCCAGGCAGCATCTATAGGAAGAAGCACTGTCGACATTTTGGGCCGAGACCTTTCATCAGGACTAACCGAAAGAAAAGATAGTAAGAGATTTGTAAGTAGGAGGGGGAGGGGAAAATCCGAAATGATAGGAGAAGACCGGAGGGGGTGGGGTGAAGGTTCTCTGATTCTGAGAACCTTTGAGTAAGAGCTCCTCTTGTCTCTACTCTGCTGCGAGAACATGACGAGGCTGCTCATACTGTAAAATGCAGGCAAACTTTACCCAGTGGGTGGATTGGGTGATGGCCCTCTTCAGCTATCCTTTCTCTCTGTTCTCGCCAAGCATGACATTATTCTGCCCTTGGAATTTATTTTACTCAGTGGCATCTAGCAGTAAGGGAATTGTTCAAAATGAGCCAGATTAGCACAAGTTCCAGCCTTTAATTTTGATGCACAAGGGAGAAACAGAAATAAATACGGTACATAAACGAGAAATACCGAGAACACGAGATGAGGAGTTCTTGAAAATTTTTCCCTAAGTTGTGGGATCAGTTCAGTGATGGGGCTAGTGAAGGAATGCCAGCTGTTTCCAGGTGCATTCTCTATAAAGTAAGACCTGGCTCTCATCTTGGAACCAGTGTCTGAGTTTAAAGGATGAGATGCAGCAAACCTTGCAAACTCTGTCATGAATTGCATGTCTACAGCAGAATACACGAGGAACAAAACAGTGTTCAAAATGAGCCAGATTAGCACATGCCTTTAGGTTTGATGCACATGTCCTTGGATCATACTTAGTCACCTTTCCTTGAGCTGTTTCTGTGTGACTCCTGTGCCTTGATAGTTGATGTGTACTTGTACAGACTGTAAGGTGGCTCGCGATGACCTAAGGTTAGGGGCAGTGCTATGTAAAAGCAAGTCTTTACTTTAGAAACAGGGCCAGTCTGCAAGCATTAAGAAAACAACTATAGTGGACACTCCAGTGCTGTGTCACTACTATGGAGATTGGTTATTGATATTTTCATATCTAGCTATTTAGAAATAAAAATACCTGGAGAAAATATTGAGCATTCCTCATAGTTATATTACTGACAGCAATTATATAGTATATATTAGTCCTTTGAGAAATGGGCTTTTTTACTATGAAGATTTAACATCTATGAAGATAAATCTAATTGGCCTGGAATGGATTTTTATTTATTTACTGAGTACAGAACAGAACAGGTCCTTCCGGCTCTTCAAGCCAAGCCACCCAGCAATCTCCCACTTTAATCCTAGCCGAATCACAGGGCAATTTACAATGATTAATTAACCTACCACCTGGTATGTCTTTGGACTGTGGGAGGAAATGGGAGAATCTGGAGGAAACTCACAGGGAGAACGTACAAATTCCTTACAGACAGCGGCGGGAATTGAACTTGTGTCTCCTGTACTGTAGAGCGTTGTGCTAACCACTATGCTTAGTGCCCCCCCCCCCCACCCCCCGGGGTTGTGTGGAGAGATGCCAATAGTTCCTTCTATTCAAAGTTCAAAATAAACGTATTATCCAAGTGCTTATATGTCACCATATAAAACCCTAAGATATATTTTCATCTGGGCATACATAGTAAATCCAAGAAACACAGTAGAATCAATGAAAGACCACACCCAACAGGACAGACAAACAACCAATGTGCAAAAGACAACAAACTGTGCAAATACACAAAAAAAAATCATTAATAAATACATAAATAAATAAGTAAGTAACAAATAATAAATGAACATGAGATGAAGAGCCCTTAAAAATGAGTTGCTAGTTTGTGGGAACAGTGCAGTAACGGGCGAGTGAAGTTATCCCCTCTGGTTTAAGTATCTCTGACGGTTAAAGAGTAATAACTGTTCTTTGTCTCTGTGCCTACAAATGGACACATAAGTAAGAGGTGAACAGGAGGGTGGTGGCCGTGCCTCTGACCTCTCACTCTGTTGGTAAACTCATTGAACGGGGCACCGAGCACAAACATTCTGAGCATACAATTTGCTTTTGTATCTGCATCATTAATGTTGGCTGACTGAAGTATCTCAACAAGGTTACTGAGTCAGGATTGTACAGTACAGATACAAGCTCTTCAGCCCATCATATCTCTGCTGAACCTTTCACCCAATTGTCTGCATAAGGACTGCACCCTTCTGTGCCTTGCTTGTGTAAGTGTCTATCTAAATATCTCTTAAATGTAAGATTGTATCTCAACCCACCATCTCTCCTGGCAATGCACTCCAGATATCAATCGCCCTCTGTGTACAAAAAACTTAAAACTCCTTCAATTTTGTTGTGTCGACCATACAAAAGAGATTTTGACTATTTATCCCATCTATGCTTCTCAGAATCTAATATCAGATCACCTCTGGTCTTCCTTTTCTCCAAGAAAACAATCCAGCCTGTCCATTCTCTCCCTATGCAGGCAACATCCTCGTGAATCTCTTCTGCACTCTCCTGTAAAATCACATCCTTACAGACTTAGTTAAAAAGCTAGAGGCAGGAAGGATTTTTTTCTTAATCTTGGTGTTTTTAATTAATTTATAATAAAAATGTTTTGGATTTAAAATGTATTATTTTTCAGAAATAGTTAGACAACCACCATGTTACATGAGGGCTACATTTCTAGAAGATGGTCTGAATTGTAATTTTCTATAAAGCAACAGCATATCAAAACAATATACTTCACTGTATGATGATTAAATTTTTCTCAGACTTCCAGCCGGGTACAGATATCGATTTTAACTGACGGTTCCGTGGCAAACTTGGCCATATTCTTCAGGGATGATGCCTGGGCATGGCTAATACATACCACTGGACTAGACTTACCCTGGCTTCATCCCTGAAGAAGATGGCAGAGTTTGTCATCAAACTGTCGGTTATAGTCGGTACCTATACCTGGCTGGAAGCCCAAGAAGAGTTTATTTGTCATTTACGATGGGAAAGCACCAGGTCCTTTTCCACTTCACTGTATGTTTTGATGTGCTTGTGATAAATAAACTAATCTTATCATCTGCACATGCATAAAGAAACTTGTGTTGAAAAATATAAATGTTCTCTTTTTCTCCCACATAAATTCCTGAGAGCAAATTCCATTCAGTATCTCTTTTTTTTTAATGATTAACAAATTCTGAAAGGAAGAATTCCTGTTATCCCAACAGACATAATGTGGGGATTACCTCTATGAAGTAAGTGTGTGTGTGTATTTATTTAATATACTTATGTAAGTATATATTTTATATATTCCTTTTGAACTATTTTAAATGTCTCTGGTGATCAGAAACATTTTAAAGAAATTTGAAGGCTTTTGACAGAAGTGACCCATCGGGCGTGGAGCTTTTCGAAGCCACCTCCTGAAATCTATTCACCACTGTGCTCTTGTCTCTCGACTTCACAGACTGCCTTCTGATTACTCTTGTGCTGTATTTACCTGTGTTGCACCTTCTCTGTGACTGTAACTCTAAACTCTGCTACTGCTTTTCCCTTGTATTACCTTGATGGATTCACGTTGTGAAATCATCTGTCTGGATGGCATGGGGACAAAACGTTTTTCACTGTATCTCAGTACCTGTGGTCATGATAAATCATTTACCACGTGGACCACTCCTTCACACGGTGGATGCAGCAGCGAGGCCTTGGCTACAGTCAGATCTTCAAGAACCCCCCCAAAAAATAATTGAAGCTGTGAAAAGAATGAAGATTGGTGAAGGTGGCAAGCAAGCCTCATCAAGTACCATCTGGTTCATTGTTCTTATGTTGTCTGAAGTGCCAATTCAAACTTTTGCCAATCCAGTTGACCTTTTTGGGGGGGGGGGGGGGAACAGTAACGTAGTGGTTAGCACGACGCCATACAGTACAGGCGACCCAGGTTCAATTCCCGTCACTGCCTGTAAGGAGTTTGTACCTTCTCCTTGCGACCATGTAGGTTTCCTCCCACAGTCCAAGGATTTGCTGGTTGGTAGGTTATAAATCGTTCCATGATTAGACTAGGATTAAATTGGGGGATTGCTGGGCGGTGTGACTTGAAGGGCTGGGAGGATATACTCCACGCTGTATCTCAATAAATAAATTTTTAAAATAAAAACAATATTAGGTAGGCATTTCACATGAAAAATAATATGACATACCCACAAGAATGTTTGAACATTGAACTGCTTGCTGTACTGTAGTGCGTGGTGGCCCATGCAACAAGTCTTTCACCATCCAGCGGGGAATTCTCTATACTGTTGCCATGTAGCATACAGAATATTTCTACAGCATGCATGTAATTAATGGAGAATTTTTGGAACAACATTGCCAAAATGCTCGCTTGTTTGAGCATGTATTTTTCTGATTTACTTGAAAGCAACTCTGTCCTTTTGGGTGGAATTCAGTTCTTGCCATAGATTCTCACTAAATATCACAAAGCTAAACAAAGGCCTTTTAAAGTGTCTTAATGGCCACTCTGCAATATGTTCCTGCATAACACTGCTAGATGCTGTGAGGCTCTTAGCCAGTGACCCAATGTGCTGATGATTGGCAAGAGTTTGAAAATATCCTTTTGTCTGTGACATCTCAACTGCTTTGGTCATTCATATTTTTTTTGTTAAATACCAGAATACACCATATTAGTTGGTGACAAATGTAATAATTGAACAGCGGGCTTCGGGGACTTTATTGTTAGAAACTGGTGATTGGAAGTTGTAGTCTGAAGTGTGAGCCAGTAGAACCTGCCACCCTGGTTGCTGCTTCATAATCTGTGCCTGCAAAACCAAACAGGATTCTGTTAATATTGTCTGCAGATACACTCCTTGGGGATTATTGACAGTTTCCAGTCTTAAGGAGCCTCTGCGTTTATGTAACGGGAAGTTCATGCTCAAAGCTGCCTGGTAATATTAGTGCGAGAAACCTTCCATTGAGAGATGCCGTATCTCCCCAGTGCCATATGAGCTGTATTCCATATTTATGATGTCTTGAAATCATTGATCTCAGAAGGCTCCAATGTTGATATAAAAAGCCTTTGGTGCAATGTGGATAAAAGAAAAAAAAGGATTAATAGTTGGCTATTCCCACTATGAATGACTATCATTAGATTTCCAAGACTTCGGTTTTATTGTGCTATTTTCCACTGTAGGCACTGCTTGCAATTATTAGCCAGAGGTTTGAAGGGAATATATTGTGGAATATTTCAATATTTTTTGCTGACATCCATTGAGTTAATGCAGCATTGATTTATGTAACACCCTGTTTATTGCTTAATGTTATGTTTTGTAACTTCAAAACATTAAGCTAATTCAAAGGGAAGCAAGGGAGCTGAGAGATGCGAGTCTTAGTTTGTTCTTTCAGTGAAGCGTGCACATATCACGTGGTAGCATCATGACGTGTGGAATTCACTTATTTTTACATATAACCTGTAATGAATTATTTAAACAAACAAGAATGCTTAATCAATAACACGTTTACAAGATTACTCAAATATTACTGAAATATTAAATACACAACACTTACTCAGTCCAAATCTAATCTATGGCACAATTGGGAATGGAAAGGCTCATGTGCATGATTACAGCTTCAAAATTAATCAGTGTCTATGCTAGGAACATTAAAGTCCCAGATAAATACCTTGGCTCCTCAGTTTACCCATAAATTCTAGTTTGCATTTATAAATATATATCTTTGTATTATTTTTGCATAGACTCACCATCACAATGTATTCCTGCCTTCCCTAACGTCCCTTTTCTTTGCATCAAACACTTATCCTCTTTCCCTTGGAACTCACACTGTACTTTCCCACAGCCACCATTATTATTACAGCAGGAAGCATGAGAAGAAATATGGATGTATGAATCATATATTAGTTGGCTGTCTTTGAATTGAGAGTTTCTCAATCCACTTTCTTCCATTTCTACTTCTGATTACCTTTCCGTTCCAGGTTTCCTTCATCTGTCCGGCTGCCAGGTTAAAGTTTGTTGATCTTTGCCCCTTAGGGAGCTGTTTTGTAGAGATCAGAATCAGTGAGATGGATGACTAAAGGTAAGGTGGGCAGAGAAGATCTGAGGAAGGAAAGAGGCAGGAGGATTCTTATGTGGAGGATAAACACTGACATGGGATGTGTTTATGATTCAGCGTAACAACAATCTGGGTTCAGGCGTTCTTAAATCTCAATTTCAGCACTTTGGGATATCTGGCTCACTGTAGAGTGGAAGGAATCAACTCAGTTATAGTAACAACATTGGTGGGCCCCAGAACTATGGAAAAAGCTCTGAAATTATTTTGAAATCTTGTAGATTCCTTTGGCTGTTAAGTTAACAAATTACATTTCTCTTCCAACCTTAGAAACATTAGCTGTCGGAGACTCTATTAATGATGTGACCACAGGAAAAAATGTAATTCACACTGCATCATAATGGCATTATGCTGGGTGGTCTTTTTAATTCCCATCTATGAAAGTGCTAGGATTTCTAACCAGATTCTCACAAGGTCAGGGACTCATCCCTAGCTAACCCCTTGGCCAAACATGCGAGGTTTGAGAGAGAGTTCCCTTCATGGTTCCTGCAATATGTGGTCCACAGTCTTCCAATACTTTAACTGGGAAGTGTTCACATATCCAGATTAAGGGAACAGATTTGAATTTACTCTCCCACAATTGGGGCGGCACAGTAACGTAGTGGTTTTCACAACGCTTTACTGTACAGTAAAACCTGCGTTCAATTCCCACCGCTGCCTGTAAGTTCACATTCTTCCTGTGACCATGTGGGTTTCCTTTGGCTGGACCGGTTTCGTTCCACAGTCCAAAGACATACAGATTCAGAGGTTAATTGGTCATTGTAAATTGTCCTGTGATTAGGTTAAGATTAAATCGGGGGGGGGGGACTGCTGGCCCGGAAAGGTCTAATCAGCGCTGTATCTCAATAAATAAATACAGTTGACTTCGACTGCTGACTGATGAACAACATTTTCATTTCCCTGATGTGATTCCCCCAGCAGAATCCCACATGTCTCAGCCACTTTATCCCTTGCAGCAAATTTCTACCCCTCAAAAGTGACTTTGGCAACATTTAGGATTAATGGCTGGGTTTGTCCTGCTTCTCCGTCATAAGTAAGAGGCTGCCATGCACAGCCCCCAAAAAAAGAGTTGTTGTAAACTGCTGATCTCGACAGTTGAGTGAGCTATGCCTCCCGATTTAACTATGAATATTGTCGAACATCTAATTGCTTTTAATGTTCAAAAACATCAGAAATATTTTTTAAAGTTATGGAAACAACCATCTTGAACGCTATAAGAAAACTTAAAATATAAGTACGAGAAAGTCTCCAGATTCTGTAAATCTAAAGCAACACATACAAAATGCTGGAGGAACTCAGCAGCTCCGGCAGCATCTATGGAAATGAATAAACAGTCAACATTTAGGGCAGAGACCCTTCTTCAGGACAACCATTTAAATATAAATATTTAAACATAGAAATACTGGAAACACTCAGCTGGTCTGACTTGAGTTCTGACAAAAGGCCTTTGACCCAAAATGTTAAATGTGTTTCTCTTTCCACAAATGTTGTCTGATTACATAATTTTCTGTTTTCTTTTAGATTTCCAGTAACTACTGGCTTTTATTTTAAACTTTCAGTACTTGTGATATTTTGAAACAATCTGTACTAACTCAAGCAAACTATCCCCAGATGACATGTGGTTCCATTGTTTACAGACTTTGATATTTTTCCCCCTTTGGAAAATACAAAAAAAAATCACTCTGTGACAACCATATGCCAGTATTGTAATACATTGGATCAGAAGCACACTAGATGGACCTGGTGGTGTGAGTTCGAGATGTTCAAGACCAGATACTACCCCTCAACCATCAGGCTCTTGAATAAAAGGGGATACTTTACCCATCATCCAGATGTTCCAACAGCCGATGATCTCACTTTAAGGACTCTTTATCTCATGATCTCAAGTTCTCATTATTTATTGCTATTTATTTATATTTGCATTTGCACAGCGTGTTGTCTTCTACACCCTGGTTGATCTCTCATTGATTCTGTGAAAGTTACTATTCAATAGTTTTGCTGAGTATGCCCACAAGAAAATGAATCTCAGGGTTGTATATGGTGACATATTTGTACTTTAATAATAAAATTTACTTTGAACTTTGAAGAAAGAACAATCTCTAAATGGAGGGGTGTGGAAAGTAGTTCTGTCATTCAGAGGAACAGACTATGTATGGACATTGCACTGTTTGAATTCAGTAATATCATGGGAGCTCATTTGTAGGTAGGGGTAGTTGTGAGTCAAATGTTGTTAACCCAGGGATGGTCCATATTTGGTAATTCATAGCTTGGCTCTTCCATGGAGGTAAAATGAAAGCTTTTCCTGCATTATGTCTTATTTGGATTCCCTGATTCCTGATGTTTAAATGCAGATTGTCAACACTTACCTGGGTAAATGGTAAGATTTGACTTTTATAAAAACCCAAGCATTCGTATCTTGGTAGATGGAAAACAAATAAAACTGTAGATGTTGGAACATGAAACAAAAACAGAAATGCTGGAGGAACTCAGCTTGTCAAGCAGCACCTGGGGAAAGAGAAGGCAGTCAACAGTGGCCCTTCCTCAGAACTGAGGGAGAGGTGGAGTGAGGTGCAAGACAAAGCCTATTACGTAAGAATGCATGAATCACTTTGGACATAGCAAGATTCCACACAGAGCATTTTAATGATTGACATTACAATCCGAGTACGTGTAACTGAGGGGGCATTGTTGGCCAGCAGACTGAGGAAGATACTGTTTGGTGGTGTCAGATAATTATTTACAGTACAAATGGTGAATAGACAAGACTGCAGTTTAACCTCTAGTGAAAGGCAGACCTTCAGATGATGCAGCTCTCCTTCATTTCTGCAGTGCCTGTGAGAAACCCAAATACTCTCAACCAAGTGGAACTGTCTCTTTGACAATGAAATTTTCTGATTGAGAACACCAGCATGTTAGGATATATGTGTCTGATTGGGTAATAAGAAAAGAGAAATGATTTTGTATCAGTTTAAAAAAAACTGGGTCTCCACAGTAGCCTAGTGATTAGCACAACACTTTACAGTCTGGGTGACAGGGGTTCAATTCTTGCTGCTGGCTGTAAGGAGCTTATACATTCTCCCTATGACCACTTGAGTTTCATCTGGGTGCTTGGGTTTCCTCCCACAGTCCAAAGATGTACTGGTTCCGGTTGGCTGGTTAATTGCCATTGTAAATTGTCCCATGATTTGGCAAGGATTAAATCGTGGGATTGTTGGGCGGTGTGGCTCAAGGGGTCTATTCTGAGCTGTATCTCAATGGAAAGAAAGTCTTTCCACAACAAATAGGAATTTGATTTGACGGTGTTGGAAGTTTGATGTAATCAGGGCTGTGCTTGAGGAATAAAAATTGTCACATTAGTTTTAAATCCACTAAAACCTGACAATTGCCTGTTGATGAGGCATAATTTTAACAAACTGTGATTGCCTCCTCAAATCTGATGAGAGTATTACATGTTTATGGCCAGGTAAATAAACAGGAAGCAACCACATCTGATATTCTTGGCAATGACAATAAAATGAATAGAAACTCATAGAATGTCATTTATGAAGGTCTGTTTAGTGGTTGATATGCTAATAAGTCAATTTGCCTTGCCATGTGCAAAAGTATTAGCATTCAGGGATATTATACTTTTTCTGCCAACAAGCTAAAATACTTTGGATTCTCAACCATAAACATCTGGTGAAAATAAAGCAATTGCCACAGAGAATATGTTGCACCCTGTAAATCACCTGTTTTCCCACTGCTAAATCTCACTCAAACATTGACCAGCCAAGATCACTTGTTTCATAGACTCTAGACTGTTATCTTCTGCATTTAAGCCACTAACAGAAAAGCCTTAAAGAGCAAGAATTGATTTTAAGATAATTACACTTAAAACAACTAAGAATAGTGTTGCTTCCTAGTTAATACAGGAAGTAACGTCAGTTGGAAAGAGGAAGCAATGTTACCCTCTGTTATGGAGGGGCTACTGCACAGGATTGAAAGAAGCTGCAGAAATTTGTGAACTTAATCAGCTTCATCATGGGCACACCCCAGCATCCAGAACAGCTTCAAGCAGCAATACCTCAGAAAGGGGGCATCCATCATTAAGGACCCTCATCACCCAGGACATGCCCTCTTCTCTTTGCTACCATCAGGAAGGAGGTACAGAAACCTAAAGACACACACTCAATGATTCAAGGACAGCTTCTTCCCTTTTGCCATCAGATTTCTGAATGGACATTGAACCCATGAACACTACCTCACGACTTCTTTGGACTATTTATTTAATTTATCTATTTTATATATTTTGTGTGTGTGTATATGTGTGTAATATATTTACTGTAATTCAGTTTTTATTGTTATGTATTACATTGTTCTGCTGCCACAAAAGCAAATTTCATGACATATGCTAGTGATATTCAACCTGATTCTCATTCAACTGTTGACTAGAGATGTTGTTCCTAAAGTTCTTGTTCCCAGATGGGGTCTGCCTTTTTATGTGAGAATGTCATTTGTATAAAAGAGTTTATCTGGAATAAGGTGCTGGATTTGATTAGTCAGATTATTGGAAAAAAGGTGCCCATTGATCCTAAATTATGTATTCTGAACATTTATCTAAAGGAGTTTGTAACCTCCAATAATGTAAGGTCTCTGCTTAATAGTTGTTTTTTTGGAAGCCAAACACTGCATAGCCTATTCATGGAAGAAACCAACAACCAGTGGACTCTCACAATGGCTGAAAGGAATGACTTCTTGCTCTAGAAAAGATAAGCTACATCACAAAAAATAAACTTGGCAAATTTCGGGAAATCTGGGACATTTTCTACAAGTTTCTGGAGAACAATATTCAGGATGATGAAAGTAACGAACTGAATTGACTTTTTTTTAACAGTGGGGTGTTTGCTGTTTTGTGTGTGTTCTCTTTTCTTTTGAATTCTTATGTATTTTTCCATAGATCCACAGAACCATAGAACATTACAGCACAGTACAGGCCCTCCAGCCCTCCATGTTGTGCTGACCCATATAATCCTTAAAAAAAAGTACTTGTTGCATTTTCAAACCTATGGATGATCTAATGGGTTTTCTTTTCATTCTGTAAAAGCAATAGAGAGATATTTTTTAAAAAAGAATTTAAAAATGAAAGAGTTTATGTGTTGTGATGAAAGGTTAAACTCTGAAGAGGACATTTTTTTCACTGCAAATTGCTATTACATGTTATTTTACAGCCTGACCTCCCCATTGCCCAGGTAATTCAGAAGCATTGAAGCTTTTTTATATGTTTTGGGTGACCACGAAGTGGAGCTTGTTCAGCTGTCCATTCTGATGGTGTCCAGTCACACCAGTCCCACCCCACACCAGCATCGCGGTTTGAACACCCTGCCTGCCTTAAAATGAGCTGGAGACTACAGTTCATCTCCTAGGTAACCTCAGAGATAATTCCCCTCATACAAACTCTTCTCCCTCCTGCCATCTGGGAAAAGGCACCGAAGCATTTGGGCTCTCACGACCAGACTATATAACAGTTTCTTCCCCCAAGCCATCAGACTCCTCAAAACTCGGAGTCTAGACAGACACCAACTTTTACACGCGCTCACACACACACACGCACACACCACCCCCACCCCCTGTACACCACTCCACTCCCTTTGCAATTTTTGCTCATTTCTTTCTCAATTCCTGATAAAACATTGTAACATTGTTTACATTTACATTACTTATTATTATATTGTAATTTCCCCTTTACTGTGCCTATTGTCTTGTTTATTAATTATTGTACTGTCTTGCTCTGTTTTGTGCACTTTATGTAGTCCTGGGTAGGTTTGAAGTCTGATATAGTTTTGTGTTGTTTCAGGTAGTTTAGTGTAGTTTTGTGTTGTTTCATGTAGCACCAGGGTCCTGGAGGAATGTTGTTTCGTTTTTACTGTGTACTGTACCAGCAGTTATGGTTGAAATGAGAATAAAAGTAACTTGACCCGATGTCACTAAAGACACTTGCACATTTTCACAGATGTACTGCGGAGAGCATTCTAACTGGCGACATTACCATCTGGCAGGAGGGGGAGGTGGGGCCTACTGCACAGGATCAAAATAAGCTGCAGAAAGTTGTAAGCTTAGACAGTTCCATCTTGGGCAAAAGCCTCCCCAGCATTGAGGACAGTTTCAAGGAGCGATGCCTCAAAAAGGCAGCGTCCATCATTAAGGACCCCCATCACAGGAACCTGAAGGCTCACACTCAATGATTCATGATCAGGTTTAACATCACCAGCATATGTCGTGAAATTTGCTAACTTTACGGCAGCAGTAAAATGGAAAAACATGATAAATAAATATGGAGAAAAAAATGGAATTACAGTAACTATATATAAGTCTATTAAATAGTTAAGTTAAAATAAGTGGTGCAAAAATAGAAATTTTAAAAGAAGTAGTGAGGTATTGTTCATGGGTTTATTATCAATTTAGGAATTGGATGGCAGAGAGGAAGAAGTTGTTCCTGAATTGCTGAGTGTGTGTCTTCAGGCTTCTTACTTCCTTCCTGATTGTAAGAATGTGAAGAGGGCATGTCCTGGGTAGTGGGGGTCCTTAATGATGGACACCACCTTCCTGAGGCACCACTCCTTCCATCTTCCCCTCTGCCATCAGATTTCTAAATGGACATTGAATCTATGAAAACTACCTCACAATTTTTATTTTGCACTACTTATTTAATGTTATACATATATTCACACATTGGTCTTCATAAATCAAAGTACTGAGTTCAGGAGTTGGGAGGTTATGCTGAAGTTGTGTAAGATGTTGATAAGGCCTAATTAGGAGTATTGTGTGCAGTTCTGGTCACCCACCTACAGGAAGGATGACAATAAGATTGTAAGAGTGCAAAGAAAATTTACAAGGATGCTGCTGCGACTCGAGGACTGAGTTACAGGGAAAGGTTGAATAGGTTAGGACTTTATTTCCTACAGGTAGAAGATTGATTTGATAGAGGTATACAAAATTGAGGGTAAATGCAAGCAGGCTTTTTCCAGTGAAGTTGGGTGAGACTATAACTAGAGGTCATGGGTGAAAGGTGAAAAGTTTAATAGTAGCATGTGGGGGAAACTTTTTACTCAGAGGGTCATGAGAGTGTGGAATGAGCTGCCAGAGGAAGTGGTGGATGTGGGATCGATTTCAAAATTGAAGAGAAATTTTGGATAAGTACATGGATGAGAGGGTATGGGGATCTATGATCTGGGTGCAGGTCGATGGGACTAAGCAGATTAATAGTTTGGCATGGACTAGATGGGCCGAAGGCCTGTTACTGTGCTGTAGTGTTCAATGACTCTATAATATTGTGTTGGCATTCTGCCAACATAATATATTACATACACACACATGCACTATACATTGTATATGTCTGTAGTCTTCTGTTGCTATAGCCATCCACTTAAAAGTTTGACGTGTTGGGCATTTAGAGATGCTCTTGCGCGTACCATTGTTGTAATGCATGGTTATTTGAGTTGCTGTTACCTTCCTGTCAGCTTGAAGCAGTCTGGCCATTTCCCACCCACAGAACTGCCGTTCCCTGGACGTTTTTTTTCCAGCCATTGTCTGTAAACTCTAGATGCTGTTGTGCGTGAAAATTCCAATAGGTCAGCAGTTTTTGAGATACTTAAACCACCTTGTCTGACACCAGCAACCTTTCTATGGTCAAAGTCACTTAGAGCACATTTCCTCCCCATTCTGATGTTTGATCTGAGCAACAGCTGAAATTCTTGACCATCTCTGCATGCTTTTTTGTATTGAGTTGCTGCCACATGATTGGCTGATTAGATATTTGCATTAATGAGCCTGTGTACAGGTGTACCTAATAAAGTAGCCACTAAGTGTATGTTTACTTTGGCCTGACATATGCTTAGTACGGAGTCGAACAGTAGTATGCCTAATAATTAATTTTATTTAATCTTTCGGTCTCCGAATCTAAGAAAGCCTTGGAGTGCTGGTCTCAGCCAAGTCAGAGGTTATTCAGATTAGGAGCCAATGTCAACAGCATTAACTGCCGCCAACATTGGGATGTGTGAAATAATATTCTTCGCAGCCTTGATCCCACGTGTACTTAATAGAAGTTGAGATATTGAATGCTTTGATAAAACCCTCCAGAGCTCGGGATATTAAGATGATAACATTTGCTTTTCATTGAAAGTTTGTGTAATGTTAACAAAAAGAAAATTGATTTGGGGTAGATCTTCAATTGTGTTTGCGGTCTGACTAACCAAGTGATAATGAAGTAGAAATTTCTTGATGCCTGTGATCTTTTTGTGTTCTGCAGGTTCCCAGTTGTGGACATTTTTGATGGGCTTTATTAAGGTTGAATCGTGCAAGTTCTATGTAACTAGAGTGAACAGTGATAATGCTCAAGAACTATTCAGCTGATATTTGTTCTTTTTAATTGGGTACTCAACGTGCACAATGTGAACCAGACACATCAAATCAGGACTGAATGACAGATAGAAGCCTGTACAATTTAACAAGGTCCTTAATGGCTTGCAGAGTTGTTAGCAGCTGATTGAAGCAGATCTTGTTGTGGGTCCATTGGCTGCAATATAGAAAGTCACCTGCTTGACTTGAATAACAAGATAGGTTAACATCGTTGGAATTCCCTGTCCTAGTGAACTGAATACTTGGTTCTTGATTGGATTCAAAACACAGACTGAAAGATTACTGGGCATCACAGAATTCGAGAGAAATGGGTACTGAGGAGGCAAATGATGTTAAGGTAGAAGTTCATGATCTTGTTGATCGGCAAAGCCAGCTTTCTTGATTTTTATAACAAAATATATTGTTTATTTGTTGTGGGGCATTATTGAGTTTTAAGTTGAAAGTTTTCATAAGTTTTCTTTTGCTTTGTGTAACATTAGCAAGTGGAATCTCCAAGGACCGTGATATGAATTATTTTCCAAATGTTATATTAAAATAAAATATACTTCCTGATATTTGAGCTGTAATGAAATCTCAGCACCCCACTGCCCTTTGACAAGCATTGCAATAAAAACAGGTATATCAGTGATTGAATGCCCCGTGTATCTTTGCCCTAGTGGCAGCTAATAGATATCCATTTGTTTCCTTATTTCCTTTTATTGATCGAGTCTGGACCCGAATTAAATGTGAGCCCTTGTGTTTTCTTATATAGGCTAAAGTTAATAACTACAACTGTTATGCTGAGAGAGAAAGGGCATTACATTATGCATTGTATATTCTGCAACTCAATCATATTGCTAAATTTGGTGGAAAATGAAAGAGAAACAGCTCAAAACAAGAAAATGAAGGGAGTGTTCCCACAAATAACCTAGA